>NC_135786.1:80257500-80857500 GCF_051106095.1 Pogona vitticeps
CTGGTGCCATTCAAAAACACTTTGAGTGGCTATTGGGGCAAAGGAAGAACAGGTCTTCCTGAAGGTTTCAAGAAGCAGCTATTTTCTTTCCTTGGTTGATTTTTGTGCGGTGGGTAAAGCCCAGATAATTATCCAGTATGGTACAGTGGATTGAATAAGGAACTATGGTTCAAGACATGGCTTTGTCATGGAAACTCACTCTGTGTATGTGTGAATTGGTAAGCCCCCTCCTTAAATACCTCAATTGCATTGAAAATCCTATTAGGGTCACTATAACTCAGTTCTGATTTGACAGCACATAGTATGTGTGTGTAAGTGCAATTTACGAGTCCATCTCTTTTTCCTCTCATTAACTGGCACTTACAACTTCAATAACTCACTCTGAGACATTAGTTTGAAAAAGGATATAAACTATTTTCTTTACATACACTTCTAAACAGATCTACAGCAAACTAAGCACATGGCTGACTTCTTTAAGCAACAGGCCCCAACAGGGCACTAACTGCTTTCAACAGACTGATTCCAACAGACCACAAAAAGATGAAAAAGCAGAGCAAAGAGATTTCTCTTTGAAAGCAGAGGCAGGGAAGTAACGACTGGTTAGAGCTGGATAGACTGACAGTTACTCCAGCATAGAAAGGTCTCTCCCAGCCACACCTACTCAAGGCAGCATGCAAAGGAGAACATGGGGTGGGGTGGGGGGAAATGGAGATACAGTGGTGCCACACTTGACGATGTTAATCCATTCCAGCGAAATCACTGTAGAGTGAAATCGTCGTCAAGTGGGGAAAAAACACATTGAAAACTGCTCAATGCGTTCCAATGGGCTAAATACCTAATCGTCCAGCGAAGATCCTCCATAGGGCGGCTCCTTTCCGGTGCTTGTCTTGCGAAGAATCCATCCTAAAAACAGCGGGGAGCCATTTTGCACAGCGGGCGGCCATTTTGAGAGCTGCCAATCAGCTGTTTTTAAACCATCATTAACCGAAAAATCGGTTCCCGAAGCAGGGAACTGATCATCGTAATGCGATTTTCTCCCATTAAAACATCGTTTTGCGATCGCTATAGTGATCGCAAAAACCTCATCGCCAAGTGGATTCATCGTTTAATGAGGTAATCAATAAGCAAGGCACCACTGTAGTCCCTTGCTGCCAGCGTGGATATATTTTTAGAAAAGATTGAATGAAAAATGCTCGAGAGTCCATGTTCATTTTCTTTCTTTCTTTCTTTCTTTCTTTCTTTCTTTCTTTCTTTCTCTTTCTTTCTTTCTTTCTTTCTTTCTTTCTTTCTTTCTTTCTTTCTTTCTTTCTTTCTTTCTTTCTTTCTTTCTTTCTTTCTTTCTTTCTTTCTTTCCCCCATTAGTGCCAGGCACTATTCTGGGCAGTTAACAAGCTAAAATCAACAACAAACAAATAATGAAATAAAATAAAGTAAAACAGAATTAAAACAAAAATGCCAAGATAAAGTATTGATTTCAACTACATTCAAAATTATAAAGTGCTTAATTGGCAAGGCAGTGGTAAAAATCATGAGAGGTTGCCATCAAACACTTCTCTAAAGAACTCTGGCTTTAGCAGTTTCTTAAGGGTAGGCAAGGAGGGGGCCAAGAGCAGCTCATCTGGTAGTTGGGTCTGTCATGATACTGAAGGAGAGAGGGACTTGTAGTCAAGTGAGAATGAGAGAAAATGGAGTCTGTTAGGTTTCAAAGTGAAAGAAGTTGAAGACATGGGAATGTAGTAAAGGCTATTTTTCCCAATTTACAGCCAGACTGGTACAGAGTGAATCCCGATAAGAGGAAAGGTCAAGAAGCTCCAGTGCAAAGACTTAACAAATTCCTACCTAATTGGAATGGAGATAACCCACCTGCATATTCATGAGAATTGGAGGCGGAGTGGACAGTTACGTCTCTTTGAGTTAATTGGTTTACAGCCATGAAGGAGGAGGTCCGAGGAATGTAGAAAATGGATGATGGGTTATGTTTGAGAGACCATTTTGCGGGAAAAGATCTTTTTTCCTGAGAAAAGTTCCTGATGGTTTGTGTCATATAGCTGAATAGAAGAGTGTAGCATGGTAAGAAAAGAAGGAGGTGGGGTTAACCCACCTTAGCTCAGCTTTTAATGTTTATTATTTTAATGGGAAGTAGTTGTATTTAACTATGGTAATCCTTTGAACATGTCTTTATGTTATGCCATATGCTCCTTAGGCAAATTTGGTCATGAGAGGCTCCAAAGCAAAGGTGCCACAGCCAAGAAGTCCCAGTTTCTTATTGATGATTTCCTGGCCTCCTTCAGCATGGCCACATGGAGGAGCATTGCCTGTGCAGATCTGGAGGTGTAAATGGGTGTACACAGTATGATTTGGGGTTTTTTTTTGGCTCTTCCCTAAATATTGGAGAATCTGCTCTTGCTTCACAAACATCTGGCTCACACTATTTTTTTCCCCTCACCTTTGTCTTCCCCCAGTCATTCCTCATTTTTTTCAGCTTCTTTTTACTTTTGTTGGTTCTGCCACACTCATCTGTGAGGAGACAAAGTAAGTGGCTACTGACATCACAAAGCCACCCCACATCAAAAAAGAAGAGAAAAATGCTGGTGCAGCCTCTGCAGTACGCACACATTTGCTGGTTGGTTATTCTCTTCCACATCTCCTTCCACCTGCCAAGGAGGATGAAGAGGAGACATAGAGGAAGCAATGGTCTTTCAGGCAGATAGCATCTTGTACATTTTGAAGATGTGAAAAATTTGCATAGATACCTGGAATTGAGGAATTTCTTCAAAAACTTCTCAATAGAGTTTTAGACACCCCGTAGCTCATGCCTGACTAAAGGATGTAAATTTGAAATCTGATGATATTTTCAACACCACTATGTGCAATATGTTTCTATTAAAAATGTATCCACCTGTTTGATTCATTAGCTTTTAATTGTGATACATTGCTATATAAATAAAATCACAATAAGGTTGGCGAGCAGTAAAAAGGTAGTTAGTAAAATATTAATATATATGTTGCCAGTCTCTCTTTCTGCTCCCTTTCTTTCACTTCCAAAGAGCAAGCCTGTTAGCTTATCCAGCAACCATCAAACGTGAACTGGGCTACTGTCCAGCGCACATTACTAATTTACACGACAATGACAAGAGCAAGATTTTTCTACAAGACTAAATTTGAAACAAAGGCTTAAACAGCAAAGAAACATTAGGAATAATTTATGATGGTGGATGATGATGAAGCTGTACAATACTCTCTGACGGGAATACAGCATTGATCCTACAGTTTCCTGGACAGTGTAATGAAGCCATTCATCTTTGAGCAATTTTAAGAAGATGCTTCCTGTAAAGATATGAATGAAAAGCAGATCAGGCCCCTATACAAAATTCGGCTTGACTTGTATGGATGTGAACCCTTTAGGATGCTTGCAAGCCCAACCGGGCTGTGTACAGCCATATGATTCTTCTCTTAATAGTTCACAATAAATTCAAAACACAAGATTCTGATTTACAGAGAACCGGAATTTTTGTCTATTTATGTATTCTAATACTATCTGACTTGATTTTTGAAAAAGTACTGGGGGTGCTATGGACATTCTCCTGTCAAAGTAATTATTCACCTGCTGGTTCTAGGATTCTGGGGACCGTAGTCCAAAAAAGGAACTTTTCCAAACTCTCATTCTGACTGGTAAAATATATGTCCAGGTCCTACTCGGAAGTCTTTCTCACTCCTCTAGCTTGAGATTTCTCTAATTCGCGTTGTGTAGGCAGCCCTAACCTTAACCCTAACCCTAACTCCAATCCCAGCCTCACTGTAACCCTAATCCCACCCCTAAATGCAACTCTTCCACTGATCAAAGGTTACCCAGATGACCCTTACAACATTTACCCAGATCCTGTTAGGATTAGGCTATTTTTGACTGAGATTTTTATCTGTTCATGAAGAGAAAAATTCAATCACTCAGGCCTCAATCCTGTGCTGAAGCAGTGACTCACAAAACCTGACATGAGTGTCTCAGCAGTAGAGAAGTATACCCTCACTGATTCCATTCTCACAGATGTCTGGAGAACCATAGAAGGACAGATTGGGACACCAAGAGGTCTGAATTCAATGTATATGCAAGTGGGCCCTCCATCCCTTCCTGTACAGAGCCTGAAATTCCTATCTCTCCCCTGTACCATTGCTATGAGTTTGTATCAATAGCAGCAGATTGATAACTGCCTACTCATGTCACTGTTTCATTTCCACCCAGTCCCTCTTTCTTTTCTTTGCAGTCATTGCCCTGCTAGGGCAGGGGAGATGAAGGGTTCTGTTTCACCTCTTTTAATTGGCAGTCTGTGGGTCTTCAAGGCTGTTGTAATGGTGGGGGTGGAGGTGGTGAGAAGTACAGACGAGAAAGTTGGCTCTGCCTTGTTTCCCAGAGAAAGTCTGGAGAGAACTAGTAAGCATGTGGTCCTGCAGCTATTACTGCTATGCCAAAACTCTTCCCACATATTTTCAGCCACTCTCATTGTGCTTGACAGGAAAGAAATTCCTTTCTAAAATAGTTTTAAGGGAAGAAAAAAGTTTGGGAGAAATAATCTTGAGCGAAGCTAAGGATTATTGGGTCTCCTTACTTAAGAGGCGGCCAAAGATGGGGTGTGAAGGACCTGTATTTCATTGCACAGTCCCCGCTGTGGCACCCAGCAACCTTTCCAGCATCCACCAGGGCTTAAACATAACTGCTCTCCTAGGGCGATTTCAATTCAGGGGGCATGGGCTGCAGAACTTTCAGTAGACATATAATTTTAGAGGTACCGTAATTTTTGACACTTTGTAATGCTCAAAAATACACCACAATTCCAAGTGAGGCAGAGGGATTGAGAGAGAGAGAGAGAGAGAGATTTTTCCTCCCAGGGAAAAGTAAAAGGTCTGAGAAACAGTAGTTCCACCTCTGTCCTGGAGCTAAACACACACCACTGTTCTCCCCATGGGGATATTCAGTGAAAGGGTCCCACTGGTTTTTCTACCCAAAAACAGGGTATATAATTCCAGGAGGCCACTTGTGAATGACTATAGTAGTTATTTCAAGGCTCGGAAAAGTGACATTTTTGGAATACAGTTCCCAGAATCCACAACCTCTTATGGCTAGGATTCCCCCCCACTCCCAAAGATCAGCTTTTCCAAGTGCTGAATCATCCATAGGTTTGTGAATAGTGCCCAATACTTTTTGTTCTTCCTTTGGACTGAAAGGATGAAATGTCAATCTTGATTTTAAAAGGAGAGAGAAAAAGTCACATCACTCTGAGATCTGTGTGAAAACAAATTCCCTTTGTTTCACAGCCAAAGGATTTTAATGGGGCGGGTGGGTGGAAAACAGAGGTTAGCGCATCAGCTCTGAACTGTAAGGCTTAGTATCAAACCAGCATTTTCCTGAAACAAGACCTAAGAGCCAAAGAAACATTTTAGCAATTACATATCGATGGGGGGGAGGGGCGTACGGCTTTTGATGCAGCCACTTTCTGATATCCTAAAATGCTCTTTGTACTGCACAGCTACGGGACAACTGTTTTCACAGTGGAAGATGAAGGAAATAATTTGTAATGCCTCAAGAAACTACTTGAATGAAAGACCATCAAACACAACTATTTTTCTCTGTGGGTCTAGAGCTTTGAAGATAAATCTTAAAGAGGAAAACACACAGTTCTGGAGCAGGCTTCTTCTGTCATATCATGTCTGCTCATTAATTCTGAGGTGTGTATCTATTCGTTTCATTTCTTATTTGCATGAAATTCTAATAGGTATGGACAAAGCAGCCTTTGTAGGTTTCTTCTGCTTATTTTTCTGCTTTTCTGATGCAGGATGGTTTGCCCAAATTCATATCGTGCTGATGTTCTAATTTTTTTTAATTAAATTATGTGTCTATCTGGACACATAAATAATTTGCTAGGGTCACTCACCTCTATTTCGCGCAGAGGGAATGTTGAAGTAAAAAGACATTACAGTCCTCAAGGTTTCTCCACCCTGGTTAAGAACTGCCAATACTTTTAGTAACGATATTTGAAATATTTATTTACAGCATTGATGCCCCACCTTTTATCAACAAGCCCTGGGGAATTCAGTCCAATCAATTTATACCCTGTGGGTGGTGTCGCTCTCCCTCTTTCTCTGTAGACCCGTCACCCTGCATATGTAGAGGGTGTTTGGGTTATTTCAACCTCATATGCTGCCTTCTGTAGGCTTGGCTGAGAGGGACCTAACTGTCAATCAAACCAGCAGTAACCAATTGTCCCTTCTCTGCCTCTAATTTCAAAGAAGGCTATGCCTCTCTGCTTAAGTATCCTTTTCCCTTTCTTTTTAGTCTGCTGGCAAGAGGAGAAGGGGACGACCGAGGATGAGATGGCTGGACAGTGTCTGCGAAGCAACCAACATGAACCTGACACAACTCCGGGAGGCAGTAGAAGACAGGAGGGCCTGGCGTGCTCTGGTCCATGGGGTCACGAAGAGTCGGACACGACTAAATGACTAAACGGACGGCAGTTAGTATGCAGTTGGTATGTAGTTATGCTGTTAGTAGTTAATGTAGCTAGTGTGCAGTTAGAATGCAGTCTGCAGTAGAAATGGGCAGAAGCCACCAAAACAGCAATTGGTCTTAGTTTGTGGTTCATGGGAGTTCACAAACCATGAATTTACAATTTTTCCTGAACAAAACACAAAACAAATATTTTCATTTATTTTGTTTTTAAGTTAGCTGGTATGTCAGGAGGTTGGGAGCATCTGCTTATGTCTCTGCCTACCAGCTGAGAGGCGGGGAATGTGCAAAGTTCACCAGCCTACAGAGGGCCACTCAAGATGGTGGCAGCAGTAGAGGAAGAGGAGGCACAATCAGGAAAATATACAGAGGCAACAGGGGAAGTTGGAAGCAGATGGAGCAAGATGTGGGGGGGGGGGAAACAAACAAGGAGGTTCTTGAATTGCCAGAAATTCATTGATTTGGGAAAGTTCAGGTTCCTCAGTTTGAAGGAACTCAAAGCGATCTGAATTAATTAATCAGCAATTTTTGATGAATTCCCTTGTTTATTTTTAGTTTTGTGTGCATCTCTAGCCTGCAGCAGTCTGCTGGAAGCAGGCTATGAGTCTTTTGTGGCCTGTGCCTGCAAGTTAATCAGTTTTTGTACAGTAAACTGGTTTTGATCTGTTCCGAAGTGTGAATGAATGAAACTTTTTTTATTCTTTCTTTTGACAGTGTCTCAGAGTGAGTTGTTGAGACTGTATTTGTTTGTTGGTTGGTTTGTTGGATTTCTATCCCACCCATCTAGACCAAAGCTCTACTCTGTAATTACTAGCATCTGTAAATGCTAGTTGATGAGACAATAAGGAGTGGTCTACTCTGGGGAGAGTTGAAGCTAAATCTCATATGTAAGTCCTTGCACCTCTGCCGCACAGAAGTTACCACATTTTTGTTTACTTTTTAATTGTTTGCACATTGAAATTATGATGGTCCTGATATGTTTTTCAAGTTATGTGAGATGTTTACAGGGTGGTTTTATTGGTGTCACCTTAAAATTTCCACAGCTGAACGGGGATTTGAACTCAGGTGTCCTAAATCCTAATCCATCACTATCAAAGAGCACCACATTGGCACTTTAATTTCTCATAGCATTGTCAAAGTTAACTGTGACAACAAGACAATAACTGAGAATACTTTATGATACAACACATACTCAGAATATAACAGTGTTCAAAAATATGACATGGAGGAGAACGAGGAGAAGTCATTTACAAAGCTAGGTTATTGAGCATTTGGCCAAGCCTTGCATTTGCAAATATAAAATTGTTGGCATTAAACTCAGGAGAAAAGGACAGTGGGTTGAAACAGTGGATAGGCCAAGACTGCTATCTTGCTGACTGTAAATTTACAGAACCAGAGGAAAAATCCCTGAACAAAACAGAAATATTTATATTATTAATAGTATCAAAAGATAACACGAATCAATTTTTTTCCATTGTGATGGTAATACAGGCGTTAAGCAGTATTTTTATTAACTGCTTCTGTAACAGTACTAAACTGAGTCTTCAGAGCAGAAGGTATAAATAGCCTTTTATATATATAACTTTAATCATAAAGGCTAGTACCTATAAACAGAGAAATATATTCTCCTTCTCTTCTATCTGAAAGGTCAGATATCCATCACATCTCCCCAACTGCCTTGGAGGCAGCATGAGATCATGCTACTCTAACTTCCCGCAATACACTCTTGATTTATCACTCCACTAGCTTTTGGCGGCACAATGTTTATTATACAGTGTTCACATAAACTATGATATATATATATGCAGAAAGATAAAGTTTAAGTTTCTGTTATATCTCCTACAGGAAGCCAGCAGTCCTAAAAGATTTTAGGAACACTTTCATCATTTGAAAATACCGTCCAGTGTTGTGAATCATTTGGCTTTGTTGGATAAAATGCTGGACTTGTCCTTCAGCATTTAGTAGCTTACTCTAGAAACCTTCTGTTTTGCCTTCCTGATTCTGTCAGGAGAAAGTGGAACGCTTTTGAAAGACTGAACCTCCGTATAGGACCCTGCCCAGATTTTTATTGGAAGAGGCCTTGCTTTTGGTCCCACCACCCTCACAGGTGCAGACATGACACAGGGCCTTCTTTGTTGCTACTCCCAAGCTGCAGAATTCCCTCACACAGGAGGCAAGGCTGGGCCCTCTTCTGTTGTCCTTCTGCAGGCAGGTATTTCTCCATTAGCCAATTGCCTACAATGATTTTTTAAAGGGGTTGTACATCCCTTTAACCTTTTGATTTTTTAAAAAAAAAATGTTAAAACTGCTTTTCATACTTAATTAGTTTAATTGTCATATACTAAAATATAGTAGAAATTTCTTGCATTTTTAGCTTTTAGTATTGTTTTAATATTGTAAGCTGCATCTTTTGGAGAAACAAAAGAGTTGTTTCCATGCTTTAAATTTACACAGAATTTCTAAGTCCCACCCCAACTGTCTCTGTACCTGAATAAGAGTCAAACAGACAGTGGCTGTCCTCGCTTGTATTCTTTAGGAGATATTTGAACTTGCTATGTCACAGGGACCATGATGTTATCTGTGCACCTCAGGATATCCAATTGCCATCATCCTCAAAGTGGAAGGAAGCACAAACAGCTATGACCTCCAGGGCTACATTGCATTCTAGTTGTATGACTTATCCTCTCAAAGCTCTACAATTCTTCTACACACACTCAGTCTAAATAGTTTGTGAGAGAACTGAGGGAATGAACAAAGAAAGAGAAGAATAATCCAGAATACCAAAAGGCTACCCAATATTAGCAATAAAAGACTTTCTGGCCACCTTGTGCAGTGACCTCAGTCTGAACCTCCCCTAGTGGTTTGAGTGCATATGTGAGATCTTTGACTTTATCGAGAAGTTCAGCAGTCACTTCTATTCTCCTTCGATGCCAGCAGTTCAGTCTACTATACCAGTGGTTCTTAACCTTGGGTTACTCAGGTGTTTTTGAACTGCAACTCCCAGAAACCCCAGCCAGCACAGCTGGTGGTAAAGGCTTCTGGGAGTTGCAGTCCAAAACACCTGAGTAACCCAAGGTTAAGAACCACTGTATTATACTACTCTTGCTTTCTCCTTTCCTCATTTCAAATTACTATTAACCATCTTTGTAATCCTCTGAATGATGAATAGGTTATCAAGGATGTGTTACAGCATTGTTCCACTCCAGGGGTGAACAGCAGTTCTGCCTGTAATGGCCTCAAAATGAAATACAAATAATTCCAATGTGGGCCATTTTGCACTTTTTTCTAGTTACAGTGTACATACCTAGTTCTGATTGCAAAAAGATCTAATCACTGTAATTCAATCTATGATAAAGCACTCAGAATCCTTTTAATAATCCTTAGAAAACAATAGATTAGAGAATTTGTTTTACTGAATTATTTCCTTGACATTTTGGTTATATTTTTTGCTAAGTCTCATTATTCCTACCTCTTTTCTCACAGGCTGTTTGTTACTTATATACTCAGTTGTTCTGAACTGCATCCCACATAATGAGGACTATGTTGTTTGATGAAAATGCAAGGTGAAATGAGGGTGTGTCTATGTGTGTATGTGTTCTTTTAAAAATAAACTTTTGAAAACCTGTTTTCCCTGGCATGATAACAAACAGCCTGAACCAAATGGCTGCCAAACCCTTTATCCCAAAAACTTCTCTGTCCAAGTGTAGGGCCTACTGCATTGCACTGCCTCAATGAAAGTCAATAGAAACATTTAAGGGTTTCCTTGTCATGATTTAAGGATCTCTCCAATTTCATGGATCTAACTTGCCCATCATTTCCCATTGTCTTCAGCTGCTCAGACTTTAATTGAGTTAAATGTATAGGTAAAGGTTTCCCTTGACAAATGTCCAGTCCTGTCCAACTCTAGGGCGCAGTGCTCATCCCCATTTCAAGCTGTAGAGCCAGCGTTTGTCCGAAGACAGTTTCCATGGTCACGTGGCCAATGCAAAACTAGACACGGAACACTGTTACCTTCCCATTGTGGTGGTACCTCTTTATCTACCTGCATTTGCATGCTTTCAAACGGCTAGGTTGGCAGGAGCTGGGACAAGTGACAGGAGCTCACTCCGTTGTGTGGATTCGATCTTACGAGTTAAATGTATACCTTGCTCTTTTTTGTTCTCATAAGTTGATCACTTCTCAATCATTATTTACTACTGTTAGACTGCTCTCCATACCTCACAATCAACTCCTCATAGATATGAACAGAATGCCAACATTTCCACTCAGCTTGTCCACATAGTTTTTTTTTAATTTTGAGAGGAGATCTGAACTTTTGACCCTGACAGTCAGGACCAAATTAAATGACTCTCAGGATAACATTTTAATTCCAACAGGATGGTCTACAGCAGTGGTTCTTAACCTTGGGTTACTCAGGCATTTTTGAACTGCAACTCCCAGAAACCCCAGCCAGCACAGCTGGTGGTGAAGGATTCTGGGAGCTGCAGTCCAAAAACACCTGAGTAACCCAAGGTTAAGAACCACTGGTCTACAGGATACTCTGCTCAGTACCATTCACACTTGTTGAAAAATACCCCTGACAATAGCTTTGTATTTGGGGGACAAGTGGTTAATTGATGAAAAAAGGAGTCAATTTCTGGGATTCTTCCCTTGCATGGTGTCACTTTGTGAATGGTAGTAAGGACAAGAGGGTATCCTGTAGACCATCTTGACTGCTGCCATGGGTGCTGTCAACATTCAGGGTGCCTTTTTATGTAATGCTTGGCATCTTTTTTCCTGCTGTCAATGAGAGCACAATATTTTGCAGCAATATTGGAGCATTTTCTGACTTTCTGAATCATGGCTACAGATGCACAATATCCCACATTCATAAACCAGAGGTTTTTGTTGTTGTTGTTTTGAAGAATGGAATTCATGTATTACTAAGAGCTCACAATTTCTTCAATTTAAGTTTTAGAAAGACACCTCCCAACAGAAGTAGGTACTTTACACATTGTCACACAAAATCCTTCAGCATTAATTAATTCTCTGAACATGCAAAGTCAACTAAAGGTTTCTGAGCTATCCCTGAGTATATTCTCTTTGTTTTCTGTTGTTTGTACAATACTGACATTCCTACTATGACTTGAAAATAGAGATGCATATTCTTCAAAAAGAATGCTCTTAAAGGTGTCCTCTCTCCTGAGTAGGATAGGAGAGACAATTGTTTGTGCACTTTCTATTGCTAGCTTAATAGCTGAAAAATAAAGCAATGCAGTGCATAGGAACATATTGTATCAATGGAGATGAGTGTACACAATAGCTCTGCTTCCTAAGCACAAGAAATATTTGTCTACCCAAGTGGTCTTGAACTTGATTTTCAAAGCATAATCTTGCTTGTAGAAACCACAAGTAGCTACATCAAAAAGCATGAAACCACTGTAGAATGCAGCTCAATAATTAAAAAGGAAAGACAACGAAGAAAAGAAGAAACCACAGGGGAATTATTTCAGCATCAGGATAGCAATGAGCAAGGTTCTGCAGGGGAAACATACATCTTCAAAGCTGTGCAGATCTCAGTATATTTTACTGAATTCATACAGAGGGGACTTGACCTTTTTCTTAATCTTTATAATTCCCTAATCATAAGAGAGTCCTTTAAAATGGCTATGTCTCTGACTTACAGTCAGCATTATTTGCAAGAAACGGATTCAGTTATGATAGGCTTACCTTGCAGATTCAATATATCGACTAGGCATTACTGAATTATAGAGTTGATATTGCACTGTTTCTTTCCAGATTTTTGTTTCAGATAAAAGTAAATCTTTCATAGTACATAACAGATGTCTTTTAGAAAATATGCATGTTCCTAACCATGCCACTGTTAGAGTCTTATTCACAACCTCATATGCTGTCTGTAGTTTGAGTGACTGGGAGGGTCTTTTCTGGGCTGAGTTGATTGTCTCTCTATCCAACACTAACTAATCATTCCTTTCAGCTTTTGAAATTCAAAGCATTCTGCCTCTCTGCTGAGTGTTCTATTACCCTCTTTGTTGATTGCTGGCAGTTGTTTGTTGCTGTTGATCTGTCCAGTTGGCAGCTAGTGTGTGAGCAGTAAAGAAAGCAATTTACACAAGTCTGTACTTTCAAGCAATTGTAAGTAAAGAAAATGTTTAATTCTCTCTCCAGCAAAGGTTTCAGCATGAGCCATTGAAACTTCGAGTGCTAATTAATGAGAAAGGGGTGGACTCTGGGAATCATGAAGGTATTCATATCTGTGGTATATTGTAGCAGAAGTGAATGTTATCAGAAATTCAAAACTTTGCAACAGCCACATTATTTTATTAATACAGGCTGGGAGGCGGGGTGAGTGGGTGGGAGAATGAAATAACAATGTCCATATTGAGTGTAGTGAGCAAGATACAGTTGTAGAATCTGCTGGAGGAACAGCAGGATCCAGTAGAAGTGGGAGCAGGCAGCATTCCTCCTTACTTCAGTCCTCCCATGAATCCCCAGAACTGGTTCTGAAGGGCTGGAGAACCCACTAGAACTGACTCTAAGGCAGGATGAAGGACTCCATGGGAAGGAGAGAAATCCATTGCAGCCACCAAAACAGTGTCAGCTTTAGTCCAGTATTTCTTCAGTGGCCAGTCAAATCCCACCAGTAAGACATGAGCACCACACCAACTGCTCTCTCATCCTCTTGGGGAAATGGTTTTCAAAAACATACTGCCTGCAGTATTGGAGACTACACTATATAGCCATCATTTATTGTCGGCAGTATTCCAATGTGTCTTAACAAAAGAGACACTTAATCATCGTCATCTTAGAACTGCAGAGTTGGAAGGGACCCTGCGGATCACTGAGCCCAGCCCGGTTCAAGGAGGCACAGTGAGGAATTGAACTTCCAACCTTTGGCTCCATAGCCAGAGACCTACTGAGCTATCCAGCAGTTCACATTTAAAAAATAAATATTGTAAAAGTTTAAAATCTGTTGACATCCAAATTCAAATAGTATTCAAAAGTTCTATATAATAAAAGGTGGGAGAGGGGTACATAAGAATATCACAATATTTTCAGATCACAGTCTGAGCTGGGGTGACTGTAAATAAAAATGTGTATAGATTTCCAGGAACTAATTTCCACAAGGTACTTTCAGTCCTTAGTATGGATGCCTGATGCTCTGAAAACTACATGTCCCAGGATTCCTTGTATCTGGGATTCTGTTGCTGCTGCGCTCTCAGCAAGCAATTCTTCTTTTTGTCCCCTTTCTTGGGAAATAACTCAGCATATTGAGCCCTATTTGAATCACGCCAAGGGGAGTTTGTTCATCACTAATAATCTTTCTGAAGCCGTGATACACCACGGGCAGGTATCAGGTTTAAATGTCTATTGCAGACTGATTTAATATGATAGTTTAACAGATCCACATAATTCCCTTCCAAAAGATAAAATGCTAAAATGATCTTTGAAAGCTATAGTATGCCAGCTAGCAGCAGAAGTGGACACATTTTTCTGAAATGTCCATACTTCTTCAAAATCCAAAAGCACTGCAAAATAGGCAATATTATGATCCTGGTAGCTAGCAGACCCACCCTCATAACGAAACAAAAGGATATAAGGTAAGGCAGGTGCCAACAGAAAGCAAAATATTTCTTATGATATATTCCATTGTCTAGACCGGATGTGCTTCTGTTGTGCTGTTGAGCTCATACACGTTTTACTAGCAGAAACTGATCATCATTTCAGACAATGTAAGGAGGAGAGTAGCCACATGTCTGTCATTTGAAGGGCTACCAGAGGACAATTCTCTTTTCAGAAGTGTCCTCTGTCTGAAGGGCTGTCCAGTCCAAATCAGATGTAAAGTTGACGAGCCACAACAAAGAGACTGGAGACCTTGATGTTGCTGATCCTAGGCAGCAGACTCATGAGGGAGAGAGACCACCGGCTCACTGTCTTTCCCACTCAAGTGGAATGCATGCCAGTCTGTTTATGTTTCAAACAATCATTTCTAGCTTTGCTTATATATACCTGTGCATATGAATGGTTATGCAAATCAACAACCTCTTTCATCTTATTTATTTTGTTACGTTGTCCTTTTGGGGGGGTGAAACAAGGGGACCGTCCATCAGGACTAGATCGGGAAGATATAGTTGGAAATGTTGGAACACCATTTGCACCAGAGTAATCTTATAGGCCAGGCCAACTAACATATGTGCAGGTATTCAACTGCACTGCATAAAACATTTACTGGTTTTGACCTTCCAAGAAACTAGGAGACCTCTGATGCAACATGGGAGTTGGGTGGTAATATCTGGAAACCTCCAACATCTCTCTCTCTCTCTCTCTCTCTCTCTCTCTCTCTCTCTCTCTCTCTCTCTCTCTCTCTCTCTCTGAAAAATGTACTGTTCTGGCAACCAAAATGGTGATTGAGACCTGGCAAATTTGCTGAGACTAGATGTTTTAATTTCATTGAGAAATATAGCTGCAAGACATCCAAAGCAACAAATCAGACGCTAGCCACATTCTTTGTCTAAAGGCCGGTTCAAAAGCTGCCCCCTGTAGAGGAAGGAAATATGGGATAAAATAACCTTTACATCTAGGAAGGCTTTAATATCAAAGGGATGGTAACTTTTTTTCCTGGGCTTTATGTGAGTTATCCAAGATGCTAAAATGTGACTGTAACGGGCCACTCTGAAGCCCCTGCCAACCCAGGCCTCCAGGAGTGCTCACTACTCTTCTTCAACTGCTGCCACCACTTATATTTAATATTCAAAAAGGACAAGTGTTTCTTCCAAAACAAAACTTGTTTATTGGAATAACAAAATTAAATAAGTAAATCACAGGTAGTAAATCAAGTTGTAAATCACTGTTTCTCATTCATTGAATCACACAGACTTTTCCTCACTGACTATTTTGGCTCACAGGCCTACTAACATGCTAATCACTAACTCTCAATTTCTCAATCTATCCATCTATCAATCTCTCAACTCCTCTTCTCACACCTCACACACACCCTTTTATATTTCAGCTCCTCCCCCTTCTGCACCACCCTCCGTCCCCTCATTGGCTGATGGTCCACTGCCCAGCTGTGACAGACAGGTGAGAGCAGGGCTGTATGTTTCAGTGACCCTAAAATAAGTTCAGCACCTTGGATAACTGCTGTGACATTGTGGTGCTGATTTACCACTCCATGGAAATCGGAGCTGCTACTGTCTACTGCTTGGGACCACTAGCAACCAATGTTGGTTGTCCTTGAGCAGCTATCAACAATGATCTTTCTATGAGAAAACTGGACAACCATGTGTCAGATCTGCATTGAGCAGGGGGTTAGATTCACTGGCCTTGTAAGTCCCTTACAACTCATTTTTTTATGATTCTAAGGTAGCCACTTATAGATTGTGGAGGGAGATGGAATTAAACAAATCACCATAAAAGACATAACAGAATTCCCTAAAATGAGAATATTCATAGACAGCTGGACAGGTACATTTGCACCCATTCAGAAATGATTAAGAAAATGGGCAAACAGTACAATAATGTCACTTCAAAGTGGGAAGGACCAGGTGACCAGTTTGCTTGTGTGCCTGTTAATCAGTCTGCTGTCCAGCTGCTAACTGCTAATGAGGAACTTGAAGGGTTTTGCTTTGCCTTCTTAAGACTCTTAGGTTGTTTAGTTTTTCAAAGGCCTGTACTCTTACAGAACCTCAAACAGAGGATCTCTATGAAATGGAACAAATGGACGTGCCAAATCCATGTGTGTTTATTTTTCCAGAAATGAAAAGAACAAAGCCTTTTTCTTAAATCAATAATAGCTGTTCTCCTGACTGCATGCAGTGACCATATCAATATATATTTATCTAGCTTTGAAAAGCACTTGCATGTAGACCAGTTTACCTGTCCCTTTAATAAAACTTTCAAAAATTGGAATTCTTCTGCCCGCTATGTGGTTTTGTTTTATTTTATTTTATTTGAAAATAGGTTCAATATTTGGAATACTCCTTTCCTATTATAACTTTCCAGTACCGACGGATATAGCCATCCATCCATTCACCCAGTGGACCTACATTTTACCTTTCAGCATAACCATAAGCTCTCCCAAATGTTTTATGCACATTAAAAAAAATGTTCAAATGTTAAATGTTGCCATAATTAATGGCCACATCGTCCAGAATGGAACTTCTCAAATAATTTAAGCCAAGGACCCTACATGACATCAATAAGGGGCAACAATTACAGGCATTTTAGATCTTAGACTTTGTGAAACGTATGAAGATTTTCCAGATGAAATAATGTCATTTGCGGCAGCCCATTCATTCTCCCCAATTAACTACATATTATACGAACAAATTTCCTTGCCTCCTTAGTCCTCATTATTCAGTAAAAAGGCAGAAAATTAGAAATAGGATTTGCTTCCCCTTCATGTTACAATACTACTGTTTTATATTGGCAAGTACGTAAGACTTGAATTCGGGGGTGGAAACATGAAGGGAAATTTAACATCCAAGCAATTTCCCTTTTAAGAAATAAGATCTCTAGCATACATGTCTGAGCATTCTGTGACACTATTGGCAACCAAAAAAGAGTACATTATGTACATTTAGAATTACTTCATGCCTATGCAGAATACAAGGGACCTTAGAAGTAATTACTAGGAGCTTGCTTGGAATCTGAGATCTTCAGTAGAGACCCTTTTGCATGTTCTGAAGAGGTTAGGTAGATGAGTGAACCAAGCAGGACTTTTTATGCAGCAGGATTTCAATCTTTCCAAAGGAAGTCCTTTTTTGTTAATTTTCTAGTTGAAGATTTATAAGAACGAACAAATAAAGGAGGAGCAGCAGCTGTAGGAGTACCCATTGTAGCAAAATATAATATAAAATATAAAATATAAAACCATTTTCATTATCCAGGCTGGACTCCCTGAACACAGTGTCTGAAATCCTGTTGTACAGCTCTGCTTGGACCACAGAAATGACATCATTAGCTACAGCCAGTTCCCACTGATTAAATGCAGATCACAATTGAATAAAGGTAATTTTGGCCTGCACAGAACTCCTAAAGATGGCGACAAAGTCATACACAACCCAAAAATACCAAGGAAGCCTTGAATCATCACCAAGTTGCTGCTGCTGCCATCATTCCTGTGGTGCGCACAGAGCTGTACAACAGGATTTCTGCCAATGGAACTGGGTAAACATGCCTGTTATTGTGCTGCAGGACCATTTATGACAAGATGTTCCCTTTTACTTAATTTTCTCAAGCCTGTCTATTTGGTTTCAATCTTCCTTTGATATGTTTGTGTGACCGTATTGTGTAAACAAATGACAAAATGGCAGACTATGTAGCATATGTCAGAAAGTTCAGTTGCTTTCCAAAACACTGTCATCACTTCTTGTTGAGTTTAGCGTGTGACCTCAATTTGAACAGATGTCAGATCATAATGTGAGAGGGATAAATTTGCAGATAAAGGCTCCCCCCCCCCCAGTTTCCCATTTGTGTGGCACAATTCTCCTAGTATGCAAATAAGCCTATCTGAATGTTTGTAGCTGTGCTCAGTTTGCTATGTCCTAGTGGTTTGGAAAAGGATTTTATTTAGAATTCTTTTTGTTGTTGAATTAAAAATATACATTGAAACAAAATCCAAGGGTCACATCATCCATTGAGGTTGCTAAGTATTGGTTCAGTAGAGAGTAGCAACATCTTGTATGATCTGACAATCACTTTGTTGAAAAAAGCCTAAGGCACATGTACTATAGGTGAAAGAAATAACAATTGAGAAGAAGATGAGGGTCATACATACTGAAAAACAAACACCGGTGTTTTATAGCTTATCTGCTAAAACAAGGCCAATAATCCATATAGGATTCTTCAGAAGCCAAATCTCCATTTTCAATTTGACCTTTCAGGACACAAGCAAGCAAACAAATAAATAAATACACCCGGAGGCATAAATCACAAGGTTAAATTCAAGATTTAGAAAGCAGACTTTCTATAGCCTGCTAACTTCTTAGTTGGCCTCTGGGATTTGATTTTTGATACACAGCTTGCTGTAAAAGGCACAAAATCAGTCTAGGTCACTTTCATAGCATCTGATTATGTTTAGGAGATTTTTACCTCTTAAATATAAACACACATACATGCACATGCCTTTGTTTTTTTTTTCTTTTATTGCCTGTAAAATATCATAGACCGAAGATGTTACAAATAATGAGGCCTTCCTTCTTCATTAGGAAAGGCTTTATGTATTGGCTGAAATCCACTAGCATAACGTATACCTCATCAGGCTGTTGATGTCATTAACCACAGCAGTTTTTTGGAAATAAAAAAATCCCAGACATTATTTTTTTAACCCCCACCCTCACATTTTGTCATACTAAAATTGAATACTCGCAGCAAATAACTGAAGAGCCTGGTAGCATACACTGTATCATATGGCCAGATTGTGTGTGAGAACAACATTGTTCTCCAAAATAAACACTGCTGCTTGTCATCAGCTGAATCTAATTTGCATCGCAAATGTTTTAGCTTTTTTTTAATTTTTAATTTTAGCTTTTGCTTTTGCTTGCAGATTATGGAAGCAAATGCCCTCATTAATGTGTTGCATTGGTCATCCTCTGGCAAGAGCAGGCAAAGAGTAAAAGGGGATCTACTGATCTGCAGTGGGTTGGCAGGACTTTCTGATCCCCAATTGTTTTGAATCAACACCTGTAGTAGGATCTGTAGTCACCCCAGAAGGGTAAGATAGTATTTTCTAAACCAAATCAGTAAAACATGGATCCGTATTTTTGGAGAGAATTCTTTAACAAGTTCTTCCATGGGGCAATTATCCTTGTGGAAAATGTGCATTGTATTTACAACAAGGCTAGACTTTATCTGGAAGTAAAAAAGGATGAAACTGAGGCAACTGTACTTTGGGTATCTCATGAGAACACAAAACTCACTGTAGAAGACAATAATGCTAGGAAAAGTCAAAGGCAGCAGGAAAAGAAGAAGACCAAATATGAGACAGACTGAATAAAGGAAGCCACAGCCTTGAGTTTACAAGCACTGGGCAGGGCCGTTGAGGACGTTTCACTCATCCACAGGGTTGCCATGAGTTGGAGGTAAAAACAATAACAGTTTAGAACTAGGGCTGTGCAACTAATGTAGTCAAATCATGAAGTGAGCCAATGCAGAACCATTCATATAATGAATGAAGCAAATTGGATTGGTTTGAATTGGATCCATATTAGTCCAGATCACTTTGGGTTGATGCAGAGATTCAGGAAACTGTTTTTGAGAGTTTATTGAAGCCCGTGTCTCACTGTCAATCGTCATGTTTTATGTATTAATAAAGTATATCTCCATGTTGGTCTTGGTGCTACCTCAGAAGTGTTTCTATTCCCCTACTCCTTTGTTGTTGTGGTGGTGGTGGTTGACAATTTAACTATGCAAGCTACACATTGCCCATCCTGGCAGGTGAGCTGGGTAGTCAGTTTACTACACTTTGGAAGGCTTGGAAAGCTGGGTCGACTTTGAGTCAGCTGTCCCGAACCCATCAGGATCAAATTCAGGTCATGGACAGAGTCTTGACTGCAGTACTGCATTTTAACCACTCTCTAACTCCTCCACATTGTGTCCCTAGTCTTTTCCATTATGTTCAACTTTTGATGTCCTTAGTACATGTGTTCTGTCTTTGCATAGTAAATCTTAGTGCACAAGCAATGCAAATAAATTACATATCACCATACAAAGGAGCAGCATACATAAACTTTAAGCTTATTAACACAAACTTTAAAGACAGATACCAACCCACATCCCAACAAGCAGACCTATTTGGAATTTAACAGGAACAATCCTATCTAATGTTAAGCATGTCCATGAAAAATTTAAAAAAAATTAAAAGCAGCCATTTAAATTTTCCAGTGCAGGGAGGCAAGTAAATTCAGATTTCCAACTTTCTATTCAGATCAGGATCCATTTCAGACTGGACTAGGTCCAAATCCTTCACATTCCTCTGTTTTCAACTATTAGTCTCAATATCAGACCACGGGAAAATATTGCAACTAGATTTTACTGAGGTAGTAAACAGGTGCCTGAGGTGTATCACTTCAGACTACATTTGGGGAATGACACAAAGAGCTTGATAAGGGTTTTTTTTTCCCCCAGACAAATCGAAATGACATCACACTAAAACAAAGCTGGGCAAAATGCATCTCTAAACAGCATGCAGGACCCAGTAGCCTAGGTATGGCCCCTGGTACACAGTGTGTGCCACCATACACTCCCCAAAATGTTTTGGTTTACATTTACTCCACAAGTCTTCTCGAACTCTCATATGGGGTGGTGTCTGAGCTGTTTTAGGTTGGAGGCCTTTCCACTCAACCCCACAAGCCCAGAATTCACTTTACATTTAGAAAAAAAACAGGAACATTTCAGGAGCAGCAAAGTATATGACAAATGTGTTCCCTATAGCCATCAGAAAAAACAAGGGGCCTTCTTTTATAGTGAGAAGATGGGAGCCATCAGATTGGCCCTCCAAAGAGCAGGGGCGGGATAGCCATTAGACTTCTAGAAGTTGCCTGACCATTTGCTAAGTCACCCGGAACAATCAGAGTAGGATGGTTTTCCTAATGTCCTAGCGTGCTCAGTTACGGATTCCGTATTTTATTCTTTCTTCTTCAAATTAACTTTTCTGCCCTTCATGTTGCAACACATTTTCTGCTACCCAGAAACAATGTTATTCTACAATACTTACTGCCTCTCTAATTTTCTTTTAAACATGACAACAGAAATGACATTGACTATGACAATAACGAAGGAGGAGGAAGCAGAAGAGAAGAATACTGCCTGGACCACCCTTATGTCCTGTGAGTCACCTACATTCTAAAGAGATGCAGCTGAGAGATACATGTTTATATCTTTAATGAAAATGAGGCCATCTGTCTTGCCTCTTCACTTACCTCATACAAAAGCTAGAACGAGAGACTGTGAGAGCCACACAGATGATGCCCTTGCAGCAAAAAGATGGAACAATTACCCAAAACTGATAGAATGGAATGTTAGTAGTTTTATATGTATTCCGGCTCCAACTCTCACGGCCCTCTTAAAAAGAGACTTAATTGTCTGAACTTCATTACAAAATCTTAATTACCCATTTCCCCAAAATAGATGTTTGTGTGCATGCTTTGGAATATGTGCCACTCATTATGGTGGAGTTCTTGTGTCGTGCAGCTTGAAATAAACAATGGAGACTTTTTTTCCCTCACCTTTTTTTCATATTTACAGGTTTGAACTGCATAATTAATCTTGCAGGCATAATATTTTCAGACTTCAGATGCTGGCTCTCTGGCTGCACTGTTTGTGTGTGAGTGTGCGTGACATTTTAAAGGCAGACAAACGCAGACGCCACTAAAATTTAAAGAACAAAATCTTCTTCCCATTAATGTAATACTAAACATTTTAAACTGTGTTCAAAAGTGTACAAAATGCTTGGCTTGTTTAATGTACAGCCGTTGTGAAGCAAAGAAGAAAACAAAAGTCAAAATGAAGTCATCTAAATTCTATATGAAAGTAGGAATTGGGGCTTAGCATGGGTTCCTTCCAAATACTGAGTGCAGTCGACAAGGGCTCCTAGTTCTAGAACTCACATGACTTGCCTGCAATCCTCCAGATGTGGTCTTTAGCTTCCAGCACATCTTTTTATTCATAACAGTGCCCGGAACTGGACTGACATTGGAATTCATTAAATTCTAGAGAGCCATATGTTCCCCATCTCTGTTCAATGAGAACTCAATGAGAATAGCTGGATCTTATGTAAATCGGCCCTTAAACAAGTTATAGTGGTGGGGAGGGATAATCCAAGTTTCATTTTAGTGCAGAAAAAAAAATGCTTCACAAACTGAAACCTGGCTATCCTTCAGGAGAGTGAGGAAAAAAGATTCTGCACGTTTTGGAATTTTGCAACAGAATTCTCCAGTCAAAAATCCCCCTATGGGTAGGCTGAACATCTGGAGTACAGATGGGCACAAAATAAAGTACAAAGCAAAAGAAAAAAGAAAAAAAACCCACCATGAATAAGGCCATTTCATGGTTTGTTTCAGGTGCGTCTGCCCAGAATAAAACAAAATACCAAACTATTATTGCCAATGGTGGTTTTTACATAGGCTATAACTCAGATACAGCAAATCCAATATTTGCTAATACTAGAATGCTTTTTAGTCTGATTTTCCTCCCCATCCCCTCCAATTTTGATGAAGATTGGATTTGGGGTATCTGAGTTATAGCCCCCAAAGCAGTTCTTCCCAGCAAAGTGCTCTTAGCAGCTGAGCACTTTTATGGGGGACCTGTTTTGGGGGCTATGACTTGGATGTCCCATATTCAATCTTCACCAAGCTTGGAGGAGATGGGGAAGAGTCAGCTGAATCCTCACTGCACGTTTGGCATCTCTAATTTGTGCAAGGATCATTCTACCACTCCCAGAACATCTGAATCACACAAACTGCAAAACAGTTCATTTTGTTGGAACGTTCACGAAAGTTCGTGATTCGTAGTTCATGAATAGTGATGAACCATCACAAATTTCCTTTTCCCTAGATCACGCTCATCTCTAATCTGGGGCTTGAGCACCTTCTGCATCCCAGCCAATAGCTACAAGGTCTGGCAATCTATCCACTAATTGGGGAACTCCCTATAACTGATCAGTTATTCACCTCAAAGATAATTTGCTGAGTGACCTGTGCCTTACATTTGTTAGCATCCCTAGTCAGAGATGGGAAACATTTGGTTTATAGGGTACATCTTCCAGAATCCCATAGCAGTCAAGGCTACACTGACTGTGAAATTCTGGGACACATAGTCTCCAAAGCAGGTACCCAGCATGGTGTGGTGGACAGAATGATGGACTAGGAATCAGGAGACTTGGATTCAAAACCCCACTTGGCCATGGAAACTCATTGAGGAGAGCGATGGAAAAACCATCCTTTAAATATTTCACTGACCTTGAAAGGATCACTATAAATCAGTTGTGATTTGACAAAACGTAACAATGTAGTCTAAAAAACGCATCTGTGTTCCAAGACAAGTATGATAGTCTCTAAACAATAGTCTCTGATTAGCAAAAGGCATGAGAAACACTTGTCAGGTACTCTACAGATCTGCAAGCAAGTGATTTTCAGTAATTTGCTAATAACACAGACTTTTATTTTTAAGAAATTTTAAAAAACCATGGAGTTCTGATATATCTGAACAGAACATATGCCTTTTTTTTAACCATTTCCCTTGGAAGAAGACTACTTTGTCTTCAAAATAGCATAAACTGAAAAAGCCAGGGAAACAAGCAGAGAGAGAGAGAGGACTTAATAGCAGGGCCTAGAACCATCTCTGATTCTCTTATTACGCAGAATGCACTAAGAAGGTTCTCTACACCTGGGTTAGGCAAATTCCAGGCTGTATGGAACTTCTCTCATGTTTTGCTAATTTGATGAGGAAATAGCTAGTTCCAGTTCCATTAGCATATTAGCATGCAGAAAATGAAACAAATGGATAATATGATACAAATGAAATCTTAGCAAAGGAAACATAAAACAAATCTTACTTCAGTGCATGGAAAACAAAGGTTGTAGTCCCATGCATGCTTCCTTGAGATACAGTGGTGCCCCGCTTGATGATTACCTCGTTAGACGAGGAAATCGCTTAACGATGAGTATTGTGTGATCGATGTAGCGATCGCAAAACAATGTTTTTATGGCTTTTTTCGCTTAACGATGATCAAAACAGCTGATCGTCAGGTTTTCAAAATGCCTGCCCGCTGTGCAAAATGGCTCCCTGCTGTATTTTAGGACTGATTGCTCACTATACAGGCACCGGAAAACGGCCGCCCTATGGAGGATCTTCGCTGGACGCTGAGGTATTTCGCCCATTGGAATGCATTGAAACGGTATTCAATGCATTTCAATGGGTTTTTTACATTCGCTTGACAACGATTTCGTTCTACAGCGATTTTGCTGGAACAGATTATCCTTGTCAAGCGAGGCACCACTGTAGGTTCCACTGAATTTAATGAGGTTTACTTCTGAGTGATCATATATACAATTGCACTGAAAATGAATTATCATTTCTACTAATGTGCAACAACAACAGAACAGTTAGTGTGATATAAGAAATGCATCAATGAATTACAGACTCAGTGGTGTTTTGTTTGTTTGTTTGTTTTTGTTTTCCTTTTGAACTCACAAAAACTGGCTTCCCACTGCAGCTCTGTGTCATGCCTTCAC
Organism: Pogona vitticeps; assembly: GCF_051106095.1. Lineage (NCBI taxonomy): Eukaryota > Metazoa > Chordata > Lepidosauria > Squamata > Agamidae > Pogona > Pogona vitticeps. The sequence continues at coordinate 80,282,230 of NC_135786.1, forward strand.
TGGAAGAATCCTCCTTAAACAGGGACTCCAAGCCTTTGGGATCTGATGGCACACAGGAATATGATCTGGTACCCTCAGGGAGGATTGCAGAGCTGAGGGCTGGATTCTGGGACGTAGACAGAACAAAATAGTGCCACTGAACAAAGGCAGAATGCAGACAATCAGTAACCTGGCTCAATATGTGGTTACAAGAGAAGACACAGCCCTCTTTCCCTGGAATTAGAGGACTTCTGTTGAGTAAGGGGCTCCTTGAGAAGAGGGCCCCCCTCCTAGGGAGACATGGAGGTGGAAAGTCTGCAGCTGAATCTTGACTTGGGAGCAGACCAACTCAGCTACAGGAGACTTAGTTAAAGGATGTCTGGGAACATTGCATGATAGCACCATTTTCCAGCATCTTGAACCTTCTATTTTATCTCTCTATGAACAGCTTAGTCTGTGCCTCTGTTTTCTCTTGTTACCTTGCCTTGACAGGCACTGGCAACTAGAGAACAGGATACTCCTGTGTGACTCAGCTGCTCTGGCTTTGTCTCCTTACATGTAGCCTTCACTTTGATTAAGTCTGGTTCAATCATCCCAATATTTCTATGCAGCAGATTTATAGGACCTCCAGAAGTAACTAGTCTTTCTCCTTGTATCATGCAGGAAAATGTGACCCAGCACTGTTGCCCAGTAACATATCCAAAATATGGGTTCACACAGAAATGTGGGTTAATCTACAGGTGTGCAGATTTTATTTCTATACCTTCCTAAAAGTAAACATGTTCATGTATAAGGAATGAGTAAATCTATTTTTAATTTTAATTGTGTGTGTGTGGGAAGCACATCTCAGCTGTGAGAAAGCTATAATACTCAAAAGGACCAACATGCCTGAGTACAGAGTAGCAGGTCTTTTTGTTTCATGTCTCAGTATTCAAATAAATTATAAGCTCGGGTCAAAGACTGACCTCCAGTTATTTTTGCCAGAAAGTACCTCACCATTTACTTCTTCAGACAGGCAACACAAATAAAACCTTATAGAATCATAGAATAATGAAGTTGGAAGGGGCCTATAAGGCCATCTTGCTGTACATCTTCAAACTTGCATCATGGTGTAACCTGTGGAGAACCTAATAGGAGAGGCGATTCACTGGGTAAACCTAGATTGTGAGACTAACCATTTGTCATATAACTCTGAGTAGCACAACAGTAATGATGGTTACCCAGAAAGCACAGGAGATATTTTGTGTAAGACAGCTTAAAACTGGCAGAAATTTCCAAGCAGGTAGCCATGTTGGCCTGTTCCAGGAAAAGAGTCACATGGTACCTTAAAGAATACAGTGAGACCTCCCTATCCACTGGATCAGAATCTGAAGATTCAAGTATCTGCCACCTGAAAATATTAAATGAAAAAGCACATAAATATGTACTTCTACCATGTAATTACCAGTATCAGACAGTAGAGAGAGAAAGAAATAATGCTATATTTAGTGTTTGCTACTTCCACATTTTGCAGTGTCCACAGTGGTGAGGGGCTTTGACCAATCAGACACAGTCCTACTGCATTAAGTTTTATTTGGCATAAGCTTTTGAGGACTGTAACCTGATTCTTCACATGCATGTTTGAATGGCACAATTATTAAGATATGGACAGAAAAAAAACTTTGCAATCAACAATGGCAATTTCTGCTATTCCAAACTATGAAGGCAATGATTATCTTTTGCTGAATAGATTGAGGGTATATAAGATTTTCAGATTGGTGCATTATTTTCCTATATAATGGCAAATATAGATTTATTCCCCTAGCAACTGCGTTAGAAAAGCAATATGGTCCTGTGTCATTTGTAGATTTTAAAGGAAATCGTATAACCTGTCCATTCATACTCAAGGAAAAAAGTGAGTTATTTTGTATTTATTTTACTTCCTCAAAATGTCAAGATTTAGTACAGCTCCAGCATCAGTTCAACTGTTTCAGTAGAGAAGCTTTATAGCTGCTCTCTGAAATCATAGCACATTCTGACAGCTAATCTGTAAATTCTGGACTGCTAAGTGTTTTGGTCTGAAGATACAGAGAATTTCTATTGCATTGATAAAAGCATTCATCAATACTTTATTATCTTCAGCAATTGCAAATAATTTCTCATGATGAAAGCCTAGGGAACATTTTGAATACAGATTTTTTTTAATAGGTGCAATTATATTTCAATGGCAGTTAGCTAAGTACCTTTTCAGAACAATGAACAAACTTGAGATTGTAAATGATAAAATATCATTGCAAACAGCTTTTCAGTTAATGTGTGAGAGAACGTTTTCCTACAGAGTAAAATAGCTCTGTGACATTGTGGACATAGCTGTCACCTTCATTTGTAGCTGGTTAACTATCTGATTACTCCTTGAGACAATGTATTTGAATATTGCATATTGCAATAGCAGAGAGGGAATACAGGATGATACAGAGACTGAAAATATAAAATTGCTGTGCTACAGTTCAAGATGTGTGCCTTGTTGAAGTGAGTGGGCGCAACTCCATCTGAATCATTAGTTATAGAAATATATTGATATGATTGAATTAATTCTCTGAGCACAATATAATCAGGCAGAAACACCTTTGAAGCATTCAGAAGGATTCATTACACAATGAAGTGGGTTCTTCACGATACAATGAACTGTGGGTTTGGAATCTTTTTTTGCTTTATTTTTGTTATACATTACGATACATAGAATGAATCCATGCTTGTCCTGCCAAAAAGCAGATTAGTTTCCATTCGGTAGCACGGAATGGGAGTTTACTCTTACAACCAAGTGTCCTTTTGGTCAGGACAGAGTGCAGCATACCTGAAAAGGTCAACTCCACTCCTCAAAAGGTGAGGCCCAAAGAAACCAATAACCTTCATCCCACTCAGTGGGAGGAGAAACCCTTCAACCACAGGAGGTAGCCCAGTTGCTTCAAATAATGCAAGGGGGAAAAAAAACAAGTAAACTGTGGGTGGTAAGAAAAATGTCACCCCAAAGATGTATAGAGAGGCAGAAGGGGTGGTGGTGAAGTGAAAATACCAAATGGACAAGTAAGAACAGACTCAGAAGTCCCTGGTTTTCTAATCAGATTAACATGCAAATATTATCCACAATCATCTACAACAAAACAAACTCAAGTGACAGGACATGGAGTGCACCAACCACAGTAGCCAGATTGTCCCTTGTCCAAGAATGGTTGCATTGAGTGGGCCAATCAAAAATGACCCCAGACATCACAAACTACTGTGCTCACTTGAGCTTCAAGGGATACAGATGGCTCAAGGAGTACCTCCAAATTAAGTTCCTGCTCCTTCAGAGGGAGTGGAAACCCCATCTAGAACTCAGCCACAGAGCTTCCATCTTGTTGGGATTCAGCTTCTGTTTGTTATCCTTCATCCAGCCTATTATAGCTTCCAGGCAGCAATTTAGCACCTGCACAGCCTCAGCCAGGTAGCTACAAAGGCACTGAAAGGTACTGTCTCATATTCTCATTCTGCAGAGCTGATCCAAGAAGATACCATAAACAATGATTTCAAAATCCATCAACAGAGCCAGGAGGATTAGCAGGGATGCCCTAGTGCCTAGCAAGGTGACCGAGGAGGGTTCCACCCCGTCCTCAAATCTCAATGGATTTTTCACCATTCAGAACAAGACTGCTGGCCAACAAGTTTGAAGAGGAAGTAGCATGGGCAAAAGAGGTATTTTAGTCTTATTGACTGCAGCATAGTAGGCACAACGGAGAGTCCTTGCTATTTTCCAATTAACACCCTTTTCAATTCCAAAAAATCATCAATGTACTAAATGCAATTATGAAAGCAACTTCATGAATTTTGCAGATAATCAGACTTCGAATTCAGACATTGATTTAGAAGTATTAATTCATTACATCCGTGATGGGTCATTTTGTCTTGGCAGGTGAGTCATTCGTATTTTTGACAGCACAATATGGAAATAATTGGAGGACCTACCCAAAATAATAGTAGAAATGAACAGATGATCTGGCTTGAGTGACAGATTATCTTTTTTGATGGCAAGATATGGAAGATGATGTTCAGATTCCATTACTTATTGGCTGTCTGGTGTCATTTAAAAAGAGATGTTGCAAACAGTTCAATAATGATCAAAATGGCAAGCAAATGGAAAGAACAAAACAAACAAATTGGCATTTATATTATGTTACCTGGGGGGAAAAAATTCTTTAAAGGGATGACATGGTGATTATACAGTGTAGACAGGCAACTGGATAAGCATTAAGCTGATTTAATATTTAATAGTCTGCTTTGCACAATTACGAAGAATGCTGCCAAAGTATGAATGGATTTTAATTGGCAGGCAGTGGAATAAAAAAGGAGCACCTTGCTTTTCATCTGGGCGTATCTCATCTTGTCTTCCCCCAAAAAAGGAGATACATAGAGTAACAGATGGGTAGAATTTGTGAGCATTTTAGATGAGGACTATTAATTCAAATCCAGTCAAATTAATTCCAGTAATCTACATTTACTACATTTTTTTTCTTTATACGGAGAATAGAATAAACTCGTAGCTGTAACCAGACTCTCATCTATGCAAAAGCAAATATAAAACAAAAACACAAGTTTACACATACACCTAGCTTATATAGTAAACACTTTGTGTGAAGTTCTCAAGTTAGAAAATGGAAGGGACATATTGATTTGTACGGATGAAGAAGAGCCCATCTCTAAGAGTGTATAGAACACCTAACACCTGGAATAAGATGAGAAGGACTGTGACTTACCCTGTTTCCCTGGAAATAAGGCCTAACCTGAAAATAAGCCCTAGTATGATTTTTAGGATGCTCGTAATATAAGCCCTAACCCCAAAACTTAAGCCCAAGTTAAGTGAAACCCTGCCGTTCACCATTGTGCAACAACCAGAAGAAGATGACATGACAGTATGTGAATAAATATAGATTGTGGTATATGAAAAAAATAAAAATAAAACATCCCCTGAAAATAAGCCCTAGTGCGTCTTATTTTTGGAGAAACATGGTACTTTCTTTCATGATATTCTTTGCTGAGGCAAACAAACCAGTGTTCCCTAATTATCAACCCTCAGAATAGGGGTGGGCAACTTTCTGACCTCCAGGAGTCTCTCTCTCTCTCTCTCTCTCTCTCTCTCACACACACACACACACACACACACACACACACACTTGGAATTTGATGGGCTGCACCCACACTCAGGTGTCCGCCCAGCAAAATATTTTTTCTTAAAAGAGATTTTTTTTTAATTGAAAAAGCTCCATTGCACCCTCTGTTGGTTGCAGAGAGAAATTTCATCATCTGCAGGCTGTTCCTGATTACTGACTTCCCCCTCAGGCTAAAACAGCTCAAAGAGGTCCAAAACAAATTCATTCCTGTATCCCCCAGCGAAGGAACAATTTGAGCAATTTTTTAAAAAAAAAGTTAACTCAAGCTTTTAAGTTATTTTAAAAAAATTAAAACAGTTGAGGAGGTGATAAGGATCTCTTGGGGTTGCCCAGAAATGAACTTCACTCACTTCTGCTCTAGAAAAAAGTATATGCTCTATGAAATTAAATATAATAGATTTTAATGTACCCTCCAAAGGCATGAAATATACATTCCCAATAATATATATTCAAGTTTATACAAGTAAGTCCTGTAGCACCTAATCTAACATACCTGCACAAGTGCTCCTTTTAAAAGTTAAGAAGATTCTTCTGACATGTTATATGTTAAATAGCCCACCATGTGATACAGCCTTCAACCAGGTATCACAAACCAGACTGTATAATCAGTATGCTATCAGCATCCATTGAACAATGACAACTGATCTGAATTGAATAATAAAATACTATAGAGGCAGAATCTGAATGCCTTCCCCAGCTTTGTTCAGACTTAAGTGTGAGTCATTTTAGCCCACATTGTAATGGAAACGTTCTTTCTTCTTCTTTTTAAACCTTAACAGCAGAAACCCATGCATATCTATTCAGAAGCAGATTCCAGTGTATTCAGTTGGCCTTACTCATAAGTAAGAATGCTGACTGCAGCACTATAAATGCAAAAAAAAAATGCTTCTTATTTCATAATAGCTTTAACAGTAACCTGGTCAAAACAGTTCAAAGCAGAAGAAAGTATATGCTGTTACGTATTTAAAAGCCCTTCAAATTCTCTTAAAGAGTCAAATCTATATTTCAAAGTTGAGTTATTTTCTGATTTTAAAGTTTCATGAGACGAATTTGCACAGGAATCAAATAACTATATAATTATATAATTATAGTTATTTGATTCCTTTGCAAATTCTTGGAAGCATGTTGTGTATATATACAACATATATATATATGGTCTCTTTCTATATATATGGTATATGGCCTATGGTCTACCATGCTTCCCTGAAAATACTCTCTCTCTCTCTCTCTCTCTCTCTATATATATATATATATATATATAGAGAGAGAGAGAGAGAGAGAGAGAGAGAGAGAGAGAGAGAGTCTTATCTATCTATCTATCTATCTATCTATCTATCTATCTATCTATCTATCTATCTATCTATCTATCTATCTATCTATCTATCTATCTATCTATCTATCTATCTATCTATCTATCTATCTATCTATTAATTTTATTTTATTTACTTTATTTATATTGAATATAAGAGATAGATAGATAGATAGATAGATAGATAGATAGATAGATAGATAGATAGATAGATAGATAGATAGATAGATAGATAGATAGATAGATAGATAGATAGATAGATAGATAGATAGATAGATACCATGCTTCCCCGAAAATAAGACAGAGTCTTATATTAATTTTTGCTCCAAAAATACATTAGGGCTTCTTTTCAGGGGATGTTTTATTTTTTTAATGTACAACAATCTACATTTATTCAAATACAATCTTCTTCTGGTTGCTGCACAATGGTGGAGGGTGGAGTTAACTGGGGCTTATTTGGGGGGCAGGGCTTATATTATGAGCATTCTGAAAAATCCTACTAGGGCTTATTTTCAGGATAGGGCTTATTTTCGGGGAAACAGGGTATAAACTATCCTACAAAAACGTTGTGAGAAGAGAACCAAGACAGTTAAAAATGAAGCCTCTACGTGAATATTAAAAATGTTTTGGAAATATGAATCTTGCTCATTGCATTTATGTCTCTAGCCTCACATTTAGACAGATTTGACTGAATCCATTCTATGGCCAAAATCCTGTTGCTCAGAGTAGTAAATTATGCAGTAAATCACACTGGCCCATCGAATCAATGAGGATTTCATGAGTCAACTCTTCTGTGAGTTCTATTGATTCAAATGAAGCTACTCTAACTGCAACTTACTTTAACATAGTAAGCAGCAGTTAGGGTACATCCTTTTGAATCAATAGAACTTATAGAGGAGTTGATTCACCCAATTCCCATTGATTCAGTAGGCCTACTGTAGTGCAATTTACTATGCTCAGCAACAGATTTTAGCCTATATGTAGAAAATAGTTCTTAGCAATGTTCAAAGTTCAGCAAGGAAAACTCGTTATCTCAATCGTACCAAGCCAGATCAATCTGTAACAGTAAGTGCTCTGTCTTGATACAGAACTGTCTGGTTTATTTGCTAGCCTTTAGGTGAGTGGTATTAATTATGCTTGAAATCAATACAGTAACTAGACAGAATGCAGGGTACCATTTGTTTTGGAACTGCCAATAGACACCAAAAGTGCTAGCATAGATCATCCAATTCTAAGCGCCAGTAGTAGGTGTGCACATAATAGCCATTAGAAGATATGGCTGACAGACCAGCTGCCTCAGTTATTACCAACAAAGTGAATCAATTTTAGCAATGTTCTTAATTGTTTGCAATGCTAAATGCCACACTTCTGCCGCACTTCACTGTGTTTTGCTGGGCTGCCCACAGAAAACAAATCCACTGGGGAGCTCTACAGCAAGATTCCCTTTTCAGCTCAACTGACCAAAATCTGTAGAGATTTGTTTAGAGTTCAACTAAATTGATTAAAACATGTGGTATGTTTGTGCAATTGAGTGCCAACCTTGGCTGGCTATTGCTTTTGGAAACTCTCTATTAAGAGGTAATGCAATTCCAGTGTAAATATTAAGGCCCAACTATAAACACAAGACAAAACAAGTGATCTTTGTCTGAGCTTGTCTAAGAAACTATGGGAAGAGAGTACTTTGGTTGACGTTCTTTGGGAAGAAAAAAAACCATAACACTTGACAGTGTTAATAGTGCAATCATGATGTTTGGTTTACATCAGAGGATGAAGCAAGGAACATACCACGCTTTCAGGCAACAGATCTGCTGATGCTTCACATCTGGTCTTTTAGACCAGATGGGTGGGGTATAAATCAAATAAACAAACAAACAAACAAACAAATAAATCTGTTGAAATATGTGCCATGCGCTTCAGTCTAGCCTTCATCTCAGAGATCTGTTCCAAAACAGAGTGCACATCAGCCTTCTCCATTTAGCCTGTGAGTGTGCACTTGCCTGTTAGACCTGAAAAGCCTGTTCAGGTTTTTTTTAGATACAGTTGTGCCCTGCTTTACGATTGCCCCGCATTACGACGATCGGAAAAGCGATTTTAAAACCATGGTCTGAATAGGGGGTTTTCGCTTTGTGATGATCGGTTCCCTGCTTCGGGAACTGATTCTTCACAAAACGACAATTTTCAGACAGCTGTCAAAATGGCCACCAGGTAAATAAAATGGCTCCCCGCTGTTTTCTGGGACAGATTCCTCACTGCACAGCCACTGAAAATGGCCGCCCTATGGAGGATCTTCGCTGGACTGTGAGTTTCCAGCCCATTGGAATGCATTGAAAGGGTTTCAATGCGTTTCAATGAGCTTTTTATTTTTGCATTATGACATTTTCGTTTTACAGCGATTTCGCTGGAACGAATTAACATCGTAATGTGAGGCACCATTATACAAAGTCCCCACTTAACAGTTGTCTCCCATAAAGAGATGCACCCTGATCACATGACTCTGGGCTATTGACTAGTACCTTCATTAAAATTACTGAATGAGAAAGTATGTTAAAGCTTCCAATGGAGTTAAATCCTAAAAGGAAGCAAAGATCCAGAAAGGAAATGGAGCATTTGGAAGAACTGATGATTCAAAACCGCCTTTCAACTTTCAGTTTTGCAATCACACAAGAGACTTGCCTGGCATAACAGCATAGCTGCAACAGCAACAACACTGTGGTATAGATATCTATATTTAATGTAAGCTAAAAGATGATATCAGGTAAATATATGAATCCCAACTCATTATAATCACAGCAAATTTACTTGCATGCCCTTCTCTCTTTGGGGGTGATCTATTTGAAAGTATACCTGAAAACGTATTGTTAATTACCTTTATTAAAGGTTATATTTTGGAGTCAACCTGCAGACACAATAACTCATGTTCAGAACATTTTGTTGCATGTGTAGTGAACTATGAGCTCTCCCTCTTTTCCCTCACCATACATTGTAGCATTGTCTTTTGTCTATTTTATCTTTGAAAGCTCGATATTGCAAACTGCATGCATTAGAGTTATGCACTTCAAAAGACTTCGCCAGGAGCTGGTGGCTGGCATAGAGACCTAATCTGCTTATGGTAGTTCTCTGAGAGACACCTGTGGGAAAACTCTTGGCTAGCAGTCTGTACTAATAAGCATGTGAAGAAAGGGCGGTGAATTCTCCTGGCACTTCTGATGCCAGGTGGTACACACATGGTTCACCTGGTAATAAAAAACAGATGCCCCTTCTCACAGTCTGAAGAAAACTAAGAAATCACTCTGGGGTTTGTTAGACTCTTGTTTAATCTGTAGATGGTAGTCTCGACTACTAAAAGAACTTGGAAAGTGGTTGTCTTTTTGACCATATAGATTGTCAGGGCAAAATACAGATGAAGAGTAGTGATAAATTTGAACTCAGACTACTGCACGCTATTAATAATGGACAATAGTCTCTTCTAGACACAGATGCCTACAAAGCTAGCACTTGCAACTGATATTATGTAAACCCGTAGTGCAATAGTAAATTTTAAAGTGTGGACACTCATTCTGACAATCTCAATGCCCGAATAGCATACAATAATACTGACAAAAATGTTAATCCTTACAAACAAATCAATTTCCCTTCACCAGGAGTAGGTTTTGTATAGCAAATGGGTCTTTATTGATCATTCAGGACCATCACCCTTCAACATTATAACCGTATTTTTCCGTTTATAAGATGGCCCTGCTTATAAGATCCCCCCCTTTTCTAACCCCCAAATTAAGAAATCTTAACTTAGCTTTAAGTATTCAGCTTCTCGGCTCAGAACACTCAGACATTACAAGTCCCTGTTGTATTTGAACCTACATACTCCACTTCCAATGAGGTGTGTTCCAACTGGTTTGTTCAGCATCAGCTGATGTCAGTTCCATAAGGCTCATGATTGGAGGAAGCTAAGTTTCCTGACTGTAGGAAGCTAAGCTTTGTGACTGGAGGCAGCCTGTTTACAGAGGCAAGGTACATGCCATTTTGTTTTCTCCTCAGCTTACTTCCGTGCATGAGACGCTCCTCAATTTTTAGTGTAATGGTTTTAGGAAAAAGTAGCATCTTATACATGGAAAAATACGGTAACAAGAACTATTCACTAGCTCACAGCAATATATTTTTGCCAGGAAATACCACACATGAACCCCTGTTAATGTTAGGACTGCAGCAGGTGAGTGCAGGGCCAACAGGAGGGCTTAAAGCCCTTTTCAGGCATTATAGGAAAGAGTTAATCTCAACCCATCGGCAAAAAAAGCAAGATAGTTCTGTCTGCCTCCTTTCTAGCACTTGCATTTGAAAGACTAAGTCTGCAGAGAGCAGTCTCTATCCATGAAGGCTTTCCAGACAACCAGAACACCAGAAAAATCAGAGTTCACTGCTACCATGGAGATACTCTAGGCTGAGAGACTGCCCTCTTCAGATTTCGCCTCCTTCCACCAATGAGAGCTAGGAAGGAAAGGAGAGCTAGCTGCTCCCTCTACTGGTGGGCTTAGGTTAACCTTATTGTTGAATGTCTAAACGGAGCTAGAGAGATTGACAGATGATGACATTCTCCCTGCTGACCAGACTACCAGACTTTGACCCAGTGAGCTCTGCCTCCACTACACAATTATAGGTAACAAATAATTCACATTCATTTTATCTGTATCATTTCCTAGACCATTAATTGATATAATACCTAGATGTTAAGACATTATTCAGGAGCCCAGGAGCCCAAATCACCTTTCTGTGTTGACGAGCTTCCCATTGCCTGCTTACCAAGCTGCAAGGAGTCTTATTTGTGCTCAGTCTTGAAAACAAATACTCTGTAGGAATTATGCCAGCTGCAATGGATTAATGGTATCAGTCTGAGGTGATATCAGATCAACAAACAGTCCATACTTCCCTGTCCATACTCAGACACCAACAGTAACCTTCTATTTGTCTCCATTGACCTTCATGAATCTTAGTAAGCAAATGCTTGGAAAGGGCATGAGATGGAATCTGAGTGTAGAGAAAGGCAGCGATGCTTGGATTGCCGTCAGAAAGGCTAGCACTGAACCTGGGAAGTGAGTAGAGAAAAGTCCTTTCTAGCAAAGTGTCCTCAACAAAGTGGCTGACTTGCGGGGAGCGGAATCTATAAGCTCAACTTTCTGCTTCCCTGATCAGTCATTACTGACCCAGTTCTCTCAAATATGTGTAAGGAGAAGCCTGTAGCAACTTCATATCGTACTCTCCACGTGAACAGCAATGTTTCTGCAGAAAAGAGGTTCCTACGCACAAGTAGGCTATCCACAAAGAGCAAGAACCCTGGAAAATCTGAAATCATGACCAGATAGGCAGCCTATCTGTAAGCAAGAACCTCTCTTCTGTGGATACATGGCTGTAGAAAGTGATGATGGAAGGGGAAGGGCAAGGTGCTCCTCTCTGTGTAGTTTTGTTGGAGAGAACCAGACAGATAATAACTGAATAGAGCTGGTGCATTAACACTTTCTTACCCACCTACCCCAATCCAAAAGAATTTTGAGTCCATCATTTCAGAGTGGCTTCCATTTAATCTGCAGGCCGTTAAACCTGGTATACCACCACCACCACATTCCTCCTCCCTTTGTGGGGCATGAACAAGAAACACATTCATTATACACTAACCAATAGGTGGCTTGTGGACAAGGAAGGGGTATGCCTTATCCTAAAATTTGGAAAGTGCTCCCCTGCTCCATTCACTAGTTTTACCTGGAGTAGAGATTGGGGGGGGGGGTAAAATCCATTTTCTTTGTCTCAGCAGAAGTCATTGTTTCTTTAACTCCCAAGACCAATTCTAAAAGGAGCACAGGCTACTTTGAAAGTTCAGGCATTTATAAGGCATGTTTCAAAGAAAGAGATATAGCCTGATGCACACATTTTAAAATAGGAATTGCTAAAAAAATTTATTTTTTTATTTTTTTTATTTGTTCCATTTTTACCCCGCCCATTTAGATTCCGGAATCTACTCTGGGCGGCTTAGAGACTATAAAGGCAAAAACAGCATTCAAATAACTTTGTTTGTAAAAACAATAAAGATCAATAAAGAAAACAGGATCCAAAATGGGATAAGGAAGCTATATAATGGGGGGGGTGAGGTCTGCTGGAAGAACCAAATCTTCAACTTGTTTTTTTAAAAATTCCCAGTGAGGGTGCCAGTTGGATCTCCAGGGGTAAGGTGTTCCAAAGATAAGGGGGCACCACCGAGAAGGCCCAGTTTCTTGTTCTCTCCTTCCAGGCCTCTCTCGGGGTTAAGCCCCTCAGCCACCCAGTCTGGCTCGATCAAGTGATATGAGTAGGTGGGGACAGATGCTCTGCCAGGTATCAAGGCTCTAAACCGTTTAGGGCTTTATATGTAAGCATTAATACCTTGAAATCAATGCAGAAATGAATGGGTAACCGGTGTAAGGCCGCCAGAGTGGGGGAAATATATTGGTGTCTTTTCACCCCACTTAATACTCTGGCGCCTGTGTTCTCTATCATTTGTAGTTTCCACATCAGTCTCAAGGGCAGCCCTATGTAGAGAACATTGCAGTAGTCTAATCTTGAGACTACGAGCGCATGGACCAGAATGGTGAGAGCCCCATCATCAAGATAGGAGTGCAGCTGGGCAATCTGCTGAAGATGTAAGTGGGCGGAATGGACCACAGACACCACCTGAAATTCCACAGTAAGCACTGGGTCAAGAAGGACCCCCAAGTTGCGGACCATATTCTTTGTGGTGAAAGTTGCCCCCCCCAAAAAAGAGAGTGAGCTTCCCAAACCACTGATAGAAGGGGCATCCACCCTCAAGACCTCTTTCTTGTCCGGGTTCAACCTCAGTCCATTCTCTTGCATTCCTTGCTATACAGCCCCCAGGCAGCGCTCAAGGGACGCAACGGCATCCACTGCTGTTGGAAAAAAGGAGATGTAGAGCTGCGTGTCATTAGATACTGGTGACATGAAGTGCCACACCCCCTGATGTCCCCACCCAGTGGCCTCATATAGATATTAAACAGCAATATGTATGGTTGAAAAAAAAATGCACAGACATGTTTTAATCAGGGGAGAACATTTGTACTTTGGGTAAAATGTGTAAATAAATGCACCTATTCAGAAAAATATGTAAGAGTCCCAATGTGGGAAGAGGAAAAAACACAAGCTAATAAGAATAAAGAATGGCATGAGAATGCTGCAGAGATTCAGGAAAAAAAAATCAATAAAAATGAGAATGAAGGTCTTTCACCTCTCTTCCTAGAGGAGTGTGATGTCACTGGTTCATGGAATTACTGTTGCCTGTGGCCCTAGGAACAATAATGTCTGAACTGATTTCCCATGTTGGAGATTATAAACAGAAGAGCAAAGGAAGAACTTGGGGCAAAGTCAGAAATAGCTGTGTGCAGACTCTACAAGACATCCACTTTCAAGGCTTCTCCCTCTACCAGGCACTGAAGCAGAACATATTAGACATTTGTTATGAAACATGAGGACACAGATGCAGTCCAGAAAGATCATGGTAGGTAGTCAACATACAACCCAAGGAACACATGCAGTCTGCCAAGCTTTCTACAACTATTCAAACCCATCCACCCCCATGCTGTCAACGCTAGTGCTACTTAATCATCCCCATACTGCTGAAAATCAGTAGTGCAGTAGCGAAATAGGAATGCTTATTTTGAAAAAACACAGCACATAGGGGCAAGCAGATTGTATTAAAGTAAATCCAAGAAAGCAGTCTTCCAGAACTGTTGGATACGTTCATTGGTTTAGGTCTCTGGCTGTGGAGCCAGAAGCTGGAAGTTCAATTCCCCACTTCCCTCCTTGACAGGGGCTGGACTTGATGTTCCATAGGGTCTCTTCCAGTTCTGCATTTCTAAGACTATCTAACGTGAACTTGCTCTAATGTGAGGCACGCCCTCCCCTTTGAGGGGAAACTGGGTTTTTGGGCCACTGCCTCAGTGCAGCAATGGGTGGCAGCTCCCAGCAGGCTGTAGGTTCCATATCTAGCACAGGAGGATGCTCCAAATCTTGGCCACACAGAGCAGGACCAAATGGAGTTGTCCGGTTTATGAACCTGCTCCCATCACTGGAACCAGGAAGGAATTGCCCTCCTCTTTCTTCTGGAGGCCTCCATGTCCCCGCAGAACATACCTAGGATAAGATACCTGGGGTAAGAAACCTTCTTTGAGACAGCAGAGAGGGTTGTAAGGGGGCAGGGAAAGAGAGAGAGAGAAAGTATTCTTGTAGTACATGTCCACCAACATGATGTCAGACTTAGGCCCATAGTATTTACCTGACACCTTATTCATACTGGATATATGGGACTGCGTAAGAAAATCATGCTGATGACACCCATCCTTCTTGCATCAGGGTGATTGGTCCTCCTTCTTGTACAACTCTTAGAGGAACTTCTAATCTAAGCTATCGGAAACTCCCTTTATTTTAACTAGTTGTGTCTGTTTCTTTTTTTTATTTAGCATGGCTAGAGGTGCAATGCTCCATTAGACATGTGTTTCAACACAGACAATGCATCAAGTGATTTTTCCCCCTCCCTACCAGACAGCTATAACATTTCACACCAGGCTTACATTGTAAATGGAAGGTGGTGAAATTCATTTTTGATGTCCCTTCTTATAATCAGTAGTGACAAACAGGTCATTAAAAATTTGCTTGCTGGACTGAATATCCTGTCATTTCACTCTGTGCTTTGTGAAGAGAAAATGGGGGTTCATGGAGATCATTAAAAGAACTACCACATATTTCACACCTCAGTTAGAAACCAGGGGGAATAAGAAGCCAGCTTCTTCACTTTTATAAATGTGTAAGAGGCTTAGAAGGAATAGAAGGTATGAATCATAAAGAATAGGAAAGGTTTGTTTTTTTAAAAAAAAACACCTTTCTATATTATACAATATAATTATTTTAATCCTTTATAAAAGGTTTAAAGATTCACAGGACTAATAAATACACTGGGAATAGAAATTGAGGCAAACCCCTACCCCCGTGTGATCCCAAATCCTTTCAGCCACCATTAACTTCAATAGCCTGTGTGATTCAGATCCCCGGAAGAGCACAGATATCTATGCATGTTAACATGACTTAGTGCATTCACTCGGATGAAATTGAAATTAAATACAACTGCCGCACTCCAAAGGAATATGAGCAGAACAGCTCATGGCCAGTTATGGGCACAGCCTTTTAGAAATAAGTAAAATCCCACCAGTCAGTCAGTGAAGGAAAAGAGAATGCAGAGCTTTCCTTTACAAACCTCCCCATACGGCAGATCAGTGGGCCACGTCTTTTTAAAATCACTCTGCACATGCAGCCCAAATTCTTGATTCAGGGAAGGTAATCGTGATCAGGGCTCACATGTTCCCAGCAGGAGATGAGCACTTAGCTTCCTGCTTCCAGGAACATAGCTGGGTTGGGCAAAATATTTTCAGTACAGCCATATACGCCATGAAATATATTCAACACATTTGATCTTATTCATTGAAAGTGTTGTGTTGTGTGTGTGGTCTTTTTTTACACTATAGCATAGGATGAAAGTGCAGTGGTATTTTGCTGTAAAGTACACCTATTTTGCTGGTCTCTGTAAAGGCTGCCTTTTCTGTAAAGGCCATATCTTAATTACACAGGTTGCATCTTAAAAAAGGAATGAATCAAAGAGAGGCAGTTGAATAAAGAGAGCTGCTGAAAGAAAACTTAAAAAAAAAACACCTCCCGTAATACTTAAAAGCTAGACACTGAGAGAAAAAGAAAGAGAAAGACAGTAAATTATTATAGATCACTGGCTATGAAATAAGTTAATTGCCATGGTTTAGCAGCCTCATTCTATACTTGGAATTACCCGGAGATGCCTGTTCACAGGGAGTGGGCAGGAGGAGATAACATCAGAAACCATCAAAAGACTTTTGCTGCCTGGGGTGAAAGGAGCAAGGGTACAACTCATCATTCCATGTATAGAAGTGAACCACAATGGCAAATGAATTTAACATCAATGTGGCATTTTCTATAGTATCTGAATCAGTGGACTAACTTCAAGAACCTAAGTTGGATTACATGGCACACAGTGCTCTGTTGCCCAACACTCCAGAGGCATTCCACATGCCATCTGCTTAAGTGAAGTTGCTGCCTCCCTTTGCCTCCTGGTAGGGTGACCCTGAGTGCTCACTGGAAGGACAGATCCTGAAGCTGGGGCTCCAATCCTTTGGCCATCTCATGAGAAGAGAAGACTCCCTGGAAAAGACCCTGATGTTAGGAAAGTGTGAAGGCAAGAGGAGAGGGAGACGACAGAGGATGAGATGGTTGGACAGTGTCATCAAAGCTATCAACATGAATTTGACCCAACTCCGGGAGGCAATGGAAGGCAGGAGGACCTGGTGTGCTTTGGTCCATGGGGTCACAAAGAGTTGGACACGACTTAACGACTAAACAACAACAAGAGTGAGCTCATCCAGCAAGGGACTGTAATACATGCCTGAAGATTTAATGTGGAAAAACCCCAATGGTGGGCTGAACACAGCCAAGAGAGCAAGGAGCAGGAAGTGCATATCTGGTGGATCAGTGCCTGAGAAAAATCGAGAAGTTAATGAAGCAAAATGAATGTTTTTGGCTCCTTAGGCAATCAAGCTTGATTTGCAACTTCATGGCAACATCTTGAATGACCCTATAGTTGGTGACTGTGGACTTGTGAGTCAATGAAAAATCTAATGAGTTTTGATTGGCAAGGGGAGCAGCAAAAGGAAATGTCATCACCAATCATGACAGTCATGAAGGCCAACTTCAGGTCTTCTTGCTCATGGGTTTGAGGGACAGCAGGGTTCCTTTCCTCATTTTTTGAGTTTACAGGATGAAAGGAATATCCACAGCTCCCACCTCTTTCATATCCAGTATTTTAAACTACTCTAAGGAATCCCCACATGTATCTATAAAATACCCCACCATGATTCACAAAAGTGGGAATTTCTGATAAGTGGAAATTTGTATGTTTTCCCTAGCAAGAAACAATAAAAACAGCATGGAGCAAACAGTTTCAGAGAAGTTGATCTTTTTTGTTTGGTTAAATATCTTTTCCTGCTTTCCACTAGGGCTACAACTTAGAGAAATAGTACTCTTGTAATTAAATCTACAACAAAACTTGCTTAACAATAAAAAGAATAGTTCCCAGAAAAAGAAAAAAACAATATTATGACATTTATCATAAGATAGGCTATATACAGTATAATACAGCAAGCAATGTACATAGACCAGAGCCTGGAAAATGCACATCACTTTAAAACATATGAATGATAAATTAGTAACTTTTTTGAGTTCAGATAGGGCAAAACACCGACAATCCATCTACTGTTTTAAAAATAACATAATATAAAGCTATGGTTTACTAATTTAAATAAGGAGAAAGCAGCCAGAAAGTGGATCAATCCCACTGGTGCATCAGATGTTTCGGATCAGCACAGCCGATAGATAAGGTTTCCACAGTTGTAATCCAGCAGTCTTTTTGAAAGGTAAATGGAGGCTTCCAGGAACAGTAATTAGCCTGTTCTTTGCCAGAAAAAAAAATAAGATGTGGAGGAGAGGCAGGGCAGGGCTGCAAAATCAGCATTATACAATAACATGTACCCCCAGGATCCTGCTATAGAGTCCCTCTTGTTTGATGTATATAGATGTCTGTTCCTTTGAGACTGGAGAAGTGAGTTCCCAGGTTTTGGGACAGGCAGCCTTCCTCAACCTGATAGTTTTCAGGCTTGTTGGACCCTGTTATCCTCAACTAACAATGGCATTATGGATTTTGTTGTTCTGGAAAACAGATTTGAATTGGGGAAGGCCATTCTTAAGCAACACAAAGAGGATTTTTGAAGGAGATGAAAACAAATATACCACTAGAGTCCAACAATGAAAACTGATGCACCATACTAAGCCTACTGTTTGTTTCAGAACTAACGATTTTATTAATGTGTTATTACAACAAATGCAGCATTTGCAGTTACAAATCTTGGTGGCGGTGGTGTGCTGTCATGTGCTTCTGACCCAATAGGGTTTTCAAGGTATGTCCAAGTGAGGATTTGAACTCTATTCTAACATTCTATCCAAGGGACATGGTGGCGCTGTGGGCTAAACCGCAGAAGCCTCTGTGCTGCAGGGTCAGAAGACCAAGCAGTCGTAAGATCGAATCCACGGGATGGCGTGAGCTCCCGTCGCTTGTCCCAGCTCCCACCAACCTAGCGGTTCGAAAGCATGCAAATGCAAGTAGATAAATAGGGACCGCCTCGGTGGGAAGGTAACAGCGTTCCGTGTCTAAGTCGCACTGGCCATGTGACCACGGAAGATTGTCTTCAGACAAAACGCTGGCTCTATCGCTTGGAAGCGGGGATGAGCACCGCCCCTAGAGTCGAACACGACTGGACAAAAATTGTCAAGGGGAACCTTTACCTTTACCTAACACTCTATCCACTACACCACACTGTCTCTCAGCACTGCCCAGTCCTTTCAGGCTTATGATGACTCTAATGGAATTTTTTTAGATATGTGTCAAGGGCTTATTTGCCGTTGTCACCTCCCGTGGCTGAGTTTGGGTTTGAACCCAGGTCTCCTAAGTCCCAGTCTGACACTATACCACTGAATTACACTGTCTTACCACACAACCATTTAAATCTTCACAGCAGCTAATTAATCATCAAATTAATTAATGATCCTATGTCTAATTTTTAACATCAATAAGCAATTTCTCAAAACTAGCATTCCAAGCTCTGAGTATTAAAAGCCATGCATAAAGTGTCTATACATCACCCCCACTATTTCCAGCCAAGTCCATAGGTTTCTCGTAGGCAGCAGATCAGGTGCTATATAAACAGGACTTTGGACTAGACTGACATCTGCTGTCACATCTCTGATTAAATGGAAACCTCCAGACCTGAGAGGAGTTACAGCACGGATGCAGACACATCATCTTTCTGTTACATGCTGCATCCACCTTGGGTTTCCAAAATGGGCTCATAACATTCTAGAGAAGAGCAGGTTCTGAGACCCTGCTGGGAGTTTTTTTTTTCCTGCTTCAACTGGAAGCTGCAGTGCTACTTCCCCCCCCCTTTTTTTTTGGTAAGTACTTGTGTTAAAAATAATTAAACACTGAAAAAACATCTGTTGCCAGATTAATGGGAGGCACATTTCAATTGATCAAAAGATTAACCTGACTTAATGCAAATGAAATAAACAGCTCATATATAACGCAAGCCCGCATGAGACTTCCTGAACAATGTGAGAGAAAAATCTAATACAACAATGTTCTTCAAACTTGGAGAGAGGAATGTCAAGATGCTGAGATCTACGGTAGGTATGCGGAGCTTTTTGGAAATAGCTCTATAAACAAGACATACTGACGAAAATCCTCTTGCTTAGCATAGTAAATCACATTAAAGTAGGCTCATTGATGCAACAGGGATTTGATGGGTCAATTCTTTTGTAAGGTCCATTGGTTCAAATAGGGCCACTTTAACTGCACCTTACTTTACCATAGTAACTCGCAGTTAGAATAAGGCAATTTGAATCAATGAGATTTGTGGAGGAGCTGGCTTAGCAAATTCCCCATTGATTTAATAGGCCTACTCTAGTGTGACTTCTATGCTAAGCAGCAGAATTTTGTCCACTCATTTTTTAGTCATGACATCACTAATACTGAAAGAAAAGAGGCAGTTGCTTTGAGCTGGGCCAGGCTCTTGGTCGATGAAACCTATGGTTGTCAACGCTGTCAGGAGGCAGCTCTCCAGGGATTCAGGCAGAATGCTTTTCCATTTCTACCAGAAGACACTGGGAATTGAACCTGGGGTTTTCTGTGTGGAGAGTACATGCTCCACTATTGAACTACAGCCCTTCCTAAGATGAACTGACTTGCAGACCTAGTTATCCAATGATGCATCCCATGATATATGTATTTCCCTAAAAAGGAAATGCTGCAACGATGGTGCTACTATGGGAATAGCCCTCTCTCTCCTGCAAACCACTCTCAAAAGCCAGGTAAACTCATAGGAGTCTTCCAGATAACATCATTCCTTACTGCTAGAGCCAGAATGGATGACCTGTAGTCCTCCAGACTATTATTTCAGCATTGTCCATGCTGATGGAAAAAAGTTAAGAGCTCATCAATATCTGGAGGGCTGCAGATTCTCCCTGTCTGCTTCAGTGTTTATAGGTCATTAATACTGTTTCAGATTCAATCTGGAAATGTATTCAGTGAGCAGAGATGTGACTACTTCACCTCTTATAAACTTAGCAGTGAACAAGATGGCTCGTGAAAAATGACAATTACTGTGCATCTGTCCTTTATTAAATGTGAAAGGCTGCTTTACTGTCTTAGAAAACAGATATAGAAAATTTGACCATTGGTTCCTCTCTTTCTCCAAATACACATCTGTTTCCAATTTCACTTTTTTCCCCAACTGCTGCTAAAAAAACACACTCCTTGCCCTACTCCCCCCCCCGCAATCAGTCTCCCACCTCCATTGTCTTTCCCAGCTCCCTCCCTCCCAGTTTTCTTCTTTCAAACTCATGCATGCTCATTAATTCAGTGGCCTAAGTATCTGGCAGCAGATCCAAAATCTGGGTATTTGATTTCCCACTGTGCTTCCTTGGCAGTGGCTATGATCCGTAGTGTCAGTTCCAGTTCTCCAGTTCTAAGATTATTATGTAAAATTGCTGGACAGCTCAGGTTGGGAGTTTGATTCTCCACAGTCTCCGTACTTTGAAGTAGTTCTATCAGTATCCCATCTCCCAGTGTTGATTTATTTCCACCCTGTGCTTTCACAGAAGCTTTCACTTCATTTTCTAGAAGTGTGGATTCTTCACAGGAATTTGTTATCCTTTCATCTGTTCTGTATAGATCTTCAGCATACTATTTCCACCTTCTTTTTATTTTATCCTGGCATAATCACTTTGTGCCTGTTCTGTGCCATCTGTTCTTCTGCTGTAATGCTGAATGTATTGATGATGCAGTGCAATGATAAATATTTTAAGAAACTGAACCAGTTTAGGTTAGATGAATCAGAATAAAATTATTTATTGCGATTTGCCATGTGTCAACCTCCTTGATAGGGGCTGGACTCAATAATCCATAGGGTCCCTCCCAGCTCTGCGGTTCTAAGATGATGATGATGGTGATCATCATCATCATCACTGATCCTCTAGGAGTGGCATAGGCAAAGGAAGAAACATTCTGTCACTGGCCCTGAAGTAGCCGTTGTGGAGGAAAGAATCTTCAGGGGGAGATGAGAACAAGAGATTGCTGAGTTAAACTTCATTAGGAATTACTAGTCTATCATTAGAAGTTTGAATTGGGTTATCAGCATAATGGTTGCTTATCACATTACATGTGTTAATTGGCTTAGCTGATGCCAAGATGTTTGCGTTATCTGCAGCAGTTGGGTGAATAGTCTGTGGTAATTACATAATTGTCCCTTTCAGAACTTTCTGTGTTTAATTTTCCCCTGATCTCACTGTCTACAATAGCACAACCTCGTTCAGGTATATTCTGTGCCAGCGGTGGAGAAGAGATTCTTGATAACATTTCATATAACCCATGAAATGGGTCCAAACACACTATATAAATGTGTTACGTCTTATATGCTATATAACAGTCACAAACGCTGTATAAATTTGTTAGTCTTTAAGGTGCCACAAGACTCTGTTCTTTTTTGATAGGATTGGCAATGAGGAAGACGGATGGGTGAATACATCATTCCAAATGAAAAGCCAGCCCAGCTATAAAGTGCCTGCAGGCTTTACAGTATGTAGTCTTGATCTACAGCATAACTTCTCAAGCAGAATTCCTTTTATGCAGTGGATGTTTCATGCCTATGACAACATCTGTCTCGAGATCTAAGATGTATCTCCTAAATGTTCCCTCCTCTGGTAGGATTTAAAGACACTTACAAATCTAGGGGATATGTTAGGGCTCTTTTAATATTTATATCTACTAGTGGTTTGAGAAATAAAAAACCTTACCAGTTAAAAGGGGGAGGAATCCACCCAAGTCCTCTAGTGAGAGGTTAGGGGATGGGAGGGAGAGAGAGAAAAAACGAGCCAGAGAATAATACCACTTTTCTCCCTGCTGATGTTCTATTACTGTTTAAAGGGATTGTTCTTTGAAGGCTACAGATGAAAGAAACAGGCAAAAATATGGTGAATCTGCTTTATTGCATTTTGTCAGCCGACTATAACTGCAGGTGAAATTTGTAACAAGCCATCTTCAATTACATTGAAAGCTCAGCTGAGGAATGCTTGAAGATGCATTCATAGTCTAGTAGCTGCCATAAAACCAAGGTGCTGTTCCATTGTGAAGAGTCTTCTTGATAACACATTCCGTGTCCATATGCCTTCGTTAGAAGCAGAATGATCCTTCAATAAATATCTGTTCTGCAAGATGATAGAGCTAAACAGAAATTCAACAAGTTTAACATCTTTTTTTCTTTTTCTTTCTTTTCTTTCTTTCCTTCTTTCTTTTTTCTTTTTAACACCAGCAGATGTTAGCAGCCTCAAATAATAAAAGAAGGAGGTATAGTGATAACCTGTGAATGCAGGAATGTGGTCATCCATGATCTTCATTTGGCTTTTCATGTGGGGGTTCAGCTTCCAAGGATCATACCTCCATCAGTGTCAAATGAACTTTGAAAGCACAGAGTGGTTTGCCATTTTCATCTGTGCAATTTTTGGCATGGTAAAGCTAAAGAAAACATCAATGCTTTCATTCTAACCCATGCAGACACCATTCAATGGCTGCCTATGAATCCAGAGACATGAATACATGTCCCCTTCTTAACAGCCTTAATACAGTCTCCCTTCTCGAAATGAAAAGGCTCCTACTGATTTCAGTGGCCTTCAGAATCAAGTCCAGATATTAAGCTGGTATTATTATGCATAATGCGGTTGAGGGCTCAATTATGTCCCTTGTGCAGCTAGGCAATGCCGGCAGGGGATGCACGAACCTCCTGAGGTCTTCTATTAAGGAGTATTGTGTCTTTTCAAGGGATAATTCCTCCATATTTTGGAAAGTTAGCAAGATCACCAGAGGGAGATGCAAAGCCAGGAAACCTTGTCCTAGAATGCGCACAACTATTACTGCTGCAGATGATGCAGGGAGCAGAGGGAACAGTTCCACTAGCAAGCTTTCCTTGTGGAACAAAATGTCAATGTACAGAAACATGAGAGAATGTGTGCTGCTGTGTGTCAAAGTGATTGAAAATTATGTTCCCTGAATCTTCTGCAGACTGCATTACTAAATGGCAAACTGCTAATCCTTTCCTGCTTTCAATCTTAAGGTGACCAATGTTCAAACTCAATGTTATGGATAGCCCTTCGTTAGAAGAAGATATTACTTCCCTGAGAATGTCCAGTTTTCATAGCAGTCACTTTTCATACCTCCTGTAGTTCACAAATTGGCTTGCTTTGTTTTGTGATTGATCATCGGAAGATAAGCAGAGGCTTCATTTTCAAGTGTTTCTTGGTTTTTTTAAATTATTTTCATTTATATGTCATTCTGCTGTCTGAAGACAGAAGGCAGGTGGTCGACCACCTGCAGGCATTCTTGGAGGAAATGGATAGTCTAGATCCATTTCAATCAGGGTTTAGGTGTGCCATGGAACTGAAAAAGCACCGGTCACTTTCCAAGATGATCTTGAGTAAGCCTGCTGATTCTCCTGAATCTTCCTGCAGCTTTTGATACCATTCCCCATGGTGTCCTTTGAGATTTCTATCAAGTTTAGGATATTGGGGCGCCGTTCTTCAGTGGTTCCAACCTTACCTCAAGGGCCAGTCTCAGATGGTACAGCTTGGGGAGGCAATGTTCACCTCTTGGGACCTCTACTGAGGCATTTTTAAGGATCCAGATTTCAACTCCTGCAGCCTGGATTCTTTCTAAATAATAATAATAATTTCAAAAGGCAGGTGGAGTCAACCATTCTCTTTCAAGATAAACATGAGTTATCTTTTCAATTTGGATTAGCTATTTTAAATCCAGGGATGATTAGGGTCACTAGTTTTCACATAGAGGGAACAGTTTTACTTTTTAAAAATCATAACTTGAAAACCTTTTGCCCAAGCTCTCCAAAATTTGGCATAGGTCCTGAGCACACTGTCTTGCTACACCTGTGCCAAATTATTAAACATTCACCAACCAACCTTCAGTATCTTCAAAAAAGAGTCACATACTCAACTATTGAGTTACAATCCTTCAACCGTTCATGTCTATTATTACAACGTGGGATGTTTTTGTACATCATGAGGGAGAGGGACAAACAAGGAAGATAAAAAAGGCAAAAAGGCTGGCAAACATGGAATGAAAAACAATTTGTTAATTACTGAAATATCTTTCCTGTGGCACTAATCATTTTGATTCTAATACCATCCTCGAAGGTAGTATCAGGGCTCCTGTTTAGTGGTGATATTGCTGGCTGCCCACCTGTCTTTCACTAGTCAAAGGTGGCATCCATAGCCTTAGGCTTTGCTTTTCTGTGACAGCATATCTTACAAGGAAGATAGCATATCAATATAAGATAAGACAGCAATGAAAATTGTCCTCCCTAAAAGATAATTGTTCATTTCTGGTTTTGATTTTTTTTTAAAAAGAAGGAATATATTGTTCCATGTTTCTTTAATAGTGCTTAGTGATCTTTCTCCTCACTATAGATGATGAACCATGCTTCTTCTTTGTCCATGCTTTCTTGGCGTGAATCAGTCCTCGATTTCATTAATACTGATTTCTTGGCAGAGATTCTCCAAGGCCGGTGCTGACAAAGTTTGATTCTTTGTTTACTTAGGAAGGCAGAAAATAAGAACGGTTGGCTCAGGTTCAGTGAAAATCCCATGCATTATTGCCTTACATTCTTACCACCTGCTTCACTGTAATGTATTATTTCTCCTGCTTGTGCTTTTATGTTTTATGTTCACACAGTGTACACTTGAAAATGAAGAAAAACTCTAAAAGCACAGGAAGTTTTTGGCGATACTCTCCAGAAATTAAACGTGGAAAGTATATGAAGAGAATGAGGAGACAGGTAGGTCTGCTTAACACTATCCCAGCTTTATGTCTTCTGCTGCTAAGGATGGGCAAATTTTTTGTTTCCGTTTCTCTTTTTAAATTCTTTGTGTGTTTATTTTCCTATTGGAAACTGCCCAGAGTACTGGCAAGGCCACTAGATGGTGTGTTATAAAAAATATAACAAACAAACAAACATGCAAGCAAACAAACATTGACAAATATCTTCATATCCAAGATGGTAAGAATTTGACAAAACAAATCAGGAGTGGGAGAATGCAAAACCCACAAAATAATCCATCCAGGATCAGGGTTTTAAGCATTTAACCGATAGATGTCTGATTTTGAATTCCCATATATTTAAACTGGTGTTTGATAATAAATAAGGGTTTCCACCTTCTTTTCCCTGAGATGTCCCTCTTTTTTAACCCCTGCATAGCAGGCAGGTACAACATTTACTCCTGAGTAGGCACATCAGACTGAGACACATCTGAATGTAGCTGAAGCCATTCATAAAGCAGAATAGAGGCATTTGGCAATCCATTGCATCGCAAAATGTACAGTGCTATGTTTCATTTGGGTTGATAGATAGATAGATAGATAGATAGATAGACAGACAGACAGACAGACAGGCAGGCAGGCAGGCAGGCAGGCAGGCAGGCAGGCAGGCAGGCAGGCAGGATGATAGATAGATAGATAGATAGATGATAGATAGATGATAGATAGATAGATAGATAGATAGATAGATAGATAGATAGATAGATAGATAGATAGATAGATAGATAGATAGATAGATAGATAGATAGATAGATAGATAGATAGATAGGTAGGTAGGTAGGTAGGTAGGTAGGTAGGTAGGTAGGTAGGTAGGTAGATAGGTAGATAGGTAGATAGGTAGATAGGTAGATAGGTAGATAGGTAGATAGGTAGATAGGTAGATAGGTAGATCCATCCATCCGTTCGTCTGTCCGTCCGTTCAATTTCTATAGCACCCATCTGGCTACAAGACCCCTCTGGGTGTTTCACAACAATTACAAATGAGGGAAATAGAAATATTACTTCTAATGTTTTTTGTAAATGCCTATGAACATTTAAAAAAACTTCTATTTCAAATGTCTCAGGCATAGCTATTACTTTGGATGGAAACCAGTTCCCAAAATGTATACAATTCATGCCTGTTCAATAAAGGGGAAAATGTTTAATTTTGAATTTGGCTTTGATCGCTCACAAGATTTCTCTGTGCTTCTCCTTGTAACCAAGAGTACTGTTTGATTTGCATGACACTGTAGCCACTCAGGCATTTATATTTCAGTTAGTGTTGAAAAAGAGATGAATGACTTTTTGTACTATGGGGAATGCCTTTTTAAAAAGTGTAATTTCAGCTTGGGGGAAAAAAGTCTGCTAATTTGTTTTGTGTGATCTCATTAGTACTTTGATTTGTTCCCCCCCCCTTTTTTATTACTTTGATCAAATCTTACACACAGTTCAAGAGACCTCCTGTAAAATGTTAAACTGGAAGGCTTTGCTCCCCTTATTTGGACTCATTGAATCTAGATATCTTGATAGACTGAAAGGATTAGGAAGTTCCAAAGCCAAAACATGTAGCTACATGAATTCTTTTTGACTTATTCAAAGATGAAGGAGTTATCTTTACTATCACCATGGTGATTATTTCCTTATACCCTTGAACTCAGTTTCAATGGGAAAGAGCTCCTTCACTTTTTACTGTTCCCATACTGTGCTCATAAACACTACAGTGAATGTCTGGGGCCTTGTCCCATTGGGCACAGTTTACAGAAATGAAGGGGGGGAGAAGCCTTAAAGCAGGAAGTGAATCCAATGGGGTTCTTAACAAAGTTATCAGTTCAGTTTTGCATTTCAGTCACTAAATGTGTTCTACAGAAAAGTGCCTGCATAAATTTAAAGACTATTACAGAAGCACTCTACAAAATGTTGTATTTACACGGCAACTAGCTTATTATATTTACATGAACATCTGTTGCAAGTTCACTGAAACCCTAAAAACAGATGGACATGCAAGGAAAAAGCTAGTAATTAACAAAGGTATATGTTGATTAAATCAGCATGTGGTTAATTTTAATGATGGCTGATCTTTAGTGGGGTCTGCAAGCAAACCTCGAAGCTGGCATGTTGATTGGTCACAAGGCAAAAAAAGTGGGTGTTCCTTGTTCTTGTATGATGAGAATATGGGCTCTGTAAAAAGCCAACTCCACTTCCCTTGAAGATCATAGTATCAAGTAATTAACTGATGAATAGTCTTGGGTCATGACCCTTATGGCCTTACAACTTGTGTCCTTTAATGTAGAGAATCACTCCAACAGTAGTTCATTTAACTAGCAAGAAGGCATGTTGAGGGTTTGCATCTGTCACAGATGTATGAATCCCAAGGAAAAGTTTCTTCCTGCTTTGAAAAACATGACTATCAAACATTCATATTCCATCAGCTAATTTAATAGGCTGAGAGGTATTTATCAAGTCAGCTTTAAAATAAATTTATGTAAATAAACAAAATATGCTCTGAGTCAGTAGGGTAGAAGAAAGGACACCTGGCAGTTACAACAGAATTGCAATTGCACAAGCTATGATATAGATTCATTTGTATGGCAAGCTGACCTGCACTTTACCCCAAGTACATAAGAACAATAGAAGAAAATGGAATTATACCTCCACAGAATCCAATGTATAAATCTTAAACCACCTCTCACCACATCTGAATCAGCTTGTAGCAAAAATCAGTGGCATTGACCTAACACAGACAGAGGGGTGCTTATTGATGTCATTGTTCTATTTAAATGTGAAACATTTCTGATCGTTTCCCACTGGAGAGTGGAGCCACTGCATTGTGACATCTTGCCCCCCTTCCTAGAGCAGTTAGAAGTAGCACTGCCCAGGTCTGCTACAACTGTTCGCACAACTGTCTCCTGTATAGGCTACTGCATTTGCACTTATCTGCATTAGAAATCACCACCTTGTGAAATCTCAAAAGGTGAAGCTCCTAGCATAAAAGGTCTTGTGCTAACACAAGGACACACACATGCACCCCACAAAAAAATTGACTCACTACACCACAAAATTACTGCTGAATAGCTCAGTGCTTTGGGTATCTGGCTGCAGAGCTAGGGGTTGGGAGTTCAATTTCTCGCTATGCAGCCTTGACAGTCCCTTCCGTTGGTCCAGAGGGTCCCTTCCAGATCTGCAGTTCTAAGATGATCTAAGAAAAGTAAAGTCATGCTCAACCCAAGTAGTGCCAAATCAGCTGTCCAATAGGCAATGAGAACAGACTGATGAGAAGCTATACACAAGAATTTAGCGGGAGCAGCAGTGGGCACAACTGCCTTCTCGTATGAATTGTACAGAATTCTGCTTGAAAATACCATAGTGTTTTCCTGCCTGATCTTCTTATTCTCCTTGATATTTTAAGAACTGTATAAGTCCTGTTACATTTGTGCTGGTTGGATAGTTCAGTGAGTTGGATACTTGGCTGCAGAGCCAGAAGTTGTGAGTTTGATTCCTCCATTGTGCCTCCTGGGAGAAGAGCCAGCATGTGTAGCCTTGGGCAAGGGACACTGTCACAGGGCACCCCCAGAAGAAGGGAATTGTAAATCACTTCTGAGTGCAATATACCTAGAGACCTCTGGAAAGTGTCACTGTAAATTGGAATTGGCATCATGTTATTATTAGCCATTATTAATTTGCATATTTATCCATTTAACTATCTGTTGGACCCCACCATGTACTACAGCTTTCCCCAACGTGGCAGTTTCCATGTGTGTCTTATTAGCCTACAATTTTAATTAATCTTCAAATAGCATGGGCAGAGCCATCTGGGGATGATGGGAATTATAATCCAGTACCAATGGCTGGCACTGGGTTGATGAAGTCTGCTGTAAAGTGTAAAGGTTGGGATGTTACTCTACAAAAGAAAAGTTTGAAGCTATCTTTAAAATGTAATCTTGTCCAAAGGAGAAACATGTTGAGAATGGTCTCATCTTTAGGCAGAAGTTCTATTCTAATTAAAATGCATTAATTGCTTGAAAAAAAATCCAAAACGCTAAATGTAAAGCTTAGCAATAAGAAATCCTTGCCATATGCTGCAGCACCTCTTTATACTCATTCAGTGATTACAAGGATCAACAAAACATTGTTAGAAATCATTTCAGTTCATATGGATGCCACTGCCGAGATTAGATTAATTAAACTGATAAATCCCTAGCACAGATCAAAAACATTCGACAACAGGAAGAAAACCAAGGGAAGGTGTTGCCAAGAAGCTCCCACCAGTCCAGGATGGTTGGCAAAACTACAGTATTAAAGAAAGCTGCAACAGAGGAAAATGCCAGGTAAGTACAGGCATAAACCTTTGATTTGTATTGTAGAACTGGTATGGCCGGGGCAGGGGGAGATTTATCTCTGCAGAAGCAGGACTTCTGCATTTCATATGAGTGATGAGCTATTTATTTTCCTTCTCAGGGAGATGAAGGTTGTGAATGCCCTTTAGGGATTTTAATGAGCCCTAGTTTCTAAACATTGAAGAGGGAGGAATATGGCAATATGGCACTTGCTCAATCCACTCAAGAATTTCTTCCAGACTAGATTTAGAAAAATGTGTTTTCCTTTAAAAAGATAATGTCTGAGGTCTTTCCTGCTGTAGATTTATCTTCTTTTTTATCCTGTTTCCTCAAATGTTCAGCATCCTTCCTTTTTTACCACGATTGTACATGTCATGTGCTGTCAAGTTGAGGCCAACCTATAGTGATCCTAACAGGGCTTCCAGGGTAAGTGAGAAAATTAAAGACACACACACACACACACACACACACACACACTCCACATGAGTTTTCATGGCAGAGTGGGGATACAAATCCAGGTCTTTTGAATACTAGTTTGTTATTCTAAACACTATGCTTCATTCAAGTGGGAATAGAATACCTGCATAGGAAAAGCAGAAAAAAGCATTTAAATTACTACATTCATCCTCTTAGTTTCCTTTAAAAACATTGTAAGCTTTAAAGGGATAGAATAGGAAGATTAATTAGCAACACTTTAAGATTTACATGAATGTTACAAGCGCATTTCCTTATTAGGAAATGCTGATACCAACATGTACAAATAAGCTTCTAATATGAATCGTCAATGTTTTATCACTTTTATTATTACATTTCTATTCCAGCTTGACCACAATCATCCTACAGCTTTTATTCTGGTTTTCATTAAAAATAAAATATATTTCACTTTCATTATTACATTAAAATTACTACTGTTGTTCCTCCATAATTAGTATTCAGTGGTCAAGGATGGCACACATGATACCTAACTTTTGGGTTACATTTCATATTCTTCTTGATATTAGGGCATCCTTGTTCCATTGCTTTTTGATTGGAGCAGATCCATTTTGTAGCTGCTTCACATGCTGCAAAATGCCCCATGGCCAAATATCTACACATTTTTTTCACCATCACCCTCAAATTTACACAATGAGGACCTTCTGTAAGCTTCTCTAGTAGAGCTAGACATTTTCCATAGCAGCACGTTGTTACCTCAGTCACTTAAGTAAAGAGAGACTCATCACATTAACTAAAACTTTTTTTAAAAAAAAATACCTTAACAAATTTGGTAAGTGGGTCAAGTGTAGAGTTCTAGATTTAGACAAGAAAAATCAGATGCCTGAATATAGGCTTGGCAGCACTACTTATGTAAAGGATCTAGAGTCTTCGTAGACCACCAGCTAAATATGATTCATTGGTGTAACGCAGCAGCAGCAGCAGCAGCAGCAACAACAAGATAATGTATTCCTAGCCTGCATCGGCACAAGTATAGTGTCGAGACCAGTTTATGAAAATGCAGCCTTGAAGGTCCTTGATTTTAACTTTTACCTTCCTAACGAGTAAATTAATTTTTTTATTTCAAGACTGCACTAGTACTTCATTGCTGTTGACAAGCACTATGATCACTGACTCTCTGTCCTCACCACTTGCCAGCCTAGCTATTTGATGAGCTGTAAGCAGCAGGCAGACAGGCACATTTTAGTCAATTACAACCCCAGGTGAACAGAATCATTCCATCAGCCTTTCCAGCAATGAACTATGGAATGGAAGCAGCTATGTGGCTTGGCCAAAGCACTGTCTTCAAGAGGTTTTGCAAAAAAAAAAAAAAAAAAAATCAGACACAAAAATGTTACAAGTCAACCGAAAACTGCTGGGGAAAGATGATCTTTTAAAAAACAAATGTTGGCAGAGGACATTATCCTAGCCAGAATCCTACTATTTTAAATGCAGGAGTAAATTGCTACTATTTAGGAAGTTGAATTTAAGGAATGGCATCTCTCTTCTTAGCATTGTAGGGAAGTTGCTTGCCCGTGTTGTGCTGAAGAGGCTCCAGGCTCTTGCAGACAGAGTCTATCCAGAATCACAGCGTGGATTTCGAGCTAATAGATCCACCACTGACATGGTATTTTCCCTGAGACAGTTGCAGGAGAAATGCAGGGAACAACAACAGCGACTCTTTGTGGCCTTCATAGATCTCACAAAGGCCTTTGATTCAGTTAGCAGGGATGGCCTTTTAAAATACTTCCCAAGATTGGATGTCCACCTCAACTCCTTAACATCATCAGGTCCTTCCATGAGGGAATGAAAGGCACTGTAGTTTTTGATGGCTCAACATCAGATCCCTTTGACATCCGAAGCGGAGTGAAACAGGGCTGTGTCCTTGCACTGACCCTTTTTTGGGATTTTTTTGCTGTCGTGCTGAAGCATGCCTTTGGAACTGCAACATAAGGTGTCTATCTCTGGACTAGATCAGATGAAAAGCTCCTTAATCTCTCTAGATTGAGAGCAAGGACCAAAGTCCAACTGAAATGCATGCGGGACTTCCTCTTCGCAGATGATGCAGCCATTTTTGCCCACTCTGCTGAAGACCTCCAACAACTCATGAATCGTTTTAGCAAGGCCTGCCAAGACTTTGGACTAACAGTCAGCCTGAAGAAAACACAAGTCATGGGCCAGGGTGTGGACTCACCTCCCTCTATTATCATCTCCATACAAGAATTGGAAGTTGTTCATGACTTTGTGTACCTTGGCTCAACAATCTCTGACACATTCTCTCTTGATGTCGAGCTGGATAAACACATTGGCAAAGCAGCTACCATGTTCTCTAGACTCACAAAAAGAGTATGGCTCAATAAGAAGCTTACGACATATACCAAGATCCAGGTCTATAAAGCCTGTGTCCTGAGCACACTCCTGTACTGTAGTGAGTTCTGGACCCTTTGTGCAAAGCAGGAGAGGAAGCTGAACACGTTCCATATGCGTTGCCTCCGATGGATTTTTGGTATCACCTGGAAGGACAAAGTTCCAAACAGAGTAGTTTTAGAACAAGCTGGAATTTTTAGCATATATACATTACTGAAACAGTGACGTCTACGCTGGCTTGGGCACGTCGTGAGAATGGCTGATGGTCGGATTCTAAAGGATCTCCTGTATGGAGAATTAGTGCAGGGAAATTGCTCCAGAGGGAGACCACAGCTGCGATACAAGGACATCTGCAAACAGGATCTGAAGGCCTTAGGAATGGACCTCAACAGATGGGAAACCCTGACATCTGAGCGTTCAGGCTGGAGGCAGGCGGTGCATCACGGCCTCTCCCATTTTGAAGAGACCCTTGTCTAGCAGGCCAAGACAAAGAGGCAGTCCCAAAACCAGCCAAATCAGGGAGCTGGACAGGGGACAGATTGTATTTGTCTTCAGTGTGGAAGGGATTGTCACTCTCGAATTGGCCTCCTCAGCCACACTAGATGCTGTTCCAAGTCGTTCATATAGAGCACGTTACCATAGTCTTTCGAGACTGAAGGATGCCTAACCTAAATACGGAGTGACTGGGGCTGCAAAAATGTCTTTGAGGCCACTGCAGCCACCAGTCCGTGTACTGCTAGCCCTTCTACTAGATGTGGGCCAAATCCAGCCTGGATTAGCTATCTGCATGTAGGAATCATTGAAAAGTCTCACTATGAATTCACAGAGACATGCAGTGGAGTGACTCACCACATGTATTTCAGAGTTGCTAAAAGTTTCTTCTTTGGCGTACATTCTGCAGAGGGTTTATGGGAGTTGTAGTCTAAAAAGTAATTTGTCCAAGCTCATAGCACACTGTGAACTATTAGACACTGCTCTCAGAACAGTTACCATTGCAAGAGTGCCATCAATCTAGAAAGGGATTATTATTTCTTCAAGGTCAACCTAGGGAGATTTATTACACAAGGGAGCTTTGATCCTTAGCCTTCCACACTACACTGCATTGACCAAGACAGCTTGTGGCTTCAGAACTGGAGGCAGAATTACAGTCACATAGAAAGATCACCACGTAAAGAAAAAATTGATTAATGCAATATTTTGTTACAGACAGATGAGGCAAAGAGAGTAAAATATTAGGAAGTTAAGTTGGGAGTAGAGAGAGCAAGTCAGGGGAAATGACACAGAAGTATAGCAGGATGGGATAAAGTGGAAAACAAAAGCGAAAAATAGAAAACGGAGACAGGACTCAGCACAGGTTAAAAAAATTAGGGTTACTTGCAAGTCAGCATTCTAACAGGACTCCATTTGTGGAGACAATTTCTGTTTCTCAAGAAGATCTGCAGCAAAAATGAGAAGCACCAACTGAAGAAGGAAAACTGCATGAAAGGGACAGCTATTTCATTAATAGTTTATCAGATTCTTTAAGGATAATGTGGTATGCTGATCAATAATGACAGTAATAAAGAATAACAGTGCTTGCTGAAGATAATCTAGCTGCCATGGTATGTTTTTACATCTTTCCTTGCATCATCTGGTGGTAACAGTTAAAAGCACAGAAATTGGAGCAACCACGGTATCCCTCTAAAGTGAATACAGAATTTTCTGTGTTCTCTGAATAATGAGAGGCAATTTAGCCAGAAAACTGAATCACAAGGGCAAACATCGTAAGCCACAGCCAGCAAGCAGGAAAGAGAAAGCCAAGAAAAAGAAGAAAAGGCGGGGTGGAGCATAGGAAATGCTGAAGGGAAACCAGGACTGGAGAAGACAGCAAATTAGACATGAAATTGCAATGCAATTTGGCAGCATAAAAGGTCAATGCAATTTGAGACTGCATATGCCAAGAATTCCTGTCACAGACCAGGGAGGTTATGGCCTATTACCAATTTTGCATACTTAAAAGGCTTGGCCACTTGAATAAGCTTTGTCAAAATAAAACCCATTTAAAGTGAATGGGGTGTTTAACTAAGCCAAATCACAAACCTTTCCGACTTTTCCCTTTGAATCCAAAATAGCTTTATTCAGACAACTCATTTACCCATCGATATCCAAATCTGTTCTTAAAGCAGTTCCTTCAAAATAACCAGAAAGGCTGTTAGATGAAGTGTAGAAATTGCCTTCTAAATCAACCATCTAAGTATCATTCACTCAGTTTATTAGTGTTGGAAAAAATGCAATATTGCATGCTTTAACATTGTCTATGTAGGAGGAAGCGTGCCCTATTGTTATTTACCACTTGCCACTAATTTAATTAGCATAGCTTTTTCCAAATTTGTCACTGGGCCAGCCCTTTCTTCCTATTTCTTTCTTGGCTTCTTTGTTGTTTTTTGCCTCTTCTATCCTGGTGATCTTTCAAGAAGCAAGTATGGAGCCTTCCTCCATGCCAGAAACTCGATTTTTGCCCTTTTTCTTCTGATTGTAACTACAGCTGTTACCTGCAAGTAAAGTTCCCTTCCCTTTTTCTTAAGTTGAATCTGAAGTATTGGCTTTTACTACAAAAGGACTAAACTGTGTGTCCCAAGGGAAAGTTGGTGAAACTAGGACAAATCTCTCAGGTTTTCTGTTTTCCAACATTAAACTCTGCTAACAAAAAGACCAACATTCCTGTCATAAAAACCTTTTTTTAAAATAAAGGCATAACCTCAATAATTTGAAAGTAGGAAAATATTAATTTGAGATTTTCACAGCAGAAACATTTCAAAAAGATGGCAGGATATGCGTTTCCAATTAACGTTTTGGTAGTTTCATTTCATCAGTGGCTGAAATCCTGTTGCTTAGTATAGTAACTCACACTAGAGTAGGCCCATTAAATCAGTGGGTATTTGCTTTGTCAGCTCTTCCAGAAGTTTCATTTATTTAAATAGGCCTACTCTTGTTATGACTTACTATGCTATGCAGCAAGATTTCAGATTCTATTTATAACAACTTCACCGCTGAAGCCTCTGTGCTGTAAGGTCAGAAGACCAGTAGTCGTAAGATCGAATCCACATGATGGAGTGAGCCCCCATCGCTTGTCCCAGCTCCCACCAACCTAGTGGTTCGAAAGCATGTACAGTAAAATGCAAAAATGCGAATAGATAAATGTGTACCACCTTAGTTTATTTACTATATACAGAGAGAATAGATGTTCATCTGGCAGCATAACATGACATGATACAACACATAGCACAGAAAAAAGTGATCTGACTTACAGCAGTTAAAATGTCCCATTTACACATGACTTATGTACAGTTCTGGGATCAATCCGAAAATACATTACTTCATTTTCCAGATACACAAAGTTTCATCATCTACCACAGCTGTGCAATATTAAGTCTCAAAACTTAGTAACCACACCTGAATACAATCAGTACAATGACTCAGGTAAAATCAGCCATTTTACTTTCACTATACAAGATTTATATTTAATACATGTTCACCTCAAAACCTCAACATTAAATCCTTCAATATTTCATATTTCTTTTGCCTGCTCATTTTATAAATGGTTAATAGGATGTGGAGTCAATAATCCAGGAGCGTTTTTTGCAGTTTTAGTCATACTTGCAGTCTTCAAGTATAGAAACTGTATTTGGCACTATAGTAAAAGGCCTTGTTTTTACATCTAGAATGACATATCTCAGTTGTTCATTACTACCTCATGTAACTAAATCTTCAGTGTCAAGGAGGTTAACATCACTTCAGCAAGAACATTCATCAGCAATTTCCTTTGAAAGAGACATGGATTTATTTGGCCCAACCTAATCACTGAACTAAATAGGCTTTCTTTAAAATGTCTGGCAAAACCAACTTCTATTTGTTTACTTTTCTTGTCCAGTGGAGTTACGTTAATGGCATAATCTGTTTAGCTTCTTCACTGGCAAGTTAAGCTCCCTATATGAAGATTACTGTTGTCACCATTAAGTGAGATGTCTGCCTTGCCACACCTACTTCTGGTAGTGATGAAGTAATGTCAGGCATTGGACAGTGTGATAGATATAGTGACCACCATCCAAACAGTGACACCATTCTGACTTGGTGCTCAGAACAGGGATGTGGTAAGTACTAAGAATGAAATAATAATGAAACATCTCATTCTTGTCAACCTCCTGAGTCTTGCCATGCTAAACCTTCTCCCACACAAGTGGGATTTTCTGGTTTTCGCCTCTCTTTTTGCCATATTTTGGTTTTGAGTTCTAAGCAGAAAACTGCCAAATCCTGCACAGATTACTGCCCTTTCAGGGTAGAGTCCTGCATAGGAAAAATGCCATTCTCCACAGGAATTACATTAAACCTTGGCAGCTTGGTGTTTCTTCCAGAAAATAAAGGACACAAAATTATAAAAATCCCAAGAGATTTCCTGTGAGGTATGCCAAGAAAAATTGTGTACAGAAAAATTTCACAGTGAAGAGAGGGATTTTCACCTATTCTGTTCGTACCAAGAGGCTGCAAGATTTGCAACCACAAAGTGTGACAGAATTTTTGGGTTATGATCTTACTTCTTTCAGCTTTAAGGAGTCAGCTGAGGTTACCTTATCCAGATGGCTTTACTCTGTTTCTAATTTTTTCAGCCATAAGTTGGCTTCATTCCAATTCTTTATCAGCTTCCTCCCTTCCTCTCTTTATATTTTGTAAGCCACATTTCTTTGATAAGAAAGCTCTAGACAATTAACAGAAATTTCAATCCAAACTGGCTAAAAGCTCAGGTTCTCTTTCCTTTACCTCTAATGGATAGTCACTAGGTTGAGAAAGATATGTTATAATATATTGATCATTCCACAGTGAACAGGAACATGTGAATACATTCACACATTACTGTTAAACATTCTTATTTATTTGTTTTGAAGTATTATTTAAATATTGGCTGAAGTCCTATTGCTAATCTATGCTTGCATAAGGAAAACTGTGTAAATCTTGGAGGCAAGCTGCTGTTCACTAATAAGATACTGATTTAATTCCTGAACAAGCCCAGAATTACCCAGAGATGCAACCAACACTGTGTTAATGAATAGCAATCTTCCACCAAGCCTTACCCAATTTCCCTTAAGCAAGCTTCCGTTGGCAATAGGATTCTGGCAACTATTGTACATTATTATTTAAACTGCCTTGTGTCACAGTGGTTAAACTTCAGTACTGCTCTCAGGCCCCTGATTTTGATCCCAATAAATCCAGGCTCAGGACTGACTCAGCTTTCCATTCTTCTGAGGTTGATAAAACGAGTACCCAGCTTGCTGGGGGGCACGTGGCACAATGTTCCTTGCTTAAGTATTTTGTAGACCACTCAGAGAATGCTCTAAGCACTATAAGGTGGTATATACTATAAGGTGAAAGAACTATATTACTTAGATGTTGGGTTTTTCAGAAACATTGGCTCCCATGCAATAAATTTTTAAAACATTCTATTCTGTGGTTCATGTGAACTAATTAGGAAAGAACTTTCATGGTAGATAAAGAGAACCACTTAGAAACATATATGACCTTAATAGTCCTCAATTCATATTCACCACATGGGTCCTGAATGGCCACATTCTGTTGCAGTGCTGAATGCAGCAAAACTTATGGACAAGGTATTTTGGTGGGACGTGGTGGCCTTGCGGGTTAAACCGCAGAAGCCTCTGTGCTGCAAGGTCGGAAGACCAGCAGTCATCAGATTAAATCCACGCGTCGGGTTGAGCTTCCGTCGCTTGTCCCAGCTCCTGCCAACCTAGCAGTTTGAAAGCATGTAAAAATGTGAGTAGATAAATAGGTACCACCACGGTGGGAAGGTAACAGCATTCCGTGTCTAGCTGCGCTGGCCAAGTGACCACGGAAAGTGTCTATGGACAAACGCTGGCTCTGTGACTTGGAAATGGGGATGAGCACCGCGTCCTAGAGTTGGACATGACAGGACTAAATGTCGAGGGGAACCTTTACCTTATTTTGTATTAACCACACAGTGCTATCCAAAATGAGCTGAAGTATTCAAATGCAAATTCCAAATGGTGTTTTATTAATAGGGAGAAATACTTTTTCCTGCAGGTCAGCCACTTAGATTTAGGTGACCACTCTTACAGCACCATCATCATAATTAGCAGCATTTCAGGCCATCTCCTGTTAGAGGCCACAGATTAATGGTTATGGAGGACAAACTATGCCTCCATTTCTAAATAATAAAATAATGAAAGACATTATGGGCCCTGTGAGGAAATTTGCCCTGAGAGCCATCAGCACAGTACTTGTCTTTGCAGATAATGAGAGGTGTTCATTTTGTGGTCTGTCAGCTTAGTGTCTGTGAGGAGCCTAAAATTAGTTAAATTTAAATGCAACTGCCTTCATGCATCTGGGTTCCACGGCATTGTGCAGCAAGATTTATTGCTTTATTTTACTCATGGTAGAGTACACTGAAAATTTTTCAACTGAAAAAAATTCTACTTCTTATGGAAATGACTCAACAGGTAAAGAATTGTTTGAGGCACAGAGAATAGTATAAAATAAATTAAGATAGAAAGACAAGTAAACAAATAGCAGAGGTGTTTCAAAGTTCTCTTTTTCCCACTTTCTGCATGGATTGTCATGTTACAAAGTGCATTATCATGTATGCAAAGATGATACATTGGTTCACCATTGTTGTATATATACTGTATTTAGTATTCGTCACCTTGTTCAGCCATTTCAGTTCATTTGCATCTATTCCCCCCCCCCCCATTTAGAGTGTAGTGTATTGAAAAGAGTTTTGGACTAGGACTCAGAAGATCAGGGTTCAAATTCCTGCTCACCCACGGAAATCCATTGGTAGTGCTACTGGAAAACTATTTCTTAAATATCTCACATTGTTTGGAAACCCTAAGAGGCCCACCATGTCTGTGAGTCAATTTGGTGTCATGTTTCACACCTTTACATTACCACCATACACGTGCCAATTAAACAGTGCAAAATGACAAACATGATCAGATTGAACACATCATGGCCTCACGATTAGAAGACATTGAAGATGAGCCAGTAGCATGGTGCAATATGGTGCCCAAAAAGGCATTAGTCATTTGTTCACCACGTGTGAACAAACACATTGCCCAGATTACCAATAGTAGTGATAGAGATGTGAAGATTAATTGAGCTAAAACTAGCAATTTTGGTACCTGAGGCAAATGGTGTCATCTACTGCCCCTTTTTTACCATGCAATTGCACTCTCTGGGGGTGGTCCCCCAAGAAGGAATGGAGCCAGGCAAGAGCCAAGCCACCAGTTCCCAACTCAGAGAGCCTCCCCAGGAGGATACCGTGGTCAACAGTATCAAAGGCCGCCGAGATGTCGAGAAGGACCAACAGAGACATTTTCCCCCTGTCGGCCTCCCTCAACAGGTCATCATACAGGGCAACCAATGCCGTCTTTGTACCGTGGCGCGGCCTGAAGACCGACTGGAATGGATCCAGGACATCTGTTTCATCCAAGTATGCCTGAAGCTGGTCGGCCACCACCCTCTCCACCACTTTGCTCATGAAAGAAACATTGGCAACGGGCCTGTAATTGCCAATTTCGTCCACCGCCAAACTAGGTTTCTTTCTTATGGGCCTAATGAGTGTCTCCTTGAGGGCAGAGGGAAACCTGCCCTCAAGGAAAGACCCATTTATTATTGCAGTGCCCCATTCTGTTGTTATCGGCCTGGCTGCTTTGATTAGCCAGGCCGGGCAAGGGTCCAAGGAGGAGGTGGTGGCTCGACGGTGGTCAAGCACCTTGGCCACAGTATCAGGCGTGACAGGCTGAAAGGAGTCAAAGGTTACCGGGCAAGACGGAGCACTGGACATCTCTGCTCGACTCACTGTATTCAAAAAAGGAGAGAGCTCCCGGCAGATGGCCTCCACTTTAGATTTTAAAAAGGCTGCAAACTGGTCAGGTGAAAAACTAGGTGGAGGTCTATCACCTGAACCAGTTCCGGATAGGTCGTGCACTATACAGAACAACTCCACCTTCTGATTTGATGCTTCACTTAACTGGTTAGCGAAGAATGATCGACATGCAGCCTTCACCTTAGTCAGGTAAAGGTTAGTTGCGACCCTGACAGCTATCCAATTATAGTCCGTCGGGTTCTTCCTCCACCTATGCTCTAGCCTTCTCCTATATCGCTTCATCGCTCGAAGCTCCTGGTTGAACCAGAGTGCAGGCCGAGCTCTGAGCTGGAGAGGGCGTTTAGGCGCGATCATGTCTATAGCCCTAGTGGCAGCGATGGACCAGCTGTCAACCAGAGCCTTGACAGGGGCACTAGCCAGGTCAGCCGTAACACTTCTCATGGCATCCTGGAATCCAGCAGGATCCAGTAGCCTTCGAGGGCGGACCATAGAAATAGGTCCCTGCTCCCTGCAAGGGGGGAGTGCCACTTAGAGGTTACATTTTATTAGGTGGTGATCTGACCATGACAAGGGGACTGACATGAGGTCAGTCACCATCAGATCACACTTGTTCCAATTAGTGGTAAGGACCAGGTCCAACGTATGGCCACCCACGTGTGAGGGGCCAATGACATGTTGGGACATGTTCAAGGAAGCCATGGTTTCCAAAAACTCAAGAGCTGACGCAGATGCCTCTGCTCCCACATGCACGTTGAAATCACCCAAGACCAGAAGCCTCGGGGATCCCAACAATGCCACAGAGACAAAGTCGGCCAGCTCCGGTAGGGAAGTAGCTGGATCGCAGAAAGCGCGGTAACCCAGCAAAATTCCAATACCATCCCTAGCCCAAATCGACACGTGGAGTGCCTCTAGCCCCGACTTTACCACCGAGGAGCGCCTAGTAACCTCTAAGATGGATTCGTAAACAATGGCTACTCTCCCCCCGTTCCTCCAGTCTACCCTGGTGCTGGACAGCATAATTGGGTGGGCAGATGAGAGCCTGTGTGATGGCACAAAATGAAGTGGATTTAAAGAACCTCTTAATGAGGGTGAAAGAGGAGAGTGCAAAAAAAATGGTCTGAAGCTCAACATCAAAAAACTAAGATCATGGCCACTGGTCCCATCACCTCCTGGCAAAGAGAAGGGGAAGATATGGAGACAGTGACAGATTTTACTTTCTTGGGCTCCATGATCACTGCAGATGGTGACAGCAGTCACAAAATTAAAAGACCCCTGCTTCTTGGGAGGAAAGCAATGACAAATCTTGACAGCATCTTAAAAAGAACCATCACCTTGCCAACAAAAGTCCATATAGTTTTCCAGTAGTGATAAAGAAGGCTGACCGTTGAAGAATTGATGCTTTTGAATTGTGGTGCTGAAGGAGACTCTAGAGAGTCCCCTGGACTACAAGGAGAACATACCTATGCATTCTGAAGGAAATCAAGCCTGAGTGCTCACTGGAAGGACAGATCCTGAAGCTGAGGCTCCAATCCTTTGGCCATCTCATGAGAAGAGAAGACTCCCTGGAAAAGACCCTGATATGGGGAAAGTGTGAAGTTAAAAAAAAAAAGGAAACAAAATCTCATTCTTATCAGCTTTCAAGACTCACCATGCAAAGACCTCACCATGCATCAATGAGATTACTTGGCTTCCCATGAAAATAAGAGCCCTGTCTTGCTTTTTCCGTTTCCTGTTTATTTTCTTTTGTTTTTTTTAATTTTGTGCAAGAAATTGCCAAATTCCGCACAGCTCAATGCCTTTTCTGGGGAATCGTATGCTTATTAAATACACCGAGAACAGTATGTTCCATGCGCAAATTGTCTATTCCTGCCACTTGTGCAGGAAGAAGGCTACTAACCTTTTCCAGAAAGAGTCCCAGTTGTTTTCAATGGGGTGGTCTCTGGCTTGTGTAATTACAAATTGGAGATTATCAGGATCAAGGCAGAGTGGTCTGGCCATGGAACTCTTATTCTCCATGTTTACCAATAGGATTCTGACATAAGCATGCTATTCAACATCTCCTGAACATAAAAGTTCCACTTCACCCCTGCAAATGTTGTTGTTCAAGTGGAAGATGGTTCTCTTTATGGAGACTGTTGCTTGCACTATGGCAACAATTATGTAATTGGCACAACACAGAATTACGATGCATGCAGAACTTTCTGTTTAGTGGAAAGGTGACTAGCTGCCAAATTAAATTTTCTTATTTGTTAAGGAGAGAAGTAGGCAGCCTTGGTATTGACTGGTACATCCTCATGAGAGGTTTTCAAGAAGACTGGAAAAAAGCTTGAAGGACAATTGTCATTAAAACTGTATGTTTTTTCCAGAATTCTTGAATTAACATTCTGCTCTGGAGTTGGCAGTGTGAGAAGTAAAAGTGAAGATAGCAAACATAATTTCACATAGAAATGCCAGCTGTTACATGCTGCTATTGCAGAAGAGGAAGTCAAAGGCTGCCACACAATTTTTGAAGAAGAAGAAGAAGAAGAAGAAGAAGAAGAAGAAGAAGAAGAAGAAGAAGAAGAAGAAGAAGAAGAAGAAGAAGAAGAAGAAGAAGAAGAAGAAGAAGAAGAAGAAGAAGAAGATTTAAAAATGGTATCTGTTGACTAATCTATTAAAAAATTGTTTGAGAAGAATATGGGTGTGAATAGTTTTCCAGATGAGCACCCAAATATACAAATGAAGCTGTGGAAATATCACCCATGGCACACTCAGATGTGTACTGTATATAACATAGACATGTGCTGCTTTCAACATTTTGTGTCTCCAGCTTGCCATGTTTAATCATAAAGTAGAACTGGACTGGACTGAAGTCAAAGTCTAAGTGAAGCAGTCCAAAGTGGTTAAATTGCATTGTAGAGCCATTTTATAGGGACGTGGTGGTGCTGTGGGTTAAACCACAGAAGCCTCTGTGCTGTAAGGTCAGAAGACCTGCAGACGTAAGATTGAATCCACGCGACAGAGTGAGCTCCCGTCACTTGTCCTAGCAACTGCCAACCTAGCAGTTCGAAAGCATGCAAAATGCAAAATGCGAGTAGATAAATAGGTACCACCACGGTGGGAAGTTAACGGCATTCCGTGTCTAGTCAGGTTGGCCACGTTACCACAGAAGATTGTCCAAAGACACTAGCTCTATGGGTTGGAAACGGAGATGAGTACCGCCCCCTAGAGTCAGACACGACTGGACAAATTGTCAAGGGGAACCTTTACCTTTACCTAGAGCCATTTTACCTTTGAGAGCATATCATTCAAGTAGCATTTAAATATTTTAACTGTGATGGTACACATGATACATAGCTTAAACAGGCAGCGATAATGACGGGCCCCATCTAGTGTAGTTCTCCAAACATCAGAAGAAGCTATCTCCAGTTATACTCTTCATGTCTTGCGAAAGAGAATAACATTCTTTTTTCCCTTCAAAATAAAAAAGGATAAACATCTGACATATCTACCCAGTCTTTAAGTGCAGAACCAATACCAAATAATAGACATTGTTATTTGGCACCATTTAATTTAACAGGAAAAAGATAAGCTGAAGGAATCTTTACTTGAATTTGCCACTACTTTTTTCTGTTCTATCCAAACAGTAGTGTCAACTAATGAGGATGCTAAAATGGAGCAGCCCTTATTTCAACAAGGACCAAAGGTCTTAAAAGAGTCCCCGAAGACCATGCCTATTCTTTGATGTGCAATCGGTCACAATTGGCAGCCCTTTGGTTCCTGAGCTTTTCATAATAATGAGGTGAAAATTCACAAATCCCAACCCCCAACTCCCTTGCTGTTTAGTTAAGGAAAGGAAACAATTTTTTTTTCTTTTTTCATTTCCTTGCAATGCAGAGATTGCCACAGAGATTTGTTTCTCACTTTGGACTCGGGTGTATTTAATTATACCTTGTTGCCAAATTTATATTAGAAATCTGACCATTAAAAATGCCTCTTAACCTAACGCTGAGCACTTAATGGCACTTAAAGAAGCAAATGAAGCTGCATTACAAGAAGGTACTAATCAGAAGGCCAGAAAAGTCCCAATCAGCTGGAATAGTTAGAGGCATTTAATAGCATAAATGATTTAA
The DNA here is from genome assembly GCF_051106095.1 of Pogona vitticeps. NCBI lineage: Eukaryota > Metazoa > Chordata > Lepidosauria > Squamata > Agamidae > Pogona > Pogona vitticeps. The sequence continues at coordinate 80,326,954 of NC_135786.1, forward strand.
TTTCAGAACAGCTAAATTGAAATATTGCTGAGGATGATACAGAAATCAGATAGAACCAAGGGAATTAAAAAGTGGTGGTTCATAGCTTAGAATCAGCAGCAGCAGCATTATCATTGAACTGCAGAGCTGGAAGAGGCCCTATGGATCATCAAGTCCAGCCGCTGTCAAGGAGGTACAGTGGGGAATTGAACTCCCAACCTCTGGCTCATCAGCCAGAAATCTAAATCATTAAGTTATCCAGCACTTCTCATGGCTGTAGTCTAGCCCCAGAAAATAGAAAAAAAAATCTCAAAGGAAAACTAGCACTGTGGCATTAAACAAAAATGAAATCTAACTGAATAAAATAATAATTCAGATGAGAGGCTTTCTTCTAGTCGTGCAAAATGTTTTGTGCTCCAGACAATAAGTACCTAGAGCACATGCTAAAAAGCAGGCATGACAACTGTTTCATGTTTGGGTAAGAAGTGGTTAACTGATTAAAAAAGGAATCAGGTTCTGGTAATGAGCAAAAGGTAGCCTATCTTGACTGCAGACATTCATGTCATCAGCTTTCATTTCATCAACATTCATGGCCTTTGCTATGTAAAGCTTGGCACTGGGGATGCACATGAACCGCTGGTCCAGTGATTGGTGCCAGGGTTCAGTCCTCCAGCCACACTGCTATTCTTCAGGTGCCCCAGCTTCCCAGCCCCGCCTCCCCCAGCAAGCCCCGTCTCAGAGGCAGCGTGAAACCTCTGAGTGGCTGCCTACAAGGGGAGGCAAGGCTGGGAAGCTGGAGTGCCCTCAGAAAAGCTGTGCGGCTGGAGGACCGAACTGACACCAACCATTGGACCAGTGGGTTCATGTCCATCTCTCCTTGACATCCTTTTGCATGCTGACATGATGTTGCAAGGCAAGGAATCACAGACACAGAAACAGTATTCGACATTCACAAACCAGACTTTTTAAAAGGACTGAATTCCCAGCTTTCAGAGATTTACATAAATTACATATATAATATGTCCATATTATTAATCAGAAATGAAGCAAAAAAGAAACAAATGCAACAGTGGGAGGACTTTATCTTAGCAATAATGTCTTAGCACTGGAACTGAGGTGTCTTGAGGAGGGATTATATTGACTCTTAATGGGAGGAGGGACACTGAAAGAAACACAAGTTTTGGCTATAGAAAATGTAGGATCAAAGCAAGAGGAAGAGGATGCTGCCGGTTTTGACTGGAGTTTGGCTGCAAGCTGTCTCTAGTCTCTCCCCCTCTCTCAAATTGATACTGCTCTGAAATCAGCCTTCTCATTCACATGCCTTCTTCCCAAATGCTAGAACTCTCCAGGGCTACCCAAATCAGCATGTTTAGGCCCAGCATGTTTATTTCAGTACAACCAAGCAAGATGTTTGCCATAGCGGAGATTGGTTTTTTCAAAAGCCTTCTGAGGCCTGCGCAGGCTGTCTTTTCAGTGGAGGCAGCTTAATTTAAGCCCTGAACAGTTTGTGCAATGCTAGTAAATGTATTAGCATCATGTCAACACGGAGCCTGACAGTTCAGTATTCTTATATAAATATATATGTCTTAACTTCATACATAAATCTCGCTGTCAGTTGTTTGCACTAGCTCACCCCCAGCTATTGACAGAGCAGCTGTGACGTTAAAGAATTTACATAAATATACTGCTTGCTACAGTAGAAGAGTCAATTACAGAGTGGTGCTGTGTCTGCTCAGAGGGGAGTGAACAGCAATTTTGGCTGGGCAAAAGCCTTACACAAGGCTAGGAACAACAGAATAAAAGATGACAGAGGGGGAAGTGCTAGAAAGCCATTTGTAAGTAAGATGCTTCTGAGTTCCATCTAACTGGCTTTATTTTGGAAGTGGAAACTCTACATTTAAAATCTGCCTTTAAAAAAATCCAGTAGTCCATACACTGTGCTGCGTAGGTACAATTTGCAGTTCGCTCACACCTCTTCCCTCTCTCTACACTGACTAGTGTACGAAAACATTTTAATAAGTACTGTTGCCACAATCACAATCTTAATATGAATATATATAATATGGCACTGGAGTTTGGAATAAACCAGCTCTCTGACAACCCTTTAAGCCCAGGCACTCTGAGGCTTGTTCAGTCTTCGCATGTGTGGGGAGCTCCGACTCTGGAAGCTGCCAAGACAATCTGACGAAACGTCAGTCACGCACGACCAGGCACACAATCGGCACCTTATTAAATCCCTGCCAGCGCTTCTACAGTTAAGAGTTCTGTGGGTGTAAATACTAAACAGGACACTGGCTGGAGAATTCCAGGAATTTCTCAGAAAGGGGTTCACGAGAGTGATTGTAGCACAGTTTGGTTTAACCCGCCGCCACCACCACCAAAAGATTCCCAGCATCTTACACTGTTGGTGGCAGCAGCATTTGCAGCCTGACTGCGATTTTGCTGCCCTCCACCCAGCGCCATTCTAGGTCACTGTGAAGTTGGCAGCAGGGAGGCAATCACAATTTAGAAAGAAAGAAAGAAAGAAAGAAAGAAAGAAAGAAAGAAAGAAAGAAAGAAAGAAAGAAAGAAAGAAAGAAAGAAAGAAAGAAAGAAAGAAAGAAAGAAAGAAAATTAAGATGGAGGAGAAATTTTGCAAATAATTTGGCAAAATGGTTTTCTATTTCTCAGAAGTATGAAAATCAAAAATCTCAGAAATTTTTTTTTCAGAAAAAATGCCTTCGGAGACATTTCAGCCTGAATGCTCCAACTCAAGAATTAATATTTAGTACTATTAACCTAGTTAAACTGGAATTCAAGAGAAAAGCAATTCTGTGAAGAGTGAACACATTCCTTCAAACAGTAATGAATGGGCTCTTGAGGTAAGTTTATCCCAATTTTGAGGTAATGGAGACGGGGATGTTGAAGTCTTTGGAAATGTAAAATGGAGGTGGAAGGCTAAATGATAATAATCAGGTGCAGTCAAGTCAATTCTAATTTATAGTGACCCTTTTCAGGGTTTTCCAGGTAAAGAATACAGTACTCAGAAGCTATTTACCACTCCCTTTTTCTGGGGGCACTCTGGGACTATGTAGCTTACCCAAAGCCACACAAGCTGCCTCTTCTCCAGGAAGGCACAGTGAGGAATTGAACTCCCAACCTCTGGCTTCACAGTCAGATATCTAAACCACTGAGCTACCCAACCACCTGGAAGGCTAAATACTTCCCCTCCCTCTCCATTGTTTCAAAACATCCTAGCAATCTTTGGCTGTGCATTGCTGGTTCCCCCATAACATTCTTTTTAACATTCTTCTTGTACATACACTATGTGTTTCAATTACAAAGCCTCATTACAGCATCCTGCGTAACTCTCAACCATCCAATTTTTCAATTAAACACTTGCATGCAAAATGACCTTCATGCCTGATTCTCTCAAAGTGTCCAGCCATTACAACATGAATGGCAAGCTTAAACTAGTCCAACTCTATGCCAACTCCCAGTCCAATTATAAAAGCAGAGAAAGGGGAAAGAGAGAGTGATTTGAATAAAATGACTGTTGAATGCAGAAATGATGGCATGCCCTCAGAAAACTTAATGGAGAGGGGAGGGTTGTCAGGGGGGAGGGAAGAAAATAAAAGATCTGGTATGGTACAGCTATGTGTTGTGGTCCAGAAGTTGTAAAAGGACAACCAGATCTTCAAATTGGCAAGCTACACCACCTCATGTCTGCCGTGACAAGGTGCCACAGTATGGCATAATATAAAAATTTCCAATTTAAGCATACCATTCTGCCTTCTTCAAGAAACCACGGTCTGAATTTATGAATCATATATTGTTGAATATATGATTCATATGAGGTGAATCATATATTGAACAAGTGCTGCAAGCAGTTAACAATGTGAAGTAAATGAATGTAATCTTTTCCCTCAAAAACACTTCTGCTCTGAGAAGCAAATGTCATATTTTGACATGACAAAAGTAAGCCACATCATTTGCTCACAACTGATTTTCATTTGACTGTGTTATGTCCTGCTACCTATTTTAAAAATAATAATAATAATAATAACAATAACCTAATCCCCAAGGAAATTTCATTAATAATTCCAGAACCATGTTTTCAATATAAAAATGAGGAAGAACTTGAGAACTTTGTAGAACTGGAATTGCAGATATGTAGCTGAACATTTCAAATAGCTGCATAAATCAAATTTCATAATCCATAAATCAAATCGAAAACACTGATAGGAATATAGGACAATCGTAAATGAACAGGGCAGATAAAAACTAGTAGCACCCTTTTACTCCACGTCAACAATCAAACGTCTGTGGAAAAGAAAACTGGAAAGATCTCAGAGTTGGCCCCCAACAAGCTTTTCTAGGAAGAGAACTTAGGTATCTATATCATTGCTTGTCTTGTTATTGTGTGAGAGACAAGAAACTGTTGCAAAGTTTTGAATTTTTGGTTAAATTCCTCTAGCTGTGCAGAAGAAGTACAGGAATTTATAGAGCACAATAGCTTTGTGTTACTGAGAGTAGTCAACCCCCTTCTTATTAACTGGCAGTTACAGTATCAATAACTCAATCCGAGACATTTGTAAGAGGAAGAATCAAAAACCATTTTCTTTCCTTACAGTTGTAAACAGATCAAAAGCAAAACTGACAAACATGGCTGCCTTCAACAATGGACTTCAACAGACTCAAGAGTGGGGAAAGAACACAGAGCAAAGAGATGGGGCTCTCTTCTCTTTAAATTCAGCACTGAAAGTGTGAAACATGTGACAACAGAAGTGGGTTGGACTAAGTGCTCCTCCCACAGCCATGCAAATAAGATTGGCAGGAAACTGTTTTACCTGCTATGTACAACAATATTATCTTCCCCTCAGAGATGTCTTCAAGACCACAGCATCCTCTGCATCAAAGCAGAGGTTCCCCCTGCCCTCAAGGAGACACTCATTAGGCCCATTAGAAAGAAACCTAATTTGGCGGTGGATGAAAAATTCCGCAGGGGTCGATCATCATGTCAATGCTATTTAATATCTATATGAGGCCTCTGGGTGAGGTCATCTGGAGTTGTGGGGCCCGGTGTCATCAGTACGCTGATGACACCCAGCTCTACCTCTCCTTTTTTCCAACTGCAATGGATGCTGTTCCGACCCTTGAATGCTGCTTGGGGACCGTTCTGGGGTGGATGAGGGCAAATGGACTGAGTTTGAATCCAGACAAGGCGGAAATCTTGCGTGTGGGCGGCCCTGGCATCAGTGGGTTGGGAAACTCCCTCTCCTTTGGGGGAGTGACTTTTCCCACAAAGAGTGAGGTTCACAGCTTGGGCATCTGCCTGGACCCGGATCTCACCATGGAAACCCAGCCCATTTCCATCTTCAGAGGATTACCCAACTGCGTCCCTATCTCAATGTGGGGCACTCACATCGCTGATTCATGCCCTCGTAATCTCAAGAATAGACTACTGCAGCACTCTCTACATGGGGCTATCCTTGAGACTGATATGGAGACTTCAGCTGGTCCAGAATTCGGCAGCCAGATTAATAACTGGGGTGAAGAAAATCAAGCACATCTCCCCCACTCTGGCCACCCTTCATTGGCTACCGGTTCATTTCCGCATCGACTTCAAGGTTATGATGATAACATTCAAAGCCCTAAACGGTTTAGGACCTCAGTAACTATCAGAACGCCTGCTCCCAGCCAGATCTGTCAGTAATACCTGTTCTTCATAGGCAGGGCAGTTGAGGGCCTTGACCTCGAAGGAGGCCTGGAGGGAAAGAACAAGAAACTGGGCATTATCGGCAGTCACCCCCCCCCCCGCACGTGTGCCTATAGAATAACCTGTCTATTGAGATCCGCCTGGCACCCTCGCTGGATGGGTTCAAAAGAGCATTGAAGACCTGGCTCTTCTGCTAGGTTTTCCCAAAGCATTAAGATCTCGGCAATGCTAAACAGGGCAACGTTAAGTGGGGGATTATTTTATAATCATTTTCACTAAGCTGCAGAAAAGACAAGGCATTTCAGAGAGTTACTACTGTTGTTTATTTATTTATTCGATTTATATTCCATCTTTGTCTCAGTGTGGTGTCCCATGAGGGTTACTTGCTCATAGTCTTCTTTAGTATTGTGAGCAATAGTGTATTTCCACTTAAATTATATTAATATTTGCATATATTAGTCTAAATTAACACTGGAAGTTTAATCCAAAGATATCCTTGGGTTTTTTTGTGAAGAATGTTCTCTATCCTGGCTGCTGCCATTGGTATTGCCCTTTGCCATGGAAAGCTTGGCCTCTTTTTCCCTGATGGCAATGTGGGCATTATGTTGTGCAGCCATATCATGCCATTTCCTGCTGTTCTGAATTGTGGATATAGAAGCACAATATTCCACATTCATAAACTGGATGGTTTTTTTAAAAAAAAAATTAAAAATTTTTTAACAAATGTGAATCGGGAGTTTAATTTTCCATGATGCTTTGTGGGAGAACAGCTAGCCTTGGGTCCTTTTAAGGAGAAAGGAATAAATACATAAATACATAAATACCTAAATAAATAAATAAGTAAGTAAGTAAGTAAGTAAGTAAGTAAGTAAGTAAGTAAGTAAGTAAGTAAGTAAGTAAGTAAGTAAGTAAATAAATAAATAAATAAATAATAAATAAATAAATAAATAAATAAATAAATGCATACATGCATACACACATGCATATATACATTCCTGTATTATTTTATCATTGCTTTGATAGTCAGAGTGCAATTGCTATGCTTTAAAAATTAAAATTTATTATTCTCATTTTCAATGTCATATATTAGATGTTTTTTAAAATAATTATTGATGACTTTTCATCATGCTGCTGTTGTTTAATCGTTAGGTCATGTCTGACTTTTCATGACCCTATGGACGAGAGCATGGCAGGCCCTCCTGTCTTCCACTGCCTCCCAGAGTTGGGTCAAGTTCATGTTGGTGGCTTCAATTCCACTGTCCAACCATCTCGTCCTCTGTCATCCCCTTCTCCTCTTGCCTTCACACTTTCCCAACATCAGGGTCTTTTCCGGGGAGTCTTCTCTTCTCATGAGATGGCCAAAGTATTGGAGCCTCAGCTTCAGGATCTGTCCTTCCAGTGAGCACTCAGGGTTGATTTCCTTTAGAATGGATAGGTTTGTTCTCCTGGCAGTCCAGGGGTCTCTCAAGAGTCTCCTCCAACACCACAATTCAAAACTTTTCACCATAACACTTATAATTTCAAAGGTTGAGAATGGCTGCTGTAAAGTAAGTTTTGCACGCATATGGGCGGGCTCTATTGATGTGGATGATTGTGTTAGTGGAACAGTTCCAATGGATTCTTACCATTTTTATCTATAATGCAAGTATAGTAACATACTATACTAACAAGGGAATGCCATGAAGTTGATTCCAACTTGCAGCTTCCCTTTTCAGGATTTTCTGCATATTGTGTAATCAGAAGTGATTTATCACTTCTGGGGGTACTCCAGGACTGTGCAGCTTGTTCATGACTATTGATTGATTGATTGATTGATTGATTGATTGATTGATTGATATTTACAATATATAGAATATAAAAGCTCATTTCATTAACTAAGGAAAGCAGAATAGATGGACGGCAAATGAAAAAGCACAACAATGCTACTCCACCTCAAACCCCAGCCTGGTCCAACAGCTCTCCAGACCAACTGACCTAAGCTGTCTAAATTCCCAGCTATATGGAAAAGATATAATTGCCACTCTATTGGAGAGTTTGTGAATCTTTTAAATAGGTTCTCCTGTATAATTCTTTTTAATTCAAAAATAATTCATCAAAGGGTGGGGAAGAAGAAAACAACATAATAAAATCCTTTTTTAAAAAAGATTTTCTGTAACAAAGCAAACATTTTCAAAGCTCCAGGAAAGAAAACTGCAGTTCTGAGGGGAGGGGGGATGCAGTATGAACTCTATTTTTGAGAAAAGGCCATGATCATCTAAAAGTATCACAATGAAGCAAACAGATAACCAGGGGTTACCTATCCAACCAAACAATCGTCCTTTATTAAAAACAAAATTATATAAACTTACTTGCTTCTGATAACTCTTGTATAGCTTTATTGAATTTATTTTGTCCAGAATGTATTGATTAATGACTGGGCAAAAGCTTTGGTCCCTCCTTTATTGTATCCTTTTTAATTGGGGTACAGCTTTCAAAATTCCTGAGCAAAATTCAAGAATCATAACTATTGAATCTGTGGCTTAAATCAGGCCATCTTCAGGCTGAAACTGCAGGATCCATAAATGCAATCCAAGATCAAGTCATTTGGACTAGATAGTGTCAGAAAATGGTTATGAAGCAAGGCATTTTATGTAGGGCCAGTTACAAATCTCAAGAAAGAACTCATCATATCCTTGCTGGATGCCCTAAACTAGCATTAGCAGATTATATGTGCATATAACAAAATTGCAAAGATCATTTTCCAGCAGTTAGCTAAATATTATGGATTACTCACATCTTTTCCAGCATATTATAAATTCTGGGCTCTTCCAGTTCTAGAAAATGAAACTGGAATACCATACTGAGACAAGCAAGTTAACACTGATAGAAACTTGATTTTAATAAGACGATACTGATTGATTTTATACTATACTATATTGATTTTAATAATACTAAGTGACAAAGAAAAACGTACCTTATAGAAGTTGTTCCATCAACAAATGACTTCAAAAGCATAGAAAGGACAAAAACTTTGTAATGCTACAAAGTTCTGAGCAGTATGGCAATAAATAAAAAGGACATGAAATTTCAAAGTACATGGGATTGATCAGGTCATCCTCCTCCCCATACTAATTTCAGCAACTACAGTCATTCCTAAATCTTTGGTTTCCTCTACAAAACAATTGCCAATTGCTGCTACTTTGCTTCCTGAAATTGACAAAAAAAATCAGTGATTTCACAAACACGTCATCTCACGTACACTATGTTAAGACTTGACTCATATGAATAGTTTATTTACAGTCCTTAGACCACTCACATATGTATAAAACCTTATAAAACCTTATAATTTCTAACTTTCACTATTCCATTAGAACATGTTGGCATCCATACAGCTGGGAGCTACTATCTAGTTGGAATTTGACTTCCGCAATCGAAGTATTGCTGCACAGAATTTCGCAACTTGACAGGGGATCTGCATATCAACATCTGAGGGAAGGAACTCACGCCTATTTCCCTCTGAATGTGCTGAGATTCTTTCTGTTAAGGGGATAATAGTCTGTTTGCACTCTACTTCATACAATGGACAGTTGAAGAACATATGTTGTATGGTCTTGATGTCCCTCAGGTGGCAGGCAAAAAGAGTATTTTTATACTTTCCTTCTAGTAGAGCAGAGGGGAGGGTCAAAAACCTCGCCAAAGTAAAGGCTCTCCTAGTTCTTTAATTTCCAGAGACATTAAGTATTTGGCCATTTCCATACAGTTTTTGATGTAAGTCCTTACTGCCATGTTTTCAGTGCTAGAGAGGTCTATTTGATATTCATTGTCCTCTATTCTTTGTTTTACTATTTGTTTTGTCTGCTCTATTCCAGAAGATATACCGTATTTGCTGGCGTATAAGGCGACCCCCCAACATTTCCACTCAAAATGTAGAGTTTGTTATATACTTGCTGTATAAGACTACCCCCTCTTCCGCATGCGTGATTCTGCTTTGGCTGCATCATGGGGAGAGTTCGTTTTGCCGCTTTTGGTTCCTTTCGTGGGAGAGAGCGAGGGTTTGCTGGAAGAAGGACAGCATCGGCGCCGAACAGCTGACTGTCGGGAACCAGCAGAGAGGCAGCAGCCATTTTGGAGAGGCAGCAGCCATTTTGAGAGGCAGTAGCCATGTGGTCATCTCAAAATGGCTGCCGCCTCTCTGCTGGTTCCCGACAGTCAGCGGTTTGGCACTAGAGTCAGGCTGTTCCCAGGCTACCAAGGAGGGGTGGGCTAGGTCTACTCGGTCTTACTACCAGGTAAGTGACTTCGCTGGGAGAGAGGGAGGGTTTGCTGGAAGTGCACCCGGCATGTAAGACGATCCCCCACTTAGAGGCATGTTTTTGAGGGCCAAAAAGTCATCTTGTACGCCGGCAAATACAGTAAGTGCCTGGGGCGAAAGGCCAATTTTCCCCAAGTAACCCTGGACAGATGTGACCCACTTGGATTGATAGTTATTGTTAAATATCAAAGAAAATAGGCCTTTTGGGTTTAACTGTCCCTTTAGCCACATATATATATACACATCTTGGGACCTGGAGTGTAGTTTTTAGAAATTTAGATTGAACTATTTCTTGTGATGAAAAGTGAGAGCTGGGTGGCCCCATGAATGAGCCGTTCAACAGCTGAGCTAAAGCCTTTGCTTTGTAGAGTTTGAGGGCTGCTGGTATGAATGACCCTCCTTGGGAGAGATGGAATTTTACTATACTATTTGCCGATCTTTCCCTCTGATCTGCCACAAATTTACTATGCTGAAGCCTAGATCCCAAGGCCTGTAGAACTACCCCCAGATATTTGAAGTTGACTTGACTCATAATTTTTTGACTTGACCCTTTGGTCTACCACCATGCACTTGTAATGTTGAGAAATAGGAAGTGCAATATAATACAGTGCAGAAAAAGGCAGGGAGAAAAGGTGGGAAATTCAAACCATTGGTGGTGAAGAGGTGGTGAAGAGGCTGCTTCTTTATACCTCTTTCACCCCAACGGTTAGGGAAAGGAATGCGGCAGCGGCAGTGGCCCAGCACCGGGAGGCAGAGACTGGCTGGGGTGCTCCCTCCAGCCACCTGCCTCCTGATGGGCTCTGAGGCTTGGGACATAGATTGTTTGCTTTTTTTTTTTCCCTGGAATTTGCATCACTTTAAAGTTATATTTAGTTCATTTTGAGTCCTGGTTATTCCTCCAATAAATTCTTGCAAAATACGATAAACTGCTACATATATCTACGTTCTTATTGGAATGCATGTGTCAACTTAATGACCATTTCGACTTACATTCCATCTTCTGTATGTACGAGGCACCACTGCATGTATTATTATTAAGTGTTGAAATCAGCATCTGAACTGAGCCGAGGCAGAGTCTTTCAACCAATGCAACTAGCCCAGAACAAAAGGAATTTGTGTCTGTTGGAAAGCTTCCAGATATATGCTAGCTTCATATCCATAAATAGAAGAAAAGTATGCCATTATGTTCCATAGATTTGATAGGAAGACGGGACTAAACCACACTGAACTGCATACATATGTACACATTGATTCAAGCCCTTCAAAGTCATTGTTACACACATCTTCTCACTTCATTACAATGTCCTTGGTAGGAACAACACAATTCATTTGTGTCATCATGTTTTGGCAAATGGAATCATGACCTCAGCACTACAGAGAAGAATGGCACCCGAACCAAAGCCCACATCTAATGCTTGTATTAAATATGACAAGGCAAGTACAAGCCAGGTCTAATAGCAAAGGACTTTTGACTTTTTTAAAGATGTTCAATCGAACATTTAAAAGGTTTCATTCGTATCGGGGCTAGAAAGCATCCCTGGGGCAGGCTTAAGTAACTATGCCATTAGGCATAGAGCTGCAAATTGCCTATTAAGCCTGACTGAAACTGTAAAATTGCTTTTCACAATGCAAATTAATGTAAATAAGAACAATTGGTTACACATATCACAGACTATCAAACTGTCGACAAATGACGCAGTCTGCTTTTTTTTCCCCCTGGAATTTGCATCACTTTAAAGTTATATTTAGTTCATTTTGAGTCCTGGGTATTCCTCTGATAAATTCTTGCAAAATACGATAAACTGCTACATATATCTACATTTTTCATGAAAAGTTACAAATACTCCCCCTACTTCAAAACATATATATAAAAGCATAATGTTTTCAAATCTATGTCCAATGGATTTGCAGTAATTATTTGTTTAAAAAAAAAAGGAGGGGGAGAATTATATAGGATGTAAGAGACAAAAAATAATAATAAAAAATGAGTCATAACCAAAGAATAGATGAGTTTTTAAAATGGTTGTATGAGTCGAGGAATGATCAAAGCCCACCTCTATACCCTCCAGGCAACAACTGTGTGTCATTGTGAATACTATTGTTTTGGTGAACTTTCTCTTTTGCATGTATTTTAAAAAGCAATTCCTCTACAAGAATGAATCACTGGGGAAGGTTCAGAAAATGTATTTTGCACAAACACTCACACCTGGATCATGAGAACTGAGTCATCACCACATGACAGAAAAGCTTTCTGCTTTGCTGCCAGCCACTGAACTGATCGTCCATGAACCCTCACTCTGAGAATAGCAAAGAAACATAACAGTGGCACTAGAAAATGCTTATTGTTTCATTGGTTTGATGGATCCATGACACATGGAGGCTAACACCCATGCTAGGCTGCCTGGATCAGGGAAAGGATGTACACCAACCGAGACGGGGCAAATGAGGTGTGACAACATCTTTGTGCTACCTGCTTAACAGAATTTCAGCAGCCATGGAGTTGGAGGAAGACAGCATGACCATCAGAAAACAAGTCTAGGTTGAGTGAGAATGAAACCATTTATCATCTACTCCATTATGTTTAGTTGTACAGAAGCACTCGCTGATGAAGCTACACTATCCAAAGGAGCAGAAGTAATATCCAGTGAGGAGTTTTTGGACAAGACTATCAGACATCTGTGAGCAGTAGACCAAGAATAGCAGAGTGAGCCAGTGAATGAATTAAATCTGACTGTGAGGACAGAAGTTCTTCTAAATTCTTCTGATGCCCTTAAGTGGTGCTTCTCTGTTGGCATAAAGGGAAACCTTGGTAGACATATACAGAGAATGAGGAACGGGGATATCATATGCTCACCCAGAGTCATTTTATTACCACAAATAAAAAAATAAAAAAAAGAATGAGGAAGATAATGGGCTTTCATTAACCCTCCCTACACCTTCTATATAGAATAAATGTGAAACTTAGAACTTCAAGATTTAGTGATGGTTGCCAACTCTTAGGTAGGTTTTGAGTAGGATTGAACAAATTAACAGAGGAGAAGTCTACTTACTGGTCATGATGTCTACAAGATCTCCTCAATGATCTAAACACCAAGCACTATGGAACATAAGCAGGAGGATGTTCCCTATGTTCCCATAAGCCCTGAAGCAAAAGGAGAAGTAACACTATCTCCCTCAGCTTTATTGTCATCAGCATTTCCTCCCTACTAACTCACCCCTTTGCCTCCCTCCCTGTGTCTTTACAGTATGTCACAAAAGGATCTAGTGCTGTTCTCTCTCCAGAGCTATCTGCGCTCTAGACACCTGGTTCTGAAGGTTCCTCAGAGCCAGGCATTGCAAATAGGATGCCATAGCATACTGCCTGTCCTGCGAAGCCAGGCAATCTCCAAATGCAGTCCATCAAGAGCATTTGCCTCTAAGGACCCCTTTGAGTCAAACATTTGGGGCCTGGCCAGCACCAGTCCTGTGGGACAATTTGAAGGGTGGGTAAAATGAGAGAAAGACCCTAACTTTTCCCCAGCATCCCCATAGCTGTTCTTCTTCTTTAAAAGGCACACATGGAAGTTAAAAGAAGTACCCCAAATCATTCAGGTATTGATTCATATCTTCTCTAGATCTGCTAATGTCACCGAGAATGCAATCCTTTGTGTTTTTGTGGGAGTCAGTCCATTTTATTCAATGAGACTTACTTTGAAGTCAGACATGGCTGAACACTGCAGCACATCAGAGAAAAGAATCCCTACATTGAGACATGGTGCCTGAGAGGTGGAAAAGTCCTGCTGTCAAAACTATTTGGAGCATGTTGTTTGAGAATAGTTGGTGACCAATTTCAAGACTGAATTGAAAGATAACTACAGGTTGAATTGCCTTTAATGTGAGCTGAGAAATGTAAAAAGCAGCTCGTTTACCCTGGCAACGACAAACTACACCTTAAAATATATTCCTTAAAGCATTTTATATACAGATGCTTAACAGTGGACAAGGCATCAGAAGGACAGTGCTAGGGAGTCAACAGGGGGACAGAGAAGCCAGCAGTGGCTGGACCCATTGAATTAAGCTTGAACAGAATACAAGCTGTCCACAAAGCAAACTAGCCAGGCCAGTCCAACAAGCAAAGCTAAATTTAACATAGAAGATTTGTTTGTTGTCAGGCTTAAAATAGTAATAGCTGGGCAATAAAATAGTTGCTTTTCACCATTTCTTGGATGGAGATCCCCTGGTAATTCATAAAATGAACCGTGGGGATGCATTGGATACATTGATGTATTGACATAAAAAATAATAAGGATCTGGAATAGACAAGGATATGGGAAACTGGGAGAATATCTCAAATTTCGGTTTCAATTGTACACGTTTTATTATGCCCACCCAAATGTGTGCACAGATAATTTTGTGTGAAGTGTGCAGATTTGAACATATTGTAAAAACCATGTTAGATCTGTAGTGTGTTTTGTTAAGAAAGTGGAAAGAAACGTCTATCCATAGAAATACTTATTGTCCATTCAGTATCCACTATCAACATAAACCTACAAGGTACAATAGCCAAATGGGTATGAAGAAAAATTCATGGAATGGCATGCCACCTGCAGTTCACAAAAGGTTATGCTAAGTAAAACTTCCCAGTCTTTTGGGATGCCACAAGCGGGTCCCATATTTTTGCTGTGAGAATCTTGATATGGAAATTCCACTAAACTGTCTTCTCAGATTCTCCTTGTTTCAGTGCTTGTAGTATACAATAAGGCTGATATCAAAGCTTGGAGAAACTAATTTTCGCCTTACAGCAGGAGTGGACAACATCAAGCTTGTGGGTCACCTGAACACCGCAGGAGCATTGTGCAGCCCTCAGCACCTCTGAAATCCTTTGCCCCCATAATTGTTACTTAAAAAATGGCTCAGAAATTCCTCTTGTGCCCTCAAGGAGGCATGACACCATTTTGCCATGTTTTGAGGGGTCCCCATCCCCCTGCATCCCTCGCTCCTGATTTTTTAATATTTTAAAATATATTTTATGTCCATTGCAGGGCACAAGGCACAGAAAAGAAAAGTTGGGCATATATCTAAGTAAAAAGTTCAAAGGGCTACAATTTACTTCCAAGGCAAGTATAGCTTTTAAAAAAGAAAACCTTCTTCTCCTATCATTGTTAGAACCCTCTTTCCAGGCTCCCAGTAACATTATGTTCTATACTCTGGGTATCACCTAATTAATATCCCAACTAAAGTCCAAGAAGCCTGTGGAAGAAAAAGTAAAAGTCTGATTCCCCCCGGCCCACCCACCCACCTTCTCAAACTCCAGGGCCTAAGATGCATAACATTAGAGCTCGGAAAATTTCTAGCTCTGTGGTTTAAGTCTCTGGTTATGGTGCCAGAGGTTGGGAGTTCAATTCCCCACTGTGCCTCCTTGAGAGGAGCTGGATTCAATGATCCATAGGATCCCTTCCAGTTCTATATGTAGTTCAAAGGTTATTTTTTTTTATTGCAGCTCCCGACCCTGGAGCTGTAGTCCATAAAAATCAAGCTTTGCATAACATTGTCCAAAGCAGGAGAGAAAATCAAGCCAACACTTTAAATACTAAAAGATGTTTGCCATGTCAAAACATCTAGACAAGGCACCCCCACCCCCACCCCACAGCATTAAGACTTCTGTCTTACTCTAAATATGAGATCCGAGACTCATTTTCCCTTTCCCCCCGTTCTTTACCCATTTATACAGGAACCTCCTAAATTCTTCACAACTAAATGCTGGTGAATCTTGCCAGGAAGACCAGAGATTACAACTCCATTCCCCCAAGGAGTTGTAACAAAACAGAAAAGTTGATCTTTACAGGCAAATCCTGCATAGGATACATGCCATTCTTTATGAGTTGTGACAATCCTCCACAGCATTGTAACAGTCTCTATGCAACTTGGTTTCTTCTGCCCTTTCCAGGTGATTTCTGCATAGACTTTTCCCCACCTTTCACAGATGAATTCTGCAGAGAAAAGATCCCATTCTTCAGGAAAAGTAAGAATCCTGTATATCTTGATGATTCTTCTACCATTTTCAGGTGAATTTTGGACAAGAAAGATCCCAGTTTGTACATGGTTTGCAATAATCATGCACAAATTAACTTTTAAATGTCTGGGAAACCCCACAAGATTTCTCAAGGGAAAAATACTCTGCCACAGATAAATTGTACTGTGGAGAAAAGAGTGGATTCTTTCCTTCTCTGTTTCCATCTAAGAGTGAGAGGCTGTTATGTTACTGTTGTGACATAATTTTACATATGCACAGTTGTTGCCAGGGCTCACACATCATGACAGTTTCTTGCAGTTATAAAATCGGCCTAAGAGCTTAAACCCAGCAGCAATCTTCATAGTTGCCTACCCGGGCAACTATGAACATAAAAATATGTTTAATGCACATAAATGCAGCTATGAACATAAAAATATGTTTAATGCACGTATGTTTAATGCACATATTTAATGCAATATGTGCATTTAAAAAACATGCTGACATTGGACAAAAAAACAGCAACAAGATGCTGACATAAGAAACCCTCACAATGAAAAAGTGGGCCCTGGTGCCACCTGGTAATAGATGGAGATGTGTAGCTATGCTTTTAAGGCACATCACACACAAAAAATCAGATTTCTTCCATCTCCAGTATGGTTCACCCTGAGATCTACATATTTCCCTGCCTGGGAAAGCATACTAATGTCCTGAGACTCTACTCATTGTTTCTTTATGTACTGTTCAGATCATGCCCTGGTTTAAGCCAGCATTTGGTCTTGTAAAGACACTGTGTTTCACGCTACAGCAAACAAGCAGCAAGGCAGCAACTAGCATAGGCTATCAACTAGCAGAAATTTGGAGTGGTTATCCAATTTGACTCAGTTTAATAGGAGCAAATTAAAACATTAGAGATCTGGTTAGAGTTGATACATAAAAGAACAAAATACAATTGCAGCTTGAAATACAATGACAGTAGCAACCCATAAGAACCCCCTCAAGAACTGTTTACAGGACAATAAAGCCAAGCTATCATTGAACCAGCTGCTATTGACTGGAATTTTGCCACTGCCAAAACTCTGGGCCTGGGTAACCTTCAGGGACCTTGGAAAGAAATTAGTTAGCTTTACAGAAAGTGGTTCCTTATAATTATATATGCATTTTTTTAAAAAAATATAATGCTTTCATTTCCTATTTATCACAAACTAAATAACTGCATTGCACTCAACAACAACAAGACTCCGTGCAGGGAACCACTGATCTGTATGTAGTACAAACCATATTCCCATCCACCTTGTTGTCACCTCAATGAGAGCATGAGGCAGGAACACAAGGCAGCTCTTAAAACACTGCTCATTTTTCATCCACTGCAAAGTGATACCACATATCTGCAAACATAACAAGAACTGAGAGCTTATAACTATACTACAATATAGACTCTTGCAGAGTCTGGGCAGCATACAAGTTGAATGGATAAATAAATAAATAAATAAATAAATAAATAAATAAATAAATAAATAAATAAATAAATAAACAAATAAACAAATAAAGTAAACAAATCCCTCATATAGTTACAGTGTAACTTACTTATAACTTTCTTATTAGTAAATACACACACACACACACACACACACACACACACACACACACACACACACACACACACACAGAGTATATATATACAGTATATATATATACACAGTATATATACAGGTAACCAGTTCTCTGCACATAATTACTTGTAAGTACATTGGCATTTTTTTATCTGTAAGATAGAGAGGGCAGAGGAGAAGTATTGGTGAGTCATCAATGTTCTTATCTGGTGTCAAGTCATGTCTGATTTGTGGCAATCCCCCAAAAGTATTATCATTAACAGCTCTGTTTATGTCTTGCAAATTCAAAGCTGTGGCTTCTTTTTTGGAGCCAATCCATCTCACATTTAGTCTGCCTCTTTTTGTGCAGCCTTCAACTTTTCTCATTGTCTTTTCCAGTGAATCTTGTCCCCTCATGATATGCCCAAATTATGATAACTTCAGTTTAATCATTTTTTGTTTCTAAATAGTTATTAATGCCAGGGCAAAAAGGAAACACATCACCCACAGTAGCTACTTTTCCAGTGTTGCCTAGACCTTCAGAGTCACTGACATTCTGGAATACCTCCCCTGCAAAACTGGAGAACGCAGGAGGTAATGTCTTGCTGAGATCTCTGCCACACAATTGATGAGCTACTGGTTGCATGTTGGTCACATTTCTGGTCTTGTTTCCAGTTCTGCACCCCGGCCTGTAGCTGACTCCTCACTGATTAGCCACAATTAGCTGCTCCAACTTCTGCAGTTTTGCAAGTCCAGAAGTACCCAATAGAATTCTTCCCATTCTGTCACATAATAATAATTATATATGAAATAACCATCATTCTGCTTGGTTAAAAGGAGAGAAGGTGAGCTGTTGATTAATTCTGATAACTATACTTACCACACCATGTATTTAAGAATTATCTGTTAATGTGTGTATGTTTCTGGAATCACTGAAGAATGAAGGAACTCATCCACCAGAAAAGACATCCTGGAGATTAAGATGTGCTAAGAATCAGCTTCTTTCTCCCTTCCTTCATCTTAGAACTATTGCAAGGATTAAAAATATTGTTTGCCGCCCCCCTCGCTGATCTCAGAACAGTTTTACATGATTTAACAACATCTAGAAAGGATTGCTGTAATTTGCAATTTGCCATTCTGCCAATGTCATCATTAGAAAGACTGCATTTCTCCCCCCCCCCCCCATTCCGACCTGAGTGGAGCAGCAGCAGCAGCTTGAGTGATCTCTGGCACCTTTTGAAATGAGATCCCATTACCTTCCTTGCCAAGCCTTTTTTTCCCCACCCTGGAAAAGACTATAAGCTTTCCTTTCAGAATTACAAGCCCATAATAGTTTGGGGATTGATTGTTGCAGTCAACTTAAAAAATAAAAAATAATAATACAATTTCACCAAGATGGGCCTACCCCAGCTGTCCAATAGTGGACTTTATCGGGCACTTAGGAACATTAACTTTGAATGATGTCCGACAAAGGAATTGGGGGAGGATTAGGGTGCTCACTGCAAAGATCAATAGCTATAATGCTGGCCTATTTATTTCATCTATATCTCTAAAAATTCTTCTACTGGAAGAACAGTTTCAGATCATTCGCTCCCCCTCCCTTCCCCATGCTGTTGCATTTCCCTTCCAAAAGCAGTCTAGATCTTAATATGTTTATTTTCATGTTTGTGTTGCATGTACACCATGATGCTTTCTGCAGCAGAGCTGCAGTACATTTAACCCTGTGTATTAAATGACAATTACTAGCACATTTAAGATGCACTGATTTCAGTGAGCGAATTAAACACGTACTTAAACGGGGAGGGGCTCAGGTGTCCGTGACTAAGGCATCACTAAGACAGGGGACAAAAGAGAGCATCTCTTTCAATAAAACTGCAGACATAATCATTTGTTCCAATGCAAAAATAGAAATGATTTTTTTCCTCATTTATTATACAGTATATGTCATCTGATGCTGCATCCAGGTGACTTGTGTTCCTTTGGAATCTGCTGTCCAGGAGTTGACTATGGATGGGCAACTTTGAGGTCATGGATCTCATTCCTTATGGTTCCTTACCTTTAAATCAGACTTCGATGGGACAACCCTTCAAACTGAGGAAAAGAGAGTGGGGGATTCATATTTAAAAAGTTGAGGATGAAATACAGCTGTTGAAAAGAAAATATACGATAAAGACAGTAGAGTTTTAGCATACATTTCAGCAAAATGGAAGGAATTAGAATACGGACGTGGAATACATTCAGAGGGAATTAATATATTTCAGAAGAGAGCATTTTGAGTTTAGTAATAAAAATTTCAAGGATACTAGCCAGAGCCAAGCAAGCTAAAAAAAGTGAAGAATCTTATAGGAGCAATTAAAAATGAGAGAAGTATAATGTGCAATTTGATGAGGGATGAATTAAAGGTCTTTCAGGATGTCCTTCACAAATTATATAATGTGGGAAAGATCATCCTCAGAAAGAATGAAGGAATCTATAAAAAAGAATGTGAAGCGGAGAATTCGAGAAATGGATAGAGATACAATATAACGGGGCAGCCAGTAAGAGAAGAAGAAATGGGGGAAATGATTAATAATTTAAAACTTGGGAAGACACCATGAGCTGACAGACTGGAACTAGAGTATTATAACTTTTTAAGGAAAATATTGGCACCTAAACTAAAGCCGCTTTTTAACAAAACAATGGAGGGAGAAAATATACTATTG
Organism: Pogona vitticeps; assembly: GCF_051106095.1. Classification (NCBI taxonomy): domain Eukaryota; kingdom Metazoa; phylum Chordata; class Lepidosauria; order Squamata; family Agamidae; genus Pogona; species Pogona vitticeps. The sequence continues at coordinate 80,347,205 of NC_135786.1, forward strand.
TCTTGGAAACAATAGGCAATTATTTTCATTTTTAAAAAAGAATAAAGATACCACCAATTTAAAAAAGTAGTGAAGGGTACAGTAAGCATAATTTTTAATATATTACTGGAAGCAGAAGACCAGGAAGACGTACTCAAATCACTATGGGAATTTGATATGGGAGAAAAAATAAGTTCTAGTGCTTGGAAAAAAATATGAAAAATTCTACAATACTGAAACCAGTGTCAATAGGGATAAAATATAATGTTTATAAGTTTAATTTGGGGGTGGTACTTAACTCCAGTGAAACTTAATCAAACTTAATTACTCTAAGATGTGCTGGACAGGATGCCAGAAAACAGGTACATATTTTCACATGTGATGGGACTGTGAGCATGTACTGAAATTTTGGCAATTGGTTTTCGGGGAAATAAATGAAATAAGCAAATTTAGCTATACGTCATAAAATTGCACTTTTATCAATAATTAAAAAGGAGATTAGTAAAAAGAGGCTTAGTTTCCAATCTGCTAATAGCTGCAAGATTGTTCATTGTTCGGCATTGGAAAATGGCTCATAGTATGTTAAATGAATGGTATAGGGAAGTCTGATATATAGCAATTAACAATAAACATACATGTGGTATAAGAGTGGATAATTGACAGAGAGGTGTTTGTAGACCTATGGGGAGAATATATTGATTTTGTATTAATAAAGAGGAAGGGGCAAAATTCAACTCAAGGGTATATACAGTTTTGGAAAGGGAAGGGGACCTTACAAGGGTAAATTGTATAGGTGTTTTTTCCCCTAATGGTCCCAGTGGTGGGGTGGCTGATGTACATGGATTTTCTTTTGTTTTTTGTTTTTGTTTTTTAGATTTTTTTAATTGGATTTTTAAATGTTTTGGATGTGCTGTTTCTTTTTATTTGTGTTTAAAAAATAAAAATTGTTTTTAAAAAATCCTGAGGACTGTTCCTTTACAAAAGAGGCCATCCAGCAGCTGTATGGTACACTTCCTCAAAATAAGGTTCCAGATTTTGGCATCTTTTGTTGAAAAAAAATCCTGAGTTGCCAGAAAGTGTCACAATCAAACTGACAAATAGGTTCAGGCTAATGTAAGGCAGCCAACTTCCTGTGTAACTCTCTTGCACTGAACTTGGTGGGACATAAACATAATTTTGTTTTGACCGTGACTTTTTTGTCATAGGTTGGAAAAGTAAAGTTGATGATTCTTGCTAATACGAAACATAGCAAAAAATTTTTTATAAAGTCTGAATAATCGTGTATGACTTTTCTGTCATTGTAGAAACATTACAAGAATTTGAATAGTTTCTAGTCCATGTTGATAGATCACAAAAATGCATGGCCATCAAGAAAAGATATTTATTCATTATATACTGGAACTGGCCACATCTACTGTACTTCCTGACTGAAGAAAAATACTGAAGTCTAGTATTCTTTACATCTGGAAAAAATGTGCAAGGCATCAGTCCTATATAATATAATAAAAAGGACACACTATGTCACGTAATGGAAAATGCATCTGAATAAGCATGCTTAGGTTTTGTACCCAGAGAATTTTAAAACATTCAGTTATAGTACAAAGCACTTGGATTTTTAATAAAATTGAGATTCTGAAATCAGAATCCTCTTTACCCATTCCAAATACGCAATCAATTCTTTGCTTGAGTGGGTTGTTTTTTCCTGAGCTTGTACAAGGAGCGGTCAGGCTTTGTCTGAACTTAAACAGTATATCTTTGAGAATGCTTAAGCCCTATTCATTACAATGGGGCGATCTCAGACTTCTATAAAAGTAAGCTGGAAATCTCACAGAATACTATGTCAATGAGAAGTTATGCTCTATGACTGCAAACAGGATACTGGCCATTTTATTAAAGCAATACTAGCATAGATGTATTATTGTATTGCGTATTTGATCCAGAAATAATAGAAGTGGCACTTTAGAACATAACTGAAAATGTTTTTTACCCTTGAAATCCATTGCATATTTTCCAAAACTCATTTGATCGAATTTGGGCAGACAAGGGATTTCGCCCAAAGTAAATTTTACTTTTAAGTTAAAGAATTTTCTCAGCTTCAGAGCAGGGGAGAAAGGGTTAAATACTAGCTGTGTATTGAGCTGAATGTATCTGCTTTTTAAATATCTACCTGGATAACACATTTCATGATGTATCTACTCCGGCCTTTAGTGAGAGGCAGAAGATGGGAATTATCAGTATAGTGGAAAGTGTGACTTCTATTGTATTTCAGATCGGGATGCTACTTCAATGAAGTTTTGTTGCTGTTACATGCTGTCAAGTTGGCTTCAAAATGGCAGCCCTATGAATGAGAAATCTCCAAAATTTCCTGACCTCAACAGCCCAACAATCAATTCATCTTGTATTTGGTCATCTTCTTTTCCTATTACCTACAGCAGATTCAGTTTCATCATTTTTGCCTCTAGACTTGATTTGACCTAGGACTCACTTGTTCATCCTTCTGGCAGTCTAGGTTATCCACAAAGTTCTCCTCCAGCATCACATTTCAAATGAATCTTTTTTTCTTGTCGGTTTTCTCTACTGTCTAGCTTTCATGCCCATTCATAGTGATCACAGGAATACAAGACAGTGGATGACCTTTGTCTTAGGCTCTAGTCACACATCCCTCATGCATCATGATCTTTTCTAATCCCTTCATTGCTGACTTTCCAAGTTTCAGTCTTCTGATTTCTTTGCTGCAGTCTCTATTAGAATTGATGATTGAATCAAGGTATACAAAACCTTTCACTATTTCAATTTCTTCATTGTCAACATTAAAGTTGTGTAGTTTTTCTGCATGATTGTTGTTGTTTTAATGTTCAACTGCAGTCCTGCTTTGGCACTTTCCTCTTTCACTTTCCTCTTTCACAGTCATTTCAAGTCATTCCTGCTTTCTGCCAGTGAGATGGTGTCATCTGCATATCTTAAAATATTGATGTTTCTTCCATCAATTTCCACTCCTTGTTCATCTTAATCCAGCTTGGCTTTCTGTGCACTTTTTTCTGTGTACCGACTGAACAGATAAGGAGATAAAACACTCCCTTGTCTGGCACCTTTGCCTATAGGAAACCATTCTATGTCTCCATATTCTACCCGACAAAATGAAGCTTAGGCTAAAGAAATTGTATCAGCGCTGAATGGGAGATGTGTGGCTTTTCAAACGTTGCTAGCCTGCAACTTCCATTAGTTATTAGATATTATCTTGACTAGTTAGGCATTTTAAGCTATTCCCCCTGCCCCATCAACTTCCCACCACCAAAACCAGTAGTTTGGATCAAAGAGAGCTTTGGAAGGGACTTTCGCCGTGAGTGAAGTAAAAAATAACAAAGACCTTTGGCATTCTTGGCTTTATTCTCTACTGCAGCTGCACTCCCATTAAAAGGTAATTCTGCTTTTAATGAACTAGATTAAAAGCCCTATCTAATTTTAATGCCTAATAGTGTTTTAAAAAATATATAGTTAGTTGTAAAATTCTAAGTACCTAAGAATAGCTGCATGCTCTTCTCTACAGTAGCAGAGTGTATCTATAGAGAGATAATTCAAATGTAAAAAGCAGTAATTCATGCAATTATCATAACTATTTTTTTCATGATAGAAGTGGTTTGACCTAGAACACGTTTTCCTACAATAATAGTAAAAATGTTTACTAAATTGTTCCAAAGTGTCCAGAAAGAAAGAAAGCAAAAATCCAAAATGTGCATAAGTAGAGTGGATAAACTCTACTTGGAAAACCCTGAAAAGTCAGAATTGACTTGACAGCACATGATTATTATTAAAAATATTTGTATGCCGCCTTTCTTCAAAAGGTTCCAAGAGTAAGTGTCCCACATTGTTGGTCATCAGGGACTTTATTGGAAGCTTTAACGGTTGGCTTTCCTGCTTCTCATCTCTGATTCAATGTCTGTCTGGCATTCATGTGTATCTGTGCGAACGTTGTCCTTTGTTCAGAAGGACTTATTTTCAAGTTTGTATACAATGGCAGCCAGACAGTCCTTCCTTGGTGCTGGTTCTTCTGGACTTACATAAGAAGAGATCAAAATAGAAACCATGAAGAAATGTGGAATTTTGGTAGCATCTTGGGGAAAGCACACTGAAATTATATTCTCATGCATTCCTAGATCTACCTACACTGGGACTTGTAAAAACAACTTTGACATTTAAATGAACCCATCACCAGACAGAATGGCACATACCATTGGCTTCCATGTGGGAATTTGGCGATGAAGAAACAGCTTCCTAAATGGTTTCACAGAGGGAGCTATCTAACTAGTACTTTGAATTTCACCTAGCATTTCATGAAGGATGACAACAAATGGGAAGAAGTTCAGAGGAGGGTAACAAAGATGATCAGGGGGCTGAACACCAAGCCTTCTGAGAATAGACTGAAAGAAGTGGGCATGTTTAGCCTTGAGAAAAGAAGACAGAGGGGAGAGAAGATAGCACTTTTCAAATACTTGAAAGGCTGTCATATAGAGAAGGGGCAAGATCTGTTCTCAATCATCCCTGAGTGCAGGACACTCAACAATAGGCTTAAGTTACAGGAAACAAGATTGGGGTTGAGTATCAGGGAAAAACTTCCTAACTGTTAGAGCAGTAAGACGGTGGAACCAGTTACCTTGAGAGGTGGTGAGCACTCCAGCACTGGAGGCATTCAAGAGAAATGCAGACAGCCACCTGGCAGATATCCTTTGATTTGTACTCCTGCACTGACCAAGGAGTTGGACACAATGGCCTTACAGGCCCCTTCCAACTTCATGATTCTGTGATTCACTACTCAGGAAGTATGAGTACGTTAACATGGCTACTTTGTCATTTATATAATATGAAGTTATCCTCAAATGTCCTCTTCAGAAAGAGAATTTACTTTCCTTTTCAAACTTAATTCTGATTTCTCTCCAGGTAATAGAGAAGCTTGCATTTTTCCAGTAATACTGCAAAATTGCACTGTAGATCAATCCCAGTAGATGGATATGCAGCTGATGAGTGAAGGTCAGAAAGTACATCATCTGTTACACATCCACATTACCCACTTTCTAGTCTCAGTTTCTGGTGCAAGCTGAGCACTTCAGACTGCTGATGTGTGAACAAATGAAGGACTATTAAATTCATGACTGACTGTGTTATTCTTAATGTATTTCTAAAACCAAAGTTTAATTCCATTGTGTTATATTATTTTGTTTTAACTTTATAACTTGGCTGTGTTTTATCCTGTTGTGATATTTATTCTGTATCTCTAGAATTCCACATCATGCCCAGGCTCATAGATAAGGGTGACTGATAGTTATATATATATAAAAGGTCTTCCTCACCCCACTCCAAAAGGGGTTCCCTTCCTGAATTCTCATAGTTTCTAACATGAAGGGAAAGGAGAGGCTTCCAGCTCTAACTCTCCCTGCTCCCAGCTTCTCACAATTTCTAGCCTGGAGACAATTGCAAGACATAAAAATTATTGTTAGCCTATTAGTCTTGGACCTTTTGCTTGTAGTCCAAAGCTACTTAGATCTCAGAGAACTATGTCTTAAGGAATTATCTCTGCTAGACTGGGAGGGTCCATCCAGCTTGATAATGACACACCAGCTTTCTCTGTAATGATCATGTGCTCCATCCTTCCATTATCACTCTTTCCAAGACATGCTGCATTACACAAGTACCATTCATTTTCAAGCAAACTGGAATTTGCTTTGTTTGTTTGTTTGTTTGTTTATACCCCACCTATCTAGTCATTTCGACCACTCTAGGCGGCTTACAACATAAAGGATAACAAGCTCAAGAAACATTTATAACAATTAATTAATTAAATGAATCTGCAAGATGGGAAAAATACAAAATAAATCAAATAAAGAGAAAAAGAATAAAAAAAGGAAAGAGGACAGGAATTAACTGGAAGGGAAGGCTTGCCTATACATCCACATTTTTAGTTGGTTCTTAAAAGTACCCAGCGAGGGTGCAGCGCGAATCTCCGGAGGTAGGTTATTCCAGAGGTGAGGAGCCACTGCTGAGAAGGCCCGGTTTCGGAGGCGGGGCTTTGTTGCGGTGCTGCCAGCAACTCCAGAGAAGAGCTCTCTGGAAAAAAACTGGAACCCTCCGGTCCGGGATCCCCCTTTTGAAATGGGGATCAAAGGAGAGTCTAGAAGAAGTCTCTCTGAAGCAGATGGTGAGCAGCAGAAGGAGAAGAAAGGGAGGCAGACCCGGACTTTTTTCTTCTGAAGAAATCACCGTGCACGGACTGGAGCGGGCGCCATTTTTTGGCACTGAGCCGCGAGGAACCCTTTACCGGGGGAGAGGAGAGCAATCAATATAAATTAATAATATATAACAAGTAAGTAAGCCGAAGCCTCTGATTTATGAAACAGCCTCATTAAGCTGAAATAAGAATGAAAATATTTGGCTGAAAGAATAAATGCAGCGGCGGGTTTATCTTATCAGTCTGACTCAAAAGCGAAACTAAGCTTCTCCAAGTGAACTCTTAAAACACCAGGCTGATTCTAAAGCCGAGAGTCTGAGATGGAAAAATAAATCTTATGTTTCTGGAAAAGAATCCCAGACAGCAACACCGTCTGACTGGATTTAAGAGACTTCGGTGGATGCAGTGTGGCTGGGATACGTTACTCTTTGCCTTCTCTGGACTTTGGGAACTATAAATAATAGAATCTGGTGGTTTTCGGGAGAAGGAGCTGACGTGGCCGACTGGACTAAGGAGCATTAAGGGGTTAATGAAGATCACAAGACGAGCTCCAAGGACAATCTACTGGACAGTTTGAGACTCTGTGATTGTTGTTTGGTTTGTCGGACTGCAGACCGCGTGTGATTCTAATAATAGAAGCTTGCTGAACTCAGGAGAAGAAGAAATAACTGTGTCACGGTTCCAATTGATATTGTATTTGCTGGGCTAAAAGTTGATTTTTATACTACAATATTTGGACAAAGATTGGAGGGAGATCTAAGGGGAGGTTTATGATGAGGGGTTTGAATTGTTGATAAAATTGTGGAAACTGTGGAAGGATTTCTAGGGGGTGATTATTGTGGTATTTATACAAACCCCAAAGCCTGAGATGGACCCCAAAAATTCAAAAGAACAAATGGAGACTTGGTCTGTTCAATCCCAAAGTTCTGGAATAGTGGTGCAAGAAATAGAAAAGGAATGGCAGATTAATATACAAAGGCTAATATTAACAGGGTTCCAGCGAGTGAATGCAGGTCTTAGCAAAATAGAAGATCTGATGAAAGGGACGAAAGAGGGGACAGTAGATGCCAAACAAAACTTAAATGAAGTTGTACAAACTTTAGAATCGTCTGTATTAGACATGACACCAGGTAATATGAATGCAGTAGAGAGTTATCCAGTGACCCATGCAGCTTCCAAAATTAAAAAGCATTATGACAAAAATCTTAAGGAGGCAGAGATACTGAAACCAGACAATCTTATGGTGAAAATATGGGAAGTGAAAAAAATGGATATTCTGTCAGATGGGCTGAAAGACTGTTCAATTCAAAAAGAAACTGAACGATGGGATGTATTGTATAAATGGCAGCAGCTACCAGACAATGTTGGAATAACATAGAATAAAATTAAAATTAAATGATAAGATAAAAGCAGGAGGGTAATCAAACTGTGAAAAAGCAAAAAGTTGATATGTATTAGTAATATGAACTGATTGGATGATGTTATACTTTATGCTCTCCTATCCCCCAAAACCATTTTTCCTTCTCTATCCCCTCTTTCTTTTTGTACCCTCTATCCCTGTTCCTAAATAAATATATAAAAATTAAAAAAAAATGGGAAAAAAAAAGAAGGCCCGGTTTCTAGTTCTTTCCTTCCGGGCCTCCCTCGGTGTCAGGCTCCTCAGCCTCACCTCCTGGCTCGTGCGGGTGACACGGGTAGAACTAGTTGGGAGTAAGCGTTCCGCCAAGTATCGAGGTCAGAAATTTTTGTGGTCCTTTTTGCAGTAGTCCAGTGAAGACATCATCCAAGATCTGTTTTTGTTAAACAGGACTTGCATGAGTGCTTCAAAATACCCAAGCACTGATCAATTCTGTGTGCACAGTTTGGGGAGTGCACTACTCCATCAAATCCATTCTACCTTTCTGAAATATGATTGTCCTCTTTCACATTTTCAGGGCAGACTACAACATAGACAGCAAGCACTCACATATGCAGCTGCAAATGTTAAGTGCACACTCTTGCAGTTATGGATGCAGAGGTCTCTAGTATTGCAGGTTGTTCTGGAAAGCCACCTTGAGCACAACAGAGATGAGGAGGAGTAGATTAATTTAAATAAATTAATCATGACAGCTGAAAAATATGTAAGCTTGATTGCAGGGATTCCTCCTGGGAATGCATATAACAGTAAATTATTCCTTTGTACAAATATTACAAAATACAAGGGAAGACTCTTTGGAAGGAACACTTTGTTTTCTCAATTTTTCTGAAAAGCTTCCTCCTGCATGAGAAGAAATAATACATATGCAGGTGAGGGCAGACTGAAGCATAGCACTGATGTCCTTTTGTACTATAGTCATTCATTTGATTTATATATATTTTTTAAAAAACACCCATTTATATATGTGGTTTACAAAATTAAAACTTTCAAAAACCCAAAATAAGAAAAAAAAGTCCAAAAACAATATGGCGATACACAAAAAACAATTCAATCATAAATACAAATAACCCTAATAATTGAATTTAGGAGATTCAATTATTAATGGCAGCTTTTAATAATTCCATCTTTACCGGTTTCCTAAAGATAAGGAAGGAAAGAGCTTGGCATACCTCTATTGGCCTTATGTTCCAGAGCCACAACCAAGAAGATATTATTCCTTGTACTCAACTTTTTGTCACGGATTGATAGTAGCAGGTGGAATGGATAGCCGATTTCTGAGAGAGTGATTCCAATAAGTATCAAGGTCCTAAACCATTAAGGGCTTTATAGGTCATAACCAGGACTTGAATTGAGCATAGATACTGAAAGTGAGTCACCGAAGGCACACTAAGACTTTTCCATGCTGAAGAAATACTTGATACGATGAAACATTAAAAATGCAATAATCCTCCTGCATTCCATTGGAAAAGTGATGCAAACAAATATTACACATTATTTCTTCTGAGCTAGACACTAAATAGCAACGATGCGCCGTGCAATGAAAGATAATTTACCAATGGGGAACATTCTTCCATATAGCCAAAATGGTGTATATACTGTACTAGAATTACAGTTAAGCACTTAGGATGTTGAGTTGCATTTAGGGAGATAGATGGTCAGAGTGTACTTTTACTTCCCTGTCTTTTCTAGACTACATGAAGACTTTTAGTTTTCTTCCCTTCATTTTGTAGAGTCACTTCCTATTTTTTTTCTCTCACTCTTCCATTTAGTTAAAGTAGCAGATGTGCAAACATGGAAGCCAGATCTAGGTGTTCCTGTAAGAGCTTTCCACCAGCACTTTCCTACATGGATTTCCTACTTAAGAAACAGTGCAGTTCCTTCTGTCTTCTTATCAGTCTCCTGTCTCATTGCCCTTCTTCAGGAATAAGTTACAAAGAATCCTAGAAACAGTCTTCTCCTATCTGAGAGTCATGCAGGTAAACCAAGTAAAATAAGATTGCAATCCTATGTACTGCTATTCAGTATAAATCCCATTTAACATAGTGGGGGTTTCTTTCACGCATTCATGCTTCGACTAAATTGGTTCAACCAGAAAGCAGGCTATTGTCATTTCTAGCTATAAATAGGGTTACCAGAGGAAAAAGAGAGCAGGCTTCCTGTTCCCTTAGTACTTGAGCAAACATCAGCAGTATTGTTCAAATTAAAACCTACACCTGCTTATATTTTCTCCCCCACACAACTACTAAAGGTACAGGAGCTCTATATTCTTCTCCATCAGAGATCACCCTACACCTAAGCGTCGGTTGTTGTTTTTTCTGAACACATTAAAGGGCATTTCTTATTACACTGCTCACACACACACACATATCCAGAAGAAGAGCTTGAGGGCATTAGTAAGTTAGTTATGTGGTTGCATCTCCCCGAAACAGCCGGTGGCCATGCTGCCTTGAGGGTGTGCATGGTTCTGGAAACTGTAGTCCAAACAATAACTTTTGTAAGCTCCAGGAAGAAGATGTTATAAACTCCGGCTCAGAGCACAGGCACCTCCATTGGAAATGGATTTCAAATCAGACAAATGTAAAGCTGAATGACCTAAGGATACAACAGCTAATTCATCATTCAGGAGACGCTTGCTGCAAGGAAAGGACCAACTGCTGACTTGTGTGCTACACTTGAGCTGAAGTGCTCAAGTGGATAGGAACACATACATCTTTAAAATGATGACTTGTCATAATGCTTGAACCCTGAGATATCACCCTGGGAATGTGGCCAGCGATTCAATTAATGGATTACAGTCCTCCATGTCTGCAATGGTCACTGCAGAGACTATTTATTTATTCATTTATTGCTTTTAGTGACAGGTGGCACATTCATACAAAAAGAACCCAAAATAGATGAGACCAAGTAGGTTTTTATTATTCCCCCCTGGCTATATATATAGTGCCAAGCTGGGGCACTTCTGTGCATTTTGATGGCAAATAAATAAATAAACCCAGAAAGGTCAAGCAAATGACTTTCTCTTTTGCAATTAGGAAGTCAAAGAGCATCTAATGCGATAGAAAATATTCTGCCCTCTCAAAGTGGCTCTTGATTGCAGAGCAATTTACACAGCTGGGCAGGCCCACAGGTGGCCAGAAGTGTGATAGGCAGGTGGTCGCCTATTAGAGAGGAAAGTAATATGCAACAGATAGCAGATCTCACAGGGATGTGATTTCGCCAGCTATTAGCACTGGTGACCATGGATAGCAGGTGGCCAGGAGTGCGACTTTGGCGGTAATGCAGATCCCTCATTATTAAATATTAACTACCTCATTATGGCAAACAACCGTTTGAGAACTCTCTTCTGGAAAAGGCAGACACAAGCGACCTTTGCAGTCGATACATGGAAAGAGCTTCTTAAAACACCTCAGCAGGAAAAAAAAACTGATGGGAAACTCCCACAATATTCCAATTCTTTGAGTCTGAAAAAAAAAATATGAAGTCCACAGGAATGCAACCAGGTGTTGGCTGCTAGCTGGTGCTTGGTTGTCACCACTGCTAGTAACAGAAGAGCTGTTCCTGCTTATGTGGATAAAGGAGGATGTGTAGGTGATGGATAGACCCATTCAGACCTTTGAAGGCATGCAGGCCATACAGGCAAGTTGGAAGACCATGAATAAGTGTGCTTAACTTGGCTTTCACCACCAGGTCACCATCCTTCTGGGCATAGATAGCATCTGACCATAGCAAAGAGTTTCCCCAGGCCATGGAGCTTTCTATATGATTTTGAATCTGTAGGACTCTGTAGTTTTGGACAGGGCTAACCAGGGCTAGAGCTCTATTTTGGACCTTTCCCCATCAGCAAGGGGAGGGTGGGACCACACATGCCCACTCCTTCCTTGAGTAGAATTCAAAATCACCCATTCCCATTCTACCACCACAACTTCATAATAGTCAGCTCCCTATACAAGGTTCCCTACCTATACAAAAGCAGCTCTTTCTGTGCTATTTTTTTACAACAAAAATGAGTGTCGGCCAGACACAGAAGTAAATAAAGAGTGTTATATAGATTTAGGTTGCTGTTGTGTTCAGAACTAAACGTTTAAGACAACCAAAAACCTACCCGCACTGCAAAAATACCATACAGAGGAAACTTCCATAGGTGGAATAAGGAGCCTGTTTGGGGCAGATTTTTTTCAGGACAAAGTTGGTTTTGCCGTTGTGTTTTAATTTGCCAGTTCTCAGAGTAATCCTAATTACAGTATAAACAGAATTACAATTCTGAGAGAGGCTCGGAAATCAATGACTAGAATCTGGGCCTCCTCAGTGGTAGCCCCGCAATTGTGGAATGTTGTCCCGCCCAAAATTCACCTGGCACCCTCACTGGAAACTTTTAAGTAATTATTAAAAATATTTTTTTATTCAGACAGGCCTTCCCAGACTCAACTTTATCTTGATTCAACAGTTAATGTTCAACCCCACCATCTTTTTCCTTTTCCTATTTTCATTTTAATGTTTACTGGTATTATTTTTATTTGTTTAATATTGTGTTAATTAATTTATACTTTGTCCAGTGATTGTATTGTTTTGTTTTTATACTCTGTTTTATTATACTATGTAAACTGCCCAGAGTGGCCTGGGTTGCCAGATGGTAAAGGTAAAGGTTCCCCTTGATATTTAGTCCAGTCATGTCTGACTCTAGGGGGCAGTGCTCATCCCTGATTCAAAGCCGTAGAGCCAGCGTTTGTCCGAAGACAGTTTCCGTGGTCACGTAAACATGGAACGCCATTACCTCTGAAGAGGCTTATGTCTAATTCTAATCTAGAGCATTGTTGAGTTAGGATCATGTTGTTCAGTCTGCTCTAGTTTGTCTGTTAGGTTTGGTGTGGGGAAGAAAGATTGAAGCAGGAAGACTGAAACAGAAATTTGAGAGAAATGTTGACTACTACTACTACAGTAGGAGCCCCATATCTTTGGGGGATCAGTTCCACAATCTACCTTGGATGCCTGAAACCATGGATACAATGGAACCCTATATACAACATATTAGGGAGTGGGATGAAGATCACAAGGGGCTATCCTTGTATGTTGTATATAGGGCTGCAGCAAACCATGGATAAGGGAAACTGTGAATATCGATTCTGTGGATATGGGCACCCAATTGTACTACACTTTTCCATTTAAAATATTGTAATATATGAAACAGCTGTTCATCAGCTATCAGCAGCATTGCTTTACTATCAAAGCCATTCCAAATTACATAATTCAGCAGGTTGTAATCACAAAGATTATAACACAGCACAGATATAGAAATACTATTTCAACTTCTTTTAAGTTCCTCCATGGATAGGTATCCACCCTTAATAGAAGGCTTTAGTTTAACCTCAGCATTTTTATAGCGATAACATCAGATATGTAGGTGACCCTTTTTGACCCCTTGGCTACTACCAGCTGGAGAGATATATTAAAATGAATTTGAAATATTTGTTTTTTAACAAATGTAATTAGTGCAATTAATGCCTGATGCAATCCTGAAGAAATTTGCTCAAAATGATCAAGATATAAATGGTAGATTAAGAATAACTACCCAGTCTTTCTAATGTAGTGGTGCTATTGTATTCCTAGTTCTGTTTATGGGCATAGAGGCTGGGGCATTATTGTTTGTTTCACTTTCTATTTGACATCTTCCCCAGACTACTTTATATAATGCAAAAGTCCCTCTGAACAAGGTTCAGGAGACTGGTGTTAGAGGCAAATCTGGGCTGATGCAAGCAATGAGGTATAATGCTGTCTTCACCTACCTTTCTCTTCCTCGTCATGGGGCTCTGTATAAAAATAGAGTAAAAACGGACAATAGAGTAAAAACAGTCCAACAGAAGGAGGAGCAAATGAATAATGATAACTCTTCTCCTGCCTTCTTCATTTTCCAAAATCTTTTTCACAGACATATCCCTTAACATGAGGCAGAGGGAGGTAGCTGCCCGAAGCAACTTGTTGAATTCCCTGAACATTTATTTTCCTTTTGAACTGTTGGTCTACTCTAGCAGAGAATCACGGCATGAATCATGGCCTGTACACATGCCAGTTGAGATGCAGTCACACTGCAGAATTTGTCTGAGTGGGCAGCAAGCATGTAGAAGATGATGTGGTGATTGACCAGAGTTGATGTGTTGTCTACCCTGATGCCTGCCCTGCAACCTCTCAGCAGCATATTGGTGGAGGGCCATAGGTCAGTGTAGAGAACATGCTCTGCATATAGAAGGCTCTCAGCTTCAGTCTCTGACATTTGCAACTAGGACAGGGGGGGAAAAAACCCTGTCTGAAACTCTGGAGAACTGCTGCCAGTCAGTGTTGGCAGCATTGGACCAATGGTCTGACCCAACATAAGGCCACTTCCTACAGAGGTCACCATCCTGTCCATATTATTGAAATCAGATTCAACTGCCAGTGCAACCAGCTTCTACATGGAATAGGTGTTGTCTCAGAATATCTTGCTCATGAGGTGAGCATCCGTCATAAGGGGACCACAATTCAGACAATCCAGGCACAACTCCCATTCTCTCATTTAGCTGTTCTTTGCATACAACACTGGTTCTTAACCTTGGGTTACTCAAGAGTTTTGGACTGCAACTCCCAGAAGCCTTCACCACCAGCTGTCCTGACTGGGGTTTCTGGGAGTTGCAGTTCAAAAGCATCTGAGTAACAAAAGGCATACAAAATGAATACACCTAATGTATCCCTCTTTTGAAGATCTTAGAATGCCACCTGAAAGCATCGTTTCACATTTATCTGTGTTAACCGTGAAGCTGTTCCCCCACTTAATGTTTTTTATATCCCTCCACAATGGTGAAATTTTAAATATTTTACTGACTAGACAAATCTATGTAGTCCTCAGCCTTCAGAGGTACTTTCTTTCTCCTTCTTGAACGCTGGCTCATATAGCATCTCTGCATAATTCAGGAATGTATGACAAAGATATAACACAAGTGTGTGGACGAGACTACTAAATAAAGGCTAACAAGCCATCTGCTTTGTGACACGCACTTTCATAAATGTCATGAAACTTTATGCTTCCATAAAACAGTGCAATGGAGGGGAGGGAAACCTCTTTCATTATTTCACTGCAAAGGGCAAATGCTCTTTTTTTTTTTTTTTTTTTTGCTTCTTGTCAAGGCTTGAATCCAGAGATTGTGAGAAAAAATAAACACAGAAAGAAAGAAAAATATTGAAAAGCAAGCTGGGTTTGTAGGAAGCTGAGAAAGGAGAAAAGACAACTGTGGTTTGAATCAATCTCTTCACATGGAAGTGGTATTACTGGCCAGCTCTGTATTGTATGAATATTGTTTGGTTGCTCCCCTTAAAAAAATCTTGCAACGTGTACAGGCATTTCCATCCCATCGTTTGTAATGTTAATTAATAAAACCACTGAGGAATTACTATGTGTTATTGTAATACTCGCCTAAATGGAAGTGGCAGGTGTGAAAAACAGGTGTGGTTCCTGCCTAGTAAGATGGTGTGAGTATTCCCATGGCTTCATTGTTATCAAAACTAATAGCCTACAGTTTAAGTTGGTTAAATGAAAAACTGAAGTATTTGACTTTGAGAATTCCCAGTTCTGTGCTCTCTCTTAACTCCCGAGGCCCACTGGTTGACAGTAATATTATTATATGCCATCCCACGGAGAAGCACACAAGATTAGGCACAGAGACATAGAAACAAATGGGTGTAAAGACTCAGATCAAACACTTTCCTAGTCCAGAGCTATGAAGACTGAGTCATACGATAATATCAAAGCAGGTACAGCTCATAACTGAGCTCTAGAGCCATCTTCATTCCACACAGAAAGAAAATTTGTCTGTGAGGATGCACAGAGTGCAATCCTGCTCTCCTAAGCAAAAACACCCTACATAGCAAGAGAGTTGGGCTGGGATGTTTCCAGAAAATGGACTGTGGATTTTACACAGGATTTTCCAGTTTTAGCATTTTACAGTTTGGAAGTACAAGTGTCTGCAATTAAAATTCTGCTTAATCAGTTTTAAAAAGGGAAAGTCATCCACACACAGGGATGTCCACATTTCACATTTAAAACAAAACACAAAATGTGTCTCCAGCAAAGCAAATAACTGATTTCCAGATCTACCAGGGTTTTTTTTAATGGTAAATCTAGTCTCATAATGAGGAAGGCAGAGGTTTTGAAAATGTGCAAACATCTGAGGAGGACCTCAGCAAAAAAGAGTGGGCACTTAGTGGTGGAAATGACATTTTTATTCCATTCTTCTGAAACGTAGGGTGTAACTACATGGGCTCTTTTGCAGCAGGCTAAATAGGTTTGTGTGGGGTCGAGTGAAGGTGTGACATGCCATTTGATGTGATCCTTGCTTCCAAGCGGCACATCAGATCTCAAGTGGCCCTATTTGGTCTGTCTGCTTCCATTTCCCATATTGTGAAGTGGCTTAATAAGTGAGCCACTTCAGGGTAATGGGAAACTGAACACTTCTCTGCTCCTCTATGGAGGGGCACAGAAAGTGATTAATTTTTTAAAGGAAAGCTGTCTCATGCACTGCACTAGTTTTTGTTTTTGTTTTAATTTTGGCTTCTTTGCCTCATCTTAAAGGGCCAGTCTTTAAAAATGGCAGCAGTGGAGGATTCAATTGTGGGTGGTTTCTCAACTGGCTCCTTAAGATGAAGTGAGGAAAGAATATAATAATGACAACAACAATAACAACAACAACTATAACAATAATAATAATCAACTGATGCAATGGTCTGCTACAGACTCTTAAAAATTCACTTCTACTTCCTTCTTGCTGAAGTTCAGAAAAAGTTATTCATTTGAAAATATCCTGAAGTGGCTCACTTATTAAGCTACATCACAATATTAGCAAGTTCAAACGAGAATGCTTTGGATTGGTTCCAGTGATCATGTGTGCTGGAACCAATCTAAGGCACAGCAATCCTACCCAAAACAAGTAAAAGCCAAAACAAGTAAAAGCCCCTGACAAGGGCTCAAAAGATATGTAAAGGACCGCTATGTGGGCAGGCTGGTTCGCTCTAACAAAGATATTGCCTAGTTGCCATCTTTCACAGCAAAGCAGTTCTGTTCCTGCAACAGGCTAAACAAGAAGGCTAAACACCCATGTAATCAAGTGTCTTAGCTTCTGACTCACATGCCAGTCTCTGTTTTCCTCTATTCTATGTGCAGACCCTGCCAGCATCCTGGCTGGGGGTTGGGGTGTTTTCAAGTGAGGCAGTGGGAGAGGGGAAGAGTGCTGGGTAGCTGGAAGCTCTCTATTTAGAGATTTTGGGAAGGATGTTCTATTCAACACTATCAGGGGTGGCATTTGAAGCCTGCACTCCTGACCTAAGCTTGCAAACCCATTTTGAAACTTGCTCTCAAGGAAGAGAGCTGGCACATGGATATCTAGCCAGAAGCTTTTGATTTTTGCTGTTTTTCCTGTACCACTCATACCTCAAGGTGCCCAGACCAATGAAGACTGGTAGAGGTCAACACACAGCTTGTTTTTAGTGGTCTAACGAAGGTACCATACCCCATACCTCTACTATGTACAAGAACCACACAGCTTTTTTTCTTTTTTTTTTTCTTATTGATTCTTCATGGGGAATTAGTTGTGCTCCCTGATTTTTTTTTAAGTTGCCCTTATGTCACAACTACTAATTGCCCCAAGCTTTTGTGCCTTTATCTAGGGTTGTGCCATTTTGTCTTCTGGTCATTTGGATTTTTTATTTGTTTCAATCTAGTGCCAAAGATACAAGGAAAAATTTGCAGACGGTACCTGGAATAGTTGTTCTGTTGTGTGTGAAACAAACTTGTTCCTGTCTTCCATTGTCTCTACCCAGTGTAAAAGAATATACAGTGGTGCCCCGCATGACAGCGATAATCCATCCCATTGAAATATCTGTTTAACAAAATCATCGTCATGCGAAATCAGTTTCCCCATTGGAATGCATTGAAACCTGGTTTAATGCTTTCCAATGGGGAAAATACCTCATTGTCCAGCAAAGATCGCCCATAGGTAAGCCATTTTGCAAGCGCCGATCAGCTGTAAAAATGGCTGTCCTGCGAAGCATGGGTCCAGAAAACACAGAGCAGCCATTTTGCAAAGCCGATGGTCAGCTGTAAAAATCGTCATCTTGCGAACAAATGGTTCACAAAGCACGGACCTAATCAACATCCAGAGAAAATCCCCCTTTGGAATGACTGTTTTGCGATCGCAAAAAGTCGTCATTATGCGGATTTGTCATTTAGCAGGGTCGTCGTCTTGCGAGGTGCCACTGTATATATACTATTCTTGGCATCATCTTCTGGTATTCTATAATTAATGGAATGGGACACCACATTCAGAGGTTCTTGGCTTCTCTATTTACATAGTTGAAGACTTGAGAAGAGTCTGCCAGCTGTACTGCCGTATGGATAGCAGAGCACAGCCATCAGTTTTTGCATACTTTACCATTTAAACTTACCTTTGTTTCAATAAATGGTGGTCTTGCCCCCATGGTATATATACTAAAATACCCAGCATTTTCAATATGCATTTTCCATTGTGCATGTACACAGAAGATGACAAGTAAGGAGCAGCAAATGCCATGTGAGGAAACATCTCGGGTGGTTTGCAACACCCAGCACCTAGGATTCGGAGCACTGAATCAGCAATAATGAGTGAAACTACTGGAACTCATTAAAGAACTTCTAATCAGTCTGTTAATTGAGGCTATCAGCTTCCCATTATAGCAAGACAAATTAAGCAGGTTAAAATGGTTCTCAAAAAACATCTGCTGAAGCAAGTCTAAATTAATGATAAATAAAATTGAGTTCCCTTTGTGGATGATTCCCCACCACCCATCTGCACCTATAAAAAAGCTATCAAGAGGAGCCATTCATTACTTGTCAATCCCAAAGAGCTTTAGAATTGAGGCTTCCAAAAAGATTTCCTCCACAAACTTTTAATCAAAGACAACTAGGCATAAGCTGTTTTGCCACTAAGTGACTAAGGCTTCTTGAGGGAGTCCAAAGCTTGTGGACATGTTGCTTGGGAAATTCTGGGAGGTTTAGTGCCAAAAAAGTAATTTTAATGTACTTTTTCAAGACAGCCTTGAGGTACCTTTCTAAGCTCCAAAGGAATCAGTGTGATGGGATGGATAATGTTGTACCTCAACCAAACAAGAGAACATAAGAAAAGATATGCCAGATCTGATTTGAAGGTCTGCAACTGCATACACACGGTGCCCAATCTAGAGTGGTGGTTTGCAACCTTAGGTCACTAGAGGTTCTTGAACTTAAACTCCCAGAGGCCTTCACCACTAGCTGTGCTGGCTAGGATTTCTGGGAGCTGTAGTCCAAGAACATCTGGGGATGCAAGGCTGAGAACCATAGAGTAAGTTCAGACATCAGACGTGAGTGCAAGAGGATCGTCCTGTATGAACTGTATGCAATGTGGCATTTTCTTGCAGAATACAGAGATGTATTGTTTCTGGTGTTAGAGGGAACACATATCCAATGGATATAAATATGGGTATGAGATTTCCAGTGCAATGTAGAGTGATGGGCTAGGACTCTGGAGAACAGGGTTTGAATCCCTA
The DNA here is from genome assembly GCF_051106095.1 of Pogona vitticeps. Lineage (NCBI taxonomy): Eukaryota > Metazoa > Chordata > Lepidosauria > Squamata > Agamidae > Pogona > Pogona vitticeps. Next base: position 80,366,398 of record NC_135786.1, read on the forward strand.
CTTGGCCATGGAAAGTCACTGGGGAAGTGGGATTGATAAAACCACTCAATATCACTTACTTTGAAAGCGCTTTTAGGATTGCTGTAAGTTGGTTCCAACTTGACAGGACAGAACACACACACACACACAAACACAAGGACACACAATCTTATTCAAATGAGAAAAAAAGTTCTTCAACTGTTGTGATGAAGAAAAGTTGCACATGCAAAGCATGCAAAATAGCAGGCAACATTCTCCAAATGTTTCAACAAACATGAAATAGACTGCATGGGCCATCCTGTTCAGACAGCTTCAGTCAACAGAGATGTCAAAGTCTTCACTTGCTCACCAACAGCAGGCGGATTTCTTTTCTAAAATAAAATAGAAGAAGAAGAAGAAGAAGAAGAAGAAGAAGAAGAAGAAGAAGAGATCCCCAGCTCTCTCCCCCTTTCCTGTTTTCCTCCCAAATTATATACACAGAGGGAAAAGGAGCAATCCTCCACTTCGTCTCATCTCATCTGAGCCATAGCACTGATGTGAAAACTGCAAGAACAAAATGTACCATATCATCTGGGAAGATTTCCAGATTCATTTTCGATGCGAGAGATAGGCTCAGCACAGCAGGCACTGGGGAAGGTATTTCTCTGTCACTTTGCCACCAGCCTCACCAGACGGAGCACATGGAAGATATTTTGTTTGCTGGACGATATGTCAAAAAATAATGACGATTACACAGACACAGACACACAGACACACAGACACAGACACAGACACACACACACACACACACTATCCAACTAGCATAAGTCTCCTCAGTAAATGAGAGAGTCTTTGTGACACCGATAGACATGTCACTTTGGAACTATTTCCCCCTTTCGAATGTCTGCAAAGTGTTTTGCCTTCATTATCTGCCTGATGACAAATGGCCCTGAGAATTCAGCTGCTTCATTGAATGCATTTTTTCCACTCAGGATTTTGCTGCAAGATTTCTTTTGTTTAAAATAAAAAAGGGACTGCTGCTGCAGTGGCACTTTCTTTTCTGATAGTTTTTTTTTAGAAAGCTCCCCCTTCAGCAGCAGCTCTGCTGCCACAGGCAGGACATCTCTCAGCCAATGCCGGTCTGTGCTGCCTCTCTGGACAGAAGCTGCAAGCAGATGGATCACCACACCTTTTGCAGAAAGTTTTTGCTAGGTCCTCCAAACTGCCAAGGCAAAAAGAGAGAGAGAAAGTTACACAACCTATATTTAATGAAGTCAATGGCAAAGAAAATGAACATGAAACTCAAATGTTGAATAACTATGTTATTTATTTACTAGTAACATTTACTGCCTGCCTTTACTCCAGTGAGCTCCAGATGAACATAGTTCTCCTTTTCCCACTCTTTATCCTCACAACATCCCTGTGAGGAAGGCCCAATTGAGAGAGTGTGACCAGCCCAAGATTACACAGGGAATATCATAGCCAGGGAAGTATTTGAACCCAGGTCTAGCCATTATAGTATACTGGCTCTAAATTTTATTACCTGCCCCTAATCTTAAAAAAAAAACCCACCTAAATCCATGGAGAAAGAAAGAAAGAGCAACTGGTTGAAATAAAATCCCACTAATTCACTTGGGCAGTATTTTCAGTTACATACTTTTTAGATCAGTCTTCTGAAGTTTATGTGGACACTTCATAACAAAGCAAGGATAAAATGAACAATGAATTGTCTCTGTTCTTCAGAATTATAGCCCTGGTGGTTCAAGGTGACATAATGAATCCATTCAGGATTGTGAATAAAGAGCATCTCTGGGAGAGAAAACGTGACTGCAGCTGAGATAAAAATCTGCAGAACCCCGCTAGCTGTTTCACTTTGGGAGCAAATCCAGCAGAAGTTTCAAGACACGACTTGATGTTGCTACTGAGGAGGGTGAGTGTGTGACTTGACTAGTTAATTTCTGTCATTCATGTGACTCCCACCCACCCATTGCAGACTAAGCCTGGCTGTTAAGATTAGCCGTGTACATGTGCATGCATGCATACATGCGCATGCACGTGTACGTGTAAGCATGATCAATCAATACTGAAGCAAGGCATTGCATTTCAAGTGTTGACAAAGCATCTTATCTATAAAGAAGAACCACTTCCTTGAGGAAGATGTCTATGCCTTTGATGCTAATTGATATTAGTGCAATTGCTGATCATTTGGAAAGGCTTTCACAAGAGAGCCAGATCAGTTCTAGGGTTCAGCTTGCCAGCTATGGGCTGCATTCCAGCTGCTCACAGCTTACACTGCCAACTGCCTAGGGAGTGCCAAGAGTGTCCCATTTGCAATGGGATGTTGGGCAAAGGGAGGGGGGCATCACTGATGTGTCTATCTAAGCTACCTTGCAAGATCTAATTAGGAGTTCAGAAACAATGAAATATCTAATTTTTCAGCTCTGAATCATCCAATGCCTAGGCTAGTCTCTGGAGGGTCATGTTCACAGTAAATTAATCTTTTGAATGTCAGGCTCAAATTAGCGGTGGTGACACGCATGGCCACTGTATTAGCAGCAGCAACCACAGCAGCAGTTGCACAGAAGCAAGGTGTGGCAATGACACTGATGTTATTGAATCTGACACTGTATAAAATTGGTTTAAAATTAATATAGCTCACATGCCAAGCAAAATGGAAGATGGGGAAACTCCTTATCTGAACACAAGACTACTATTAAGATGCACATTTGCTGTCTTTTCTGGACCGTGGGCAAAACAAAAATATGGCTAAACAATAAACATGAATCCATTTGAATGATATGCCACTATTGCCTTGTGTCTTTGACTAGATCAAGACATCATGTGGAAGGAACGTTAGATCTCCACTCCCTCCCACGACTTTTGGATTAACTGCATGATCCCATTCTGGACTGAGGCTGCAAAATGTTTGGACTGAGGCATTCAAATGCAAGTGTGGCAGGATACTGCCAGTGGTTTCCTTGCAGTCCAGAGAGAAAAAGGAATGAGACCTAATCCTGATCTTACAGACATAAAACTGGTAGCAAAAATAGCCCTCTATTGGTTGTGAGAGATTCCATGAGAAGATTTCTCTGCACATAAAAACTTGTTCTGACAGCAAAAGCACAACATTTCAAAAATGATAATGATCCAGTCTGCAGCTGCCAGGTCACTCACTCTACATCTTTGTTCCACGTGTTCACAAGGCATAAATCGCAATCAGGATTCAACAGACTGACATGCCTGTCTGAGGCAAATTACAGAGAGCAGGTAACCAAGCATGTTGATCCACCTGTGAAGCCACATTTTTGGAACTTAGCCTGGGTTATTCATGGCAGATCAGCAAGCTTATCACTGTGACATCAGAGTTACACCACTGCATTATAAAAACTGATGATTCCTGAAAGTAATTGGGGGAAATTAGAGCAGTTCTGCCTGACACTAGGGATATTCCCAGACACATTCTCTTAAAAATGAAGAGAGGGCTGCATTCAAGTAGCATCGCCTATCAATCAAATCCAGAGATACTTATTACTAACGGTTGTTGTGGGTTTTTCGGGTTCTTTGGCCGTGTTCTGAAGGTTGTTCTTCCTCTGAAGATGCTGGCCACAGAGACTGGTGAAACGTTAGGAAGAGTCAGCCCAGCTGCTGATAATTTTCTAAAAAAGAATATTTGTTTGTTTGTTTGTTTGTTTGTTTGTTTGTTTGTGAGAGGCAGTCTGGTAGTTAGCTCTACCATTAGATGTGTTTGCCTAAGGCAGGAGATGGAGGGAGTGATGGCCTCCCAGCTGTTTCTGATAAGTCTTCTAGTCTGTTTCCCTTTATTAGAACAAGATAAAATCCTGTTGTGCAATGATGCAAAAGGTTTTGGAAGAGAACTGCCATACATTAAGAATTCTCCATAGTTGGAGACCTGGTGTGCAACAGATGAAGTCCACAAAGATTTCCTAACTTAACCGCAATTCGCTTCTAAAAGCTTTGACTTTTTTATAACTTCATCCCAACTCTGTCAGCAGAAGATAGCAATAATTGTATCAGTTCAATAATGAAGAAAGGATTAAATAATTCATGGAATAAGAAATATCAAAACAGGAAAGGAATCACACCCAAACTTGCAAGTAATAGTACAGAAGGAAAGAAGATAGATGTCCCAGAATAATCTGGGAAAACAGAAAGCAAAAGAAAGGGCAAATAATTATTTAAGAGGAGGAGGAAGAAGAAGAAAATGAAAACTAGTGATAAAATAAAGCAGTTTAGGAAGCTGGGCTGAGGGCCAAGGCGAGGTCTGTTTGCATGGATGCCTTGCTGAGTTTTTTGTCCCTGGGCTTTCTTTTTGTCTCCTGACTGCATGGCCTGGGGGTGGGGCCTAGGGGTGGGACTTCCTGCTTTAAAAGAGCTTGTCCCAGGACCACGCACCTAGCGGTGCACGAAATTCTCAAATTTTGTATCTGGCCTTAATATGGTAAATAGGAAAGTTAATTAGATTTGCATAAGGTGGGGAGTCAGGAAAGCTTTAAGGATCAGATCATACTTTTGCACTATTAAAGAGCAGGCTGGGTAGGTGGGGCTCATCAGCCATGGAAGGCAGCCCATCTAGGAGAAGGAAAACTCTGATTCCAAACCTCCACTGCCACTGCCTTGTGGCTATATCCACTCAGGGAAAAGGCTTCAGGAGTTAACCTCGAGGCAAAATCCGGAGCTGGAGTCCTGAAGGCAGCATGTGTCGTTCTGCCAACTCCTGCAACATTGCTGGAACCAGTTGTATTGGCTCTTGCCTTTCCATTGGACCATTTCAGCAATGTGGAGAGGGGGGATCTGCTGCTTGGGTAACAGCCTATCCTCCATATTACCTTACCCGGGCTTCATGCTCTGGAGAGGACACTCCTCGATTCAGAGCATGTTACCATAGTCTCTCGAGACTGATGGATGCCTATGCGAGACAAAGAAGATATAAATGAAAAGTAGACAGATGAAACTATAGCCCCACCCCACCCCTTTTTTTCCCCTCACAAGCCCATGGAGAAAAGTCAGAAATGGAAGGCATGGTGAAATTTTTTTAAAAAAATTAAAATCAGAAAAAGAAACTTAAGATGTGGGCAGTTACAAATAACTGAAGAAAATGTGAGTTGCTTTTTGGGAAAATACAAGAAAGCAAAAAATGTGAATCTGTTCTGAAAATAATTAGTAAAAAGCAAGTTTTTTGCATGAGATGTTCTAAGAAATGGCAAAGATAACAAGCTGGCGATTACAAGCACATGGAGCAAGCTGACACAGAAAAGAGAAAGACAATAGACTAGAATGGAAAATTAAGTTCAGAAGTAAGTGCAAGTAAGGATGTTGCAGGGTCAGTAGAGGCAGGAGAGGAAGTAAAAGATCTGAGAAAAAGAAGAGCAAAAATCTCATGATCAAGTGATTGATGGTTTTAAAATAAAAGAGGAAAAGCAACTAAATTGTGCTCAAAGAAGGGGCGGGGGGCAGGAGATGACAGTAGGTTCAGAAAGATTGCAGGAAGAAGAAATAGCAAGGTCCAAGATATTGCCAGAACCATGACTAGAAGAATCAATGCACCAGCAAGGTTATAGGATCTCGGGAGAAAGGAAACATTATCAGATAAAGGGTGATCAGTTTGAAAGAAGAATGGTTGGTTAACAAGGAGATAGCATGAAGGGGAAGGGGCAAGAGTCAGGAAACAAAATCTGAAAGAAACCAGAGGATGTGCAGGGAGGGCGTCTGCAAAGGGGTGTAATATAACCAAGAAAACTTGAAGTGCATCTGATCTCATTTGGTGAACAAATTCACTAAATGAATTTGTTACTGAACAAATTTAGTGAACAAATTCATTTAGTGAACAAATTCACAAAACTTCACATTCAATCAAAGTTGCATTTTCTGATTTTTATAGATTTTTAATACACCAATTTGTTCTCTGTCTATAATAGTGTAGTACAAATGGTAGAATATGAGGGTGATAAGAAGCGTTAATTGGAAAATTAATCAACTAAAACCATAGTTTGTTCATTAGTGGAGGCCTGTTTTAATTTATATGGGTGTGAGCTGTATTTCTAAAAGGCTATTTAGTTTCTGTCATATTATGTTAATAGGGAATGAAAAGGAAAATATTAAATGGAATCCCCTTGAAACAATGTCATTGCTTTTATTTATTAAACTGAGGATTATCTTACACTTCTTTGCCCATCACGGAACCTACTTATACTGAGATAATTTTTTTCCATGCAGTTGTATTACTTTTAATTGATTATTTAACAGATTGATTGGTTGAAATGGAGAAGATTAATTAACTGAGCTTCTTTAATCGCTTGACAAGCTTATTAAATACTCTCTTCTTCCATGTCACAATTTTTTGGCAAATAGCTGAAAATTAAATCACCATTCTCAAAATGGGCTCACTTCTTCTACCACTCCCAAGTCTTACAGGCACACATAAAGTAAAATTGAAGTGCCAGTCTTCATATTCAGCAGCTACCATCATCCTATAATTACAAAACAAACTATGCAACAAAATATATGAGCTTGTAATTTGTTACAGTTTTTATTGCTTTGTAAGTACGTGAGTGACTGTAAATTGAGTTCTCTATTAAAGATGACAGTAACACATTGGATCTTAAAACTAACAGAACTGTTTTTGCTGCTCAGCTTCAAAAGTTGGCAAAATTATAATAGAAAAACATAAAGGTTCAGAAGGATCTAGAACTGTATGCTAAAATGTCCTGAGAAATTCCAAAAAATGCAACACCTGATTTGGAAGCCAGAACTATAGTACAGCTTATGGTATAACAACAATATAGTGGGGTTTCGACTTACGAACGACCCTACTTGCGAACAATTCAACTTATGAACCCGCCCTATAGGGGAAATAAGGACTTGACATACGAACTTCCCTCGAGTTACGAACAGGAAAAAAAGTGCTCCCTCCCCTTAGAGGCTGTCAGGTAACTCTGACATATGGTCAACCTTCCCAGGCTTTTCTAGGTATAAAGTACTTAGAAATAGTTTATTGGCCTCTCCTTCTGGGGGGCATTGTGGAACTGTGCAGCCAGCCCAAGGCAACACAGGATGGCTCTTTCCCTGTGGGGGGAAGTATCTTTCTACTCTAATAAATGGCAGTTTCATAAAACAGAATTTTGTCAGTCTGAAATGGAGGTGGGAATAAAGTGGCTAATGCTCCATTGCCAAGAAGGAGGATATAGAGGACAAAGAACAACTAATGGAGGACATTCTTTTTAAAAAAAGGAATACATTTTTGTTTTAAATTTCCATGTAAACTAATATGTGCAAATACCATCACAATGCAGACATTATTGCTATAGTTTAAGTGGAAGTACATAGAAAGTCACCGTATTGCAGAAGACTGTGATTAGGTAAACATCTTGAGATAGGGCATTGAGTTAAGATGGGATATGAAATCAAATAAATAAATAAATAAATAAATAAATAAATAAATAGTTTAATAACTCTCTGAAACGCTTTGTATTTTCTGCAGCTTACTGAAAATGAAAGGAAATAAACAGTGGTAATAGTAGTTTTCTTGAAATGTCTAGCTAGATAGCAATCCGTTATTTCAGAAAAATGGTCTGAACAGTGCTTACAAAATGTCCTCTCTTAGGACTGACCTGACACCTTAAGTTCATATAGAATTGATATACCACATCCTTCCCGCCATGCATCAGTAGCTTTATCAGTATGTTGGGCTTGTGTCTTTTCCTACAAAATGTAAGCCTCCCTGGATGCTTGTTCTTAAAAAAAGAGGAACAGCTGATTAGAAACATCTACCAGTCAAAGCCTCTACATTCTCTCCTCAACCAAGTGAACTTACTGGAACACAGGATGGACACTTCCATGTCACCAGAAAGGAAGACATCCATCACCAAAAAGGAGGAGTTGCAGCCACTACAAGTGGGAACTTGAACAGAAGGCATGCAATGCATACTGCTTGAGGAAATACAGATGCACAGAAAATGAATAACAGTGCTGCAGAACACTTTTTGGGGGGGGTTGTTCAAAGTAATTCACATGCGTTATTATTTTATTAATTCAGGCAGCAAGTTTGTATTTTAGAGCAGTTTCCTCATCCTGAGGTGCTGAACGGTGGGGGCCTATTAGTGCTCAATTATGGCTCCTTCCCAGCCCCTCAGTACCCTTGAGTGGATCTACTCAGAGGCTGGTTCAAGTAGTGCTCTGATGGCTGAGGAAATTCATCATTTCCTTCCTTCCTTCCTTCCTTCCTTCCTTCCTTCCTTCCTTCCTTCCTTCCTTCCTTCCTTCCTTCCTTCCTTCCTTCCTTCCTTCCTTACTTACTTACTTACTTACTTACTTACTTACTTACTTACTTACTTACTTACTTACTTACTTACTTCCACTGTCTGAATTATGACCTTTGTTAAAGAGAAACCATTAGCTGAAAGGTAACCAACCCTCTCTGAAATGGCAAAGGAAACAACAAGCCTGTCTGGAATACACTGTTCTTGAAGGGGAGAACAATAAGGAAAGTACTACTTGGCTTCAACACACAACCAGTCACTCAGCCAGTCTTGCCCCTGTGTCATGCTAGGTGAGTGAACCATTGCTGCCAGAAGAAAAAAGGTCCTGGAAAAGTTATGTCACTTTAAAGTAGGCTAACCATGCACATTCAAGTTAATGTGCTGTATACAGTTTTTTTTCAGCATACTACCCTTGACTCCCACAGAATGGGGGAGGCAAAGTTGCTCCAGAGTTCAAGGCAGATGGACAACAAAAGTCTTTGAGAACAGAAGGGAAATTGTGGTATACGTACATGCATGCTTGGTGGTGGAGGTTACAACTCCAGCCCACTCATTTATTTACTTTTGGATAATGAAAAAATAAAGTGCTTTTCAAAATGCAACTATCATTGTATTATTTCTGGGACCTTGGTCTTGTACTTAGTTTGTAAACATAACCTTTTAGCTCTGCTGATGAATAGGAAACATCTAATATAGCGTATGAGTGAGATTTCAAAGAAGGCAGAAGAACTACTGCCAAATATCTCATTGGTTCACTAAGTCTGGTGCTACTGACAGTGGGACGTCTATTAAGTTGTAATTCTGTGACAGCAGAGGATAGTTTAGAGGAAAGAATTACATGAGCTCCATTACTCCTCTTATGGAGAGCTCTTCTGTGTCATGTGAAAGCTGATTTTATGCAGTCATGCGAGACAACAAATTATTTCCCCAAATGCATAGAGTCATCTTGGGCTAAGGGGGGAGGGTAACAAAAGCAGTCGGGAAGTAAACAGATTTTGTTAGAGGTATAGAAAAACCTAGTCAGTCAGGAGAACAATTTAGGGCTAAGGGAGTGGATATAACAGTTGAGATACAATAACAAAGGGAAAACAGGCAAAGAACAAGGCCACAAGAAGGGGCACAAGGAGCTGAGCATGATGGGAATGTGAGAAACCTTGACAATTAAATGAGCCTCAACAGAAATAGCAGGGGAGATATAGCTTTTCTGAAATAGCGGTTGGGTTGCTTTGCAGACAGACTTGTTTATTAAGCCGTTGTTCTTCCTAAAGGGATTTACCTCAGGAAAAGAAGGAGCTCACAATACATAAAAATACTACTTGTGCTCTTTCTGAATACTTCCTGGCAAATAAGAGAGGGGGATTGTATATAAATTATATAGCTTTCCCTTTTCGATTCACATTCTGGATGGGAGCAGGAAAGTATGTGGAGAGAAGAAGTGTAATGTGTTGAATTTTTCTATGCTTTATTAAAATGATACATCAAGCAAGGGCAACCCTAAAACCTATATAAATAGAGCTCCATTTGCGAAAGAAGCGAGACAGAGACCAGGCAGAGGAAACACTGCTCTTTAATAAAATACATGGGATGTTTCCTACATGATCACTACATAACTCTCCCTGTCCCCGTTATCATTTTCTTATTATATGGAAATTTTATTACAAAGGGAGTACAAATGTTGGTGTTTGGATGTCTTAGTCCTTCTGTTTAAAAATGTCTAGCCAAGCAGCATAGCAAGCACTACTTATAGAATCATGGAATCATAAAAAACTGAAGTTGGAAGGGGCCTACAAGGCCATCAAGTCCAACCTCCTGCTCAATGCAAGAATATAATCAAAGCATAACTGCCAGGTGATTATCTAAGTTTTTCTTGAATGCCTCCAGTGTTGGAGCACTCACCAACTCCCGAGCTAACTGGTTCCATTGTTGTATTGCTCTAACAGTTAGGAAGTTTTTCTTGATATTCAACCGAAATCTGGCTTCCTTTAACTTGAGCCCATTGTTGTGTGTCCTGCACTCTGGGATGATTGAAAACAGATCTTGCCCCTACTTAAATGTGTGGTCTGCTCTATGCCTGATTTCTCTCATGCTTTGGTACAAGACCCAGAGAAAACAGAAGGAAAAAATCCACTCACCCATTGACTGTCAGTTAATTAAATAAGGGAGTAATAAATGTATGTTATCCAGTTTAAAAACACAGCTGTCATACCTCCCCGTAATCAGACAAATGAGTAAATAGCTGAAGTGCATTTTAGAAGAAGGAAAAGGCATATATATTTTTTCTCTGCTTGGAATGTCCAACAGTCTAATCAATGTCAGAATTAGATGATGGTGTAGCTCTAAACATGGTGAACACAAGCCACAGGGAATGTGCCATTTCTGGACCTAGAATAGTGGAGTGTAAGGAGCTGACAACTATTTCTGTTCACTAATGAAACAGAAGACCTATAGTGTATATCATTTATATAATTTATTTCACCTATTTAGTTACTAATCTTCTTCATTATAAAATTCTCTGTAATCTTTAAAAATAAGGGCACCTGGTATGAAATTGTGACAAACCAGTTCAAACTGAAATTGCCATTGCTCTCTCTCTCTCTCTCTCTCTCTCTCTCTCTCTCTCTCTCTCTCTCTCTCTCTCTCTCTCTGTGTGTGTGTGTGTGTGTGTGTGTGTGTGTGTGTGTGTGTGTGTGTGTGTGTGTACACATGCACACACATACATATATAAACTACTGAAGAAACTCTATTTGTAATTCCAGTACAACAGTGTTATGCTGACTTGCCAGGAAGGAGCACTAACTGATTTTAGTGGAACTTATTTCCTAGATTGGAAATAAGATTGGAATCCAAGAAAAACAAAATGCCTATTCAATCACTAGTGCCTAGAAAAATGTTCTCTGGCTAATATTTTCAGCATGAAAAGTGCCAAGAAATTTCCGAGCGCTTACTTTTCACACTGTTTTGCAGCTGCAATGTTACTGCTATTTTTGTTTTTCAGAATACCTTCTCAGAGATTTGACTAGGTAATAATGTTCTTGGTGGCAAAGAAAGCTAATTGGGAATGATGGAAACAAAACACTGTCCTCACTCTGGACTAGCTTTAGTTGTCACTGGGCAAGTATCTGATTGGCTGCTGCCTAGTGATAATACTGTTATTAATAATGCAAAAGGCTCTTTTGCAAACCTGCGGCTGACTGGAGATCCTATGAGGCTCACAGTGAACTTTTGCTACCAGTGGCTGGCAGCTAGATAAGAACTAGGGAGAGTGACTTGAATGTGAATCATAAGGTAGGTAATGCCAGGTCTCTGCAGATTCTGCCCATGATGGCATCAAACAGCCCATATGTCTTCCCCATAACCTCAAGGTAGAAAAGCACGTAGCAGTGAGAGAAAATGTCAGTAAAAAAATTCCACCTGTTTTCGTTTAACCCTACAGGGTTCATTTATTAAATGTGTATCTTATTAATTGCATTTCTCTCCTGTCTTTCCTTCAGTGAATTCAAGGCTTTATCTCTCCTCATCCTCTTTATTTCTCACCATACCTTTGTGCCATAGGTCAGACTGAGAACGACTAACTGATTTAACTCACCCAATCAGTTTCATAGCTGAATGGGGACTCAAACTTGGATCCTCCAACAATCTTAACCATGTGGGCTTTCATCTAGGACCAATAAAATCTGATATAACTGTGACTCTTCCCAACCTTCTTTCTTATCATGTCCTAACTGACATATCATCTCGCATAATGACAGTTTGGAACATAGCGAAAGAAAGAACTAAATGACTCTGCTGGAGCAAGAGAAAGAGCATGTAGTATAAATATACAAACATACTCAATGGCAAAAGTACAGATGAAGCTCATGTCCTGCCCTGGGCAGCTTGAAATAACCTGGCCACTGAATACTGAAAACGAGAGGTGTGTGGAGTTGAGTTTTAGGACCACCAGTCCCAGGATTCCCCAGGAAGTACAGCCATTCTGGAAGTTGTAGTCTAAAACCACAAATCCACATACACCTACTGAAAACCATCACCAACAGGTTGCCAACCATAGTCCCTTGGAATTCGTGGTTACATCATGAAGACACATGGGCCTCAGCAGGCTGATTAAGATCCTTGGGCACTGAGCTAAGCTGACGGGACTGTGAGAGTGGTAATGTTACCATTTAAAAAACAAACAAACAACCAAACACCAGAATTTAATCAAACTTGAAACTTTTATTTCCAATTTTTCTTTGCAAAGATATATGAGTAACGTCAGTGTATGCTCAGTCCCTAGTAGCAGCATGCGGGACTTCCTCTTCGCCGATGATGCAGCCATTGTTGCCCACTCTGCTGAAGACCTCCAACAACTCATGAATCATTTTAGCAAGGCCTGCCAAGACTTTGGACTAACAATCAGCCTGAAGAAAACACAAGTCATGGGCCAGGACGTGGACTCACCTCCCTCTATTACCATCTCCACGCAAGAATTGGAAGTTGTTCATGACTTTGTGTACCTTGGCTCAACGAACTCTGACGCACTGTCTCTAGATGTTGAGCTGGATAAACGCATTGGCAAAGCAGCTACCATGTTCTCTAGACTCACAAAGGGAGTATGGCTCAATTAGAAGCTGGCGACACATACGAAGATCCAGGTCTATGGAGCCTATGTCCTGAGCACACTCCTGTACTGCAGTGAGTCCTGGACCCTTTGTGCACAGCAGGAGAGGAAGCTGAAAAATCCACCTCAGACAGATTTTTGGTATCACTTGGCAGGACAAAGTTCCAAATAGAGTATCCTAGAACAAGCTGGAATTTTTAGCATATATAAATTACTGAAACAGTGACGTCTACATTGGCTTGGGCACGTCGTGAGAATGACTGATGGTTGGATTCCAAAGGATCTCCTGTATGGAGAATTAGTGCAGGGAAATCGCCCCAGAGGGAGACCAAAGCTGCAATACAAGGCTATCTGCAAGCAGGATCTGAAGGTCTTTGGAATAGACCTCAACAGATGGGAAACCCTGACATCTGAGCGTTCAGCCTGGAGGCAAGCGTTGCATCACAGCCTCTCTCAATTTGAAGAGACCCTTGTCCTGCAGGTCGAGACAAAGAGGCAGTCCCAAAACCAGCCAAATCAGGGAGCTGGACAGGGGACAGATTGTATTTGTCTTCAGTGTGGAAGGGATTGTCACTCTCGAATCGGCCTCCTCAGCCACACTAGACACTGTTCCAAGTCCTCCATACAGAGCACGTTACCATAGTCTTTCAAGACTGAAGGATGCCTAGGTAGTAGCAGCATCTGAAAAATATTTGCAATACAGTGTTAAAAGATATTTTAGGCACTACATTAAGGTTCTAAGTATTACATTACAACTCCATGCAAAGGAAAGTATCCAGTACGGTTGTTCTGCTTATGGACCTACTTCTCTTAGTGGAACAAGAGCCGGTGTTATAAAATAGTCAGAGTGCTCAACCAGGACTCAGGAGATCTGGCTGAAATGCTACATTCAGTCATGAAATTCACTGGGTGACTGGGGCCAGTCACATTCTCCAAACTTGATCTACCTCATAAACATGTTAAGAGGACAAAATGGGAAGAGAATCATGCATGGCTGTACTAAGCAAAAAAGAGCTTGGGCACCCTTATCTGTTCTAGAGTGCTTGTAGGCAACATAGCTCCAGGAGGTAGCTGGAGATGGGGAGAGAAGTCTCCCAGGAGTACTTGCATTGTTTTAAGTAAGCAAAATGATGTACTACAGAAGATTGCTATGAGGCTTACTCTGAGAGTTAAAAAATATATGCACCTTGATATATGGAAATGCACCTAGCATTTAATGGAACCACTTAGATAATGCTTAATTATTCAAGTTACACATTTATTTTCCCCCCTCCGTCTACATTTATTCTTTTAATCAATGTGTAAACAGTCAAGAAAGATCTACTCTTCCTTGTTAACTGCTTAACTTCTTGGAGTGTACAGCATAATTATAAGCGAATTGATAAGTAATGGAAGCATTAGCTGTTGTATACAGATTATAGCTCTGAAGCCTGGTAACACAATTAAATTTGATGTTTGTTGCTCTGTCTCACTGTGAATAATGATAAGGCTGCCTTTGTGAATATCTAAGCGGTATATTGATAACATTCTTCTAAATAAATAAACATTATGCTAACAGCGCTGGTAACTGATGCTATTCATTAACAAAGTATGCAATTAACAACTTTATTTTATGTTGAATTTCATGATCCCTCACATTTACACCAAAGCATAGCTTGAAAAGCTTGTTGGTCTAACAACCAGCCTAGTGCAATAATGTCGATTGAGTAAGTAATGGCTGAATGAATCTAGGGATACAAAGGTGAGTTTGTACCCTGTTTGTACCCTGGCTAACTATCACTTTGACTCTAATGTTTTCTTTTTGAGTGAGACCCAAAGAAATCCACCAATGTCGCACCCCCACTGTGGACACCAGAGAGAAACACTGAATTCCTCAATTTAACCTCACATTTCAGCCTGAGAATTCCACTTGAAATTGTCATGGCCCCATCCTGTGGAATTTGATGAAGGTCTTGGCATTCTCTGATAGAAAATTTGGTTTGGTTTTGTGGCAGCCTTTCCATTCTCACTGTTTTGTCTCATTCTTTGGTTTGAATAAGACAAAAGTCTTTTGGGGCAGTGGGGGACAGAACTGGACCACAATGAGGGGGACATCTTCAGTGGGGCAGGCTGTAATAGTTCAGCATCACTTTCCTCAAGGTCACACCTCCAGGGCTGATACTGTAAGCAGCCCCTTATCTCCAAAGAGATTTACGGGGGTGCCGGAGACTGGGATGAGTCCGAAATTCAGACAAACCTCTGACTGCTGAGCAGAGCCACTTAGGTCTCAGCAAGGTCCTGTCTAAACTTCTTCCTCAAAAGCCAATCTCCTTTATTAAGAAAGCAACACACACAGACAAATCCATGAGTTATACTCAGAATAATCTGGCTCTAAATCTTTGGTAGCAAACACACATGGCCAATTAGACATTCACCTAGTCTGTACAAGAACCAATGCATGCAGATCAAATCATTACTGCTTTATTGAAAAGAATTGCTTTAGAAAAGGTTTCAGTTGATGATAAAATAGTTCAGTAGGTACATTTTCATATCAAGACAAACGGAATACTCCCCTCCCCACTCCAGCTAGAAAAATAAAGAAATAGAATTATGCTAACTAATAAAAAGCATAACACAGTCCATCTCACGTGTCTTGGGTCTTCACAGGCTGACGCTAGATGAAAACCAGTTGACTTCCATCAGTCCATGGTAGGAAAAATAGTCCATGGCTCCATTATGGGAAAAAGCACATGTCTGACCTTTCTCAGTCCAACTCCATCTTTTTTCCAACTCCCTACCAACTTCCTTCTTCTTCCCAGAATTCTTCATAAGGAACACCCCCTCCTGGGTCTTGTTGTCCCGCCTAACTTTCTCATGGAGCTTCAGTTGTTATCATACTTTGTAGCAGAATTATTTTGACTACGAAAGTCTCTGCTCTCTGCTCATCTTAGCAACGAGATAACCAGAGAGCGAAGCTTCTCTGAAACAGCATGAAAAACTTTCCTACTACAGAGCAGACTTTGAATCAAGATGGATTCTATTGGGACAATCTTAGGACTACATATCCCATTCTAATACACATAAAAACACAAATCATCACAGATACCTCTTACAAAGAATTTTATTTCTTAATTTTTAACAGTTCAGTAACATCATCGGTAGATGTGATGGAGCGGTAATTCAGAATGACCATATCTTGTCAAGCCAGAGTGGAAGAAACAGCCTGGAGCATAATTTACCTTGCAGAATAAGGAGAGGGCGGAGTAGTTTTCACCAATAGTGCCCAGAACGTAAGGCAAATTTCTTACCCCCACCTTATCTTCATCTTTCTTCTGAAGTTGCTCCAGTTGCCCCAAATATCTTGGTAGTCTTTTCCAAAACGAGAGGGAGGGGGAGCTGACTGCATCCCAGAGAGGTGGGATGTGTGCAGGAGATGGGAATGGAGCGGGGAGCTTGTGTCCCGCTGCCCAGCATGCCTGTTGTCTTGTGAGTGCCTCTAGTGCATTATCTTGCCACAGCCCCCTTCCAGCATTCAGTCCAGCATCCAATACTGAGCTGCTCTCTCACAGCTCTGGAAAATTTCTCTTGGAGCAACCCTTGAGCTCCAGTTTGCTCATGTGAATATTTTGTTGCTGTTTTAATTCCTAGTTGGCTGAAAAGCTTTTGCACTCTGGAATGGAAAAAGAGAAAAAGAAGAAGGAAAAGAAGCAGAATTGCTTCTTTCTTTTCTGGAAAATGCAGATGGGCATACACTCCCACATACAGGGGGATCTGAGGAAAACACAGTCAGTTCAGTGCTAGTCACAAATACTCATAAAGGGGACTAGTGGAGAAGACGGTGGCCATGATGGCATAAGGTAGGAGGTACTACAAGGAGAAATATACCTAATTTGACCATCTGCTCTTTGGGTACTTGGAAAACATTTATTTGGAGCAAAGAAACATGCGCTGTGCAAATGACAACAATTATTTCAGTCATTACAAAGTGTTGGGCTGTGGTACCGAAAATGTTATATCAGCTTGAGAAAGCCTCTTGTCTGGTTACTCCCCAAGTACTAATCTCCAGATCTCAAGATTCTGCTGGATGGAGTCATGGTGGTTAAAATTACAGTCAAAGTGCAATTACATTCTAGAATTTTAAAGATAGAAACTGGGATTATTCCTCTTAAGAAAACTGTTCTGTGAACTAATCTCTATTGAGCCTTTTATCAGGGATAGCTCTTTCTTGACATATGCATCTTAAAAGCATCACTGAAGCTCTCAAAGGGTGCGACTCTAAAGCTAGCTGACTTTCTAATTTTCTGACAGTCCTCCTATTGTGATGATGGATCATACTGTTATCTCTTAAAATACATCACAGGTATAATAGCTGGGTCATAAAGCAGAGTTAATGGAATTATGACACATAATGTAACAATGTATATGTGGATAAAGAACCCAGGGTAACACCCATGAACTGTAGAGACAGAAATTTCATTACACAAGAGAATTGGAAATCAGTGGATTTTCATAAGCAGACACCCAAGTTTGTTGTGAAAATTATGCATTGAAAAAGTTACTCATTTATTTCTTTATTTATTCTATTCATATCCCGCCTATCTGGTCGTTATGACCACTCTAGGCGGCTATTTATGACCAGTCTTCCTGGAAAACATAGCAATTTGACTGTTAGATTCAACAATGGATTCAACTATTAGTCTTAACTAAAGAACAACCATTGAATTAAAGCAACCTACATAAGAATTCACTTAGCAGAGCTTCTTTAATTTAATAGTGGGTCTACTATAATTTGGGTTAATGATATGCTTTGGATTTGGAATTCATTCAGAAAATGAAGCAAAATGTGCTTATTTGTCCGCTTCTGAATTGATCTGAAGTGAAACAAGGAAGCCTGAGGAGGGCTCTTATTGAATCAGGATTCTTTGAAGCACCAATTTTTGCTTTGACACTTTAGAGATTACAAAATCCAAAGCAGCAGCTTTCATTTTGGAGGATTTATGGGTGACTGGTAGGTGGCCAAAAATGCTAATCTAATGCAGGATAGATTCATGGAAAGGTAGAAGTGTAAATTGCATGGTTCCCAATGGGTTGGGGCAGAAGGAAGGAGAAAAGAAAGGAAAATGATGGGAGCTTTTCTTGCACACCGGAGGCTGAGCAGTAGTTAATGATACCAAGTTTCACATGCACCCCATAACCAGTCAGAGCCCTTTATTTTCCCCATCTACATGCTTTTTTCATTATTCAGACTAAAGTCCTACAAACTGTAGTCATCAATCTTGGAGCACTCAGTTCCAACTACACTCATCTCCCAACCACTGCTTTTTCCATCTAGTCTTTGAACATGATGCAATCCTGTGAAACTATTCAACCACAGTTCCAGCTTTCCTGCTTTCAGGCAATGTACTGCTATATTTTCTTCTACAGGGCCCATCACTCAGTTCTGGCCTTCTCCTAAGATATAATATCTAGTCACAAAATTTATTGCCATGCTGTTTCTTTTCCAGGAGTTGAAGGTTGGGATGCGGTTGAATTATTCAGTGCACTTCATTTATTCTGTGTGTGTGTGTGTGTGTGTGTGTGTGTGTGTGTGTGTGTGTGTGTGTGTGTGTGTGTGTGTGTGTGTGTGTGTGTGTGTGTGTGTGTGTGTGTGTGAGAGAGAGAGAGAGAGAGAGGGGGGGGGGAGGGAGGGAGGGAGATTACAATACACAGTAAGGTGTTTCACTTGTTATATTCCATGTCTGACCAGTTCAAGTAACATTATTGATGCTCCTCCAACATTAGCCATAGATAAGAAACTAACTCAGAAATTGTGATCATCAAGAGTTCATTGGTCAGTACAAAACTGATTGTTTCTGCTTCTCTTAATCTCACACAATAACAAGGGAACATCAAGCAGTGTATCAAGTTGATTTTTAATGAAACATTAGTGATGCTCCTAATTATAGCAAGAGAGAGACGGGCAATGTGCATTTATGGGATTCAGTTACAATCTGTTGTGGCCAACTGTAGCGTCTCTAATCAGTCATAATTCCAGTTTCTGAGATTTAGGAGTGACCTTCAAGTGGGGCTCAACAGAAAGTATTTCAGCAAAACTTTTCAATATGAAACTACAGGACTACAGAGTTAAAAAAAATCTCCCCACTTTCTGCTGCTACTGTTTAAGTACCAGGTACTGGGGTGATGCAGATTATGTGACTGTGCATAAGTGTATCTTCACTCTGCTATACTGTATCTTAAAGCTATTTTTCAGGGAAACAGCAATCTTCTGAAAAGAGACTGAATTTTTTTACAAGCAAGAACATGTTTATAAAATTCATTGTGACATTGGCAAAGGACCTGGTCCTGCCTGCTAAAAGACCTGATTTGCAGTCTAGAGATTATACCACAGTTTCTTGATTTGGTTGCAACGGGAAACCATGACTTAACAAACTTCAGGACTCATCACTTTCCTGTACATGAACAAAAGGTGGAGGGAAAATTAGAAAAAGAGAGAGAGAGAGAGAGAGAGAGCATTCAGCAACAACAGTCATTCTCACTCAAACAATGATAGTTCCGCCTGAAATGTAATGTCCTCCTTTTAAATGAACTAACTCAGTGTGACGTACACCCCATGTCCTTTGTTTATTTTGCCTTAAACACAAGTCCACCCTCTGGATGTGTGTCCTTACTTCACGCTGCCACCAGGTATTATTCCCTTAATACCAAACAGATCTTAGACACGTGCTGCCAATTCAACAGATTTATTGATTTTATAAATGTCATGCAAATCACAGGAGTAAATCACAGATGTTTAGACTTACTCATTAACTATCATTTGCTTTCACACTGGATTTGTTTGTTTTTATTCACTGTTGTAATATTTCTTTGACTATATATATATTCTCTATACTTTTAAACTCTTTCCTATTCTCGCTAACATTCTCTTAACTTTCTCAATACAATCTCCTAACTCTCTCTTCAATTCCCTATCTGCAACCTCTTTTCTCCAGCTCTCTTCCCTAACTGTCTGCCTAACTGTCTAACTGTCCTTTTTGTTCTGCCCCCTCCTGTCCTCTCATAGGTTCCTCCCCTTGAGCTTTCAATGATGGACAGGCATGGCGTGGGGTTCTGCTACACTCAGTAACCACAGGACAGCCTTTTGGCAGTGCAAATGTCACTGTTTAAATGCCACTGTTGCAGGAGTGGGCAAAATGTGTCTCCTAGGGTCATTTTTGCACCCCCAGCTGTTATGGGGCTTTCGGGCATCCTCATCCCTCCAAAACCCCTCCCTCCACCTCTGGATTAAAGTATGTGTGTGTGTGTGTGTATGTGTGCACACAGCGCAACTGGAGGGGGGAGAGAGGGAGAGAACAAACATATTGGTTCAAATATTTTCTTTTCCACAAGAGAAAAAGCAAGTAGAGGAAGCATGTGATCGCCCGCAGAAGTAAATTGCAATTTGGACCACTTATAGCGCAGTCTAGTGCGATCTATTTCTTGGCAATCACACAAAGCATGGGGAAATATGCTCCAGTCCATTCCCCATCAATACCTAAGCTGGACTTTTTTGATCCAGCTGAAGGGCTTCAATTGTGGGGGGCCATGCTGGAGCAGTTCCTCGGCAAATGGAAAGGTCACTTTAAGGGAGATCCCACACATTAAAGCAACCCTTTCCTGTGCAATCAGGCATGTGCATTTGTAGCTCACTGACTGTATCCTATTCCAAGAAGAACTGTAAAAGGGTTTTGTGTAGTCTTGCATGATTCTGATGGCTTGCTGTAGTTGCAACCAATTACCATGGCTAGAACAGGGCAAAACACACTCTTTAATAGTTGCAGGTTTTACACTTCAACACTTGGATAAGGCAGACCCTTTTTTTCAAAAAAGAAGGCAGCCTATGCCAACAGCACCAGTGGGAACAATCCAGCCAATCTGAAGCACTTTTGCCCCTGTGCTTTCCATAGAAGAGATTCAAACTCACACTTAATTTTCCAACTAAAATCAAGGGGAGTTTAAAATATTTACCTTTGGCTGGTTTGTGCTCCATGTACCTGAGACATTGTCAAAGAGAGCAGCTTTCATTTAGCACACACACCTTTTAAGAAGGTTGCCTTCATTTCCCATGTTTGGAATTTTAGAAGTGTAATTATGAAAGGAATCAATGTTTTAAAGGGGGACTTTGGGGCTGTGTGCATGGGTGTGAGTTTTCAAATTCATACATCCCCAAGGGCAATTACTTTGGGCTAGTGTACATTTCTTTATTATTATTTGTCATCCTCTCACCCACATCCACCCACTATGACTATCTTGACTGTCTTCCACCTGGTAGAGACTGGGGGTTTTACCATGTTACAAAGAAGGTGATTGATGCTGAATCCAGCATGAGATAATTAGATGCTAATGTCACCATTGTGCCAGGATGAAATGAATGTCACTTCATAACACTTCAGTGCAATACTAATTTCAGACTGACTATAATGTCACCTTGAAGTCTGTTTGAGGCATTATGATTGTGATAATGATTATCCAATTGCATTGTTATCCTATATGTGTAGGTGTTTTATTTCTGGGGTGGATAGAGAATCAGATCACTGTTTTAGAAACAAAGACTAGGCATATCCATTATTCCAGGCAAAATTCCATAAAGGAAAAAAATCATAACCATAAAGCAAAAACCAAACTCCTTGTATTAGATATGCTGCAATTCAGAAATAAACTAATTCAGTAGAATTAATACATTCTGCAACATTTCTGTCCTGAAAACTCAGGGTTTGCGATATTGTTGAGCTCCATCAGCATTTTATTGTGGGGGGTGGGGTGGGGTGGGAGAAGTGTCTCTCCTTGGACATTTTTCTGAGCAATGTTTTGTACTTTTGCACAGTTTAGGTGTGTGTTTGGTTTTATATTTTAAAAACTATATTTATAGCTATATTTCTATTTTGACTACTTAAGCTTGTTACTGCTTTCACTGTATGAGACTGACACTTAAAGAATGTGTTCCCTGTGAAAAGGGAAAGGAATAGAAGAAGAACACACAAGCTTTAAATCTGAATCCAGAAAAAATCTCCATTAATCCATAAAACACACTTAAAGGAAGTCTCACTTACTGATGAGGAGTTCCTTGTCTGAAATGCATTCATCTTTTCTAACTTTCATGGAGGGCGATACACAAAATCTGGCTTATTTTGATGCTAAAAACCAAAACAAAAAAACACACTTTAATCTCAGCTGGATTTTTATCTACTAACCCATTCCTCACCTTTCCTTTGCTATAGGAATCAAAGCTGGCAAGCAAAGTATAACACAGGAGAAAAGGAAATGAAGAAAAAGACAAAATTGGTAAATATATGTACAATATCCTCAAATATATATCTAAACTTTACGTGAGTTTTGCTTTCAGGACACATTTCATGCTTGATTTAAGCTGATACTCTCTCCCACAGTTTTTGACATCACCCACAGGGCTGGCAGACTTTTCATTTTGACTGCGATGTAAAAGAAGGGCAAAAACACTAAATCTATCACTCATCTTTTTCATTGGCATTAGAAATGGCTGCAGCAGAATACACAGCAAGTCCAGCCCTACCATTAGATAGGGCAGGGCACCTGCCTCAGTGAACAGGTGCTGGTGGAAATGTTGGAGGGCCATATTATGTGTACCAACTGGCCTGCCTCTGCATCTCCTAAACTAGTTTGTTGCCTTCAAATGCAATGGGAGGTGCTCACCTACCACCAATAGCAAACGTTTCTACAGTCTGCTCAGCGTCTCTACATGGAATGAAAAACAGTGTTGTAAAAATTAAGTTTGAACACCTTGGTCCCAATTACCTGCAAGGTAGGAGAAACAGAGAACCCCAATTACTGTACAAAAAGACATTATTCTGTAGAATAAAGGAGTACACATGGGTTAGCACACATAAAAGGTGTCATGGAGTTTAGATATATGCACTAGCGTTTATATACCCTACTAGTCATATATCAGTGACCTTATCTGCATTCCTCATCTGGTCATCACAGAAGTCATCACAGAAGTCATAGAAGTCATCATAGCTGACTTCTGGTATACAGTATATCACAGAAGTGAGTACACCCCCTCACATTTCATAAATATTTTAGTATATACTTTCATGTGACAACACTGAAGAAATGACACTTGGCTACAATGTAAAGCAGTGAGTATACAGCTTGTTGTTGTTTAGTCGTGTCTGACTCTTCGTGACCCCTGGGACCAGAGCACGCCAAGCCCTCCTGTCTTCCACTGCCTCCTCAAGTTTGGTCAAATTCATGTTGGTAGTTTCAATGACACTGTCCAACCATCTCATCCTCTGTCATCCCCTTCTCCTCTTGACCTCGCACTTTCCCAACATCAGGGTTTTTTCCAGGGGGTCTTCTCTTCTCATGAGATGGCCAAAGTATTGGAGCCTCAGCTTCAGGATCTGTCCTTCCAGTGAGCACTCGGGGTTGATTTCCTTCAAAATGGATAGGTTTGTTCTCTTTGCAGTCCAGGGGACTCTCAAGAGTCTCCTCCAGCACCACAATTCAAAAGCATCAATTCTTTGGTGCTAAAGGCCGCTATCCCCTCAAAATAAGGAAGTGTAAAGGTGCTAATCCTCTCAAAATAAGGCAACACACAGCCATTAATGTCTAAACCTCTGGCAACAAAAGTGAGTACACCACCAAGTGACAATCTCCAAATTGGGCACAATGTGTCAATATTTTGTGTGGCCACCATTACTTTCCAGCACTGCCTTAACCCTTTTGGGCATAGAGTTCACCAGAGCTTCACAGGTTGCCACTGGAGTCCTCTTCCACTCCTCCATGATGACATCACAGAGCTGTGGATATTAAGAGACCTTGCACACCTCCACCTTCCGTTTTAGGATGCCTCAGAGATGCTCAATAGGGTTTAGGTCTAGAGACATGCTTGGCCAGTCCATCACCTTTACCTTCAGCTTCTTTAGCAAGGCAGTGGTCATTTTGGAGGTGTGTTTGGGGTTGTAATTATGTTGGAATACTTTCCGGCAGCCCAGTCCCTGAAGTGAGGTGATCATGATCTGCTTCAGTATGTCACAGTATATACTGGCATTCATGGTTCCTTCAATGAACTATAGCTCCCCAGTGCCGGCAGCACTCATGCAGCCCCAGACCATGACACTCCCACCACCATGCTTGACTGTAGCCACAACACACTTGTCTTTGTACTCCTCACTTGGGACAACAGCCCTGGAGACCAATCTGATGCAGTGTGTGACGTATGGTCTGAGCACTAACAGGCTGACCCCCCACCCCTTCAACCTCTGCAGCAATGCTGTCAGCACTCACAGATCTATTTCCCGAAGTCAACCTCTGGATATGATGCTGAGCACGGGCACTCAACTTCTTTGGTTGACCATGGCAAGGCCTGTTCTGAGTGGAACCTGTCCTGTTAAACCACTGTATGGCCTTGGCCACCGTGTTGCAACTCAGTTTCAAGGTTTTGGCAATCTTCTTTTTTAAACAAACAACAATATTTTATTAGTTTTTTTATCTATCTACATTCAATTCGTGCTTGTTAAACATCGTGTTACATGGGTTGCTTATAATTATTTGTTGTTTTGCATCTTGGTGTTGTCTCTTCAAAATCTATACATTTTTTAAACATTTAAACCATTCATGTGTGTATTTTAGTACACAATATTTATTTATTTATTTATTTATTTATTTATTTATTTATTTATTTAATTTATATGAAACCCACACTACCAAGAGTTCTCTGGATGGCTTCCAACATTTAACAAATATTGGCTACTATCATAATATTGCTCTTGGAGTATAGAATGTTCTCAAAATCCTCTAGAACAGTGGTCCCCAACCTTGGGCCTCCAGATGTTCTTGGACTTCAACTCCCAGAAATCCTGAGCCAGCAGACGTGGTGGTGTAGACTTCTGGGAGCTATAGTCCAAAAACATCTGGAGGCCCATGGTTGGGGACCACTGCTCTAGAAACATACCTAATAAAGTAATTCCGGTTTCAAATCTATATAATGTTGAGATGATTTAATCAATGAACTTTGTATTTTATACCAATAATAACTGAGTAGGTTCCTAACACATAATAGATGTTATCTAAAGCATTTTATAAGGTAAAGGTAAAGGTTGCCCTTGACAAATGTCCAGTTGTGTCCGATTCTAGGAGGTGGTGCTCATCCCTGTTTCCAAGCCATAGAGCCAGCGTTTGTCTGTAGATAGTTTCCATGGTCACATAGCCAGCGCAACTAGACATGGAATGCCATTACCTTCCCACCATAGTGGTTCCTATTTATCTACTTGCATTTTTACATGCTTTCGAACTGCTAGGTTGGCAGGTGCTGGGACAAGTGACAGGAGTTGACTCCGTCATGTAGATTTGATCTTAAGACTGCTGGTCTTCTGACCTTGCAGCACAGAGGCTTCTGCGGTTTAACCCACAGCGCAACCATGTCCCCTGCCTAGCTTCAATTTACCTTAAAAACCACTATATTGTGCCTTTATCCTGATTAATGATCCCTTATTTCAGTTTAATTTCCTTTTTAATGTATAAAATATGCCCCTTTACAATTCCAGAAGCTAGGTATATACATGCTTTTCAACGTTGAGGGCCACCTTAATATTTTTCCTTTTTCATCTTTCTAAGTAACTCCTTCTCTTATTTGTCTTTTCCTAGTTCTTGTTTCTATCTCTCTAAACATTTTGCCATCCTGTGTCATCTGAAAACATTTTATACACTTGATCTATCTCCAATAGATCTTTATGCACTTGATCTATCTCCAGGCTATTTTTTTAATTAAGTCTGCTGAATTTCTCCCCTATCTCCCCTTAACACAGCTAAAATTCTCCTCGGCTCTAGGGTTAGAATTAAATTTTTCCCTCTTATTTCCTCTAGCCCTTCTTTTGGTTGGCATACATCATCCACCATCCTCACATTTCCTTGTTCATTATTCCTTGTCTCCTGTTTAATATAGTCCTTCTTTAGTTGCTCCTTGAATGATTTGATCTCTTCGTTATGGGATCTCACTACTTCTAAGATTGCTTGAAGGGTAGATTTTGTTTCATCCCAAAATTTCCCTTGTTGTAGCATTATGTCCCAAGATGCCAAGTAATTGTATTTTAAGTAAAGATGTCCAGTAGTTTATAGCAGTCAGTCCAATTCCATCAATAATTGCTTCAATAAGCCAATTTTAGTAAATTGATTACCTTTACAGTTAATTTGAATCCAGTCTCTGACGTAAGTTGACATCCCCGTTCACTCAACGTTTGTATTAGACTTCCCAAAGTTAATTGTCCAAATTTTAATCAGTTCTCAGGAAAAAAAAGAAAGTCAAAACAGAGTTCCAAGTTTGCGTATTCAAGGTCATATTCTGGGCTTTTTGCTAACACTGTAGTTAGCCATAACATTTTAACTCCCAGCGTTGTTTGGCTAAAATAATTTTAAGAGGAAAATTTAACGCCAAAGTAATACCAAACTTCCTTCTTTGAAGTATAATTGTTTAATTAATGTCCAAATTATTTTCTTTGTATCTCTTTGCATCTCTTTCCCTTTCTCCAGATCCACCACTGCTCAATTTAGTAGTGGGGCTAAGATACGCTTTTTTTCTGTTAAAGGGGTTATTCCATCCAGGGACAGTCATAGAGCAGTATAGTTAAGATTTTGTATGTCACCCAGTGGTAACAATGTTAAATTGGCTGATTTATTGCTTCTTCTTTTGCCGGCTGCTGATGACTTGCAAGCAAGCTAATCCAGCTGCTTGTTTCTGCCAGCTGGTTCATTGGGGAGTTTCCTGGATCAAACATGGGTAACCATTGCCTCTGTGATCAACAGGCTTCTCCCCCATTTCACCACCTCTTCGGGATGGTCTTAACCCCCTGGGGGGGTCCCAAACAGGTTGGAATTCAGCCCAGGGGACAGAGCTCCATACTCCTGCTATCTTATCACAGCATCAAACTGGAACTCCTGGGTTTTGGCAGTCATCTTATAGCCTAGACCATCTTTATGTAGAGCAACAATACACTTTTTCAGATCCTCAGTTAGTTCATTACCATGAGGTGCCACGTGGAACTTCCAGTGACCAGTCTGAGAGAGTGAAAACTATGACACCTGCTCCCCATTCACACCTGAGAATTGTGACACTAAGGGGTCTCATGACACCAGGGAGGGAAAACAGCTACTTGGGCTCGATTTGGACATTGTCACTTGGGGGTGTACTCACTTTTGTTCCCAGAGGTTTAGACATTAATGGCTGTGTGTTGTGTTATTTTCAGAGGACAGCACATTTACACTGTTCTACAAGCTGAATACTTACTGCTTTACATTGTAGCCAAGTTGTATTTCTTCAGTGTTGTCACATGAAAAAATATACTAAAATATTTATGAAATGTGAGGGGTGTACAGATAAACTGTAGCTGCTTTCTGCCTTCTTTTTTTTAATGTTTAGGCTCCTCTCTTTGCTCTCTTGTCTATAGTCTTTCCTGTGCCACACCTTTTTTGTTTTCTTTATTCCTATTAACAACACATTCCCTTCCTTAAGTTAGTAAAGGTCAGGGCTTGATATTTAAAAATTTCTTAATATCTAACATGGTGAGCTAATATAAAAAAATTCTACTTATAGTAAGTAGGACTTGGCATACGCATGACTGAAAATAAATTTCTTAACAACAGCATAGGTGGCTTGTTGTCTAAGGTGGATTGTCTCCAATTTTTGGCATGATCCCCCCACCCTTGGATCATGAGGTGCCTTTTTTAGCTCAGGCAGCGAAATGTCTTTGACCAGCACAAATGCCTTTCTCCTCAGAAACAGTTCTGTGTTTCTCTCTTGCACATATACATTCTTTGGATCCTCTTGGCATCTGTCTTTAAAACCTCCTTAGTTACTGAACACTTTCAAGGGCAGACAAATCAAGATGTCAGTAAACAAATGTCCCTGTGGCTTTTGAGAGTCAAGCACATATGTTTGCAGCTGAAATGTTTTCCGCTAGGAACTCTATAGAAAACCTCTGCTTCAGAATTAGATGATTTCATGCCTCGTAAGTTTAATTCTTACTGGCAGAAATCAAAAGGAATTAACTTTTTAAAATCACAATTGTATCAGAAGTAGAACTCCCTTCTTAGTGCCAAACACTAATTTTAAAAAAGACAAGAGAGTGAAGTATTAAGTATTTGATACTTTTGCTGAACTTCAGGCAATGATACTGAAATTGCTTTATGAACCAGGCAAACAAAAAGCAATGAATTCCATGCTTCAGGGACAAAATCAAAAGCTCTGTGTCAATTATTATTACATGGCATGAGAACTGCTAATAATAACAGTAACAGTCAAACTTTCCATGTTGTGAGAGGAAGAGCAATGGGCTGGGGATGACCTCTGTGTCTTCCACACCCTCCTTGGAAGTTGACCATGGCAGAGAATGGTGACGTGGCAGTCAGCCAAGAGAGATGTGCAGCTCACTCTGAAGGGACCCTCCTCTTGGTGGGTCAAGGTTGAGCACAATGATGTCAGAAGTTCCTTCAACATCACAAGGGAGCAGAAGCAGGTTCAAGGAGTGAGAAGGCTCCCAATCCTTCGATGGCCAGATGAAGTTTTTAAATAGGAGGGAGTATCTCAACCTGGTGGACAGAAGAGGAAGTGATAGTAGAGGAAGGGATAGGTATGCAATGATGCCTTAGACTGGGCCATCAAGTATCCCCTTGACCCCAGTCTCCCCTTTTTCCTTTGGCCATGCCATATTGATATGTCCTTGTCCTGCTTCAAAACCAGAACCCTGAAGTTACGTCAAGGCCCAGGAATGGGGGGTGTTGGGCTGCCCTGAAAAGGGACGTACCATCAGTCCTCCCTGAGCCACTGACACTGTCACTGACACCAGAACCTGCCCAGCTACAAAGCTGACAGCAGCACTGCTGGTCTCAGAGGCTGCACTTTGGTTCCACAGATACAGCTGTACAGAGATGGGATGTATGTTATGTGCCATCAAGTTACACCTGACCTTATAGTGACCCTAATAGGGCTTTTAAAGTATGTGAGATATTTAAGGAGTAGTTTTACCAGCTCCACTCCCCAAGTGAGTTTGCACGGCCAATGAGGGACTCAAGTCTCCTGGGTTCTACTCCATCGCTCTAACAACAAGGCCACAAGTTAATTTTTGGACTGCAACTTCCAGAATATCCCAGGGGTATTCTGCATGTTGTGATTCAAACAACTAACTTTCCCTGCCTCTGCTATGCATTTTATACAATGCACAATGGGACGGACATATCTGGAAAACTTTGGGTGGACTTAAATCCTGTCTCAATGAATAAATAAATAAATAAATAAATGAAAACTCATCACTTGAAAGAAGTGTGGGAAAGGGCAAAGAAATAATCAAGGAGGTAGGACAGCTTTCTAGTGAGGGAAAGGTCAAACATTTCAAGTTCTGTAGTATGAGGAGGTGAAAAACTACAGGGGAATGAGATATAAATAGTATGGTGGAGCTGGACAGAGACCTTTTTTCTCTCAAGAGTGGGATCACCCACTGAAACTGACTGGCAAACAGACAAATGACAGTGAAGGGAAACAGAAAGGCCTCCTTCACTTCCCATCATTTTGCCACCCTGTGATTTGCTAATGGTGACTGGATAAACAGACGACTTCAAAAGGAGGTCAGAGAAATCCGTAATTCATACGTCAACCTGCAGGTATAAACCTGAACAGATATGTGGGATGTCCAAAGCAGTATGTGTCTGAATAACTGTTTCTGGAGAGAAAAAAATACCAGTGCACTCTTGCACTCGTACTCTGGGTGTGAGGCATACCGAAGCATCTGGCAAGCCCCACGAGGAAAGAAGGCAGAGAACAAAACGAACCTTTAGTCTGATCCAGCAGGGCTCAGCATTACAGCCTTACAGTTCGAATTGCTATCATGTGGCAGAATTGAGAAAGATGTTGAACTGGGTCTCTGGCATATTGCTGCCAAAAATAATAGTCTATAATACCCATCATCCCTGAGTACTGGACATGATGGCAGGGAATGTTGGAGCCACATGAGCAAAACAACCACTTACTCTGAGGCAGAACCTTTTGCAAACGGGTCCCTCGTTCACATAATGCATGCCATGGTAGGTTAAAAACTGAAGCAGGAGGAAAGAGCAGCAGACGGCTTGCAGCCAAACTGTTCCGTTGCTTGGGAAGCCACAGTGGATTTCAAACCATTTTCTTATATCAACAATCAAGTGCTGCTTTAACTTCTGAAGCCTTCTACAAAGAGAAAGGGCATACCTGGCACTCACAATGCCCAGGAGATGCCTACATTCAGAGCCACATTCCCCAACGTGCACCGCAGCCCTTGTAAGTGCAGAACCCTGTACAACCCTTCACAGCTTGGTTGAATTTGTGCCTGCAACTTTTGATATTTAAACAATCAAAGTAGTCATTTGCACATCTTTGCCATAGGAATCCACTGGGTGTTGCAATAATTTGAAGTCTTTGCTCGGAATCAAAAGTGCAAAGTACACCGGAGAATTGATAGCAGTCCCCTCCTAAAAGAGGCATTCAAAAAGGGTAACCATAAAGCCATCGCCACAGGTATGTGACCTGGTTTGTAGTACAATAGCATCTCAGTACATGAATGGAGAAGGTATTTAGTTTTCCTGTTATAATTCTAAAGAAGGAGTCCTTTGAAATATGCATTATATATTTGGTTCCATATATATATAAATGAAATGCCTCATGGCCCTTTTGCACGATGTGTGGAATATGGTATTTAAAAGGCTTGTATTTTCATTTGCTTTATTCTCTCTGTGAAGGTGCATGATGCCTATTTTCTTTTGACTTAAGGATGTCATAAAAGGGCAAATGCAAACATCCCATGTTTTCATAAGAAATGCCATTGATCACATGATGGTCACACTTAGGGTTTTTTTTTAAAATCACAAATCATTACTGGACCAGATTTTGAAAAAAACATAAGCATGAAACTGCCTTGTAGGCTTTCAAAAGAAAAAACAAACATTTAAGAAATATTGCCTGCAGGCAGCCAAAGATGGAACTTGTTGTCCCCAAAATAATTGATCATATTTCATTATTGATCTTCTCCGCTTTCTCAGAATTAATGTGAGGTTGCTAAATGAGTTATAACTTTTTCCTGTTTCTGAGAAATGCATTGCTTTCCCTTTTCATGGTCTAAAAATATTGACAGCATTCAGCAAAGCAATATATGTGATATATGAAAAGGAGTTTCCTGTTATTCAGCTGATATCTCTACACCTTATAATCCAAGAGTCACTTCCATTACACCTCCAGGTACCTGACCTCCAACTCTGGCAGCTTCATGAGGTTTTTCTGTGGTAACCCATATAGGACAATATTCTGTAACAGTATAATAAAACAACAACCAGAACTTTTGGATTACAAGTCCCCCTCAAAAACACAGAGCCCATACCCTGGCCAGATTTAATGTAATGCCTTCAGCAGTATTATCTGGCAGGTTTCAGGGTACAGTGATGCCTCACAAGATGAAAATAATTCATTCCGCGAGTCGTGTTGTCTTGCAAAATATTTGTCTTGCGAAGCACAGCTTCCCATAGGAATGCATTGAAATTGAATTAATGCTTTCCTATGGGCGAAAAAAGTCAGAACAAAGTCAAATTTGGTTTACAAAGTGTTTATTAAGTGCTCTTTAGAGGCATAAATACTGTACAGAGGATTTCAAAAATTTCAAGTACAAAACTTCTACTTTCTAAACAACACAGAAAAAAAATTAAAAATCAGCAAACATGAGGCAGGACCATCTGACCTGAGGCTTAACACTGAAACTGAACAGAAACAGTCACGAACAATCCTTGGATTGTGCAAAACTCTTCAGGAAGTGCATTTTCAAGGCATGTAAATAGGGACATCATACAGAAACCAACAGTACAGAAACTTTTAAAATCACATTTTAAAGTGAACAAGTGAGGCTGAAGTATATATTCTAAATCTACAGGACCAGTCTTTTAAGTCAGGAAACTGGAGGCAGACTTTAAGGTTTCACATCAAAGCTTCTAGGAGAATGAGGAGGAGGAAGAAGGCAACTGGGCACGGCTGGTAGAAGCAGCAGGTTCATCGTCCTCTCTTTGCTTCTTCATGATCTGCTGCTTCTGCCGCCTTTTCAGCACCTCTCTGAAAAAGGACATGACCCTTGTGTCAAACATGTTTGCAAGGTCACATGCCAGAGCCTTGTCCGGGTGGTGCCGCTGTGCGTAAGTCTGCACATTTTTCCACTGCTGGCAGATGTCCTTCAGGTTCATGGTGGATAACTGTTCCTCGCTTGTTGCTTCTTCCTCTTCCAAAGAGGCCTGCTCCTGCATAGCCTGTGCCTGCAGTTCGAGCAGCTCCTGGGTGGAGAGCTCCTGGTCGTGGTCCTTCACCAGCTCACAGATGTCCTCCTCTGTGACCTGGAGGCACATGGTCCTCCCCAAGGAAACAATGTCTTCCAGCACTGTTGACTCTGGTGCAGGCACAAAAGCATCAGAGTCACTTGTTGCCACACAGTCTGGCCACAGGTTGCGCCAAGCGGAATTCAGATTTCTCTGGCTGATCCCATCCCAGGCTGTGGTGATCATCTTTAAACAGCTGACGATGTCAAAGTGGTCTCTCCAGGATTCACTGAGGGTGTGGTTGGTGCAATCGTTCACCTTGAAGCAGCGCCTGAAAAGCTCCTTTGTGTAGCTTTTTTTGAAATTGGCGATGACCTGCTGATCCATTGGCTGGAGTACTGGGGTGGTGTTAGGCGGCAGGAACATGATTCTGATGAAGCGGAAGTCCTCTAACAAGTCTTCCTCAAGGCCTGGAGTATGAGCAGGAGCATTGTCCATCAGAAGAGGGCCTTCAGCAGCAGATTGTTGTCCAGCAGGTATTGCTTGACAGCAGGGCCAAAAGCCAGATTGACCCAGTCCACAAACAGGAGGTGTCTGACCCAAGCCTTAGCGTTGGATCACCACAACACGCTCAGCTGGCCTTTGTTCACCTTGTGCTTCTTGAAGGCCCGTGGGTTCTCTGAGTGGTACACCAGCAGGGGGCTTTATCTTCAGGTCCCCGCCAGCATTGGCACAGAAGAGGAGGGTCAGACAGTCCTTCATGGGCTTGTGGCCAGGCAGCTTGGTCTCCTCTCGAGTGAGGAAGGTCCTTTTGGGCATCCTCTTCCAAAACAACCCAGTCTCGTCAGAGTTGAAGACCTGCTGTAGTTGAAGACCTGTGTAGTCACAACCTCCAGGAACTCTGTGGCAAAGTCCTCAGCTGCAGGAACATTGGAACTGGCAGCCTCTCCATGCCTGGACATGCTATGGATTCCAGATCTGGTTTTGAATCTTTCAAATCTTTCAAATCTTGCCT
This sequence comes from Pogona vitticeps, assembly GCF_051106095.1. Classification (NCBI taxonomy): domain Eukaryota; kingdom Metazoa; phylum Chordata; class Lepidosauria; order Squamata; family Agamidae; genus Pogona; species Pogona vitticeps. Next base: position 80,399,546 of record NC_135786.1, read on the forward strand.
TGAAGACTTCTCGCTCGGCTGAGGTTCCTGGCTCCTGCTATACAAGGTCTGCATGCAAGGCCTTGGCCTTCTCACAAATGACAGCCTCAGTCACTGTGTCCCCTGCACACTGCTTCTCTTCTCTTCCATCCAGATGAGCAGCAACTTCTCCACCTCCTCCAGAACAGCTGGCTCTTCACAATCCTGGTGACACCCTTGGCTACATCTGTGGCAAGGATCTTCTCCCTCATCTTCAGGATGGTCCCGATGGTGGATGGATTCCTCCCATACTCCCTGGCGAGGTCTGTCACTCTCATGCCTCCATTGTGCTTCCTGATGATCTCCTTCTTCACCTCAAGTGTAATCTTCTCCTTTGTCCTATTCCCGGCCTCTGCAGGAGCAGCCTTCTTGGGACCCATGTCAGCACAATTGCTACATTCACAAAAACAAAAGGCAATGCTTCATATCCACTTCACACACACCTTCCCACCCCTGGCCAAACCTGCCCTGGACAAACAAGTGGCATAACAGCCCACCCCCAACACAGGAGAACAAATGCACATGGTGAAGCTAAGCTCCCTACCTTTCCTGTGCAACTTACAAAAAAATAAAAAAGCCTTAACAGCCCCCTCCAACACAGAACATATACACACAATGAAGCTAAGCTCCCTACCTTTCCTCTGCAACTTACAAGCATTTTTTAAAAAAGCCTTAACAACCCCCCCAACACAGGAGAACAAATGCACATGATGAAGCCATGCTCCCTACCTTTCCTCTGCAACTTAGAAAAAATATTAAAAATTGCCTTAACAACTCCCCCCAGCACAGGAGAATAAATGCACATGATGAAGCCAAGTCTCAAAAGAAAACCAAACAATCCCCTCCGATGCTCAGAGGTGGCAAAAAAATTCAGAAAACTTTCCAAGACAGGGTGCGCCCACAGCACAGACCACAGTTGCTCCTCAAAGTCAACCCTAGAACTGAAGTGAACCCAGGCTGCCTTGGGGAGGCTTGTTAAACCTCCAGGCACAATGCATCCTGGGTATTAACCCCCCCCCAAAAAAACCCAGAAAAATTCATCTTGTGAAGCACGGCCATAGAAAATTTTCGTCTTCTGAATCACCTAAAAACTCGCAAGACGCTTTCGTCTTGCGAGTTTTTCGTCCCGTGAGTCATTCGTCTTGCGAGGCATCACTATATTCCTTACAATGAGAGGACCTGCTCTTGTGAACTGGGAGGAATTGAGTCGCTGGTACACATGTGTTTATATTGCCCTTGCTATTCACAACCCCATGTTCAATATCTGGGCTCAGTATTGCTCAAGGTAAGAGGGTGGTGAGATATAGACAGAATGTGTTTTCTGTTAATCACCAGGGTGAGACACAGGGTGGAGAAAGTAACATATTTCTTAGCACACATAGTGAACAGGCCAAAAATAGCCCGCTCGAACCAGGTTTAAAGGCTAATTACGACAATAACATTATTATTATTATTATTATTATTATTATTATTATTATTATTATTATTATTATTATTATTATTATTATTATTATTATTATTATTATTATTGTTGTTGTTGTTGTTGTTGTTGTTGTTGTTGTTGTTGTTGTTGTTGTTGTTGTTGTTGTTATTGTTATTATTGTTATTATTATTATTATTATTACAAGGTACATAATATAGGGTGGAGAGTGTCTTGTGGCATAAATAGTAAAACTACATAGAATCTGAACAAACAAGTTTTACTGAATTTAGTTTTGATGAGTAGACTTCAGTCTAGATGGGTGGGGTATAAATAAATAAATTGAGGTGTTTTGTGTATGCCAATAAAGGTTTGATTGATTGACTGATTGATTGATTACAAGTCCCAAAATATTTCAGCTGACTTGGTTTCTAGGAGTTTCAGTCCAAAATTTCAAGACAACAAAACCATGAGCTCAACCTGTTCAGGGATGCTGAATATAACGAAATAAACCTTGAACAGAAGAGGCAACTGCACTTACAAGTCTCATATCGAGTTGTGGCATGGATGATGTATTTCTAGAGTTAATAGAAGAACTGGCAGGAACTCATACTAGATCTTTGTCCTCTTTCCTTCTCCCATGCCAATTAACAAAGAAGCATCTGAAATGATTTACAGTAAGAGAAAAATGCAGTGTAACGGATTTGGATCCAGTCTAAAAGTGCTGCCTTATACATTCTCTAGAGTAAGCCCTTTAAATTCATTTGGGACTTACTTCTACATAAGTGTGTATAGGACTCCAGCCTTAGAGCCTTGCATTTAATTACCACTGGAATCCATGAGAAAAGATAGAAAGAAGACTGATGATACTTTTCAAATATTTTTTAAAATAATCATACAGAGAAGGGGCAGGAACCTTGATCATCCCAGAGTGCGGGACATGTAATAATGAGCTCAAGTTACAGGAAAACTGATTTCAGCCAATTATCAGGAAAAAAAAACTTCTTAACTGTTAGAGCAGTGCAATAATGGAACTAATTATTTTGAGAGATGAACACTCAAACACTGGAGGCATTCAAGGGAAAATTGGCTAACCATCTGTCGTACTTTGATTTGAATTAATGCACCAAGCAAGAGGTTGGACTCAATGGCCTTATAGGCCATTTCCAACTCTATGATTCTATGATACTAGCATATATTAGAATGAAACCTCAGTGCTATTGATGCAATGTAGACCAAAATCAATGGGGGTGTTTAGCCACCATGTTGGCATGAACTCATTTTGACCAGTTCAATTAGGAATGGAAGAATCTGTTGAAGTTGTTTTCTCCTGTGTTGATATTGTTTAAAACATCAAATTCTTTCCATCATTTGAAGAAATTTGTCATTTTGGCATGTTCTTCAAAAATGATCTGAAAGGGCATAATTTCCCATTTGTTCCACCACAATTCAATAGCTACTGCTGTTACCACCATGGAAAGAATCATGTTGCATCTACTTACCATAGAAGTTTTAAAGACAGGGAAACTGTAGGGAAAAAAATGAACTGGCAACCATAGTTTGGCATTAACACAGATTAATACTTAAGGAGTTGAAGAAAGCTTTGTAAGAATGAGTGGAACGTGGTGGTGCTATGGATTAAACTGCAAAAGCCTCTGTGCTGCAAAGTCAGAAGGTGGACCAGCAGTCGTAAGATCAAATCCACGCGACAGAGTGAGCTCCTGTCACTTGTCCCAGCTCCTGCCAACCTAGCAGTTCAAAAGCATGTAAATGCAAGTAGATAAATAGGTACCGCCTACAGTGGGAAGTAACGGCGTTCCATGTATAGTCACGCTGGCCACGTGATCACGGAAACTGTCTTCGGACAAACGCTGGCTCTACGGCTTGGAGACGGGGATGAGCAGCGCACTCTAGAGTCGGGCACAACTGGACTAAATGTCAAGGGGAGCCTTTGTAAGTTGAAGCACTCAATGTCCTGGGCTTGGATGGATGGACGGATCTGCCAGTTTTAATTTCTTCCATATTCACTTAAAAAGAGAGAGAAAAGAATCAAATTCTTTCAATCTTAAAGAATAGAATATGAAGACATTGCAAATTTTGGTAACTGAAGAGAAATGAATTTCCTACCCATCCCCAAATATGTAGTGGTTATATAGCACATCACAAATATTCTGCACTCATTACCCCCAATCATGCTCATACTAGTTCAATAGGATGCATCTCTATTATCATTCCCATCCCAAGGTGGACCAGAAAACTATCTAGAGGCAGCTGAGCTACATACAGCCAAGATGCTATAATGATAAAGAGTTTCAGATTAAGTTCAAATCCCCATGCAGCAATGAAGTACATTGGAAGCAGTCACCACCTCACTGTGTTGCTGTGAGCATAACATTGGAGTGAGGCAGGAGAACCAGTGTATTAAACTCCTGGTAACAAAAGTAGGGCAGACAGAATTTGGATAGCCATTCATCAGGGATGCTTTAGCTGTAGATTCCTGTCTTGGCAGGAGGTTGGACTACTTTGCAATGGGGGTTCCTGCTGATTCTACAATTCTGTATCTAAGAAATAATAAAAATGAGCTTCTTATAATGGAAATCAACCTACTGTGTGCGAGTGGCAATCACAGAGTAATTGGCAGGCTTTTGGTCTCAAAAGCCAGGGTGTAAACATTCCAAACCATGCTTCAGAGACACTAGAGACTCAGCCTCAATAATATCTGGATCATCTCTCACAGAGATGCAACATCAATTTATGGACTCTTGCCTTCAGTTTTTCTACACTATCCATGAAGGAAGTGTGCTAAATCTGAGGAACTATTCATCCACACAAACTTGCAGGTGTTTTAATTTTAAAATGATCCAATAAAAGGTATCACCCACACTTGCACTTGTGTAATCTCGGGGACCAGGCAGCCTTTTCCTTGTTCATTCTGGAAATAAACTTCTTTGGGTTTTTGTCACTTTTTAGATTATTTATTCTTTGTACTTTATATCTTGCCTTTTTTTTTTCAATAAGCTCAAAATCACATTCATGGCTCTCTTCTTTTTCATGTTACATTCATACAACTTTACAAAGCCATTCAGGATAAAAGTGGATTAAAAGAGTCTTGTGGCACAATGGTTAAACTCCTGTACTGCAGCCAAAACTGTGCTCACTATCCTGGCTTCAATTCCAGGTAGCCGTCTCAAGGTTCATTCAGTCTTCCATCCTTCTGAGGTCAGTAAAATGCATACCATTTGCAGGGGTTGGGGATCAATGTGAAACCTTCATAATTCACTCATAAACCACCCAGAAAGTGCTTTAAGCACTATGGGGCACTATTTAAGCAGCTTTTGTTGCTGTTGTTGAAAGATTCATGAGTATCCTGTGTGTTTCATGGCTCAGTGGAATCTGTATCTGCATTTCCTCAGTTCTGCACTCTGACTACTTAACCATACTGTCTACCGGGGCAGATTAAAGCTTTTAAAGTTGGATCTCTTTAAATATAATTAAAAGTCATCTGCCTCAGGTCCCTGGAAATGTGGAGAAAGGCAGGACAGAATTGAAATGAAAAGAAAAATTAACATATATAAAGTGTGAGACAGCTGGACAAGCTCTAGCACTATCTTGGCTAGCCTTTCCGATACAACCTTTCAGAAGTAGCATTTTTCAACATTTATCTTAATTTTTTTAAAAAGTGAGACATGTGACTAGAAGTTCTACACTGGCATTCAGTATTGCTGGCTCATCCACACATATCACGGCCTGGTTCATTTAGACTGACCCTCACCTAGACTAGGAAGAAGGGTGGTAAGAAAAATAAATAAGACTCTGAAATGAAAACAGGGGAACAAGAGGAGTTCTAACTAGGAGATCCTATTGGAGGGGCAACTCAGTTACCAGGATTAATCCAAGTTAATTTGCTTCTTGAGAAAATGCAGCAAATGTCACCTCCCCAAGTCAAGGTGCATTAATGTTGTAGAGTTTTGAATTTCTGGTACAATTATTTTTTTGCTACACAGTAGAAGTACAGAGATTCACAGGATTGACTGACTGACTGACTGACTGACTGACTGACTGACTGACTGACTGATTGATTGATTGATTGATTACCCACACCATCTGGCAACCAGGCCACTCTGGGCAGCTAACGAGCTAAACAGCACAATATCAAAACACGGTAAAAATAAAATAATAAATACATTCAAATGAATACGATAATCAGCAGGATGAATTAAAACAGATGGCTATGAAGATGGTAAAAAGCATGATAAAAGGGTGGTAAAAAGGATGGTAAAAAGGGATGGTAAAAAGGGAGGCTGAGATCTCAAAAACTTAATGCTCAGAGAAAGCCTTGCGGAAGAGCCAACTCTTCAGTGCTCATTTGAACCCATCCAGCAAGGGTGCCAGACAGATTTCCATGGGTAGGTTGTTCCACAGGTGGGGGGCAACCACTGAGAAGGCCCAGTTTCTTGTTCTTTCCCTCTGGGCCTCCTTCGGGGTCAAAGCCCTCAACTGCCCTGTCTGTGAAGAATGGGTGTCATGAACGTATCTGCTTGGGAGCAAGCATTCTGATAGGTCCTGAGGTCCCGAACCATTTAGGGCTTTGAATGTTATCATCATAACCTTGAAGTCGATACGGGAGTGAAGGGCAGCCAGAATGGGGAAGGTGTGCTGGAATTTCTTTACCCCAGTTATTAATCTGGTCACAGAATTTTGCACCAGTTAAAGTCTCTGCATCAGCCTCAAGGGTAGCCCCCATGTAGAGAGCACTGCAGTAGTCTGTGAAGGAGAGCAAGCTAGTGAGCCGTCCTCAACAAAAAGTGTGCAGGAGGAAACATCTGGATGTGTAGAGGGGATACTCATAAAGATAGAAGAAGAAGGAATAATAGAAAGGAAGGCTATAGAAGTGTGTTTGTCAGAAGATCAGGAGGCAGAGAAAAGGGGAGGAGCAAGATCTGATAGTATGGGAGGAGGTTATAAAAGAATGGGGTGATGCGCGGGAATTTAGCATTGAAACAGAGCAGATAAAGAAAGGGACAAAAGATTGTGCGGTACAAACAGAAAGAGAAGAAGCATCTACTAAGGTCTGTGACTTGTTAAAAGACTTTCCAAATTTAAAGACAGGTGGAGGTTTGCTACCTGATCCAGATTTACCTAAGGTGGAGAAGAGGGGAGTGAAACCCTTAGAATGGACAGTAGTAGTTTACCACGCAACCAAGGTGGAGGGAGGGAGGTGATTCGTCCTAGTCCCTCTTACAATGTCCCACCTCTATAAGGGGACTGGGCAAGACACCCTTGCAGTTGGACAGTATGTGCAGTAAGGAGCACCCCTCTGAGAGAGATGACTGATCAAGAGCACTTTGGTCCAGCCCCGATGTGAGAAGCAACATATTTATTCCCGGAATTAAAATTCTAAGTTATAAGACATTACCAGAATTAAGTTGTTTTCATCCATTAAATTTAGTTAATCACGATGTTGAAGTTAATAAAGTTGAACCCGTTGAATTTTTAAAATTGCCTCCGTCTCTTATTCCCGCCAAGGTGAGGGAACCGTCACCAGCTCAAGAAGAATCCGATCACATAGTCTATTTCTGAGATTACGAATGCATGGATCAGCATTGTGAGCGCCCCACATCTAGATAGGGACACAGCTGGGCAATCCTCCGAAGATGGAAATGGGATGCCCGGACAACAGATGCCACCTCGGTTTCCTGGGTGAGAAGAGAGTAGATGCAAGTTCCCTTAAGCACACCAGCCCTTTCTCATTAACTGGCACTTAATGTCTCAATAACTCTCTCTGAGACATTTGTGGGAGAAAGAATATTTATTTTATTTATTTATTTATTAGATTTTTACCCTGCCCCTCTAGACAGTGTCTACTCAGGGCGGCTTACAAATAAAACACAACAATATAACATATGTAACATCTTAAAAAATTACAATTAAAATTACAATTATAGCAATTGATTACAACCAAGACATTACCAAGATGGCATACCATAAAGAAAAAGAAAAAGAGATAAGGATGAAAATCACTTAATTGACTGGAAGAAAGGCCTGCTTGAATAGCCAAGTTTTTAACTGACTTTTAAAAACACCCAGCGAGGGTGCCAGCCGAATTTCGGTTGGAAGGGTGTTCCACAGCCAAGGGGCCACTTTCCTTCCGGGTTTCCCTCGGTGTCAGGCCCCTCAGCCGTCCCTGCTGGCTATGATGGGTGATTCGGGTAGATCTAGATGGAAGAAGACGATCTGCCAAATATTGAGGTCCCAAACCGTTTAGGGCTTTATGAGTGATCATAAGCACTTTGAAGTCAACATGGAAACGAATGGGCAGCCAGTGCAAGGCCGCCAGAGTGGGGGAGATATGCTGATATCTGCTGCATTCTGGACTACCTGAAGTTTCCGCGTCAACCTCAAAGGCAACCCCATGTATAGTGCATTACAATGGTCTAATCTCGAGATTACGAGCATGTGGACAAAAGTAGTGAGGGGCCCCCTATCAAGATATGGTCACAGCTGGGCAATCCGCCGTAGATGGAAATAGATGGAGCGGGCCACGGACGCCACCTGGGTTTCCATGGTAAGCACCGGGTCCAGAGGTATCCCCAAGCTGCAGACCTCACTCTTTGCGGCAAGGGTCGTCCCCTCAAAAGAGAGGGAGTCACCTATGCCGCAAATGGAAGGGCCACCCACCTTCAAGACCTCCGTCTTGTACGGGTTCAGCCTCAACCCATTCAACTGCATCCATTCCAGTACAGTCTCCAGGCAGGGATGAAGGGATGGGACTGTTACATACAGCACTGATGTTACCTGTCTGTCATGGGTTGGAGGGAAAGTTCCATCCTATGGGGAGTGGAAGGCGGGACATCAGGAGGAGGGGCTGTACTGTATATATATGTGGAGCGTGTGTGGAGAAGTTGAGAAGAAGCTGGAGGAGAGCTGAGAGAAGAAGCTGGTGTGGGAGTCTGTGTGTCAGACAGGGTACTACTGTGTGTCAGTCAGTACCAACCTGATAGGTTCAGGTGTCTTTATGGGTAGCCAGAACTGATAGGTTCAGGGTCTGTGCTTTATTTAAAGGTGTTCTGTGTGAACCAAACTGGTGTATGTATGATTGAGACTAAGCCACGTTACTGTATCTTATTCACTTGATCATTTTATTTTCCCTGTGTGTTATTTAAATAAACCTTATTCCTTTATTTGTTAAAAATCCATCCCTGGTCTGTGTGACTTCTTATAGGGAATGGTTGGTGGCAGCTTAGTGAAACTGTGGCGTATCCCAGTAGGTCTGGGGTTGTCACATTGATTGGTGTCCAGCGTGTGGGATACGACTGGTCCAGTTGTCCAGTGGTCCAGCAAAGCCTTGGCAAGTGTGCCCAGAGCAAGGGGGGTCTAGTCAGGGACAATCTGAGAGCGCGTAGGTAATCTTCTAGGCTTACCTCACGGGGAGGTACGCTAGTGGAAGAACGTGTAACCTCAGATTGGTGGGACTAGATTAGGGAGCTCTGAGGCAACCTGTTTTGGCGGGAAAAAGCTGAGGCAAAGCTGAGTGAAGTAGCAGTGATCTAGCCTGTCTGCTGAGAGGCCTAGCAGAGGGGGGTGGACTCTGGCTGGCAACAGTTGCAAGTTAGTGCTGAAGAACAGCAGCAATCTATAGAAGGCTGGTTCTGAGGCAAAAGAGAGAGAAAAAAGTGGTCGCTTTATTTTGAGGCTTGACTTTTGAAAGCAGCCTGTTCTGGGGGGGGATTATGCCCTTGACTCGAAGCCAAATGGCAGAAATGGGTGAAGTGAGGGAACCCCAGGTGGACCAAGGTTCTGAGGATGAATTTGGCTCAGTGCAGGATGAGAGCACGGGAGAACAGAACCCAGAACTCAGAAAATTGCTCCTAGCCCAACAGCATGAACTGAGGGTGAGGGAAATGGAGGAAAGGGAAAGGGAGAAACAAAGACGATTGGAAATGGAAAAGGAAGAGAAACAGGAAAGGGAAAGGGAGAGGCAAAGACAATTTGAATTAGAGAAAATGGAAAGAGAAGAAAGATTGGAGAGAGAGAAAATGGCGTTTGAGTTAAGAAAATTGGAGTTGATGAATCAGAACAATAATAACAATAGAGATTCTGAGGTGGGCCAATTGTCTAAAACTGACCTGAAGAAATTCCCTGTATACCACAAGGGAGATTGCCCTGAGGTGTTCTTTTCCCTCGTGGAAAGAGCGTTTGTGGACTTCTCAGTAAGGGAAACTGAGAAGATGACCATCATGCGATCTTTAATCAGTGGCAGCCTGGCAGAAGTCTATGCAGAGATGCCAGAGGAGCTGTTAAAAGATTTTGCAGAGTTTAAAAAACTGGTGTTTGCCAGACATGGGATAAATGCGGAACAGCTGAGGCAGAGATTCAGGTCACTCACCAAGAAACCAGAGCAGACTTTTACCCAAGTGGGGGCCCAACTGGTGAGGCTGCTAGAGAAATGGCTATCTCAGGAGGGAACAGAGACCTTCCAGCAGCTCAAAGACCTGATAGCGCTGGAACAGTTTTATTCAGTCCTGCATGGGGAACTGAAGTTCCAGGTGAGGGAAAGGAAACCGAAATCTGTGGCAGAGGCGGCTGAGATCGCAGATTTTATTTACCAGATAAGAAAGCCCTTAGGTGAGGAGAAATCTATAGGTAAACCTAAAGAAACCTACAGCAAGTACTCTCAGGGACCAGGAAAAAACCAGCAAGTGGGAGGGGCCCATGGTGAAGGGAAGCCCTCAGACACGAAACCAAGACCTCAGATTTTGGAGGGAAAACCAAAACAAGATGAGAAAGACTCAAAATACAGCAGAAAATGTTATTTATGTCAAGGAAAGGGCCATCTAATCTCAGAGTGTGAGAAGTTAAAGCAGCTAAAAGGAAATGTGCCTCATGATTTGAGTGGAACCAAGCCAAAAGCTGTGTTCTGTGTCCAGAAAGAGCAAAGCTCCTTGTCACTGAGGGAGCCTGTTGCCATGGCTACTCAATCTGGAACAGTTACATCTGCTGATCAGGCTGAGGAAAATGGTCCTCTTGTGGAGGTCAAGCGCTGCTTGCTAGTGAGAACAGATTCGCAGTTGTTTGAAACCGCAGGGGTGGATGTAGGAATACTTGACCATCAGTACAGGGGGTTAAGGGATACTTGTTCCCAGGTGACCCTGTGCCATCCAGATATTATTCCTAGGGAGTATATAATCCCGAATGAGAGCATAAAGGTGGCAGGGATTGAGGGGCAGGTGATCTCACTGCCAGTAGCTGAGGTACCTGTGAGCTTTCAAGGCTGGAGGGGAGTTTGGCGGCTAGCGATTTCATCGACTCTGCCAGCAGCCGTGCTCGTGGGAAATGACCTGGCTGAACATGTGAAACGGGTGCTAGTGATTACACGCTCACAAGCTACCACGGGGGCAGTTCAGGGGGGTACTGGAGAGCCCGAGACGGAAGCAGAGGGGAGTTCCGAAGCTGTGGTGGAAACCTTAACCACAGACAGCCGATTTGGCCAAGAGCAAAAAGCAGACGCCACTCTCCAAAAGTGTTTTGAACAGGTGACAGACGCCCAGCTAAAACCTGAAACCCCAGTGAGATTTCGAGAGAAAAAGGGAATTTTATATAGAGAGACCCTGAGGAATATCTCAAAAGGGGGAGATGGGATCAGAAGTCAGCTAGTGGTACCTGAAAAGTATCGCCCCATGATCTTAAAAAGGGGGCACTCTGACATGTTTGCTGCGCACTTAGGGGTGAACAAAACACAGCAAAGAATCACACAGAATTTTTACTGGCCTGAAATAGGGAGACAGATCAAGGAGTTCTGTAAACAATGTGATGTGTGTCAGAGGCAGGGGAATAACCGTGACAGGACCAGAGCAAAGTTGTGCCCTTTGCCTGTGATTGACACTCCGTTCAAATGCATAGGGGTGGATATTGTGGGACCTTTGCCCAAGGCCACAAAGAGGGGGTTCATTCTCACCATTGTGGACCATGCCACGAGGTACCCTGAAGCCATTCCCTTGACTAACATTGAAACTAACACAGTGGCAGATGCCTTGGTGGGGTATATGTCCAGGATGGGATTCGCCTCAGAAATAATCACAGATTTGGGCGCATCGTTTACATCGAAGCTCATGAAACGCTTATGGCAAATCTGTGGAATTAAACACAAGGAAACCACTGCCTATCACCCTGAAAGTAATGGGTTAACGGAGAAGTTCAATGGGACTCTGATGCGCATGATTAGGGCTTACTTGGCAGAGAATCCAAACAATTGGGACCAGAAGCTGCAATCCCTTTTGTTTGCTTATCGATCAGTGCCACAAGCCAGTACCGGGTTCAGTCCGTTTGAACTTTTGTTTGGGAGAAGGGTGAAAGGGCCCCTTGATTTGATCAAACAAAATTGGGAGCAGATCACCCAGGATGCCCCACAAGATGTTGTGACATATATAGACACCTTGATGAATGACCTAAAGAGAAACCTAGAGCTAGCAGCAGAAAACCTGCAAGCTCAGAAGGTCAGACAGAAAACATGGTATGACCACAAAGCCAGGGAGAGGCACTTTGACCCAGGGGAGGAAGTGCTTTGGCCTAGGCCCTGCAAAGAGAACAAACTGCAGCTGGGTAGCCCAGACATAAAATACTTGGGTCACATAGTAGGGGGAGGAGTGATCAAACCCCTAGAGGCCAAGATAGAAGCAGTTCGTGATTGGCCCAGACCCAACACCAAGAAAAAAGTCAAATCATTTCTTGGGTTGGTGGGCTACTACAGAAAGTTCATCCCGAGGTTTAGCGAGATTGCGGCTCCGCTGACCGATCTGACGAGGAAGAAGACTGATGACCGCATCCCGTGGACCAGCGACTGTGAGGAGGCGTTCCAGAGGTTGAAGGAGGCCCTCATCAACTATCCAGTGCTGCGTGCTCCAGACTTCGACCGGGAGTTCATCATCTACACCGATGCATCTAACAGCGGGGTAGGAGCAGTTCTTTGCCAGGAGGATGAGAATGGTGACCAGCATCCAGTGTCCTACCTGAGTAGGAAACTCCAGAAAGGTGAGAGACATTTGGCAACCGTGGAAAAGGAGTGCCTGGCCATAGTCTACGCGATCCAGAAGGCCAAGCCTTACATCTGGGGAAGACATTTTATTCTGTGCACTGACCATTCACCACTGCAATGGTTAAAGACAATGAAAACCCACAATAGCAAGCTTATGAGGTGGGCTTTAAACCTGCAAGACTATGACTTTGAAGTGAAGGTGGTCAGAGGGTCAGTGAACTGTGTTGCTGACGCCTTGTCAAGAAGACCTGAAGAATGAAGACGGCGAAGGAACATGGACTATGTATATATTTTGGTGACCAAAAAGTTAAATGTACCTGTTGTTTATTAAACATGCCTGGTTTGTATCAATAAAGGTAACTTGATGTATGGTAAATGGTAAATGTTTAAATGCCTAATTGATATGTTTATCCTAGGGTAAGTATGATATTGTATGTTATTGTATAACTGTTTTGGTATGTTTTGGATCCAGGTTGTTTTTTGGAGAAAAGCACCTTAGCTTTCCCCCTACAAAACAACTTATAAAGAGGGGAGGTGTTACATACAGCACTGATGTTACCTGTCTGTCATGGGTTGGAGGGAAAGTTCCATCCTATGGGGAGTGGAAGGCGGGACATCAGGAGGAGGGGCTGTACTGTATATATATGTGGAGCGTGTGTGGAGAAGTTGAGAAGAAGCTGGAGGAGAGCTGAGAGAAGAAGCTGGTGTGGGAGTCTGTGTGTCAGACAGGGTACTACTGTGTGTCAGTCAGTACCAACCTGATAGGTTCAGCTGTCTTTATGGGTAGCCAGAACTGATAGGTTCAGGGTCTGTGCTTTATTTAAAGGTGTTCTGTGTGAACCAAACTGGTGTATGTATGATTGAGACTAAGCCACGTTACTGTATCTTATTCACTTGATCATTTTATTTTCCCTGTGTGTTATTTAAATAAACCTTATTCCTTTATTTGTTAAAAATCCATCCCTGGTCTGTGTGACTTCTTATAGGGAATGGTTGGTGGCAGCTTAGTGAAACTGTGGCGTATCCCAGTAGGTCTGGGGTTGTCACAGCATCCACTGAGGTAGGTGAAAAGGAGATGTAGAGCTGTGTGTCATCAGCGTACTGATGGCACGATGCCCCACACCCCCTGATGACCCCACCCAGCGGCCTCATGTAGATGTTGAACAGCATTGGAGAGATGATCGACCCCTGCGGAACCCCACAGTTGAAGCTCCATGGGGCCGAGACACTCTCCCCAAGCTGTACTCTCTGGGGACGGTTCTCCAAGAAGGAACAGATAAAAACATTTATTTATTTAAGCTGCTTGAAATTACCGATTTATGAGTGCTGCTTTATTTTTTGCACATATATTTAGCAACCAACTTAACTGATCAACAGCAAACAAACAACTGCCACCAACGCAGGAAAGAGAGAGACAGAGCAGTCAGTAGAGAGTCAAGATTCTCTTTGAATTCAAAGGTTGGACAGACCATTTGGTGAGTGCTGGATAGAGAGACGACTACCTCAGCCCATAAAAGTACCTCCAGTCACTCAAACCACAGATAGCATGCAAGATGGCAAATAAAACTCCAACAATTAATACCCAAATCCAACCACATTATTTTGGCACATGAGGCAGAAAAACGCAGAAGTGCATCTCCCAATCTCTTCCAATTAAAATGAAGCAGCTTACTCCTCTCTCATGACACCCAAAATATTCTGCAAGAGGCAGCTGCCTCACCCAATTGCAGTGGAGAAAAAGCCAGAAACAATTCAGGCACAGTAAAGGGGAACAACAGTGATTTGGCTATTCCCTGTCTGAAGCCTCCATGACAATACAGCAGAACTACATAGTGTTTTGTATAAACAGCTCACAGTTGTGTTAAAATAGTCCAAGCTTTCAATGGCAATATCCTGTGCCATCTTCATCAAGGAGGGCAAGACATCAACTCAAACAAAGCTAACTTTAAATACCTCCAGATACAATCAAAACCAGAACTTCAGACCAAACCCAGGCAGATTAACATTAAAGAGCCAGTCCCCCATATTGGCCAGCATTATATAAGGGGAACCCATAGTTACAGTCCATCTTTAGAAAAAATGAATATTCCACTAGGGACATTAATTGGGTGCTAGATTATAACAACAGAAAAGTGAGACAACTGGAAGATGATTAATAAGAAATAAAAGGAGTTGCCATTCTTCCTTTTTATGGACAAGTTTCAGCAAAGATAGGAAACTCACAAGCTTCATTTCAAACAGGGGTTTTCCATCCTATTAGCAAAATCAAACAAATGGTTCATCCAGACACTATCAAGTGCCATGTTACTGTGGTCAAGCTTATATCAGCCAGACTAGAAGATCTGTTACAAAGAGAATATCAGAACATTCATGATATATTAGATTACAACACCATGAAAAATTTGGACTTGCTGAACACTGTATCAAGTACAGTCATCAGCCTCAGTGGAATGCGGTAGAAGTATTGGCCGAAAACAATTTTGGGATAGAATAATTATTGAGACTCTCTTGATAAAACTTGAACCACATTCCATCAACAGGGACAGTGACATTACTTTTAATGCTTGCTGGAAGCCATTGTTTTATAAACTGGATGGATTTAGCAGGTTGCCCTTATATAATGCTGGCCAATACAGGGGACTGGCTCTTTAAATGCTAATCTGCCAGGATTTGGTCTGAAGGTTCATCCAGCTGGTTTTGATGGCATCTAGAGGTATTTAAGGTTAACTTTGGTTGAGTTGAAATCTTAAACAAAAGGAACTGGTACATCCATGAAAGTCCAGATTATAAATGAGAGACAAAGTCTCAGGATGTATAAAGTAGAAACAAGCTCTTTATTCTGTATTTCTTGAGTTGTTAAAAAGCTCTGGCTCAATGCATTTCGGCTAAGCCTTCTTCAGGAGCTGAGCATAATACAAAACCACACATTAGATATTGAATTTCCTTTTTAAAAATTATATATATTAATAATTATATATATACATACACACCTGGCTTGGGACTCTCAACTTTATATAAATACATGCACTTATACTAAGCACATTAGGCATGATAAAATATCAAACACTTACCAAGCTTCTTTATATTCTCTGTACCTTTTTTTTTGGTCTATATCAGCTCCAAAACTAATTGAAAGTGTTTGAAAGAGCAGGCACTAAGGGAGGAGGCCTTTGTGCATAGCTGTGCAGGGTGGCAAGATAACCAGCCCAGCAGTATTATCGTAATAAAGGGAGAAAGTCTATTTCTTTGTTTAACCCATGAGGTACTAAGGTGTTCAATTTCAGGATTAGGTCAATTTCCCTTTTTAGTAAAGACCTTTCACAGTTCCCAGGAACTCTGTCCACGGCCCAGAACACCAGATCTCTTATTGTATGGTTCTTTTCTGTAAAAAGGCCAACTAGAGGACTGCCTAGTCATTTGTTTCTCAGGTTACTGAGGTGTTCACCCATTCGTACTTTAAGAGGTCTAGAGGTTTTTCCTATGTACAGTTTATTACATGGGCACCTTATAGAATAGATTACACCCTTGATATTACAGTTAGTGAAATCCTTCAGGATGTAAACCTTTTTGTTCTATAAATTCTGACATGTGCCTTGTATTGTTGCAACAAACACAATGCCCACATGGATGATGTCCTCTTGGGGGCGGGGGGACCCAGGTAAAACACTGGGAATTAGTGATGGTGTAGTATCTTTGAATTCACTTTTAAGCAATATATCTCTTAAATTCTTGGTCCTTTTAAAGGATATCTGTATTCCCTCTTCAAACCCCTCTAGATCTTCTAGAATGTGCCAGTGCCTTTTTATGTATTTGGTCAGTTGATTTGTTACATGGTCATATGTCAATATACAGTTTACATGATTCGTAGATGTCCTTACTTTTTTATTTAGATCACTGTACCTCGTCCTGGTGGATAACCACTATCTTTTAGCTGGTCTTTCAGCATTTGGGATCCCTGCTCACAGTCCTCTCTCATGATGCAATTTCTTTTTATTCTCAAAAATTGGCCACAGGGGAGATGCTGATGCAGAGATCTAGGGTGGAAGCTATCAGACCTCAGGTAAGTATTGCAGTCTGTTGGTTTTCTATATAAACGAGGGTATAATTTCCCAGATTCTTTCTTGATGGTGAGATCTGAAAGTATACTTCATTAAAGTTGTATTTGGTATCAAATTTGATTTTGTTCTGCAGAGTATCCAGCCACCCACAAAATTGCATCAATGAGCTCTCTGAACCCCTCCAAATCATAAAGACGTAATCAATATATCTGAACCATTTGATCAATTTTACTTCATAAAGGTGTGTTCCAGAATACATCCTATCTTCATATGACTCCATATGCGATGGATTATGGAGAAAGCCAGAGAGTTCCAGAAAAACATCTACTTCTGCTTCATTGACTATGCAAAAGCCTTTGACTGTGTGGACCACAGCAAACTATGGCAAGTCCTTAAAGAAATGGGAGTATCTGACCACCTTATCTATCTCCTGAAAAACCTATATGCGGGACAGGAAGCAACAGTTAGAACTGGATGTGGAACAACTGATTGGTTCAAAATTGGGAAAGGAGTATGACAAGTCTGTATATTGTCCCCCTGCTTATTTAACTTATATGCAGAATATATTATGCGAAAGGCTGGACTGCAGGAATCCCAAACCGGAATTAAGATTGCCGGAAGAAATATCAACAATCTCAGATATTTATTTATTTATTTATTTATTTATTTATTTATTTATTTATTTATTTATTTATTTATTTATTTATTTATTGGACTTATATACCGCCCCATAGCGCTACAAGCACTCTCCGGGCAGCTTACAATTTTAATTATACAGGCTACACATTGCCCCCCCAGCAAGCTGGGTACTCATTTTACCGACCTCGGAAGGATGGAAGGCTGAGATATGCAGATGATATCACTCTGATGGCAGAAAGTGAGGAGGAATTAAAGAACTTTGTAATGAGGGTGAAAGAGGAGAGTGCAAAAAACGGTCTGAAGCTCAACATCAAAAAAACTAAGATTGTGGCTACTGGTCCCATCACCTCCTGGCAAAGAGAAGGGGAAGATATGGAGGCAGTGACAGCTTTTACTTTCTTGGGCTCCATGATCACTGCAGATGGAGACAGCAGCTACAAAATTAAAAGACGCCTGCTTCTTGGGAGGAAAGCGATGACAAACCTCGACAGCATCTTAAAAAGCAGAGACATCACCTTGCCAACAAAAGTCTGCATGGTCAAAGCAATGATTTTTCCTGTAGTGATGTATGGAAGTGAGAGGTGGACCATAAAAAAGCTGACTGCCGAAGAATTGATGCTTTTGAACTGTGGTGCTGGAGGAGGCTCTTGAGAGTCCCCTGGACTGCAAGGAGAACAAACCTATCCATTCTGAAGGAAATCAACCCTGAGTGCTCACTGGAAGGACAGATCCTGATGCTGAGGCTCCAATACCTTGGCCATCTGATGAGAAGAGAAGACTCCTTGGAAAAAACCTTGATGTTAGGAAAGTGTGAAGGCAAGAGGAGAAGGGGGCAACAAAGGATGAGATGGTTGGACAGTGTCATTGAAGCAACCAACATGAATTTGACCCAACTCCGGGAGGCAGAGGAAGATAGGAGGGCCTGGCGTGCTCTGGTCCATGGGGTCACGAAGAGACAGACATGACTAAAAGACTAAACAACAACAACAACACTTCTGGAGCCATCGCACATCCCATAACTACTCCTTTCTGCCAAGAGAATTTGTTGTTAAATTTAAAACAGTTCCTTTTCATAGCTATCTCGGCTAGGGAATGTAGAAAATAGGTGAGAGGATGTTTTCCTGTTCTCCTGTTTAAAGTAGTCCTAAGGATATTTAGCGTTTCTTCCTGAGGTATATTGGTGTATAAAGATTTTACATCCAAGGTAACAAAGATGTCGTTATCTTTTATTATGACCCCTTCTAATTTGTTAACTACATCTCTTGAGTCTTGAACATATGAGTGAATCTTGGGTATGAATGGTTAAAAAAAATTACCAATAAATTTGGATAAGGGTTCCAGGACTGAATAGATCCAGAGACTATGGGTCTAGCTGCCATGAGATTGTCTGATTTATGAATTTTGGATAGGGTGTAAAACAATGGAATCCTGGGATTATGGTCATTGAGGAAAAATTTATATTCTGAGTTGAAATCTTGCCTTCCCTGACGAAGATGGTCCAGGATATTGTTACTGAAACTATTCAGCTATTAAACTATTAACAATAAACATGAATTGACACAATTGAAAACCTATGAACTGTTTGTTGCGTTTCATAGCATTGAAAGAAACTGCTTGGAATAACAACGGCCTTGTCCATATCCACAAAAAACTAATCAAGTTTGCTTCACCATCTCTTCAATCACTGAAATGGAATGATGTGGAAGAAAAACACAAAATGATGCATCATCATGTAAATGCTGTACATTCATGTGAAGGAAGGTATACAGGTATGGGCAAGACCTCCTAATTTCAGGTCTTTACCTGCCTTGATAGTAAATGAGGCAAGATCCTGGGGGGGGGGGGAACTAAGGATGTTGTAGAAGCAATGTACAATCTTTTAAATTGTCATATGTAATTCCAACCGTCCTTCACCACTGGTCAAAATCTTCTCCAACCCTCTCTCCCCCCCCTCCAAATTAGAATACTTTTCCCCATCACTAGTAGGTTCGGTACGTTCCTGCAACCCTGGTCATACATAAAGCTTCTTTTCCCTGAAAACAGGACTAATATACATTGAGGAATTGTAGCAAATCTCTCAGGTAGTATAAAACCAGTTCCCTCCTGCCTTCAGCATTAATTGGCAGGGTCAGAGAGCAGCAAATCAAATGCTAATTCAGCTGCTAATGTTGCTCCACTTCCTCTGATTCAGATTGGCTGATTTTATCTTTTCATATGTTTTTTTACAAGTTCCTCATATGCTTTCATTGACTGCACCCGTTGCTTTAAATACCCACAAAAATCCCCTGTAGAGATTGGGAGTAGATAGATTTATGACAGCACCAGTACCTTCCCCTTAGGGACACCCATAGATGGATACCGCTGAAAAGTACTACAATCCAGGTAGGCTGTAGCTCAGTGGAGTAAGCAGGGACCAACAAATCCATCAAGATCATTTATGCAACCTTCCCTTTTCCCCATCTCCAAGTCGGTCCTCTTCCAGTTTTGTCTGGATTTCTTGATTTGTTTTGTTCTCTGGGGAAAATCATCTGCACATTTTTCAGATGGTGGCATTAATAGATATATACCCTATTTAAAGCATCTTTCACACTGGTTATGAATGTATGTTTTGGCACGTTTTTCAAAAAATCACCTATTTTTAAATTTATTTATTTTTACAGAATGCCTTGCAAACCCGGGATGTAACAATTTCCCATTACTATTACATCCTGTTCCATTTTACATACAGAAGATGAACTGGTGAGAAATTAATGAGCAATTCGTAACTTGATGATGCAAACATCTGAGTCATTCTTACTGCATTTCAAGTTAAAAGCCCATATTCTGTCTTTGCCACCTTCAGCCATGCAATCAAGTAAGAGGCAAGGAAGACTTCTGCTGGACTGCCTGGACATGGAGCAGAGAAGATTGGGCTAGATAGGAATATATAGGGCTGCCCTTTGTTTTTCTTAAGAGGAAGGACCACTTCCCCCCCCCAAAACAAACCCAAATCTCAAACCCAAACAAGTATGCATTTCACAGCATAAGATATGCTTCTAAAGTTCTTGCTTTCTCACACCTCTGCTGTGAAATTCATTAAAAATTGCTGTGACTGAATTTCAATGCTGTGATATGTGCCTTCTTGTTTATGCAGTCAAGGACACAACACTACTATTAGTGCTATGTTCAGAGGAGTATTTCAAAGAGCAGGAAATGGGACTTCGTGGTAAACAGTCTTGCTGCCTTGACTGAAATAAAACCACCAGAACATTTAATTTTTAATCACTTCCCTTTTTTTCCTTTTTCTTTTATAGTAGATTTGCTACCCCCAAGGAGAACAGAGAGATAGCTATTTCATCTCTGAAAATTCATTTCAGACATCATTATAGGAGGTTGCTTCTCAGGAAAAACAATACAGAGAAAACCAGGGAGGAGCAAAAACAGGTTGGAGAAAGATAGGATAAAATGGTCAAGAAATGGAGAAAGATCATTCTGTCCTACAGAAAATGCTTATGAGTGAAATCCTAGCTTCCAACACACATTTTATTTATTTATTTATTTGTGTGTGTGTGTGTGTGTGTGTGTGTGTGTGTGTGTTTTACATAGTGTTTCTAACTCCAGAAGCTTAAGAAATGTGAGAGTGAAATTATACTATTGTAAACGGGAATAAACTACTACAACTCTAATAATACATCATGATACTTTGAATAGCAAGCTAAGTAGGTGTGGGCTCCACAGCATAAGAGTCAGGTGGATACACACTTGGTTACAGAAGTGTACTCAGAGAGAATGATTATGTTTATCGATGACTCCTTCTCAAACTGGGAGGAGGCTACAAGATATGACAACGCTCAGTCCTCGGCCTGGTGCTCTTCAACATTTTTATTAAGAACTTGGTTGAGGGAGTGCATATTAAATTTGTAGATGACAGAAAATTGGATGGAACAGCTAATATCCTGGAAGATAGAAACAACATTCGAAAAGATATTGATAGGTTTGAGCACTGGGCTGAAAACAAGAGAATGAAATTGAACAAGGAAAAGTGCAAAGTTTTGCACTTTCTGGGGGGGGAACAAACAAACACTCAGTTACAAGATGGGGGTATGTGGTTAAGTAACACTACATGTGAGAAGGAACTTAGAATTGTTGTAGATCACAAGCTGAATATGAGCCAACAGTGAAATCTGGCTGCAAAAAAGGATAAAAAGGTAAAGGTAAAGGTTCCCTTTGACAATTTGTCCAGTCGTGTCCGACTCTAGGGGGCGGTGCTCATCTCTGTTTCCAACCCATAGAGCTAGCATTTTGTCCGAAGATAATCTTCCATGGTCACATGGCCAGCACGACTAGGCACAGAACACTGTTACCTTCCCACCTATTTATCTACTCGCATTTTGCATTTTACATGCTTTCAAACCGCTAGGTTGGTGGGAGCTGGGACAATTGACGGGGGCTCACTCCGTCACATGGATTCCATCTTATGACTGCAGTTCTTCTGACCTTGCAGCACAGAGACTTCTGCTGTTTAACCCATAGAGCCACCACGTGCAAAAAAGGATACACTCTCCAAATCCCATAAAGTACTAGTTCCCCTCTACTTGGCATTATTTAGGCCTCATCATGGGCACTTTGGCCAGTTCTGGACACCATACTTTAATAAGAATGCTGACAAACTAGAACAAGTTCAGAGAACGGTGACAAGGATGATCAGGGAGGTTGAAACCAAGCCGTATGAGGAAAGACTAAAAGACCTGGGCAAGTTTAGTCTTGAGAAAAGAAGACTGAGGGACGCGGGAGATATATAGTATACTTGAAATACAGAGAGGGGCAGGATCTGTTCTCAGTCATCCCAGAGTGCAAGACATGTAATAATGGGCTAAAGCTACAGAAAGCCAGATTTAGATTGAATATTGGCAAAAAAATAAATAAAAAATCACCCCTCTTAACTATTAGAGCAGTACGACAATGGAACCAGTTACCTCAGGAGGTGCTCCAGCACATTCACAATAAAATGAAAAAAAATCTGTCAGACATTTTTCGATTCACATTCCTGCATTGAACAAGGGGTTGGGCGATGGCCTTATACGTCCCTTTCAATTCCAATTCTGACACATGGTGTCAAAAAGAAGCCCAGAGAAGGGAAGCTCAGTAGGCAAAAGCCTCAGAGCAGTGGCTGCGTATGTGACATTTAAGTCTGAGGTACCGAGAAATACTTTACTCATTTATTCCTTTACTCTCACCCCCCACCCCCACTGCCCGTTTAGTATGCCTAGGACTGTTTGTCAGTAAGGATCTACAGTAGTTAATTCCGTTCATACACTAATACTTCTTATACTCCTGTAAGCTAGCAGTTTTCTCTGACTGATCAATGGGAACTTTTTGATTGTGGGTGTGTCAAGCAAACAAAACAAAACAAAACAAAAACCGGGGGGAGGGGGGAGCTGTTGTGTGTGTGTATGTTAGGGAGACATACTACTTCTGGGGTTCAAATATCTCCTGTATATAGCCTGGAACTTGCATGATGGGTTTGTGTGATTGGAGGACACATTTGTTCCTTTCTAATTAACACATATATCTCTGGTCACTTCATGTACACAACACAGAAGGCACAAACGTGTCCTTTTCATGTACACACTTTCTGATCTAAAACATATCTGTGTACATAATGTACTGCTGCAATACCATAAAATGTTAGAATGGGAGTAGAGGGAATGGGATTTTTTAAATTATTTGAACAATCCTTGTCTCTAGAAATACTGTAAAGGAAACACTAATCACAATTCTTCAACACAACTTGCTGTTCGATCTCTAAAGCAAATTCTATCTATTAAAACAGCTACACACACACCCCGTCTCTTCATGAACCTTCTTGTTGCACAGTCTCAGATGTTTAAAAAATATTCTTAGGTGAGCAAAATATTTATTTCCCCAAGAACTACAAAATGTTATCATTTGAAAGTATAACTTCTGCCAACCTGTCTACTGTTTATGAATGCTGAAATCAAATATTTGGAGAATCCATGAAACATGGATATTGTTGGCAAATTGCATCTTAATGACTACAACTATGTATCGGGACACCTATTAACATTGCCTTCACAATTAAGGGACACTTCCTTTGCAATTTAGTCACAATTTAGGCTCCCAGAAAGACTGAATGTATGCTGCCATCTTCTGGCAAGTTCCATCCAAAATTCTTACATCTCTGTGCACGACTGTATCTATTTACATCTTTTGTCTGTAAGTAACATCAGGTCCCTGGAATATAATTGGTAACAAGACTGCATCTAAAGTGCGATTCAGATGGGGTGGGAGTGAAGTATCTGAATTTCCAGGAAAGCCTAAGGAGTTTTATGCTTTGAAACAAACTTGCAGGTTCTTTTTCTTGTATGATGCTGGATGTATTGGCAGGTGAACCACATTTCTTACAAAGGACTAGTAAAATTTACCAGAAAGTACAGAGCAAAAATTACTTTGGAATAGTGTACGATAATTATTTGTGAATGGAAAATATGTTCTTGTAAACTGTATTTGAAGACTGAGATCGAATAAATTGCTTCCCCCAGCTATAGCAGATCAACTGAATCAATTTCTGGATTGTATGTCAGCACTAGGGAAGGGATGTTTTGACTTTTTGGACTACAAACCCATTATCCACCATTCTGGGAGTATTATCTGACTTATACATACCTTACAGATACCTAAAGTTGATTTGCCCTGGAGAAAAGGTCTTAAATTTGGTGCTTACCTAGGCCTAGCTCTACTTAGCTTTCTGTCAGGAAGAAAGCTTCCAGCTAGCAGCGGGGAGGGGGGAGCACAGAGAGAGAAGTTTCTAATGGGATTTCGGACAGATAGTAGACCTGACTTCCTAGGATACCAACAAAATAGTGCTTCCTTACAGTTCAAAGATGAGTAAGAAGCTGCAACTAGTATAAGCCTGTTGAATCAATGGAACTTGTGTAGGTGTTGACTCACTAAATTCCCACTGATTCTATGGGCCTACTCTACTTGCAACTGATTACTACTGGATTTCAACAATGATACAACCAGATTAGATACAGATTACCATACTGAAATGTAAGATATTAGGACAAACAAATGTCTTTTACCACATTAGGTACCACCTTTTCTAAAGGTGATCATTTATAATCCTAGATTTCTAATGGGCAATCATTTTAAAAAGGTCTGCTACAAAGATTTCTGACACTGCAGCAGCAGTAGCAGTAGTCTTCATGGTTGTGATGTATAGAAGGTACAGTATTTTGTTTGTAAAATGTGTGGAAGGTCATCTTCTTCTAAAGGAAGCCAGCTGGATATATCTGATACACTGGAAGAATGTAGCAGGCTCAGCATGCAAACAAATCAATTCCTTTCTTCTTCGTTGTGACATTCCTTATATCACTGCATATCTTAACGGTTCTTTCTCATGTTTTAGTTACTTTTCATTGTTCTTTAGCAGTACTGTACAGTAAATCATAAGAATTGGAACCAAATTTGGACAGCCACTTAATCTTACAAAAATCTCTGTAAAAAGGTGCCCAGTTTGTTTAGTACAGAAGAAGGCAAGCTGAACAAGGTGGGGCAACTTTGTTATAAATAGAAATAAAATGTTCACCTAGATTTCTGGGACTGGGAATGCAGAAACCAAAAGGCAAAAGGGATGTCTTTCTATTGTGCTTCTCTCAGTGACACTGCTTCTTGGGAACTGCTCCGGTAGACTTTATAAGGGGAGACCTTCAGGGCTTAATCACATGGACCATTTGAATTGTTTCTTTCTCCTCCTTTTTTAATATGAATATATTTGTATGGAGTCACATGGTATATATACTGTTGGGCCCGTTCACATGGCTGTCAGTTCACTCAGTACATTTCTTGCTATTTGTACTGGGTCTGTAGGCTACGCGTGCCATCTCATATATATAAATTGTTTCTGGGTCCCCACTGTCCTAAAATCTTTAAAAACAAACACTATGTTGTGATATATTGCTATTTTCCTGACACTTTCAACATGCGCCACCTAGTGGAATATGTCATCCTGCAGCTCTTCCTTCCTTCAACCGGGTGCCAGGGGAGGATGGGAAGGCTCTTCTGAACAAAGTAGTTTGTGCTGTTGCTGCTATTGCAGCAAGAACTTTTTACATATAATGATTTATCACTAAGCATTTTTTTAAAAAAAATCAAATTAATATGGTATAAGTGCAGTGGCCATGTCAAAAACCCAACCCATTCACAAAAGTAATCAACTGAAACGATAAGGATTGAAGTGATCATTTTTAAAAGGCCATGCCAGCAATATGGGAAAAAAAAACCAATTGGCTGGCCAAATGAATTGATGCTACGTATACATTGTGTGAACAGAAATTTATACAGCGGTTTAAATGAGATAATCAATACAACTACTGTTCTTTTGGCACGTGTGATCAAGCCCTCACTGAATTACTGTCCCATGGAACAGAGAGATGACTCCAATGAAGCAGTGTGACTATGATGTGTTCCTTTCTTCTGTCCTGCTGAACAACATGAAATGAAGCAGACTATGGAAGTAGGAAGACATCTCTTTTGCCTTCTGGTTTCTCTTCTCCAAGTTCTGTGACTTCTAGGACTGGAAGTCCTAGAATTATGAATATCCAATCCGTTTATAAGAACGAAGGTGCGGCATTTGGGATTGCTGATGTCCAAGGCCATGGAGGGGTGCACTGTTGTTACAGATGTGAGGATGCATCTAAGCTTAACTCTTATGCTTGGAAGTCAACAAGATCTTGGAGACCTTGTAACACAAATTTCCCAGTGATTTCCTAATGGGATGTGAATATGAAAATAGGGCTTGCATGGGCTTACACAGGCACTCTGATACTCATCAGCCATCATGGTTTTAAGTCTGTTATCCAAAGAAGACTTGGTTTTGTGGATAGGTGAATAAAAGGGGATGTGCGAGAACTGTACACTTTTATGAATAGTCTAGGCATGTGGGCATGCCTTGACCTCAGGCAGGAAACTTACAGCAATGAGGTCTGTCAGCCCATGGCCAAGTTGGGCAAGCAATACACAGAGCAAATAAAGAACTAAGATGAGGAAAACACACAATCAAGTCTGGGGGCAGGGGGGAAAGTCAAGGTTGAAACAGATACATTCTTACCAGTTCATAGGACAGGCACAAAACATGTCACAAGTCACATAAAATCCAGGGTCAAAGGGTAGCAGAGAAGGATTCAGATATTTCAGGGATGCAAAAACCAACAGATATGAACCTGTCATCTTCAGCTTTTTCTCAAGAATCTGCAAAAAGCTTTTATTTAGGAGTTGCTAGGCCCACCTAGGGTCCAGCTGCAGCAGCTTAAAGTCTTAAGAAACATTATGCTCACAAGGAGCCACTGAACAACTTTTGCACAGCTAATACTTCTTTCAAGGACAGTTTTGTGCTTCCTCTTCAGGAGCTGCCAGGAGCTTGAATTCTTATGGGTGATAGTTCTGAACTCCCATCATCTGAAGTACTGGTTTCAGAGGTAGGCTGCATGGTGAGAGCGCTAGATCTTTATCAATATGGGCTTTTACAGCTGGGGGCATGCCAAGATTATATAACAATAATCATGTGTTCTTAAGTCAATTCGGATTTATGGCAACCCTTTTCAGAAAAGGCTTACCATTTCCTTCTTCTGGAGGTGCTCTAGGCCTGTGCAATTGCGCACGGCCATACACGGTGGCTCTATTCAAAGGAAGTACAGTGGGGAATCAAACTTCCATCCTCTGGCTCTGCAGCCAGATACCTAAACCACTGAGCTATCCAGCCAGCATGCCAGGGCAAGAGAGAAGATTTTTGTCCTCCCTTAGGCTATTAGTACTGGTAGTTCAGATATCGCCCCCCCCCCCCAAAAAAAGTGCAAAGTAGAAGATTCAGGACAGATAAAAGGAAACACTTTTTCATATAGTACATATTTTTGCTGCAGAACTTGTTATGACAATATGGTGGTAATGCCCATCATCTTCAACAGTTTTTGAAGAAGATCAGGTGAATCCAAGAAAGATAATGCTATCACAGTCAGGAAGGTGATATATTATCTCCAGAAACAGAGATATTATTCTTCAAGTAGCTGTCATTGGGAACATGAGCAAGAAAGCACTATTACATTTATGTTTTGCCTGTGAGCTTCTGAAAAGCATATGGCTGGCCATTCTCAGATCAGAATGCTGTTTTGCTTAGGTCTTTGGTCTGATCAACTACAACTGTTCTTATAATCGGCTGTTATTAATATTTGTGTTGCTTCTGCTTGACATAATTATAGATGATGATTTGGTGCATTTTTGCACAATACCACATTTTATTGGAGTTGCTGTCATATAAGTATCTTTGACTGCCTTCCATACTACACCTCAACACTTCCTTCTCCATTTGATACATAGAATATTAATTCTCTACCCTCAAGTTTCAGAAACCTTTCAACTGTGGCCACATTTCACATCCACAAGCTTGGTTTTCAGACAGAAATAAAGTCCATTTGAAATAAGAGATGAAACTTGTTCACAAAAGCCGTTTTCGGATCTTTTAAAAAACATGTTTAATAACAAGCTGTGGAAGAGACTCTAAATTGCTAGATTGAAGGAGAAAATTTTGAAAGACAGATGTCAAAATGAAACGGTTCATTACTGCTTTCTGTATGAGGGAGAATATTTCACAACAGTACAAAGTACGTCACATGGAATAAAATCTGGCTTTTGACTACATTGGTCCAATTTGTGCCAGAGATTTATTTTTAAGGTTGGAAATTTAGAAAATTTACATTATGTTCACAGGGGATACAGAACGATAAGTGATTAACAGAAGCAACAGATGTGATGGACTAGGCATATCTGTTCTTACCTGAAGCTGTCAAGAGGCAGGGGACTCCTCAATTGGTTCCATCCATGTAACTAGCTCTTGACTGTCAACTGCTGCCAACATGGATGGCTGACAGTAACCGACAGTCAGGCCACAGAGGTTATTTAGAAGACAGCAAGCAGGACTGCTTAAATATCTCTTTATAAAACATTTTCTCTTGTTAAATCATCATCATCATTTTATTTTACTAGGTAGCTTTTTCTAAAAAGGACTCAAAATGTCTTATAATATTACAATACATAGTTGTTTTTAAATGGTGAAAATTATTCAATGTAAAATGTTTAGACATTAATAAGCAAGTCTAGCCCTGCCAATAGGCAGAGTGAGTGGGGAAGGTGATGGGGAAGGGCAGCAGCTGCTTTGCCATTCAACCTGAATTGCCTAGTCATTTCCTTTTGTTGGAAGACACAGCTGCATATGCCACACAGCTGTCTGTTGCTCACTGCCCTCAGGTGTTATGCAGGACATGTCCCACTGCCAGTGCTGATGCAAAATTCAACTGGTAGTTTAGTTTACTGCAATGGACATTTGTGCATGTGTGCCACCTTATTCAGCTCAGGAAGCAAATCATCTTGGTTTGGCCCTCTTAAGAATTTCTTTCAAAACCACTTTTGTAGCTTCCTCGTTTCTCATACCTTAATACATTTCTTTATACTATCTAGGTGTACTCAGAACATTTACTATTTACCAACATGTACTATTCTTCCCACCCAAAGTTTAAAAAAAATGAGGAAGAAGCTGTTCCCAACCTCCCAAAAACTAGAACAGAAATCCCACAGGCTACCAGAGGTGAACACTATAGAAAAAGAGCCAGATAAAAGCAGGAAAGATGCATGCACAAAGATGTTTAGTAAAACACACTTTCAGAATTTTAGCTGAGAACAATGAACTGTCCTCCTACAGCGTGGCAATAAAACAACATTGTCTGAAAATCCAAAAGGGGAATAACGTTTTTATTTTATTCATGACAAACATGTGGAGAAAGTGGTAATGATGAATAATCTGGTCAAAAGAACTAGCAGGAGTACATCACAATAAAACAGCAATAAATGAATTATGAAGGCATATCTGCTAATGTTAAACATCCATCTCAATATGGCACATACAGGAACAGAATATATGGTAGCACTATCAAATGTATGCAAAAGTGGCAAGGGATGGGGCTTTTCTTTTAACAAAAAGAAATCATTCATCTGCATGTTATCTTCCAAAGATAAACTACTTCCAATGTGGGTGATCCATGATCAGATTGCCAGCCCTCCCCTCTCAATTTAAAAGCATCTCCTTCGAGAATATTTTGGTGCTGTTGCCCTTTCTTCCAGCAACAGTTTTCTTATTTTAGATCACACTCCACTCAGCCACCAAAGCACTCTGCTCTCTCTATCTCTTTTTGTCCTGTAGCTTGTTGGGCTCTTGGTAAATACTGGCTGAAGACTAAGGAAGGATGCTTGGAGAGATACAAAGGGAACAGGAAGAGAACTAAAACGAGATAGATGAGGTAGGAAATAGCTTGGAGATACTGTTGAATTTGGTCAGGAAAAGACCACTGGACCCTGGAGTAACAGCCCTTTATCCATGGAGTGAAATGGACTTGTGGTAGAGTGGATGAAGATAGTTTGTACAATGTATAAGCCTGTTATTCCACCTAGTTCAGTAGTCCTGCTGAAATGCTTTACACTGAAAATGCCAGCGACTCAAACTGAAAAAAGAAGATGGCCTATTGAAACATAACACAGTGCAGTCAGTCAAAGCTAGTCAAGAAACACACTCTGTATCAACTTCTGCTTGTCTTTCCACTCAGTACAGTAAAATACGAGGTGGGCACAGAATGTCCTGTTGAACAGAAATCTATGAAGAAATCTCAAGTGATGTGAAAAGAGTTATGATCAGGTTATCCACATGTTGATGATGGTGACCATCCCACTGTCCACTGTCACTTGGATATCACATCACACGTACATGTGTTACATTAGACAAGTCCACTGATTGTAGTCATGTAAACACCTATAATGTTCTTCTGAAAAAAATGGCAACTGTCAAAAAAAAAATCTGTTACATGGGAGGCATCTGTAATGAAGAACTGCAAGAAGACTGAATGCACAATTATTTATATTCTGTGTTGTTCCTATGTTTGAGGTAGGTCATAACAATAATTATAAAAAACCCCAATACAAACCTCTCCCAAAATCTGAAAATTGAATACAAAAATAGCAGCAGTAAAAGCAAGTGTTAAAACAACATTCATCAAGCAGTAAACACACCTATAGCAATCAAAAAGATGAGCAAGGGGAAAGAAGATCCAGAAGCCTCAAGCTAAGCCTTTCAAATGCATGTTGGAAGAAATGGGACCTGTATTTCTGAATGAGTACTCATTTTTGTACACATTTTTGTCCTAGTTGTGGAAGCAAAGGGAATGTGTGGAGTAAGAATGACTTGCATGACTGTCCTTTTAGGTCAGTAAGGGTTCCATTTTGAAAACTGTCCAGGTACTTAGAATGAGAGCAGGCACATTGCTGATGTAATTGCAGCCTGTGTAAACAAGTGACTGGACCTTTCAAATAAAAGAGAGTATTCTTTGCTTTGGACATGTAAAACAATGTTGAAAGATCCAAAGTTAAAGCCTATGTTGGTTTTCTTTGATGACAAGCAAAGCTCAGTAACAAGATGATCTTACTGTTTCAGGTACATCTGATTGCCATATAAATCTCAAAGTCTGTGATAATACTCAGAGTGTAACCTGCAGGCTCCTTTTTCTGTTAAGTGTAGAACATCTAATTTGCCCTTCCATTCTTTCTGCTGCCCTTATAAGTTTTTTAGTTACTTTTACATACATTACTTTACTTTATTAGCATTACTTTCCTCAAACCCGGCTTTGTTCTTTTTCCCAAAGCATCACAAGGGAAAAACACTGTGATCATTTCTGGGGCTCCACCCCTGCAGGGCTTCCTCAAGTCACAAGATGAACACATAAGTAATTTGTTTACAAGCTCATTCAAGTTTTTTGTCCTTCGCCCTAGTAAAGTTTATGGAAAATGAAAGAGTGTGAATGTTATTTTGTGTCCAAGTAGTCCAAGTGGCCACTTTGGTTTAGATTTGAACCTAGGCACACTTAGAGCAGCCCAAATCAAACCAAATTAGTCATGAGAAACTTAAGCCCTATTTATTTTAATAGGTCTGTTCTGACTAAATCTGAGTTCAACTCTGTAATAAGGAGGTAGCATCTCCTGCTATTTCTCTATAATTAGCATACATCTCCTTCCTTAAATTTACAGGAAAATCTTCATCCTTGTTTTGATATACTTTTGAAACATTTTCTTCCCCCAGCAGGAGAAAATGCCAGGATTTACATTTGAAGTTGGCAAGTTTTAAGAGCAAACTATCCCAATGAGGAGTAAACTGAGGCAGAAGGCCAGTTCGGGAGGGAATTATGTCAAGTGGAATGTGAACAGTGCATCATTATGTATGGCTAGGAGTCAGTTGAAATAACTTCACATTCCACTCCTTAAGTACTACAGCCCATGTGAGTCAAGCTGACAGTTGATAATTAAGAGTTCCCCCACCTCAAGATTTAAGAAATGGAAAAGAGACATCATCTGAAAACAGTGCAGGGTGTATATCTTTCTGGAGGTGCAGAAGACACGAATAAATGAAGTTGATAGAGTTAGAAACATAAAAAGGAAACACGAGAACACACACAAAAATAAAAATGACAGCAAGAAAGTTTGGGCAAAAATATTAAAATGCTGGAAAAGTGAGAGTTGGTTCAGTAGACTTATAAATTTGAAATAAAATGTGCATAAATCTGACACAAACTGCAGCAACTAATGGGTTCCAGTCAGTATAAATTTTGTACGACTGTAGATGGTTAGAGAATGAAACAAAGACAAACATGTTTAGGCAACAGACTACAGAGAAAATACAGTAGAGAAAATGATTTCCCCCTTAACAATACATTTATTAGGTGTAGTCCTTGTTTCACTCTAGAATCCCAGCAAAGAAAAAGAATTAATCCTGCCCAATTAATTCCCAGATTTCCAGTCCCAACTGGACAATCACACAATTGCACATGGCCCCAGCTCTCTAAAAAGTCACTATCTGCCTCCATCATGAGAAGAAACCAAAAAAATCATTGAGAAGAAACCAAAGGTCTAATCTTATATTCAATGTCGTGCATTGACTATAAAAGGTGGATTCAACACAAAATGTAAAGACGTATATAAAACAAGTGAAGAGACTATGTAAAAGGACGAATTTTGTTACTGGAAGAATGAGGAAAGACCTCACGACTCTCCTAACAACAGCTTGGGTCTCTTCCTTTTCCCTTGCACTACAAACATGGAGCAAATATATATACAAAGAATTAAAACAGAATCAACTAGAAGCATAATTAATTACACATAGGGAAGCAACTAATGAAACTAATCAAAGTACACAGCGTGTTAATGAAAGTTAGCAGCTGGGACCAAATTATTGCATTAGGCATAGCCAGAGTGCAACAGAAAATACAGTCTAGTGAAAGCTAATGGCTTAGGGCACTGTCCTACATACAGTTACCGAGGAATCACTGAGGCAAATCGCCAGCCATCCTGCCTGCAGTGAGTGTAGTCAACATGTTCAACTGTACTTATTGTACTTCACTACATTAGTAACTTGTGAATTCTTTTCCAATTATTTTTATGCGGCACTGAATAATTTAATTTTAAAGCTAAGTGCAGAGGTAATCACATGTATGCTTAAAATGTTTGCTGCTTAGAAATCAACATTTGCTAACAATTAGTGCAACAGGCTACAGCTGTGTTTTCTTCATGTGGAAATGCTACAATATTTTTAATTACATATTATATCCACTTATCAGATTCTTTTTTGGGGGGGGGGTTATGTTTCAAAACCAGTACAAACAGAAGTGGATAAGCAGATCATCCATTTATGGGACCGTAACAATCTTATTCAGAGCACTAAAATAATACAGTACAACTGGGCTTATGTACCTTCCCCTGCTATGCTATACCATCATACTTTTCTACTGGCTTGGCAGTGCCTGAACTGCCAATCACAGGCAATGCGTAAGATATTCTCCTTCTGGGCTGCTTCACAGCTTCCACTTTTGCCTTGGATTGCTGGAATCTCTCTCTTGCCTTTTCTCGAGCCACACATTTCCTCAACAATTTCTCATCTGTGTTTTGTCTTTGTAGCATCTGTTGCCTGAAACAGGAGCAAGAAGACTTCTCAGTTTTCCATTGCTTCTAATGGGTGTACATAACACACAAATAACTACAGTACAGTTTAAGTGGAGATGCTGATACAGAAACTCTAAATGTAAACCTAAGTGAGATGTGACCTGTGTTGCTTTGAGTTATGCCGATCGCCATACTATAATAAACTAAATTTTTAAAGAATGTGAAACTTTTCTAGGCATACCAATGTTCTGTGTTTAAAAAACATACACTGTAATGGGTTAGATCTAGACTACCACAAACACAAGGTGAGAGGCAGAAGCTGACTTTCATGGCCCCCTCCTTTTTCTGCACATTGCATTGGAATATCTTGAATCAGAAAATATATCAGTCACAACTGGAATTAATGTCTTATTCTGCCACTTGCTTCACCATTAAATTGCAATCTTCTATGCAAATATATAACAATAGCTTCGGGTTAATTAAATTCACCTTTGCAGTCTATGGTTGATTTTTATGCATCAGTGTTCCATTAACTTCCTTCCCAAATGTAGGCAAGACCAGATATTAACTTAATTTGTTCTCTATAAAACACAAGTAGCAAATAAAGAATTCTAGCTAGTGCACATTCTTTTACCTCCACAGAACGAGCAACTGAAGGGAGAATGGCAAAAGAAGTATGCCAGTTCACATTACATTTCCAGAAGATCATTTAACTTACTTCAGGCAAGCAAACAGAAACCTGCTGAATAATGCAGAGTTGCCCGGGTGTCACTAATGCCGTAATTTAAAGACAATAAGATTGTTCAGATGAAAATGAGCCTAATTTGACATGCAAAGCCTTTATTAATAGAATGAAAACAAAAGCTGAAGCATTGCTAATTTTGAGGCCACAAATTGAGTTCGTAGTTAGAGAAACCCATTTTTGGACAATCATAAATCAAGTAAAAATACTAACGGAATGTTTAAAAAAAAAGCAAGAAACATTACTGTTCTGTCAACTTACAGTGTGGAACTATCTGGAAGTACTTCCTAGGCCGGCAAAGAAAAAGAATGGGGTTTCTTTAGTTAAGCTGTAGTTAGTGGTTGCCAACTTTAGGACTCCAGATGTTCTTGGACTGAAACTTGCAGAAACCGTCACCACTGGGAACTGCAG
Source organism: Pogona vitticeps (assembly GCF_051106095.1). NCBI lineage: Eukaryota > Metazoa > Chordata > Lepidosauria > Squamata > Agamidae > Pogona > Pogona vitticeps. The sequence goes on from NC_135786.1 coordinate 80,433,892, forward strand.
TCTTAGAACACCTCAGAACCACTACTATAGTGTATTACAGCTGAAATTCTGTTGCTTAGCATAGAAAGGCGTAACTAGAGCAGTGGTTCCCAACCTTGAGTCGTCAGATGTTCTTGGGCTATAACTTCCTGAAATTCATCACAGTGGTGAAAAAGTCTGGAAGACTTGATCCAAGAACACCTAGGGAACCAAGGCTGGGTACAACTGAGATGTAAGACCCATTGCATCAGTGGGGTTTTGGTGAGTCAATACTTCTGTAAGTTCCATTGATTCAGTGGGCCTCCTCCAGTTGTAAATTGCTATTCTAAGCAGCAGGATACAGTCACAATGCAGTTCTTAGAAGGGCTTTAGTCAGAACTTCATGTGTGAAAGTTTAATCAACTTCCATTTTCATGACATGCTGGGGGGATTCAGTTTATATTTATGACTTTGGCTCCAGCACCCATTTAGTATGGCATGATTTCAGGAGGAGGACAGGGCAATAGTATTCACAAAACTGTAACAAGATAATCTGAGAATCCCAAATCCTATTTTACAATATAACTGTTGAAACAGAAAACCCAAATGACCTAAATTTACTTTTTTCCTTTTCTCCAGTGTTCCATAGGATGTACACTTGTTTAAAGTCTTGCCCATTAAAAAAAGGGTGCTCTAGCAATTGTGAATGAGGAAGTGAATATTTTTAAAGGCTGTGATTCTAGTGCAGACACATTGCACCTCTTATAATTTTTTTAAAAAACAGAAAGCTTCCTCCTTGCTACAAATTCAGCTCTTTTTCCCACCAGACTGAAATATTTTCCATGGCAGACCCACATTAACAACACTGCTGTAACAGAGGTGACTAACATGTGGATAACTGATACTAAGTCTATCTGATCTCACAAGGCCACAATTCAGAAACCAGCCTAGACTGATAAAAAGCACTCCTGGCCATTGTCACTATATAGGCATCTCCAGGCAGCAATGAATCCACATGCCTAGTATCTGTGTCTAGTCTTTCAGGAAAGTATCACTTCATTCAAGACTGGTTCTTTACCCATATTTATTTATTGATTGATTGATTGATTGATTGATTGATTGATTGATTGATTGATTGATTGATTGATTGATTGTCATTGTAAGTATATACACAGTATACCCATACAATGAAATTCACAAACACCCAAAGACCAGACACATGCACACACATAAAATTCCCCAAACACTCCCCACCCACTAAAAAAATCCCCCAACACTCCCCACCCACTAAAAGTCCCCCACTAAAAATACAAACATCTACACCGCAGGCCAAGTAACACAGTCCAACTAACTATTCACTACTGGTGGTCTTTAAGCTCATTATTAAGTGCAATTATAGCTCTGGGATAAAAACTATTCAGAAAACGTGTGGTCCGAGTCTTAATTGTTCTATATCTTCTGCCAGACGGCAACAGTTCAAAAAAGATTTGATCATTATACACCCAAAAAAGCCTCCATCTTCAGTTATATTTCAGTTTGATCCACTTACAGGAGATAAATACAGACTTCTGATGAGGGAAAGCTAAATGTCATCTGCCTATTATTTAAGAGATAACAATGTTAAAAGTGTAACACTCATATATACCATTGCTTTCAGTACATGCCACATGTTTCAACTAGTATCATGTAAATAAAGAAAACTGTGTTGCACCAAAAACACTTGTACTTTTAAAAGTGTAGCATGAAGAAAGCTCTTAGTTTTGGTAGAGTAGAAGCAACAGCATAAAAAGCAGCTTTGAGTGCTTGCCTCAGTTGATTATGGCAGAATCAAACAGAAAGGTTTAAATCGAAACCACAACTTGGTGTAGGCTTTCAGCAGTGGTTGCTGCTTAGGTAGCAGCACATGTGGGTACTGAAAATGCGAGTTCCATGGGTGGGAACACAGAACCCAGCCTTTGCCATTATACTGCCTAGGCCAGTGACGGCGAACCTTCTTGAACCCGAGGGCCCAAACTGGAGCGGGGGAGGGACCCAGCGGGCAGCAGTGGAAGTGACGATGGCAGAAGTGGCAGTGAAAAGGGGACTCCTGGGCATGGAGGTACCTACAGACCCCACTCCGGATCTGCTTCCAGTCATGCCCAACCCCCGTCAGCACCAGCTGCTCCGGATCCTAGCCCGCCGCCTGTCATGGCGCTAGCACCGCAGCTGTAGCTGCCTCCTCAGATTTGGCTGCCAGGGGTAGCAATCCAGCAACTTATGGCTCGTGTGCCTGCAGAGAGGGCTCTGTGTGCCAGCTGTGGCACATGTGCAATAGGTTCACCCTCACTGGCCTAGGCTGTGGAATTTGCTGCCTAGGAGATTCACCTGGCCTCCACTTCAATGGTATTTATGGTATTTATTTATCTGGAAAACAGAAACTGGGTGTACATTCACTGGTCACCTTGGGAACTTCTATCTCCTTGTTCTTTTCTTTAAAATAGTTCCCTGTACTGTGTGTGGTTTGATCTTTTAATATTACATCATGCATCTCAGATGTTAAATAGCAAGTTGGAGTATATTTTTTAAAATATATATATATACATAGCAAGGTTCCTATTTATTCAAGAAGTTCTCCTTCAATAAACGATGGTACATTTTTGAAAACTCCACACCTTTATGTATAACGTTAATACCTCCCATAGTGAGTAATCAAGAAAAACAAACATACCTCTCCACATGAAAATGTTTATACATCTCTTTTCGCTGCTTCTGTTCTTCAACAATTCCTTTAACAATATATTTTCTCTCCTTTATAACCTCCTCGTGATATCTCCACCCATCAAGTTTTAATAAACCTCTTGTCAAAGAAGTATGCTGAGTGCTGAAGCGTTGAATGAATGCATTTTCTATGGTCCTTCTCTCCTTGCTGTCTAAAAAATGACTATACTTCTGTCTCATTTCACTAATTAACTTAGCTCTTTCCTGCTTGCACACTTTCAAAGTATCATCAATCATAAGCTTCTCCTCTTCATATTTCTTCTGAATATGCTCTCTCTTATCATCATGTAAATGACGAAGGTACTCTTGAACTTCACTTTTAGCAATGAGCATCCTCAGAGCTTCCCGCTCCTTTTTAACCTGGACATCCAATTTCTGACTTTGCCAGTATGCTTTATCAATGGCACACAACGGGCGCAGTCTTACTGTTCCAAACGCTCTAGCAAAGACTCTCTTGTCAATGCTACCTGGAATATGTACAGGCATTGTCTGTGGTCTAGGACGGGTGATGTAACGTAAGTCATGAACAGCATCAAAAAACTCCTTCTCTTTCTCTTGATACTGTTCCATCTCTGTGATCAATGAATAAAAAGGCAGTCTACACACCGAAAGCCTAAATTTAGTTGCCATCTCATTATCATCTTTCATTTCAGTTTTTTTCCAGTCCGTGTGATCTAAAAAGAAACAGTCCAACAGTTGTAGTAATATATACCAAATGTTTTCAATTTATGAATATTTTGATTGGAGAAGTTACAAAATTTTATATCTTACTGTGTTTCCACAAAAATAAGACAGGGTCTTATATTAATTTTTGCTCCAACAAAAACATTAGGGCTTATTTTAAGGGGATTTTTTTTTCATATACAACAATCCACATTTATTCAAATACAGTCATGCCATCTTCTTCTGTTTCCTGCACAATGGTGGAGGATGGGGTTTCATTCAACTGGAACTTATTTTGGGGGTAGGGCTTATATTACGAGCATCCTGAAAAATCATACTAGGGCTTATTTTCAGGTTACGTCTTATTTTCGAGGAAACAGGATAGCATAATCACATAAACAATTGCATCTCATCTAAAGGACTCGACAGCTGAAAGCAACGGTGATCTCTCAATAGTCTTGGATTTGCTCAAATATATAAATCTATGGAATGAAATGGTTAGTTAAAATAGTAAACTTCTCAAACTATTCATAACCTAACAATTAAAATATTTAAAAAACACAGCCTCAACACTAATAAGGCTTACTTATTTGATTCCTAGTGAAATCATACAAAATCTGTCTAAGCCAAAAAAAAAAAAAAAAAAAAAAAAAAAAGTTCCACTGAAACTAATGGAGCAAGTTAGTCATGACAAACTTAATTTTCATTGCTGGGTCACAGTTAAATTTAGCTTCACCAGGGAGGGGGGATCATTTTTGAAGTGTCTGACTTGACTGTATTACCATAATTTTCAGCTGATCTGAAGGCTTTATGCTGCTCACTTGTCATTTAGAGGTGCAAATTTCTAAAAAAAGGAAGACAACTGAAGAGCAAGAGAAGCAGGAACAAGAGAACAGATTTATAATAATAATTAATAATAATTTATAATTTATTGTCATTGTAAGTATATACACAGTATACCATACAACGAAATTCACAGACACCCAGAGACCAGACACATGCACACACATAACATTCCCCAAACACTCCCCACCCACTAGAAGTCCCCCACTAAAAATACAAACATGTACACCTCAGGCCAAGTAACACAGTCCAACTAATTATTCACTACTGGTGGTCTTTAAGCTCATTATTAATTGCAATTATAGCTCTAGGATAAAAACTATTTAGAAAACGTGTGGTCCGAGTCTTAATTGTTCTATATCTTCTGCCAGACGGTAACAGTTCAAAAAAGTTATAAGCAGGATGGGAAGAGTCTCTCAGGATGCTGTGTGACTTCCTCAGACAGCGGGATGTGAAGATGTCATCCAGGGTTGGTAGCTGGAGCCCGATGATATTCTGGGCAATTTTAATGGTTCTCTGTAGAGCTTTTTTGTCTGCTACAGAGCTACTCCCAAACCATGCCAGAATGCCATAAGTTAGGACACTCTCAATGGTGCTACGGTAGTAGGACAGAAGTAAATGCTGTGATAAATTTAACTTCCCGAGCATTCTCAGGAAATACAGCCTCTTCTGTGCCTTCTTTATTAGCATGTTGACATTTATAGTCCATGAGAGGTCCTCTGAGATGTAAGTACCCAGAAATTTAAAACTACCAACTCTCTCCACTTCCTCACCGTTTATGTACAGTGGTAAATGTACATTTCTCTTCCTCCTAAAATCAATTATGAGTTCTTTAGTTTTTTTGATGTTAAGTGTGAGATGATTTTTATAGCAACTGATTTCAAGTATCTTCCTCCTTCTCTACCATATACACTGTTCCCTTAATATTAATTAAGCATCAAATACATACATTGTACAGTGCACAGAGATGGCATGGAAAAATAAATTAATTAAGAGGCACTGGTAAAAGAGAAAGGGAAATGGGTTTTCTGTCGAATGGCAGCAGTAACAATGAGTAATGAAGTGGTGATGGGTAGCATATTGTATAGGAAACACCCCCTGCAAAGCTGCTACACTGGGAAGCTATCCTATTTGATGGAAAGCCAAGTTTAACTGATTCACAAAAGCGAAGGCAAAACAATACTTAATATACTAAAGTACTAGATTTCATTTCTCTTTTCTAAAAGGTAATTTAACATTGATCTATTATCTTTAGACATTGTAAGATGTTTGAAACAAAACATGGAATCTGTTCCAATAAACCTGTGAAGAGTCTAAATACAAACTAGAGAGACAATCAGACAGAGAACATACTATTTCAATATTAGATCAGTGGTCCATTATAATCCTTTATTTTCTTTCTCAGTGCTCATCTGCCAGCTTTGTTATCTGAATCTGTAAGCACGAGATGGGCACAAATCAGAAAAATTGTGATTCATTTTCATTCATGATTCATCATGAATGAATTTATTTTCTGATGAATCGACAAATCAATTCAATTAATTTTTGGCTCTATAACCACCCCCCAGCACCTAGAGACACTGAATTTGCAGGTTAGCTTCCTCCGACTCTGCTCTACAAGCCCTACAAGACAGGTGAAGTTTGGATTTCACATGTCCAAGTTATACATTCACAAGGACCCCCCCCCCCAAAGTTCCCCCCAGGCACCCAGAGACACAAAATTCAGAGAAGCTTCTAATGACTATTCTCCACAATCCACCCACATTTGGTGAAGATTAGGTTTCAGACATCCACGTTACACATGCACAAAGTGCATCCCCCCAGGAAAGTGCTCTTTAGCAGCTGCCTTGGGGGAAACCCAATCTTCACCAAACGTGAAGGGACTGTAGTGGAGAGGTAAAGGAAGCCGGGGGGGGGGGGCATTTTTAGCCCAAACAAATTAACAATTCCAACAATCCTAAAAATTCATTGATTTGTATTCATCAGGGCATTGATTTGTATGAATAAGAATTATCTATTTTTGAATGAATTTGGTAACTCATTTCTTAATTCTTGCTCATCTCTAGTAAGCACGTGTGCTCAAATAGTGATTTAGCTCACATTTTGGCCTGCTTTGGGCATGGCATGGTGTGGCATCCACCCTCGTGCCCTTTTTGCTTGATCTTCAAGCCTCAGAGCACACGAAGGCAAACACTCCTCTTTAACACCTCTTTAACACTCTCCTCTTTAACACTGCTGCCACCAAGTGATCCCTAAATCACCATTCCCTCAGAAAGATTCAGGTCCACTCTTCAAGTTCTTTTAAATAAAACTTTGGTTTATTGATTACAGAGATTAATTCATAATTATCTTCACTAGCTAATCACGCCTCAGAATTTCCCAAACTACAAACTTTTTTACTTTCTCTGACTTTTCTCTACTGACTGACTCTTACATTTCTCTACTCCCTTCTGACTGACTCAGGCTCCGCCTCTTATAGCATCTCTTTCGGCTCTGCCTCTCAGCAACATTAATAGGCATGAACGATTATTACATAACATAAACCATTACATAATATAACATGAACCATAGACCTAATAAATAGAGAACGCTACACATGGTTTAATGTATTTCCCAGCAACCAATGTACAGGAAATAATGAACCAGCCTAATTGTGTTTCATGCCCATCCATAGCTTTGTAGCTTCAGCAGCAGGGCTATTTTGGGTGTGCTATTTTGCTGGAACTGGGTTGGAGTGATGGGGACTGGATTGTGTATACATGAAAGGGACACTTTAAATAAGACTACAACCCAGGAAGTGACTCTTTTTGGTGCAATCTAATGCAGTCCTATTTCTCTGTTTGATTGCATCTTAAGACAGTAAGAAACATTCAGCAATCTACTTTAAGGCTTCTTTAGTTGCAGTGAATGAGAATAGTTTCTTAAAATTTATTATGTATGCCATAAAGAGTGGTAGAATATACCAGATGGGTGGGATATAAATCAAATTAAATAAATAAATAAATAAATAAATAAATAAATAAATAAATAAATAAATAAATAAATAAATAAATAAATAAATAAATAAATAAATAAATAAATAAATAAATAAATAAAGGCTACCTGTGGGGGCCCCGGGATACCTTAAGCGCTGTAGAATTATCATCATAATTATCCATTATAATTATGATAATTATAGTTACTACCATTAATGTCAATATGACATTAGTCATTTCAGAAAAAGTGCTGTTTATAGACACGAAAAAGCCACTGTGGATCATGGAATTAGGTCTGTACGAGTAGTTTTCTTTTGACTCTGGTTCTTATCAATATCAACAATTATTAACTGTAGTCCTACATTTGGTTTTCTATCAGTTTACCTACCTGTGGCATTCCACAAAATCTTTCATGAATGAAAGCAAAGTATATTGTTTTATTTTAGTCTAGTCTGAAATGGCATGCATGTTGCTTATTTTAAATATAGTATCATAATAAAAGGTGTAAGTTTGAGGTGGAGAATGAGTTTGACATTTTCTACTAAACCTCTTCTTTTTCAAGTCAGGTCTCATTGAGAGTGGCTGTATCTTCATGTCAGATTATGCCATAGTTATTAGTCATATGACTGGAAACAATTTTAATAAATTACAATGTGATTTCAAGCATCAACAGGTTCTTCAAGCATGCAATTGAACTGAAAACTATTTCCCAATTTTTTTTAGTTTCCTTTTCCTTCTCCTCTCATGGCACAAGGCTTCTGTGATGAAGTTTATGCTAATAAATCAATGAATAATTTGTCTCTGCTATTGAACAATTCAATTCTTTTAAAAAAGTTTATGAATGTGAGATATTGTGCTTCTGTCTTCATGCTCCACAATATCATCAAAATGGTCTACAGGATACCCTCTTGCATTCACTAACATTCAAAAAGTGACACCAAAGAAGTGAAAATCCCTGAAGCTGACTCCTTTTTTCATCAGTTAATCACTTCTCAGTCACAAAACAATTGGCAACAGTGAGCACGTAAGGGTATCCTGTAGACCATCTTTACTGCTGCCATCAATGTTGTCAACGTTCACGCTGTCCTTTGCTATGTAAAGGACAGCATCCCTTTTTCTACTGGCAATGTGGGCACAGTATTGTCTGTATCCTGTTAATCATCTCACCACTATACAAATATTTTGTAATGAAAAAAACGAGAGAGAGTTTAGGCTTGAATTCTTTTCTCTTTCTGGCTGTCTGCAGTACCTGAAAGGCTCTCCTACAAATGGGTTGATTTTTGTCCCTGTCTTTCTTTGATATCTTTCTCTCTTTCACATTTTGACCTTGGTTTCCAGTGACAGTATTAGCTAACTCACAGCTCTCCCTACTTCAAAAAAAATCAAAAGACAAGAGGGCATCTTTAAGAAACATGCACTTTGCATGTTTGTAGAGCTTTTGGTCCAATGTAGGTTTTCTTCCACAGGTTACCTACCCCAAGGAAAGAGCAGGCATGGCAATATAAGTTTACCTGAGAAGTTAAAAGGTGTCTATGTTCTTCCCCTGTATGTGTTGCACTTATACACATCTTTGTTTCACCATTTCGTTAAGTCCAAAAACAGCCCTTCAAAATATTTTGGCTCAAAGGGAGTGGAGGCACACCCCAGCTGTTCTTGCTTCTGCACTTTTCCAGCAGCCATAGAACAGATCATGTGCTTATTCACACTTGTTGACCAACAGCTCTAACAATTGCTTTGTGTTTGGGTGAGAAGAGGTTAACTCGATATCCCTGGAGATCCATGGCAAAAAAATTCTTTTCTGGAACACTGTTATTCCATTACTTTATTTAAAGCAAGCCTGGGTTTTCGTTTTACTCTTCAAAGAAAACCTGTCTTTTGACTGTTTCTATGACTTTTCATTGCCCTCCAAAGATCTTTCTCCTCGGGCCATGAAGCTACAATGAACTATTTCAGAAATGGTGTCCAGAGGAAGCCTGTTCCATGAATGTCCAGCTCATACGAAAGCCATTGTTTCACCCTTTCAAAAGGCCTTTTTCTGAGGATCTTTGTTTCAGGCCATGCAGTCTGGATTCCTTTCAAATTCAGAAAAGCAAGTAGGACCACTCACTCTCTTTCAAGATACCATATTTTTCTGTTTATAAGACAACCCCCCTTTTCTAACCCCAAATTAGAAAATTTGATGCCTGCTTTTCCCTTCCTTTTGCTAAGCAATGGAGCTTAGCAAAGGGAAGGGAGAAGCAGGGATCAAAGCGCTCCCTTTGATCGCCGCTTTTCCTTGCCTTTTGTGAAGCCACGGGGCTTAGCAAAAAGGAAGGGAAGTCTCCCTTCGGGTAAAGCAGCGATGAAAGGGTTTCAGGATCAAAGGGCTGTGATCATGCCCGAAGGGAGCCTTCCCTTCCTTTTTGCTAAGCCCTGTGGATTCGCAAAAGGCAGGGAAAAGCGACTGCCTTCCATGTATAAAATGACCCTCAATTTTTTATCTAATTATTTAAGGAAAAAGTGTCATTTTATACATGGAAAAATATGGTCAGTAAGATTGGTAATTTCAATTGATTTGATCTGTTTTAAATTGGGGGACATTTAAGACCACTTGTTTCTGCACAGGGGTGTGGGTGTAAAACAGTTTTACCTTTTAGGCCCAAACTTCCCCAAATTTGTCTGCTACATCAAATTTGGGGCTGATCCAATGCCAAATTTCTAAGTTAGAATTGTTTGTTTCGGCTGCCCCTGTTTTTAGAATTGCTTTGTAGAATGGCAGTGATATTAATTCCAATGGCAGTGATATTAATTCCAAAACTGAACACCAAGTTTGGTGTGCATTTTGCTCTAGGTTTCAATTTCTTTTTAAAGTGTCCTCTGAAATGATTCTAGCCTTTGTGGCGCAGAAAGAGGAGGCAATGTTTTCACTCATCTCCAGGACAATGATCAGCACCTAACACAATCACATGTGTTTATTTGCTGCAAAAATAAAAAGAAAGAAAAGAAAAGAAAAGAAAAGAAAAGAAAAGAAAAGAAAAGAAAGAAAGAAAGAAAGAAAGAAAGAAAGAAAGAAAGAAAGAAAGAAAGAAAGAAAGAAAGAAAGAAAGAAAGAAAGAAAGAAAGAAAGAAAGAAAATTCTGCCACCTCTTTACATTTTCTAACTTGTGATTGCCAGGACCAGGCATGACAGGATACCACAAGTGGCAGCCCAGAAAATTCAAAGGAAATATTTCTCTACAACATCAGGAGGCATATGATGATCCTATAATTGTGCATATCATTTTATTAATTGCATATGAGAGAGGTCTGATCTGCACCGCACAAAAATAAAAAGTGATGCCTTTACTTTCAGTAGTTTCATTACTAGTCTTCACTGGCTTCATGACACTTTCTAAAGGTAACAAAATATTGTACAGATGATCCATTTCTCTTTATCACCCAGCTGCCCAACTCTTCATCTGTTTTGGCCTTCACAGCACCCTTTCTTCACCTCCATCTTTATGCATTCTTCCATGCTGCTCTCTGTTCCCAAAACAACCCATATTTCTGTCAAACTACTTTGTCTCTGTGACTCCGAATTCTCTGCATTTTGACACTTCTATGCTTTCTCACACCAGCCTGGCTTAGACTGGAAGCCCTCTATTGTTGTGTACCAGGTATGTCTAGCTTGCTTTTTGTTTGTTTATGGTTTTTAAAAAATTCAAGTAGCATGAACTCACCAACAAAACTGAACAAAGCTGCTCTAGAATATTCCTCCTGAGAGGATATGAAATGTTAAATTTAAACAGGCCATTATCGGGATCTTGCCAGTAGAAACGCAGTGTTGCAGATAATGAAACAGTACTAAAGATAAGCTGGGATCATCAAAGTTATCAAAAGGAAATAGAAAGAATTCTTTGGGGGCTGGGAAAGGTAAGCCATAAATCAAGTTGTAATAAAAGACCAAGAAACAGAAAACTGAGCATTATGCCAATAACTTTGTCAGTCATTGTTTGCAACAGTATGCTTTTTGCTACTACAGTATATGTGTTGATATTGATAAATATTTTTCTTGTTTGTCTCAATACAGTGTTGCAGACGTTAATCATTAATGCACTGTAGGCTTTTAGAATCTGCAAAAATGACACTAGAAATAATTAAAATCACAGTAGATGCTACTTGAAAATGTATCTATGCACTTTACCACAATTCCTTTAACCTTTGTAGTATGCCAGTGTTAAACATAACACACTGGTATAAATACAATTTCCTCTTCATTAACATAGCATAAAATCCTAATAATGATTTTCACATTATTAACTCTTCAATGTTAATAAAACAAATGAAAATAGCTATATAGGGAGCCCTCTTTATAATGCTAATGAAAATTTTGTCAACTCAAATTCAGTCAATCTCCTAATTTGGGGACAGCCAGCATATGACAGATTATAGGCGTCAAGAGATCCTTAGTCTTCCTACTTTTCCTAGTTGTTGTTTACATTTCTAACTGTCATCAAAATTCTCCACCTTTCATGATTTAAGAAAAATTGATTAGAGATGGGCACTAAGTGGGTAGTTGTGCTTCCCTCCCTGCTTCCCAGAACAACTACCCACCAGCTTGTTCTCTTGACAACATTCTATTAGCTTTTGCCCTGCCTTACCTGTTATTCCTTTTATCTCTTAACTCCCTGTATAAAGGAAGTCAACAATCATGTTTATGGAACATGTCACAGAAAACATCTCCAAAAGGATAAAATCATCTCCTGAAGAACATCTCCCAAGAACCATGGTCACCTGTTTTTTGCAAACAAGTGGGAAAAGTGCATATGGACTGAGAGCAGCCAGGAGATTAAACATGGGAATTACACAGATAAAGATGGGTGAGCTTTACTCTTAGAGAATATATTTTTCTGTGTGTCAACTAAAAGCTAAATAATGCTTTTGATTTTGTGTATTTTTACTTTTTAGAAGTTTCAAAACTTTTTTATGCCTGCCATTGAAAATTATAAGGCTTTTTTGTTCTTGTTCTTAAGAACTTTGAAATGCTACAGAGTGTTTACTGACATTATAAATGGCTTTTAATATTTATTTACTTATTTACTTATTTACTTATTTACTTATTTATTTATTTATTTATTTGCATTTATGCCCAGCCCATCTACTCTATTTTATTGTACTATGTTGTAATGGACTATATTATATTGTTTATACTATTGTTTTATATTGTTTTATTTGATATACTGTATGTTGCAATAAACTTATTTTTGCTTGCTTGCTTGCCATTATAGGCTATAAGGTCCAGTGTTTTCATGTTTTTATAATTTTGATTCAAACATGACTAAGTTTTTTTCTGGATTTTGCATAGCTTCAAGTTTACAACTGAGATGTATTTTCACACTTAAGTATTCACACAAAGCTTAAGTTCCATTTTTATGGATATTTAAGTATTTTAAGCCTATTATTTTTGCATGTCTGTATAACTTTTGGAATTAAGCCTATAGTTTTACTTCATAGCTGTAAGACTGTCTTGGATAGATTTTTGGCTTTGCTACTTTTAAGCACGGAACCTAAAAATGATGTAAATAAATAGAACTTGCTTAAAATTAACAAGTTCTGGCCTGGCCTGGAATTATTGCAACAATGAAGAAACCTATAATGAGATATCCAGATGAGTTTACAAATAGTTTGCAACTGATTATTTGGTATCATTCTGGTATTACTGGGATAATGTCAGCTATGATGAATCACAGAATCTGTTCTCTTAACCTGGGAAGCCTGTAAATCTTACAGGACTCTTAGGGGAGTCAGTAGTCGAAATCAACACCTGACACCTGGAAGACACAGTGGAGAATCAAACTTCCAATCTCTAGCTCAGCCACCCCCTTTTTTTTTAACCTGGTAATTTCCAGGGTAAAATGTAACCTTTAAAGATCTGCATTACATACTGTGACTAATTATCTTGGCTTGAATGTTCAAAAAAAAAAAAAAAAACCAAATGCATAAAATCTGTCACCAAGAGTACTTTCATGCTAATAATAGATAACTGGTTAACACACTACATTCATAATTACTAGACTTATGTTGGACATGAATTGTTCTGAAATAATAAAACTTTCATGCTACATCTGTCTGTAATATTGTGTGTTCTGCAGTTGGTCTTGCAATTATATGCTTTTGGACAAAGACTACATGCTCATGACCTTGTTTTTTACTTGGGCAGAAGATCATTTTCTACACCATGCATATTCTAGATGCGAAACACTACAACGTATCTAATAATTGGATCATAAATGAAGATGACACAGTGACTGATGCAAAAGTGTTTTCAGTCTCATGTGCTAAACATAACTCTGCTTATTTTATAAAAAGCCCATAGCTTTTAAAGTATGAAATGTATTTGTGTGTTAAGTATTTTTCCCTGCCACGCTGCAAAGTTATAACATAGTAATTCATTCAGTTTTTCTAGTCTTTTTCATCACAAAATACATCCTACAGAACTACACAAAATATATCCAAAGTCAGGAAAGGAAACCCATACTATGCATATATTTCTCCATAGTATCACAAGGTTAAACAATTTTGGCAGGGGTTAGGAACACTGGGTTCTTCAAAAATTGATGAACGTATATTTCTTTCATACCCCACCATTGCTAGTCTAGCTAAGATTGAATGGACCGGGGGTTCAACAGCATCTAGAGGAGTGGTTCCCAAGCTTAGGCAATCCAGGTGTTCTTGGATTGCATTTTCCAGAAGCCTGTGCAGGTTTGGGTTTCTGAGAGTTGCAGTCTATGAACATCTGGGTTACCAAAGGTTGGGAGCCACTGATCTAGAAGACCACATGTTTTCCACTCTCAATTTATATGGTAAACAAAATATTAAAATTAAGTGAATGTATTTTAGTTGAGAGTAGATAGATACAAATATACCAATCACATCAAAGCATCAGGATATCCATAGAGAATTACATACATGACACATTCAACTACTAAAATATACTGTGCAGCAACAGAGCCATTGCTTAGGTTACTGACCCTTTCTTGGTGGTGACCGTGATTTCTTTTGTTTGATCTTTTCCTTTTCTCCCATTCGGAGTATGCTTGAGAGAATAGGGTACTGTAATCTTCTCAAATACAAATGAAGCTCCTCAAGATTTTTCACATTCATTATCTGTTAAAACCAACATTTCATTCGTCAAATCTATTTCTATAGCAATATACTAAACATTTTTGTTCATCATGTGTTACACCAAGATCCATCTCTCTGCGGTTTGTAAATGACAACAGCACTTTAACTTTATCTGTGCGAACAAATAACAAAAGCTTTTTTTGAAGAGAAGTGTGTACTATTTGCAAGGTATTTTCTGCAAGGGTCTGTGCTGGCTGATTTGCACTAAAATGGAGTTTAGTCTTTTGGTTTTAAAATCAGAAATGTTTTTGCAAAGGTCTGTGCTGGCTGGTGGGCTCTAAAATGTTGCTTGGTTTGGTTTAAAATGTATTAGTGTAAAATGTGTGGGTTTAGCATGTGTGGGTTTAAAATGTGTTTTAGACTCCAAACACTCCCCCCATTGTCTTCTCTCTGTGTGTCTTCTCTCTTTTTGTGCTTAAAAGCACAAACCTTTGTCTGAGGGGTCTGCGCCCCACTGATGACCTTCTTTCTTTCCTCTTTTCCCCATTGTTCCCTCCCTCCCTCTTTTCCTGCCCCTTTTAAAACCTAAGACATCTTAGGTTTTTTAAAAAAATCTCCCCCTAGTGGTAGAGGACGGATTAACTGGATTTGCATTCGTTCCTATGGGAACAAATGTTTCAACTTAAAACCGGCGTCTCTATATACAAACAAAAAAACAGCCGGAACAGATTAATCAGGTTTCAATGCATTTCAATGGGAAATGCTGATTTAACTTACAAACATTTTGACTTACGAACATCTTCTGGGACAGATTAAGTTTGTAAGTCAAGGCTCCACTGTATTATATTCACTTTTCTCTTTTATTCACTACTGCATCACACTGTTGATTCAGCTTGTAGTCTTCTAAGTCCTCTAGGTCCTCTTCACAAGTGCTACCGCCAAGTTAGCTGTTTTCAATCTTATAATGGTGCATCTTGTTTTTTCAGTCTAAATATAAGATTTTACATTGTGTTTGCTTTGACCCAGTTCTTCAATTTGTTAAAGTCATCTTGAATCCCAATTTTGTCTTCTGAAATATTAACTAGTTCAGCAGCATCCCAATTTGGTGTCATCTGCAAATCTGATGAGTACCCTCCCCATACCTTCATTCAAGTTATTTACTAAGATGGTGAATAACAGTGGGATCCGAACAAAACTCTGTGTCTTCTACTTGTCACTTGTCTCCAGGATGATGAGGAATCATTGGTGAAAACCAGTATAGCTACAAATACTGAATGGCAGCATTATTTAGCCACATTTTAAGCAAAAGCAAAGCAAGCAAAGCACAAGGCGCAGTGGTTAAACTGCACATTTTAACAAAGAGTGCCATCATTCAAAACTTTGCTAAAATCAGGATACATTAGGCCCACAACATTTCCCTCATCATTATGTGTCTCTTTCAGAAAAAGAGGTGAGATTAGTTTGGTATAACTTCTTTTTTGAGAAATCCATGCTGAGTCCATGTTGGGCTTCTTTGTGTCTAGCCTTGAGCATTAAGTTTGACTTGTGGGCATGGCTTGTTTAATTGTTAGGCTTAACAATTTTATATATCAACAATAGTGGTTGAAGAAATATACCAAAGCTTAAGGGAAGATGTAGTGGCTTGTGTTATAATTTCAGAGAGGGGGGAAAAGAGGAGTCTTTTTACTAGGATGCCAACTTAATGCCAGCAGAAACTGTCCTCAGCAGCTCAGTGCTTGAGGGAAGACGCTGTAGGTAAAAGGAAAGCAGAACTCTTGATGGAGTTTTGTAGAGAACTATTTCTGACTTGTATACCCAGACTATGCTGCCTGTGTATTAGAGCCACAGGCCACCATCATTGAAAATGGTAGCAGATGTTGCCCACCCTAGCTGAAGCCATTTCATGTCAATTTAAAATATAGCATTGCAGTTCCTAGTGATGAACAAGCCTTTTTATTTTGTTATATTCAGTCTGACACAGATTGCAGCCAAATTGCTTTAATAATATTTTCCCTTATCTTGGGGTATAATTTAGACACATAAGTGATGAAAATCATTCCACAAGTTTTTCCAGACTTCCAGTATTACTTTGTATCAACAAAGTAATAATAAAAACTATCAATTAAGCCTTAAAAAAATAATGCACAAATGTTTGACTATGCTTTTAAAAAGCTCTATATGACTACATCTGTTAGTTCAAACTTATGCTTTCTCTATTTAATTTTATAAATCATTTTCATTCCTTTTCAGGGTGCCATTTTGACTACTAAAATACTGCAATTCAGACACTAGCAAATTCTGCAGAAAGAAAAGTCAAAGTAGGCTGGAAAAAGATAAAGAAGACAAAAGAAAGAGAATTTAAAATGACAATAAAAGTATAGTGTTTTGTTCTTTTGAAAGAAGGAACAAAAGGAACATTTTAACTAATGTGATAGTGGTCATAGGGTAGCCATTCATCCAGGTTCAAATACAGAAACAGTACTGATAAAATCCAAAAAACCCAAACCAAACCAAGACAAAAAAGTGGCACCTTAAAGACCAACTATCATATTTTAATGTGAGCTTTCGTGGATATGTCCACTGCATCAGATATACGGAGATAGAATGAAATGTTGAATGAAATATCAGTTTCATACTATCTATCCACTGGCTCTTGGGTGTATGGAATATTTAGGTAAAGGCAAAGGTTCCCCTTGACATTTAGTCCAGTCGTGTCCAACTCTAGGGTGTGGTGTCCATCCCCGTTTCCAAACCGTAGAGTCAGCATTTGTCCGTAGACAGTTTCCGTGGTCACATGGCCAGCGTGACTAGACATGGAACACCGTTACCTTCCCACCGAGGTGGTACCTATTTATCTACTTGCATTTACATGCTTTCAAACCAGTTGGCAGGAGCTGGGACAAGCGACGGGAGCTCACACTGTGTGGATTCAATCTTACGACTGCTGGTCTTCTGACCTTGTAGCACAGAGGTTTCGGAGGATTAACTCGCAGTGCCACCACATCCCTATTTATGGAATATTTATGTGCAGTAATTATGGTTTATGTTGTTTTAGAGCTCTGTTGTAAAAATCTCTCAGGACATAGAAAACAGACACCAGGCTTGGGCAAAGATGTGACCAGTGGGGAAAGAAAAAAGAGGAAGGGTGTGGGAGTTTGCTTTTTGTTTTTGTTTGTTTTTGAAGACTGGGGATATACTTAAAACGAGGGAGAGAAAAGGAGAACACTAAATATAAAGGTGAAAGATGGCAGAGGAATTGTGTGTACTAATGTAGTGAATTTTGACAGTTTTACCTTTGATTTGTGATGAGAGATGGGCTTGGTAGTAGTGAAAAAATAACAGTGGCAATAGGTAATAGCAGAAATATTACATTTGGTAATGTCTTAAGAAACCTAGGATTATATTCAATCCATTTATATGGGTGTCCATAATACGTATAAATTTTTATCACAGTTGTTTCCCTCTACATTCTTGATTTATAATGATTCCGTTCTAAAACAGTGACTTTCAAATTTTCCAGTGTCCTGGTAGACTGAAATGGCTGGAGATGGGTTTCCGTGAACTGTCATTTCTGATGTCAGATTTGTGACGACTGATCTGTTTCCATAGAGACTGTCCTGTTTGTTCTACGTAGAGTGCAGAGGGGCATGGTTGGCAAATGATGGCACAGATCATATTAGGTGATGAGCATATGAAGCTGCCTTTGATATTGTGTGTGGCATTGTTAAGTCCTGTAATTATGTTGCCAGAATAGATGTGTGGGCAGAATTGGCATTGGGGTCTATGGCAGAGTTTATTCCCCCTGTCTGTGTTGCTGTTTTGTGGTCCATTGCATGTTAGTATTTCCTTGAGGTTGTATGTAGGCAAGTATGGGTCTCCCACCAAGGGCTTCTTGTCAAGGATAGGATGGAGATCACTTAAGATGTGGGTGAGTCATCTCAGTTTTGGATTCTGCTTGATATGCTTGCACAGACTACCATGATTATCTCATCTAAAAATTGTACACTCAGAGAGAGACATTTTAAAATTGTTATTATAATTGAAATAAAAACGCAAGGTCAATGACATAGATCAGTGGTTCCCAAACCTGGGTAACCCAGTTGTTCTTTGATTATGACTTTTGAACCTATATTTTGTGAGCATCTGAATACCACACTGCCACACCTCTGGAAATGTGCACAACATTCTTTGATTTATTTCATTCGTTCTTCTCTTTAGTGTTCTTCTAATCTATTTCTATTGAGCAAGTACACACACCATTCATCTGTCACTAATACATCTACAGACACGCTGCTATAGGACAGACACTGCCATCACTCCTGTAAACTTAGCCAGCCAGCCGACACCTCCACTCTCCATGGTTCTTGTCTTCTTTTTCTTAATGATCAACTGCACACTTACAGAAAGTCTTTGTAATCCCTCCCTACATACAAGCTTGCTAGGATTGATGGCTGCTGTGGCATGAAGATAGACCTCCAAATTCAAAAATGCAATGCAATTTAGTCCAATTTAATCTTAATCTATAAATGTGGAAAACGTGAAGAGCACAGGAACAAAGAGTCCAAAATCAAGAACATATGTGGAGATCAGATTTGGGACAAAATCTGGAGAAGCTAAAACACTGCAGACAGACTAGTAGGTACAAAAAGGACTCCTGGCCATGCCATATAGTCAATAGGGAATTGGACAGAAAAGGTCAATGCTTTCTAGTTGTAGTTAAATCCTGAACTGTGTTGAAAATGAATCAAAAGAAAACAAAAATACTTTTTAAAAATATGAGAGATCAAGAACGATTGAAAATAATAGAAAGGACCAACTTTCAAGACAAGAAGAGAGTCAGATACAATACTTAGGAATTCAAATCACAAAGAACACAAGTACACTATTCAAAGACAATTATATGAAATTAATTAAAGAGATACAGACAAGCTTGGTGAGATGGGATAAACTACAGCTGTTGTTGATGGGAAGAACAGCAACTATCAAAATGTTCCACTCAAAATTTTATTCTTATTCCAGACAATTTCCATGATGTTATAACAGTCTTTCTTCCAAGAACTTAATAAGATAATCATGAGATTCATCTGGCAAGGTAAAAAACCAAGAATCAAAATCAAAGCAATGCAAGATGCCAAACAAAGAGCAGGTTTTGGTCTTACAGATTGGATGTTATATTATAGAGCCTGTGTATTAGTTTGGATAAAGGAATAGATAACCTTAGATAATGATAGGCTACTTAATTTAGAAGGACATGATCTGCAGTTAGGATGGCATGCTTTTTATGGTATAAAAAAGACAACATAAAAGTTTCAATATTCACATATGAAGAGCCCTACTATAGACTTGGAGAAGACTGCAAAGCAGATATACCAAAAAAATACCAATTTGGTTATCACCTATTGCAGGGGTCCCCAACCCCCGGTCTGTGGCCTGGTGCCACTCCCTGGCCATGGCATGACTGGGTTGTGGAGACAGATTTTCCACTCCCCCGCACATACTCCCCTGCATGCACAGCCTGCCCACCCGCATGCACAGGACGCAACAGTTAGAATTGGATATGAAACAACTGATTGGTTCAAAATTGGGAAAGGAGTATGACAAGTCTGTATATTGTTCCCCTGCTTATTTAACTTATATGCAGAATACATCATGCGAAAGGCAGGACTGGATGAACCCCAGGCCGGAATTAAGATTGCCGGAAGAAATATCAACAACCTCAGATATGCAGATGATACCACTCTGATGGCAAAAAGTGAGGAGGAATTAAAGAACCTCTTAATGAGGGTGAAAGAGGAGAGTGCAAAAAACGGTCTGAAGCTCAACATCAAAAAAACTAAGATAATGGCCACTGGTCCCATCACCTCCTTGGAAATCGAAGGGGAAGATATGGAGGCAGTGTGAGATTTCACTTTCTTGGGCTCCATGATCACTGCAGATGGTGACAGCAGCCATGAAATTAAAAGACGCCTGCTTCTTGGGAGGAAAGCGATGAAAAACCTAGACAGCATTTTAAAAAGCAGAGGCATCACTTTGCTGACAAAGGTCCACATAGTCCAAGCTATGGTTTTTCCAGTAGCGATGTATGGAAGTGAGAGCTAGACCATAAAGAAGGCTGACCGTCGAAGGATTGATGCTTTTGAATTGTGGTGCTGGAGGAGACTCTTGAGAGTCCCCTGGACTGCAAAGAGACCAAACCTATCCATTCTGAAGGAAATCAATCCTGAATGCTCACTGGAAGAACAGATCCTGAAGAAGAGAAGACTCCCTGGAAAAGACCCTGATGTTGGTAAAGTGTGAAGGCAAGAGGAGAAGGGGACGACAGAGGACGAGATGGCTGGACAGTGTCATCGAAACTACCAACATGAATTTGACCAAACTCTGGGAGGCAGTGGAAGACAGGAGGGCCTGGCATGCTCTGGTCCATGGGGTCAGAAAGAGTCAGACACAACTTAACGACTAAACAACAGTCTGAAATAAAAAGGTTAAAAAAAATAAGTCCTGAACTTTGTTCTGCAGTGGCACAGAACTCATCTGAGGGCCTACAGAGAGAGTGCAAGAAAAGAATAGAACAGGCCCCTGGTAATGAGTCTCTGTTACCATGTTTCCCTCAAAATAAGACCTAACCTGAAAATAAGCCCTAGTATGATAAGCCCTACCCCAAAAAATAAGCCCCATCCTCCACCATTGTGCAGCATTGTGCAGCAACCAAAGGATGACATGGCTGTATTTGAATAAATGTGGATTGTACATGAAAAAAAGAAAACATCCCCTCAAAATAAGCCCTAATGCATTTTTGGAGCAAAAATTAATGTAAGGCCCTATCTTATTTTTGGGAAAACATGGTAAGAGTTTGGTGAAATGTCTTCTAATGGCAGAATGGTTAATTTTCTAAGACCAAGTTTAATGTACTAGGAGAGTCTAACAAGAAAATCTTACCTCTGTGGGAATTACTTCTATTACAACCTTTCACATATTGACTTACAAAGATGGTCAAGAGCCCCTTCAATTTACCATTGGCCAAGTGTGCTGTTTTATGGCAAGTGACACAAGGACAAGCTGCCAATTTCAAGTAGCAATGCAGGAAATCTCAAGAGGTTGCATGGCTGTGCGTTGCCAGCCAGCGAACCAACCATGAGGATTGGTCAGAGCCAACATTCCTGACCAGAGAAACACCATTTTCTGTCTGGTCAATTCCCTGGCCATGGCAGCCAGTGTTTGCTGGAGCCTCCTGAACCTTCCTCCCTTTACTCTCCATTCAAAGGCTGTTGGGCAGCTAATGAGTAGGTTACAGATGTTGCACATTGGTGGGAATTATGGTTATGGCTATGCACAGGATTCTGATTCTTGTTGATGCTCACTTTCTGCCACAACATCAGTTAAGAGGTTCTGGATGTTGGGACAAATATAGTGGGATCCTATATTTTCCATTTCTGTGGATCATCTCAAGAGCTCTTGGGGTAATGACATTTGGGATTTACCCACCTCACAGGCAGCTGCTTCACATCTAGATGGCAGGAGGTTCACCAAAAAGTCAACTGCCCATAAGAGAACCTGTCATCCCATGATTCTTCAGCAGATGGGCCAGTGGTGATAATTCAATAGCTGCTAAGTGGGTCATTCTGATTCTCTCCTATGCCAAGACTGTTTCAGCTGTAGCCAATAAAGTTATGGCCACATTTTATTCCATCGGAATTGTGTGTCATGTACTACTTTCCATTCTCTGTGCACACTGTGACCTTATATACTGCTGAGGCCACAAAAGACTAGCAATTAAGAACAAAGCATTTTTCTACCCCAATTTAATTCCTTTAAGTTTTTAATAACTTTACTTGGATCTACAGAACAACTCTTGCTGCTATATGCAAAGTACAAATTCCTCTACAATAGTTTCTTTATTAAGGCATACATAGCACACTTACTTGGATCCCAGATGTACATTTTTTATCCACAGTGTGCTGTTCTGGATTAATGGTATGAAACAGAAAGCTTTTGCTGCTATGAACTGTAGGTCTCTTTTGAATATACATTCCCTTTGTTCCATCTCTGAAGTACCGTTTCTGTCTCAGAACTTCACGTACAGGAATCAAACTTTTGTGATTTTTTTAAAAAGAAGATTGACAATTTTATTTCAAGGAGGTAAAAAAAATCTGATCAATATGGAGTAAGCCCAAAGCAATATAGAAACATTCATTTTCATACAACTCTATTTTGTCTTAGTAGTCTGCATGCATTTTCCAAACAACCAACAAATCAACCAAGAAATTATGTGCCAAAGCTTTATTCCTGTTCTTACAAACTGATAATGCAGAATTGCTGGGAATGGATTACGAGTAACAAGCAAGGACGCTAGTACATGCTGCCCTAGTTGGTTTTTCTTGCATAAAGAAGTTCACAAAACAACCACAACCTCACCAGTTTAGCATTACATCCAAATCCAGACTTTGTGTTGCTACTCTCTAATAAAAATTATAATTGTGTGCTGTCAGCCCTTGTCAGGATTTTCTAGGTAGAGAAATGAGTATTCTCTTTGTGGTTTACCATTCCCTTCTTCTGAGGGCATCCTGGAACTATGTAACTTGCCAAAGGCCATGCAGACTGACTCTTTTGGGATGCACAGTGGGGAACTGACCACTCAATCTCTGGCTCACTGAACTATCCACCCAGCTTACTCTTTAATAAGCCAGCTACAAATCCTGGCTTTGAACTTTGGTTTGTTAAGATAGAGACAAATCAGGAGTCCAATTACAGATGTAAAGATAATTTTTGTTTAGTCTGTTATATTCTGGTTATTTTAGCAATACAGTGGTGCCTCGCTTGACAACGTTAATTCATTCCAGCGAAATCGCTGTAGAGCAAAAATGTTGTAAAGCGAAAGTTAAAAAGCCCATTGAAACGCATTGAAAACCGTTCAATACGTTCCAATGGGCTGAATAACACACTGTCCAGCGAAGATCCTCGATAGGGGCGGCCATTTTCGCTGCCTGTAAAGCGAGGAATCCGTCCAAAAACACAGCGGGGAGCCATTTTGAGCAGCTGGCGGCCATTTTAAAAACCCGACAATCAGCTGTTTTGATTGTCATAATGTAAAGAATCGGTTCCCAAAGCAGGGAACCAATCATCTTAAAGCAAAAAATCCCCATTAAAACATCGTTTTGCGATCGCAAAAATGTCGTGAAGCGGATTCGTCATTATACGGGGTAATCATTAAGTGGGGCACGACTGTATCTACTTTTAGGACGAGACAAGCAGTGGAGAATGAGCAGCATGCATCAGGATATTGGTTTGTTAGAAGATCAGAATTCTGACTTTAGCACGCCACTTTGGCTTAGCATTTTAAGGAGTCACAGTCAATGTCTGAACAATAGCTAAGCACAGACATTTAGGAAAGGAGCGGAAAGATGCAATAGGCTGATGTATGAAAGCAAGACATATATGCAAGAAAACCTGTATTCAAACTTGCATTCAAATTTAATATAGTTTTAAATTCCAATTGGCATAATCCTTGTTATGGTTATTTTAGCAATGTTAGTAGAGAAATGGAAATTACCAGCACCACCCTAGTAAAGCAAAAGCAAAAACAAACAAAAAACAAACCAGTAGAATTCAAGCACAAGCCTTACATCCAGTCTCCCATCTGCTGATGCGCCCAGTCTGAGAATATGTATAATCAGTAGTGAAGCTATAATGGAAATGGAAGTACATCCCACTGTCCTTCTCAATGATTTCTTTAGTGTTATAGAAATATGAAGGGTGCCATAAACATTGTTATGCTAGAAAAGCTATGACTGGACTACATTTTTTTAAAACAAAGATAAGAGGGAGACATTTTCAAGCTACGTCTAAAGTGAAGTGTGTTTTATAGGGTTTTTTTCCCCAAGAGTTACAATAAATTTCAAGCAGTTCTTTAAAGAATATAACAAATGTGAGGATGGGAAAATATGCTGTAAAATGTTTAATCCAATATAAGAACAAATCGTGGGCATCCTTCATATTTCCATAACATTACAGGTACAGAAGCTTTGTTGCCGATTATATATATTCTTAGATTGAGTCTAAAGTGATATTCAAAGTTCAAAGAAGCCCACACTTGTTACGGTAATTACATAGTAAATACAAATGGAAAGTGCATGCTTTTAAAAATGTGACAGTCTGTTTAAAAAAAGACTGACAGAACATTATTTGTCTTCACAGTAATACACTAATGAAAGAGTTTCGAAGACACTGTAGAGGCACTGAAAATTTTAGCATAATATACTGTGTCCTATTAACAACTTGTAAAATACATAAAGTATGAAGGACAAAAATATGTAAGGTCTGTGCTTTGAACAGCTATTAATTTAAGAGGCTTCAGCTGTGTTATGTGTTCAGGCATTAAGAAGAGTTATCTTCTGTTGGAAATGAAGAGGACTTTGTAGGCCCTGCCTATCATTATTCTCGCTGAATATGAATAAGCTGCTGCATGACATTATTTTTAAAAAAAAATGGATACATAAGAATATTCTTTGTACATGACACTTATTTTATCAAAAATGATCAATCCAACTTTTTACTGTTAGCCAATTATGAGAATATTTAAACTATTATTAACATAACATCAAACATGCTTAAGCAGCAGGAAGTTACACAGGAAGTTGGGGAGCTGTCACATTCCCATGGTAAGGCCCAGAACTACCTGGATACAAATTTCGTTCCGCTCAAACATGAATGAGATTGCCCTGCTAACCTAGCATCCAAAGGTGGGTGTCCACTAGATCCCACAACAACAAGTGTGTGTAGGCCTTTCTTCTCCTTAGTTAGAGCCCACTGAAGTGTCCAAAATTTGCTGTGGAGCAGGGGTCCCCAACCCCAGGTCCGCGGCCCGGTGCCGGTCCGTGGGCTTCCCAGGACTGGGCCGTGGAGACAGATTCCGCCCCACCCCCCCGCACGGTGGGTGTGTTGCACTCTCGGGCGCGTCGTGCTCATGGGGGGGTCATGCTTGCGTGCAAGCACAACACCCCCACAAGTGCAACACACCTCCCGCAAGCGTGACATGACCCCCCGCACAGAAACCCCCCCAACCAGTCCGCAGTTCCAAAAAGGTTGGGGACTGCTGCTCTAGGGATCATTTTGCCCTCCAGATTACTGTTTTAGGGCAGTGGTTCCCAACCTTTTTAAAGTCACAATTACATTTTATAATAGCCAGGTAACATGTGACACCCTACCACATTTCCATGAAAATGCATTTTAATAGTATAAAATCATCGCTTCTTAGAAAGTAGGCCTGATTTCCTCACAGATACATAAACACTAACTTTAATATACCGCTTTGAGAAATCAAGGAAGAAACTATTTAACAAGATACAACACACATAAGGCAACCTGTGACCCCCTGGAAGCACTTTGCACACCCCTTGAGGATCATGAAACCCAGGTTGGGAAACACTGTTTTAGAGCATAGAGATGGTCATACATAAAACATAACACAACAGAATTACACCACTGGATCCTGGCATTAGTATCATATCCAATTCTTCAAAAAACGTCTGATTTATAAATGTGGGATATTGTGCTTCTGTACCAATTCAAAAAGCTAGGAAATGGCTCAATATTGCTGCAAAATATCGTGCCCGCATTGCCAGCAGGAAAAAAATATGCAAAGCTTTACAAGATGATCTACAGGATATTCTCTTCTCCTCATTACCATTCACACTTGTTGAAACTGGGTAAGAAGTGGTTAACTGATGAAAAAATTAATCATTTTCTGGGATTCTCCCTTGCATTGTGTCACTTTGTGGATGGTAGTGGTCCTGGGGGACTCTTGTTCAACACCTTGACCATTATCCTCTTCAGTGTCTTGGAGTTCCATCATTCCCCATACTATTTCACAT
This sequence comes from Pogona vitticeps, assembly GCF_051106095.1. Lineage (NCBI taxonomy): Eukaryota > Metazoa > Chordata > Lepidosauria > Squamata > Agamidae > Pogona > Pogona vitticeps. The sequence continues at coordinate 80,460,038 of NC_135786.1, forward strand.
ATAAATGAAAAACACTGTCCAGAATGTTGTGGCTTGGTACCACCAGTGTGTTGATGCGGAGTTGTGAATGGTAATGAGCAGCCCCATGATTTCTATGTTATATTCTATGGGCACAAATCGGGCTTATGAGGGGACAGTGGTTTTGGGATGATCCTGAAAAAAAATCATGTGGATCCATGCATCATTTCTATATTTTTGTACCACTACAAAACCATGAATTCAAGGATCCATGATTTCTGTAGTGTAGTCTGTGGCTGCAAACAGGATCTATGATCTGAAATTGGTTGAGAGGAATCATGTAGAAGTATAAACTATGAGTAAAGTGAGTAAACATACTCATGAACAAACCAGGTAAAATATGCTTGGAGATCATTCAAAGACACAAAGGGAAAGAACAGTAATTTCACAGCTTAAATGAGTGAGATGCTGTATATTATTATCTATTTTTAAAAATACCTTTTAAAATATTTCCACATGCGGAAGCTAGGAATGTGTGGCCAGGAAGGAGGTAAATGCGTTTTTCCCCCATATAATTGACAGACATGCCCTGTGGGCTGACTGGAGACACATTTTGATTAGTCAGAATGCATTGCTATGCAAATAGTTCCTTCAGAATTTTCAGAAATTATTAAAAAGGGGCAATTTCAGAAATTTTAGGGGCTAAAAAGCAGTAATTAAAGGGTCTGAATTAGACCCACAAATGGCCTGATTCCCATGGATGAAAAAAGAGGTTAAAATGGATTTTTTTTCACCCAGGTATACAAATGTTGTCTACCTTTTTCCATCTCTTTTCAATCAGCTGTAGCTAAAAGTTGCTTGCTTGTGCACAGGGTAAAACAGTATTACTTTTTTAAAAAGTCACAACTTAAAAAGCCTTTGCCCAAACATCTCTCTGACTTTCTGCTACATCTGTGCCAAATTTTGTGCTGATCTCAGGTCCAGTTTCATAGTTATAATTTTTTTTTGTTTGGGGCACCCCATTCTTTGATTTTGCTTGTAAGACCCTTTTTGCTGTGCTTCCTCAAAATACCATGGTGTCACAATAAACAGGTGTGCTTCAGCAGAACATTTCTTTGCTACAGTTTGAAAGCTAGTTTTTTCTATATTGAGAAATTACTAAAATGCTAAAAATATGCTATAAATGATTACATCGTTCAAGAAAGGACTCAGTCCACACAGCCATCCTATTTTCTTTCTCCTCTTCTGAAATGATAGTCTGACTATTAACATCAGACTAAAACTTCACCATCACCAGACAGAATTAGACATATTTGCCAGTACTGCAGAACCAATACTCAGCTGAAAGTTAGATCTCCCAAAGATGCAATGAACATCATATGCATTTTTACCTAGTGGCTCCTCCTGGTAAGTAATAGTAAAGTTTTAAGTTAACATGTTACTGTGCACAAGTAACATATTTTAAATTAGCTTGTCTGACTGGTGAGATATAAATTAGTTCTTTAAAAAGCCTCTGGTTTATGAATGCATTATAGTGTACTTCTGTCCCCACAATTTAAAATATCAAGAAATGTCCGGATACTGCTGCACAATACCGTGCCCATGTTGACAGCAGGAAAAAAGATGCCAAACTATACGTAGCAAAATACAGCCTGAATGTTGATATCATTCATGTCAGCAGTCAAGATGGTTGACACAATACCCTCTTGTGCTCCCTATAATTTCTTCTAGGCATTTTGATTATTTTGGCCTTCAAGCAATAGACATCTAGACAACTTGTTGAAAAATAGCCCTATTAATTGTTTTGTTTTTGCGTGAGAAGTGGTTAGCTGATCCAAGTTATCCAAATAATAAAAAATTATTTAAAAAAGGAGTCATATTCTGAGATTTCCCCCTCTCTTTCTGATTGGTGACAAGCACAAAAAGATATCCTGCAGACACCTGTTGGCTGTTGTCAACATTCAGAATGCCCTTTGCTATGTAAAGTTTGGTATCTTTGTTCCTGCTGGCTATACGGACATGAAATTGTACAGCAATATTGGGCCATTTCCTGGTGTTCTGAATTGTGGATACAGAATATCTCACATTCACAAACTGGAGTTTTTTTTTTAAGAATTGTATTTCCTGGCATTAAAAAATGGAAGTTTAAGTATACCTACACTGCACACAACAAAAACTTCCCTTGTGTACAATTACCAGTGCTAAAGGAGTCCAGATCTGTACTATGGTTGCTGGGGGAGGGCAGAAGCAAGAACAGCTAGGATATTGCTGCAATCCCTCTGTACCAAAATATTTTGAAGGATTGTGTTGGACTTAATAAAATATAAATGGTGAAGCAAAACTGTTTGTGAGTGAAACACATGCAATGGAAAAACAAACACACCCTTTAACCTCTCAAATAAACTAATTTTGCCATGCCTGCTCTGTAGAAGGCAGACTAGAAAACTGTCTTTCAGTTTCCAAACCCTTGCTTCACAAACATGCTGCCCACATGTTTTCCAAAGTCCCCTTGTCTTTTCAAAATAAAAAAGGGGGGGCTGGAAGTTGGCAAAGACCTTCACTTGAAACCAAGATCAAAATCATCCATACTATGTGAAAAAAAGGCAGGAACAAAAATCAACTCATTTGAAATGTTTTGTTGGAAGCGAACCTAACATACCACAGACTACCAGAAAGGCAAATAAGTGGATGCTCAATCAAGTCAGGTCTGAATTCTCGTTAGAGCAAAAATGAGTAAACTGAGGCTATTCTAGCATATATAATGAGAATACAGAACTTATCAAACACTTATTGCTGAGAAAAGGAGGGTGGCAGGCAGTTGGAAAAGAGGGACACCTAATATGAGATGAGTTGACTTAATAAAGAAATCCACAGCCCTCAATTTGCAAGACCTGAGCAGAACTTACTGGAAAAGACAATATTGCTAGAAAAGGGAAGGCAGTAGGAAGACAGAACAACATGAGATACAGTTGGTTTGCAAGATCTGAGCACAACTGTGAATGACAGGACATTTGTGATGTCATCCCTACAATCACTGCACATCAGAAGTGACTTGTTGGCACACAACATCTTTGGAAGGTTCTTTTTAAATTATTACGATATCAAGAAATTGTATAGTGACAAGATGATTGGAATGGAGACTATCACAGAATATAAGGCACCAAAACTCTGCTAAAATCGATTAAGACGATTCCCAACCACAGAAAATAGTAATTTCACAGTTTAAATACAGCTCCAATACATGCATTAAAAAAGTTAGGTTACTTACCTGTAACTTTGGTTCTTCTAGTGGTACTCTGTGAATTCACACAAATGGGTTATCCTGCGCCTGCGCATGAACGTCCGGAAGATTCTAGAGCTTAAGAAAAAAGAATCAATTAGCTCCCCCCCATGGGGTATATAAGCCCCGCCTCCTCCATCTTCCTTTCATTTCCCTAATCCGCCATTACCGTAAGTTAGATAAGCAGGGTATCATAGAACGGTACCGTGACGGATAGAGGGGAGGAAGGGAGGGATGTGTGAATTCACAGTGTACCACTAGAAGAACCAAAGTTACAGGTAAGTAACCTAACTTTCTTCGTAGTGGTCTCTGTGAATGCACACAAATGGGTGAAGAGGAAGCTGTACTTACTGGCAGGAGGGCCATCACGGTATCATAGATGACAGTATCGCCTGTCCAAACGCCGCATCATTTTTGGCTCTGACGTCCAGTCGGTAGTGTCTGGCGAACGTCAGAAGGGTAGCCCAGGTGGCTGCTTTGCAAATGTTCTGCAGTTGGACACCTTTAAATAGAGCTGTCGCGGTAGAAACCGCTCTGGTGGAATGCACCTTTAATCCCTCTGGAAGAGGTTTCTTGGTCAGCTGGTAAGCCAGGTGAATGAGCTGAACAATCCACCGTGATGATTGAGAAGAAGCAGGAGCACCTTTGCGTGGTCCGTGGTAACATAAAAAGAGACGCAGAGAGCGTCGAATGGACTTGGTGCGGTGTAGGTAGAAGGCAAGGGCTCTTCTAACATCGAGAGAATGTAGTTTGCACTCCAGCAGTGTGGTTGGAGACAGGAAAAAAATTGGAAGCACAATGGGCTGATTCACATGTAATTCTGACACCACTTTTGGGAGGAAGGAAATGTCCATGTATAAGGCAACCTTATCTGGGTCCATCTGCAGGTACGGAGGGTCTGACCTTAGGGCAGCAATCCCGCTTGCTCGTCTGGCTGAAGTAATGGCTACTAGGAATGCCGTTTTCAAGGAAAGAAGTTTTTCAGAGCACGCAGCCATTGGTTCAAATGGAGGTTTAGTAATGGCATCTAAGACCAGCGGAAGGGACCATTGCGGCGCAATGGTTTGGGAGGGTGGTCGTATGTTTTGGAGACCTTTTAAAAATCTCTTAACTGTAGAGTCGGAAAAAAGCCTCGCAGAGTATGAACGTGGAGGTTGGTGCACTACAATCGCTGAAATGTAAACTTTAAGTATGGAGTGAGCAAGTCCCATATTGAAGAGATGCAGCAAAAAGGTAAGTACCACACGTAGAGAAGCTGGTACCATGGTCATGCCTTCAGATTGGGCAAACTTGGTAAATGCTTTCTATTTGCCTTCATACAAGCGCAAGGTAGAGGGTTTTCGTGCATGGTCTAGCACCTCGCGGAAGCGGGGGTTATCCTCCACACTGTCAGGTGAAGGGACCGAACATCGGGATGGAGGAGAGCTCTGTTGTTCTGCGACAGGAGGGACGGTATCTGAGGTAGGTGGTAAACTTCTTGTGCTATTTCTGATAGGTGAGCAAACCACGGTTGCCTCTGCCACCAAGGAGCAATGAGGATTGCGTCTGTACCGTACCGCATTATCCTGGTCACAGTCCTGAGAAGCAGTAGTATTGGAGGGAACAGGTACGTTAGTTCCCCTGACCATGGTATGAGGAAGGCGTCTCCCAGGGAGGCAGCGTCCATGCCTGCCCTGGAACAGTATCGGGCACACTTGGTGTTGAGGTGGGACGCAAAAAGGTCCAGGGTGGGCTGTACCCATCATTTGCAAATGTCGAGAAAGACTGTCTGGTCTAATGTCCATTCGTGCATTCTGGTAGGGAGCCTGCTCAGGTGGTCCGCTAGAGCACTGGTTCTTAACCTTGGGTTACTCAGGAGTTTTGGACTGCAACTCCCAGAAGCCTTCACCACCAACTGTGCTGGCTGGGGTTTCTGGGAGTTGCAGTTCAAAAACATCTGAGTAAAAAAGGTTAAGAACCACTGCGCTAGAGAATTGTCCCTGGAAGCGATGTGGATCGCCTGTGGGAAGATGTCATGGGAATGACACCATCTCCAAAACTTGATGGTCAGCTGGAGGAGACGAGCTGACCGCGTTCCGCCTTGTCTGTTGATGTAGTGCATCACAGTGGTATTGTCCGTTACCAGTTGCATTGCCTGACCCTGGATGCAAGGCAGGAAGGATTGAAAGGCCTTGATGACGGCTAGCAATTCTAGCTGATTGATGTGCAAGGTCTTTTGGGTTGGGGTCCAAAGACCATGAACACAGAGGTTCTGGCAGTGTGCGTCCCAGCCTGAGGGGCTGGCATCAGTGACCACCTGTATGGACAGGTAAGGGGAGTGGAATGGTCCTCCCTGTGACAGGTTGCTGGATCTGGACCACCAGCCGAGATGCCGCGCGACATGAGGGGGAATTCTCAACCTCTTGGACTGCGGGTCTGTCATGGGATCGAACTGAGTGATGAACCAAGATTGAAGGGGTCTGAGTTCGAGTCTGGCGTACGGTATCACCACAGTAGTGGATGTGATTAATCCGAGAACGTGTTGAATGTAGTGCGCTATGTGTATAGCGCACAGTTTGAGCTTGCTCACAGCTGTTTTGATCTTTCAAATTCGCTGTGATGGTAGAAAGGCCCTTGTGCAAATGGAGTCCAAGGTTGCTCCTATGCAGGAGACTACTTGAGAAGGTATGAGGTTGGACTTTTTTGCATTGATTTTTAGGCCTAATTTTTCCAGGGTGGACAGGGTGAATCTTGTAGCCAAGAGCACTTCGTGATCGGATCGGGCCACTAGAAGCCAGTCGTCGATGTAAGGAAAGATTTTTATCAGTTGGGTCCGTAGGTACGCGACGACTGGTGTGATGCATTTTGTGAATGTCCTGGGGGCCGTTGAGAGCCCGAACGGTAGGGCAGTGAAATGGAAGGTATCGTGGTGGAACCGGAAGAATTTTTGATGAGACGGGTGGATGGAGATATGGAAATACGCGTCCTGCAAATCGATGGTGACGAACCAGTTTCCCTGAGACAAGAGGGGAAGAATGGAGTCAAGGGTAAGCATACGGAATTTCTTGTGAAGTATGTACCGGTTGCGGTCTCTTAAGTCCATGATGGGCCTTATGCCCCCGTCATTCTTAGGGACTGCAAAATAGTGTGAGAAAAAACCATTGGTACTGTCAGATGGAATTTGGATTATGGCCTCTTTGGATAACAGAGATGAGATTTCCAAATGCAGTGGCATGGAAAAGGGAGTAGGTCTAATTGAATTTGGTACAGGAACGCAGAAAAATTCTATCCTGTATCCATGTTGAATGATACTAAGGACCCACTTATCAGTAGTGATGTTTTTCCATTCTTGTAGGAATGGAGACAATCTTGTATAAGAGGGAGATTCATGAGAATTGCTTACCCCTATGCTGGGTCTTGCGAAAGGACTGCTTAGGACTACGAAAGCATTGTTGCTTGAACAGCGGCATAGGAGGCTGCTGAGTTTGGTAAGTGCAGTCCTACTGCTGCTTACTGTACCGAGAAGACTGGTACTAAGTAAATGATTGATACTGTGGCTTTTTGTAGGATAGCTTGTGGTACCTATACGGCTGGTGTGGTACCTATACGGCTGGTATGGTACGTAGGATTTCGCTGTCTTTCTCATCTTATGGATATTGTCCATAGTTTCATCAGTTTTAGAGTTGAACAGCCCACCGCATCGAAGGGAAGTTCCTCGATTTTGGTCTTGGTGTCTTCAAGGATATTGGCTGTTCTAAGCCAAGCGTGACGTCTAAGAGCAATGGCAGTCAGCATGGATTTGGAAGTGATGTCAGCTGTGTGTTTTGCAGCAAATCGCTGTTGCCTGGTAAGAGTATTAGCCTCTTCATAAACGTTAAGGGCTTCTGCCCTTAAGGGATCAGGTAACGATTGCAGCATTGCAACTATCTTGTCCCACAAGTGCTTCTGATATGCGCCCATGGCGGCCCGGTAGTTCGCAATTTTGATCAACATTGTAGCAAACGAATACAGCTGTTTTCCAAAAGTGTCTGATTTCTTTCCGTCCTTGTCAACAGGTGTAACTGATGATCTGGTATGGGATTTATATCGAGTAGTCTCTACCACAATGGAATTGGGTGAAGGATGCTTGGCCAGAAAGTCAGAGTCCGAACCATGAGTTTTATAGTGGTGCTCAAGCTTGCGTGGCACCTGTACTAGTAGGAGATTTGTCCCAAGAAGATTTAACCAGCTCAAACAGAGCAGGAATGAGACTGAAGCTAGGAGGAGATGTTTTATCCTGCTCCATATCGTGGAAAACAAGGTCCCGTTCTTGCTGAGGGATTTGTGTGTCTAGCTGCAGAGTTTTCGCCATCGCATGATGAGCTGTGCATAGGATGAGAAGTCCTCTGATGAGGGCTGAGATGATGAGCCTGGGCGGCAGTATCAGGGGTGTCAGAGTCAGTGGACACTGTAGATGGATTAGACGAGTGTGAGGCGATCAAAGGAGAAGGCCTCGGTACTGTGTCTTCTGGTGCCATCTCCACATCCGATTGGGTGGACTGGGAGAAGGGTATGGTATCATGGGCATCAGGACCAGAGTAGAGCGTCGTGGCTCGAACCGAAGAGTATCCACCACTGTACTTAGCATGCTTGAGAAACACTACAGGTACTGCAGGAAATTGCCTCTTGCGAGGTGGTGCTTGAGGCGTAGAAAAATCCTGTTGAGTATGTGGCTGACACAGGATAGAGGGAGCCACGATATGGTGCCACAGTACTTGTGCCTGCAGCTCCGACTGATAGGTGCAGCCTTGGTACGGATACGGTTGGAACGGAGTGCAAAAAGGGTAACCAAACTGTGGTGGTCCTTGCAGACGGTACCCATCGCCTCCATCCCGAGGCTGGTACGGAGCGATGTTTTTGCGCTTTGCGGTACGCTTTCTAGGAGTTTCATTATCGGACTCCTGTTCAGATGGAGACTCGGTATCAGCCCGCCCTGAATATCAAGGGCTTGGATGGGCAACGGCCTGGCTGGCGTCTGGCTCAGCCTCAAATCGGCCCGAGTTTGGCATCATGCACATATCTTCCTGAGCAGTCTGGGCTAAAGGAATGTGCTCCTCTGCACCAGAGAGTCCAACTGCTTCCCTCGAAGACTCCTCGAGCAATATCGAAGGAGCGGGAGGAGGTACAACAGGCAACGAGGCTTCTTCACTCTCTTAGGCTTATCGGTGGCCTTCTTTTTTGCAGGGCGAGAAGGTGGTTTGGCTTTTGGCGGTTTGGAAGCACCCTTAACCTTAACCAGCACAGAGATGGTAAGCAGCAGTTGGTCTGCCGGAGAGTTTTGTTTAGAGGCCTCAGCATGCGGCGGGGACAGTGCTGTGAGACAGGCACTTTCCATGTTTGGAGACAGAATCTTTTCGTAAAGGAAAGCTCGAAGTCTTTGGCGCCTCAACTTAATTGCTTGCTTTGAAAAACCTTTGCAAGTAGTGCATGACTGATCTTGATGTGATTCTCCAAGACAAAACAAGCATTTATCGTGTCCGTCTGATAAAGGAATTATCTGGGAGCAGACAACACACTGCTTGAAACCCCGAGGGGCCATAAACAAAAAGAAAAAGGGGGATCCATTGATGGGGGGGAACGCGACAGAACAGAAAATAAGCAACTCAATATAGCAGGTTCTGTCAAACAATCGTTAAAGTAAAATAAAGTTAAAAATTAAGCAAGAAAACAGGTAGCTAGCTAGCTAAGTACTTAACGGTCGATAGCTCTGCTCTTCCTACGTCCTACAGGAACGGCAGAAAAAGAGGAACTGAAAGCAAGATGGAGGAGGTGGGGCTTATATACCCCACGGGGGGAGCTAATTAACTCTTTTTTCTTAAGCTCTAGAATCTTCCGGACGTTCCTGCGCAGGCGCAGGATAACCCATTTGTGTGCATTCACAGAGACCACTACGAAGAAAAATATGTTTGTGTCTCTATTTTTTACAACCAGATACAGAATCCCCTTGTAGGCATGATTCTGCTAAGTCTGTTTGACCAGAAAGGAGTTAAAAATTATTTAAAAAGCTAAAAAATTAAAAAGTTGAACAAATTAATGAAAAAGCTAATTATATCTGGATTGAGAGGGTCAAAAGTTCAGATTGCCCCAGAGCTGAATTCCTCTTTGAAAACTTATGTGAAGAGACTATTTTGTCTCAGAAATCCTGTGAGAATGTTTACTGAATGTTCATGCCAAAATATCTCCATTTCTGGAGAACTGTCACTCTATTATTAATTTTTTTAAGCAAAGCTGTAGGGTTTTGTACTCTTTACAGAAAACCTGTATTTTCAGTCTTTTTCTGTGACCTTTCTCCCCAAACTATAAATGTATACTTTACAATGTTTCATTTTGCAGAGCTCCTGCTAGTTAACATGTGCAACACACACTCAGTTTATAACAAAGTCACTGATTTACCCTTTTGAAGGCCTTTTTGATGATCAGTATTTCAACCCCTACAGCTTGGAGTTTTTCTAAATAAAAAAGCAGGTCAGATCAACTATTCTTTTTCTAGATAAGCAAACCCTTTTTTAAATTTATGTTATCTGTTTTAAATCTGGGAATGTTTAAGGTTGCCTATTTCTGATTGGGATGGAAAAACTCCTTTGAAAAGTTAAAAAAACTCTCCAGACCTCCCCAAAGTTTGCACGGAATGAGGTGATATGAAGGAGAGTGGAATTTGTAGTCAGAGAAAATTGAGACTGTTAGGTTCAAAGTGAAATTATTCTAAAGCACTGGAATGTGTTATGCCATGAAACTGTTTTCAGTTTGCCTCGTACAGAGGGAACTGCGATAATGAAGCAAGAAGGAAGGAGGCCCAGTGTGAATACTCAACACATACTATCCTAATTGGGAGCAAGATAACGCACCTAGATATCATGAGAATTCTGGGTAGAGAGTTGTGTTACGCCTCTTGAAGTTAATTGGTTTACAAGAACTGGGTGTAAAAAGTGGGTGGTCCAAGAGATGTAAGAAAAGATGGATGATAGGATGTGTTAGAGAGCTTCTTCTAGCTTCTAAAGCTTTTGGGAGTTTTTCAAATGGATTGTGCTACGTGAAGGAATGTTTACAGAATGTAGCATGGTAAGGAGAAGGAACAGGTGGGAATAGTCCACTATAGCTTAGATTTTAGTATTTATTTAATAAGAAATAGCAGCTTTATTTAATTATTGAAATCTTTGGACACGTTTTATGCTAATTGTGACCCCCCCATGCCCCTGTTTGTTTCTCTCAACCCAAGGGTCCACGCTGGTGAAATTTCTTCTTTCTTTCGCTGCCACCTTTTATTCACACTGTAAAGAACTTTACTCTGAGACTTGCTGCCAACAACTGAACTTGTTTTATTAAAGGGAATAAAAGGGTAACTCAGAATCACAGATGGTCTTTATTAATTTTCATTAGATCACAATCATAGAAATATTTATATTTTAGGTTCCATACTCGATCACTTCTTGTTTACTTATTTTCAATTTAACCAGCTCATATTTATTAGGACCAATTCTCTCTCTATCTCTATCTATCCATCTCTTTCTGCAAACCTCACTCCTCCTTCTCTCGAACTCTCCAACTGACTAACTGACAAATCTCTGCCTCTGCCTCTCCTGTCCTCTCATTGGCTTATACATATGAGGTTCCGCTGTGATTGACAGGAGTGACTTGGAAATCCATCATACTAATGCTTTGCAAACAAACTGTTTTCTATGAATCTATATTTTCTTAATAAAAATTAAGACAAGGACTTGTCTCTTGAACAGCAGGGTTACACTTAAATCCACTGGATTGGAATAGGTCACTAACTTCCTACCATTGAGAATTCCTACCTTACTGAGCTGTTGTGAGTTCTGAGGAATCACAAAGCCCATGCTTAAGTACTGTAAAAGTACACAGAAGTTTTCTTTTAAGGTCAGGCTTGTCCATGGAACAGATTCTACGGACTTCTGAGAATTAAAGGACTCACTTCAGAGGAAAGGTGGTAGATTTGTGTCCACAGTGACTCCCTGAGCATCACACAGAGTAAAAGTACACTGTCTGCTACAACTGTGCCAAATTTGGTGCTGATCTGAAGACCAGTTTAGAAGTTATAATTTTTTGTTTGGATTGCCACCATTTATAGAATTGTCTTACAGAATCTTAATTTGATTTGCCAGCACAGTATCATTATTGGACTGTCATGGACTAATAATTATCTTGTCACTATTTTATTTACTGATTGATTGATTGATTGATTGATTGATTGATTGATTGATTGATTGATTGATTGATTGATTGAATTTATACCCCGCCCATCTAGACCGAAGTCTGCTCTGGGCGGCTAGTCTACTCTGGGCTACTATCTGTGGCAGCAAAGGCTCGTGCTAGTTTGGCTCATCACAAGTCTCCGCAATTGCCAAAGGAGGTTGCCACATACCACAAGGAGCTATTATTGAAGCAATGAAAACCCAGAAATCCCTTGGACATACAGAACTAGCTGTGCACTTTCTGGATGCCACTCATGACCGAAAACTACCATTAAAAATACTACAAAAAGATGGTGTTGGAAAACTTGAACATTCTGAGGAATTGAGGCTGACTACCACATATAGACACAGTGACTTTATCAAGTGATGAAACATCTGGCTTTCAATTAATTAGGTGAACAAATTTAAGCAAACTTGCAGATAATCAAAATAGATACCCATTGCTAGCAAGGCCCCCATATCCCAGTTGTCCAAAACCGGGCTGCATAATTTTACTTGCTAATTATGCAGAACACATACACTAATTTTAGCATCCTCTAAAAATTTCGTTTTATTATTGCCTGTGGCATAAGAAGTAGTGAAAGTAAGTGTAACCTTTTGTTCTTGTTAAGAGAATGGTTTTTCTCATTTATTCTATCTTCTGGGACTGAGAAAACAGTGCTGGGGAAAAGCTTTAACTTAGATATACACCATAAGCAACTTCTTAAATACTGAACATTTCTGATTGCTGCTGGGGAAGCTTTTCACGCTACACACATGCTGCAAATAAAATCTGTTTTATGGCTGTTCATCAGAAGGTAAGCACAAGCTTCATTTGCAACTGTAACTGCCTTGTCACCAAAGTCTGCCAGAATCATGTCTCTGAAATTTAATAGTGAATGAACTCTAGAATAAGGGCGTGGGGACAAACAAAGAAAGTTATGTGGTCCTTACACAATGTAAATGCAGAAGAAGTAACATGTTCATTAGACTACTAAAAGAATCAATCAATCAATCAAATCAATCAATCAATCAATCAATATACTATTTTGGGTAAAGGCCACTTCTTCAGGCCATGCACCAATATTGCAGAAAAATTATAGATAAAAAATTCATGGCAGAAGTCTACCAGGTATGCTTTTAAGATGAGTTCAAATACTGGTTGCAAATCCTGTGGTGGGGTGGGGAGGGTCAAAACTTTACCCTGGTAACATTCCACTGGAATTTTCCAATCAGTTCTTCAAATAAAGTACTGCCAAAACAATCTACATATCCCCCCCCACACACACACACACTGCCTGGGTGTGTGTATGTGTTTTAAAAAATTTCAACCATGTTTTAAAATAGTTTTTTAAATTTAAATCATGATTTCAATCATTATCTAAATCAATCTGATTTTTACAATCCTTGATTTTTATCCATCCTGGTCAAATGCAAGGTTCCTGTTTGACTGGGGATTTGTCCAGCATAGTGGCTAAAATGTAAATCAAGAAATATCCAGTACAATCACACTTCCTTGCGTCTGCCACAGACCTCAGTGATCTGAGGTGAGGGAGATTTCTGTGATGCAACAACAGCCATCTTTTGTATCTTGCTGGCTTGTTTAGCTTTTAAATCTAAATTTGCCTTCTCACTAATCATCACAAGGGAATGAATGACACAATCCTCCCCCTTACAAAAATTTATCAGCCCAGTCTGTGAGCTTATCATGGGGAAAAAACAGTCTGCTTCCTGTGGATTGAAGACTGCCAACAGATAGCTAGAATAGCTTGTTTGGAGCCTTGCTCCTTGTTGACACATTGATGGTGATATTCTTACACTTGCAGAGCTCTTCAGGGCTGTATAAGTGGACTTGGGGAAGATGTTTCTGAATTCTTCCCTGCCAGTGGAACAGTGCTTATATCTCATCCAAGGACTCCCTCAATTAACTTTCAGCAGGGGCTCCCTCTCTGCTTTATGAAAGAGTAATCCTATTTATTCATTCATTTGTATATATGTTACGTTTGTATTCCACCTTCCTTTCAATGAGCTCAGTGTAGAATATATTGTTCACTTTCTTCCCACTTTATCATCACAACAACCCAGTCAGGTATGTCATGCAGAGAAAGTGTGCTCAACGAAAGTCATCCAGCAAGTTTCATAGCCAAGTGAGGATCTGAAACCAGTCCTAGTCTAACCGCTATGTCATATTGACTTTCATATGTCCATGCACAGACATCCTAAACTTCTGTTGGTAATAATACTCAGAAACATACCATGCTGCAAAAAAAACATAGATGGAAGTAGTGAAATGACAGTGTTTACTTAAATGTAATTCTAGGTTGCTTCATTGAGACTTGAGATTTCATTAGTCTCTTGAGTCCATGAGCACAGGGCTCTAGTTTAAATCTTACAGATTTGGGTGTAAACTTGAGCTGATTCAATAAAAGAAGCCACAGCCTTGAATCTGTAAGACTTGAGCAAGGTTGTTAACAACAGAACCCTCTGGGTGATTTTAATTCATAGAGTGACCATAAATCAAAAAGAGACTTAATGGTACATACCAATAACTAAGTTGCCACTAAAACCTGTCAGAATTATTTCAGAGAAGACACTACAGAATTGCTCTGTAAGTGGCCTCAGGCAAGCCATAAACTTCCTAATTCCTATTATTTATTACAATTTGGACCTGAGATGATGCCTGCACTTACCCTAACAGATGCCTTGATTTTTAACTGTCCCTTTCAATTTTTTACTTCTTTAATTTCCACCCAAAGGAGTGGAAATTAGGAGTGTTAACATTTTTTACTTAGAGAAACTTGTCCCTAAAGGATCAGAATAATCTAGCACCTATGCAGTTCTCTGCAGCCAGGCTTCTACTGACAAAAACGAACCTACTATTTCCCATGGAATGCTTATTTCAACAAATTAGTAACGTTTATAACTATCTCATTATGACTGTATGAGAGCATACTATTTCAAAGAATTTATTACTCTAATCTTAAAATATTTCTTCTGCTGAAGACCTTCTGAAAAACCACTGCAATATTCTCACAATATAACAGTGGAAAGGAGTGACTGTATTCCTATTAAACTTCCAAACAGCATGCAGGTTCTCTGCGGACGCACAGCATGGAGCCAACATGTAAAGGCATGCATGCATTTTATATTTTATGTACTCTCCCTCCTAAAGGCAATTGATTCAAGGAGGGTTCATTCTGCAGACTTTTTATTAGTTGAACAAAGGAAAATTGTCACTTCTCTAAAGAAAAGTTGACCCATCTGCCAAAATGATGCAGTGCCTGTCACTCTTCATCAGAGTAATAGCTTGACAAGATTATCACTCAAATGTTCTTGCCAAATGGCTGCTTGTATCAAAAGAAAGACGGGTGTCAACATTCAGTCTTGTTTTAAGAAATAATACATAGATAGTATGGAAGCTACAGGAGTATACAATTTAGTACGTTTCACAGCCTACTAAAAAGGGGGTGGGGAGGCAGTTCTTTTGGGAGTATCTACAATACTCAACGTCACTTTGTTGATACATTTACCTTTTTACTCATTCCCCAAAGCACTTCTGATTCAACTTTCACAGTGTTCACTGCTTCTCCCTTCCAGTACCTTAGCCCCTTAGTTCTCTTCCACAGCTACCACTATTTCTTCATTCCCTCCCACAGGCCAACCCACAGCTGCCCTTACTTTTCCATCCTCTTGGGATCTATCAGCTTCATGACTAAAAATGGAGAGGAATCTCTACTTGCTACCAATACAGAAGGATCAGTGAACCTGTGCCCCACACCAATACTGATGAGGAATGTCTCCCATCATTTCTAACCACTGGCTAGATTATCTAAGGCTGACGAAAATTTGAGTAAAAGAGTATCTAGTGAGCCTCATATTGCCCAACTGTGCCCTATCAGACAATGTTGCTTTGGACTTCACAATCCACTTAGCTGAATTGCCAAAAACTGTGTCTGACCTGCTAAAAGAAGTACATATGAGATGCAGCACCTGAATCAACAGGGCTGCCCCAGTCCTATACAAATGACCAGTCAACCCAATGTGCTATGAGATTTCATTGATCTAAACTGACAACCTTACTATTACCACTCAGCACAAGATGCTAGAATTGATGGAGAATGTTTTGACAGATGTGGTTTGCTTGCTTGCTGAATGCTTCACAGAGCACCATCTGTGTGCAAATAATACAAAGGCACACGTCCATGCTTTCCATCTTAGAATTTATGATGCTACGCATGAATTTAACATCATCTGGTGTGGGGTATAGTTCACCCATGACATGAATGCAGAGTACTTTGGAGAATATCCTTTCTTTCAGGTATCACACCAGAAAGACAACAGCAAACTTAAACATCTGTACAACATTCTGATAAGTCATTCGCTTCACCTTGTCATGCTTACCACAAAGGAGTCCATGAGCATTAACTGTACATATTGCTTTGTGTTCCATTACAATTCCACAGTTCTCATCTGTGCTTTTTGATAGTGTATGTGCTACTTTTTTATTGTTTCCAGCATCAGAAGCTCAGGGTGTGTATACCTGTGTCTGACACTGCCAGCCTGGTGTAGTGGGCAGAGTACTGAATTGAGATTGAGAACATTTAAGGTTCAGTGATGAAACTCCATCATGAGGAACCTTGAGTCAGTCATTCTCCCTCAGCTTCACCCAGAGTTGTAAAGTGGGATGAGGAAAGCGTCATCTTCACCTTTAACTCACTAAAGATGAAGTGGGATATAAATATGAAAAGCACTATGCATACATACAACCAAAAAGAGAGTATTAGATGGTAAGCACCCATGGACATTTACTCAGATGTCGACTATTGCAGTATTTTGCTACTCATCTCTAATCAAGCTCAAGCAACATAAGTTAACTCCTATATTTAATGACTAGCTTTACATTTTTTAAATATTTACGTTTAAAGCTTTACAAATAGAAAGTAGTATGTGTAAAACTGTGACCAAGCAAAAACAAATTGAATAATCAGAACAAGAACAACAAATTGTACTGAGACATAACTACCTATGACCATTAGGCTTATGTTTCACCAAGCTAAACACCTCAAAGAATGTACACTACTGCCTTAGCTACTGGATGGGGTAGAAATGATGCAATACTAGTGTGATGGCAAATATGCACTTGAGACCCCTTGACATACGTACAAAACCTCAGCAGATACGTACATATGTGTCCCCTGCACTATTCCTGGTCGACAGTAGGGCCCTAAAGACGGTATTCTGCACCTGCAAGCTTCAAAGCCCCATTTATTCCCTTGACTTGTAGATATATCCTCTCTAGTTCGCATCACTTGGATACATTTAAAACATGCACACACATATAGAAAAAGGAAGACACCCTCTCCTTCAAAATACCCTGTGATTGCCATAGTGAACTGATGTGGCAGTTCCCCTATCATGGAATCAGCCCTCACCATAGGAATGTTCTATCCCAGGGAAAAGCAACCTCTGGAGGTCTATGCCCATCCCCAGATCCTGCATGGTTGCATCATCTGGTGACAGCAAAACAAAAACAAAGACAAAAACAGGTCCCCAGACTCAAGGTTGGTGGACTCTCAGAACATGCCAACATTTTCCTCGTCCTCTTGACAGCAGAACTTTTCAGCCAAGATGTTTTTTCAAAACATTTTTCTTAAAATTGGGTTTGTGGGGAGCACATATGAGACACATGCAGCCTGTCTATGTACATCATTTATATTTCTTTTATACAAAACTAAAAAAAAATCATCAATGTGTTCCATACTGAAAAATTAAGATTTACAGTATAATGCCTTCCTTTAGAGTTCTCCTAAGGAATATATAAAAATATATTAATGTTAGTGTCAGCTGACTGGATAGCTCAGTGAGTCAGGTATTTGGCTGCAGAGCAAGAGGCTGGGAGTTCAATTTCCCACTGTGTATTTCAAAAAAGCCAACCTGGGTGGCCTTGGATAAATTGCACAGTCCCAGGAGAGCCCCCCCAGAAGAAAGGAATGGTGATCTGCTTTTGAGCACTCTTTACTTAGAAAACCCTGAAAATTGTCATCACAAGTTAGAACTGACTTGATGGTGCGCGCACACACACATGCATACACACAAAACACACAAACACAAATGCTAGCATCATTTTGTTGTGGTATATTACAGAATGCAGCTATTCAATTCTGATACATTAATGCAAATCATCAATTGTTTCAATGCACATATTCAGTGAAGTTTCAGCTATATGTCAATTGATTAATTCTGTATTTACTTAATCTTGGTGTTCTGCTGAACAGATATCAACACATAGCAGTATCTATACATGTTTCATCAAGACTAATACATTTATGAAAATATCCAAAAGATAGCATATTTTCAATAACCAGATGTTAAACAAATGGAAGGCAGAACAAGCCTGTGTTATTTGAAAGAAGTAAACTCTCCATGATGTGACTAATGCTTTCTAAGCTTTTCATACTTTAGAACTGTCCTCTTTGTCAGCAACAATTTGCAGTAACTTTTTTGCACTTGTCGAATGAGGATAATTGCTTCCAAATTTCAACATTAATTCATGACACTTATAAACGTATACTCCTATACATGTCTACCCAGAAATACATATGATTCAGTTCAGTGAAATTTGTGTGTTTAGTCGTTTAGTCGTGTCCGACTCTTCGTGACCCCATGGACCAGAGCACGCCAGGCCCTCCTGTCTTCTACTGCCTCCCGGAGTTGTGTCAGGTTCATGTTGGTTGCTTCGCAGACACTGTCCAGCCATCTCATCCTCGGTCGTCCCCTTCTCCTCTTGCCATCACACCTTCCTAACATCAAGGTTTTTTCCAAGGACTCTTTTCTTCTCATGAGATGGCCAAAGTACTGGAGCCTCAGCTTCAGGATCTGTCCTTCAAGTGAGCATTCAGGGTTGATTTCCTTTAGAACTGATAGGTTTGTTCTCCTTGCAGTCCAGGGGATTCTCAAGAGCCTCCTCCAGCACCACAATTCAAAGGCCTCGATTCTTCGGCGGTCTGCTTTCTTTATGGTCCAGCTCTCACTTCCATACATCATGACAGGAAAAACCATAGCTTTGACTATTCGGACTTTTGTTGGCAAGGTGATGTCTCTGCTTTTCAAGATGCTGTCAAGATTTGTCATCGCTTTCCTCCCAAGAAGAAGGCGCCTTTTAATTTCAGGGCTGCTGTCTCCATCTGCAGTGATCATGGAGCCCAGGAAGATAAAATTTGACACTGCCTCCATATCTTCCCCTTCTATTTCCCAGGAGGTGATGGGACCAGTGGCCATGATCTTAGTTTTTTTGATGTTGAGTTTCAGACCGTTTTTTGCACTCTCCTCTTTCACTCTCATTACAAGGTTCTTTAATTCCTCCTCACTTTCTGCCATCAGAGTGGTATCATCTGCATATCGGAGGTTGTTGATATTTCTTCCGGCAATCTTAATTCCGGCTTGGGTTTCTTCCAGTCCAGCCTTCCGCATGATGTATTCTGCATATAAGTTAAATAAGCTGGGGGACAATATACAGCCTTGCCGTACTCCTTTCCCAATTTTGAACCACTCAGTTGTTCCATGACCAGTTCTAACTGTTGCTTCCTGTCCCACATATAGGTTTCTCAGGAGACAGATAAAGTGGTCAGGCACTCCCATTTCTTTAAGAACTTGCCATAGTTTGCTGTGGTCCACACAATCAAAGGCTTTCGCATAGTCAATGAAGCAGAAGTAGATATTTTTCTGGAACTCTCTGGCTTTCTCCATAATCCAGCGCAAGTTAGCAATTTGGTCTCGAGTTCCTCTGCCTCTTCGGAATCCAGCTTGTACTTCTGGGAGTTCTCGGTCCACATACTGCTGAAGCCTACCTTGTAGGATTTTGAGCATAACCTTGCTAGCGTGTGAAATGAGTGCAATTGTACGGTAGTTGGAGCATTCTTTGGCACTGCCTTTCTTTGGGATTGGGATGTAGACTGATCTTTTCCAATCCTCTGGCCACTGTTGAGTTTTCCAAACTTGCTGGCATATTGAATGTAGCACCTTAACAGCATCATCTTTCAAGATTTTAAATAGTTCAACTGGAATGCCATCACCTCCACTGGCCTTGTTGTTAGCCAGGCTTTCTAAGGCCCACTTGACTTTGCTCTCCAGGATGTCTGGCTCAAGGTCAGCAACTACATTGTCTGGGTTGTCCGGGATATCCAAATCTTTCTGATATAATTCCTCTGTGTATTCTTGCCACCTCTTCTTGACGTCTTCTGCTTCTGTTAGGTCTCTCCCATTTTTGTCTTTTATCATGTTCATCTTTGCGCCAAATGTTCCTCTAATATGTCCAATTTTCCTGAACAGATCTCTGGTCTTTCCTTTTCTGTTATCTTCCTCTATTTCTTTGCATTGTTCATTTAAGAAGGCCCTCTTGTCTCTCCTTGCTATTCTTTGGAAGTCTGCATTCAAGTTTCTGTAACTTTCCCTATCTCCCTTGCATTTTGCTTCCCTTCTCCTCTCTGCTATTTCTAAGGCCTCGTTGGACAGCCACTTTGCTTTCTTGCATTTCCTTTTCTTTGGGATGGTTTTCGTTGCTGCCTCCTGGACAATGTTACGAGCCTCTATCCAAAGTTCTTCAGGCACTCTGTCCACCAAATCTAGTTCCTTAAATCTGTTCTTTACTTCCACTGTGTATTCATAAGGGATTTGGTTTAGATTATACCTGAGTGGCCCAGTGGTTTTTCCTAATCTCTTCAGTCTAAGCTTGAATTTTGCTATGAGAAGCTGATGATCAGAACCGCAGTCAGCTCCAGGTCTTGTTTTTGCTGACTGTATAGAGCTTCTCCATCTTTGGCTGCAGAGAATATAATCAATCTGATTTCGATATTGCCCATCTGGTGATTTCCATGTATAGAGTCGCCTCTTGTGTTGTTGGAAAAGAGTGTTTGTGATGACCAGCTTATTCTCTTGACAAAACTCTATTAGCCTTTGTCCTGCTTCGTTCTGAATTCCAAGGCCAAACTTCCCTGTTGTTCCTTTTATCTCTTGGCTCCCTACTTTAGCATTCCAGTCCCCTAGAATGAGAAGAACATCTTTCTTTGGTGTCAGTTCTAGAAGGTGTTGTAAATCTTCATAGAATTGTTCACTTTCAGTCTCCTCAGCAATGCTGGTTGGTGCATAAACTTGGATTATTGTGATGTTGAATGGTCTGCCTTGGATTCGTATTGACACCATTCTATCATTTTTGAGACTGTATCCCATTACAGCTTTTCCCACTCTTTTGTTGACTATGAGAGCTACTCCATTCCTTCTACGGGATTCTTGCCCACAATAGTAGATATGATAATCATCTGAGCTGAATTCGCCCATTCCTGTCCATTTTAGTTCACTGATGCCCAGGATGTCGATGTTTATTCTTGCCATCTCCTGTTTGACCACCTCCAGCTTCCCAACGTTCATAGATCTTACATTCCAGGTTCCTATGCAGTATTTTTCTTTGCAGCATTGGATTTTCCTTTCACTTCCAGGCACGTCCACAGCTGAGCGTCCTTTCGGCTTTGGCCCAACCACTTCATTAGCTCTGGAGCTACTTGTACTTGTCCTCCACTCTTCCTCAGTAGCATGTTGGACGCCTTCCGACCTGAGGGGCCCATCTTCCAGCGTCATATCTTTTAGCCTTTTGTTTCTGATCATGGGGCGTTCTTGGCAAAGATACTGGAGTGGCTTGCCATTTCCTACTCCAGGTGGATTGCGTTTAGTCGGAACTCTCCACTATGTCCTGTCCGTCTTGGGTGTCCCTGCACGGCATAGCCCATAGCTTCTCTGAGTTACTCAAGCCCCTTCGCCACGACAAGGCAGCAATCCATGAAGGAGTCAGTGAAATTTACTTTCAGGTAAATATGCACAGAACTACAACCTTGAAATATTACCAGGTTCTAAAAGATTGTAACAATTATAGTATTTCTTCCAAGATATCTCACTGCTTGAGCAGCAGCTTGGGAGGAAAAAAAGTAGAAGCAACCAAAATTAAAAAGTTTTTTTTAAAAAAAATCACTGTTCACTCTACTTTATCAGGATTACATTCCAGAATCCCCAGAATAGCTAAAGTATTTGAGGAGGCTACCTGTTGTATCTTTCTATCTCAGACATTTCAAAATAAAGTAATTCAAAGGACAATCAAGTCAACAAACTTCCATGTATTAAAGTTTCCAGAACATCAATTTCTAAATATTATTGATAGTAGTAGAAGCAGTATCACCCTTGAGTAGAATATATGACTTAAATCCAACAACACAGAGACTGATGTCTGTTAATATGACTGGACTACAGCCCTCTGTACCACCTGAAATCCTACTTTGGAGATCCATTAGGGCAGGGATCTCCAAACTACAGCCCACGAGCCATATCTGGCCTGCCTTGCATTTTAATCTGGCGCAGTGTGCAGGCATTCATGAGGGAGTGCGTGTGTGCAAGAGTGCGTATGCACGCGGGTGGGCATGCAGGAGTGCATGCAGGCATGCGGGTATGTGCACACACGTCTTCCTTCAGCCCTCAAAACTGTGGAGCATATACGATGTGGCCCTCCCACTGAAAAGTTTCGAGACCCCTGCATTAGGGAATGATAGCTCACAACATTTAATTAGAATTTATGTAGAAAGGGTACATGTATACTCAAGACATTGCCAGGTCTATCATCTTGTTACTTCACTAGGCTCCTAACGGTGCATTTATAGCTGGCAATCACTTGCAATGCTTTATTATCCTCACCTCAGAACACTGCCATTTTATCTGACCAATTCAATATTATGACAAGATTGGGTAATATAATAATAATCATTATCAATTTGTAGTACTCAAAGCAGTTCACACACAACAACAATCCTGTAATAAACATCTATCATATTTCAGGTAGAAAAGCTGAGAGAGAGAATAGTAGTTTATCTAACACCACTTAATGAATTCAGGGCAGAACAAAAATTTGAAAAAATCTGTTTTTCAATTAAAACCTAAGTTGCTTTAACCACAATGCTATATCAGCTCTGATGTCTGGCCACAAGACCCAGTTCTAAAACAACCTGAAATTACTACTGTGGCATGCCAGTTGACTTTCCAATGCACCTAAAATATACAGTAAAAATACTTAACACTGATAATGTTATATGCTAAGAACTATTTCTTCAAGGTTATGAGTCCACAAAACTGACAGGGGCAGGATCAGGAAAACCAATTATAATTATTTATGAAACAGAGACACTTATAATTTAGTCTTCATGCGTAAGGTCTTGACCAAATTTAACACCTATATTTCTCATCATTTCTTTCTTCTGATTTTTATGTTTTTAATAAAAAGCATATACATAGTAGATGTTAACATATTCATTACAATGCCTTTTAGATATCAATTAACAGGCACTTCAAGATACACAGCAATTACTGAACCTCTTTAAAAGTATCATTTCATGGAAGACTGAAAAATCAAAAGAAAAAAATGAACAAGGGCTTAATAACTGATCACATGGGGCAAACCTTGTCATTTTATCGTAAGTAGAGATTGCAATATTACAACCCACTTCTGAAAGTATTTTTTGTATTTCAATTTTGATATTATTTAAGGAAGTTAACATCTGTAATACTTATCATTATGTACAGATTATAATCAATAACATTGTATAAAAGTGGTGGGAGTCATAAAGTCTAAATTGAGGCTACGAGGGATGTGGTTCTTAATTAAAACTAAATGTAGGAGCCCAAGACTTTTTTTCTTTAAAAGCTGATCTCCCAATAATTTCCAGTTTCACGTGTAAGGACTGATGCAGCTTCTGGGTGGCTCTGGGTCTAAGGAAATGCACAATGACCAAAGCCATACAACATGTTTAGAAGTTTTCAAAAGAAAGATTAATTACTTTATTCCGTGAAGAATCCAGTCTTAAGACTTGAAGCCAAATACGTCCAATGACAGCTTATAAGCACAATGTCACAAACCATGAACTTGCACCAGAATACAGACAACACGTTTGTGCTTCAACATAATACATTCAAAGATGCAATTGTTCAGAATTAATCGGCTTCAGATTTTAATGGCATTACCCTATAGATATGCTGGGTGCTATTGGGTCCTTTTGGGAAGAAAGGTGGGATAAAAATATTCTGAGTTAATAAATATTGAGAATCATTAAGTGAACATGTGCTTTACCATGCACTTCTAATGGGTTATAGATTACAAACTAGTACAAAGTACATGGCAGCAAAAGTACTCAATATAGTTTGAAGTATCAACAGCTATGCCCCTTAATTATGATACTTTCTGGGGAAACCTGATGAACAGTTTTCCCATACACAATATTTTCCAAATTAAATTGTCCTAACACACAATGTTGAAACATCCACTCTAAGACAGTTTGTAACATGTCTGCTGTATTAGACATATTTATGTATGTTTGATAAGACATCTGACAAGCCAGCTTAAATTAGACACTCTACTCTGCATGAAAACATCTACTGATTAAAATTAAGTAAAAATATACTTACCACAATCTTTTTCTAATTAAATATCCTCTTATCCATTTCTGAATAATCACAACTGGTGAATGATGAGCTAGAACATAATTGATCTTGGAAATTATCTCTCTTACCCTTTTCATTTCTTCCTGAAACGTAATTTCCTATTAAAAAGCGTAGAGGGGAAATATAAGAATGGTCTATTCACATGTATCAAAATACTTTGTTCTTTAAAATTTTGTACTTTTTCTACTCATAATGTTTAAAAGCAATGAGCTTGGATGAGGAATCTTGGTAAGTGCTTGCTAACCTTCTTTTATGTCATAAAATATCTCTGTATATCCTGGCAAGAGATTTCTCTAATAGGACTTAGAAAAAAGATCCTAAATGAGGTGAATAATACCTTCCTGTTATTCCATTGTGCTGGAGTGGAGATTAATGGTTTTCTTCCATTCTTTATTGTTTGTGGCAATTCTTCCTATGATACAGAGTAAATATTTGCAAACAAAGCTAATGCTTAGTTCCCAAAGGTCAAATACAAAACAAAACAAACTAATTTGCAGTCATATGAAGGAAGCTTGTGGTGGGACAATCTGATGCTTTTAGTGGCTAAGGAATTCTCTAATACAGAGGTCCCCAACCCCCGGTCCAAGGCCCGGTGCTGGCCTGTGGCCTAAGCCAGACCGGACCGCTGAGAAAGACCTCCCGCCCCACCCCCCGCACACACTCACCCCCGCACAGCCCGTTTGCACCTGCACATGAGCTCCAGCACACCTGTGCAAGCACCGCACTGCCGTTTGCACATGTGCACAAGTGCGCCCAGACAAGCGGCATGCTGCCATTTGCGCATTCGCATGAGTGCCTGCCCATGCGAGCATGCCACCATTTGCGCATGAACATGAGTGAGAGAGTGCATGTGCAAACAGCAGTGCAGCGCTCGCACAAGGGCTCACGCTAGTGCAAGAGAGCACTTGTTCACACATGCGCATGAGCGTGCGGGGTGCCTCGCCTTCCCCAGCCTACTTCCAGTATTGTAGCTAATGGCTAGGGATTATTACAGTATACTTCAAGCTTAATATTCCCATGAAGGCATGCTTAAATAACTAGACTATTAAATTTGCTTACCTTCCCAACAAGAGGACAAAAATCCACAAAAAAGCTAGGAGTAAATGGTTTATATTTTGCAGGAAGCCTCCAGTCCTCAATTATTTCCTCATCAGAAATGACATAATAGTCCAGTGCCTTGAGTGAAAAAATGCTGTTGACAACAATATGCCTATAGGCTACTTTCAGGCATAGTGGAGTATTGAACAAGGTGAGAGCAGTAAGATTAGGGCAGAAAGATAATGAATGCACATTTTCCAATGCTGAAATTCCATTATCATGAAGGTAGAGGAGTTTTAAGTCTGCCATGTTCCCCCAAAACATTGGGCCTGGAAGCTCTTCTAGCTGAAAATGTTGAAACACAATTTTGGAGGGAGAAAGAGATTAATTGGTTTGGTAAATATAGAGTTTTAAAATGAAGTACAACCCAAACGGCACAAACACCCAATCTGACTCATAAGTCTAATTTAGCACTAAAATCTAGCAGCAACTACTTCAAAGGGTTCCAGTGTTAGAAAGGGAAGGGTATATAAGACATAAGACATAAGACATAAGAAATTTATTTGTCATTGCGCTCATAAGTGGGTGCAACGAAATGAGGTGCTCTTCCCCAAGGTAAAACTGGACAACACTACAAAAAAAAGTTAAAATATACACAACTTTCACCATCCAAATATAGATACCCCGTTTTCTCTCAGCAATTAAAATTCCACCAAAAACCTATGGCCCCGCATTTAAACTCAATACTGCACTTGGGTAAAAACTGTTCTTGAATCTGCTTGTCCTTGCTTTCAATACCCTGAATCTCCTTCCTGATGGTAATAGTTTAAAGAGCTGATATCCCGGATGAGAGGAGTCTTTCAGTATGTTAGATATCTTCCTCTTACATCTGTTCTTATACAATTCTTCCAAAGAGGGGAGTGAACAGTCAATGATGTTTTGGGCCGTCTTGATCACCCCTTGAATTGCCTTTTTCTCTGCCACTGTGCAGCTCGTGAACCATACACAGAGACAGTAAGATAATATGCTCTCAATCGAACTCCGATAGGTGATTAACAAACTCTCAGTCAATTGTTGCTTTCTAAGAATCCTTAGAAAATACAACCGTTGTTGTGCCTTCCTGATTAACGCAGCGGTGTTTGCACTCCAAGTCAGGTCATTTGTTATGATAGTCCCAAGAAACTTACATTCAACCACCTGTTCCACACAAACTCCATCTATATACAGTGGCTGAATGTCTGCTCTTTTTTTCCTATAGTCCACTATGAATTCCTTGGTTTTTTGGATGTTAAATAAAAGATTGTGTTTTTTTGCACCAGCGGGATAGCTGTAATACCTCGTCCCGATACGCAGACTCATCATCCCCAGAGATAAGTCCTACTAGTGTAGTATCGTCTGCAAATTTGATAATCCTATTACTGGGATGGTTATTGGTGCAATCCGATGAAAGTGGGAATCCAAAGTTGTGTCTCCCCCACTGAGCCTGGAGCTCCCATTCCTTCCAACCAAGGAAGAGGAAATGAGCATGTTTGAAAACAGAGACATGCCAGTCACACATAACCAGCACTTTGTGACCTCAAGTTGCCTGCTTGGGTTCACCAAGCTGTTCAGTATAACCCTGTATTGCACCAATATGGCTAATTGCAAAGGCAATACAGTACTTGTAGGAAAACCTTATAGGATCCAAATCCAACCATCTTTAGTTTCTCCAGCTAGCCATATCCCCTCCTGATTATATCACTCTTTATTGACTTCCTAGCTACTGTATAAGCATCTATAATTCAGGAAAATTATATGAGAACCTGTCACTGAATTATTTTAAAAAAACTGCATCCTGTTTTTGTAACATAAGAATAAACTCAGAAATATGATTATTTCAATTTATGACTCATTATACATATTCAGCCTGTTATTTTTATTTACGTATAAAAATACAGACAAACATAAAAAAATATATACTGTTTCTCTCAAAATGCTATTAATATTATTAAAACCTTAATGACACTTGTAATAACAGGTATGTGATGTTACTTTACTGGATTCTAACTATGATACACATATTGTTAGTATTAAGTACACTGTATCACAGTACCACTTAACAGTACAGATAGGACAAGTTAAACATGTAGCACTGATCAACAGACTCAAATCCATAAATTAGTTTATTTTACAAGTTAGGCTATTTTCATGTCATCTTTGCTTACCTGATTGCTATGGAGATCCAGTTTAATTAAATTAACACAACATTCAAGTGCATCAATATTTATAAGGAAATTACCAGATAAATCACATATCTTAAGTGAAACACAGTAGTGCATGTCTCGTAGATCACTTAAATACTGAGCATGTTGCCGAACCATTACAAGATCTTGCAACTTCTTTCCATCATTTTGGTCAGCAGTTTCTCCATGTTCAAGCAACTGCTTTTCAGAAGCAGAGCCAAGGTATTCTGTAAATTCCTCCTCCATCGTTATCTCTTTTACAGTTTATCCATGAGACATCTAAAAGAGAAAAAAGGATTACACAGCAGGCTACATTTATTCTGCTTTCATAAGAAAAACTTCAAATACCCTAAATAAATATCCTGCTGCTGGTTACAATACCCCCTGCTTTATAAATAGACTAGCTACAACAGAAAAGGCAGGGAGGAAAATAATGTAAAAGAATATTTGAAAACTTGTAAGCAAATGAAAAAAAGGCCACTTTTGCATGTTCCCAAGAAAATACCAATGCAACATGCCACCAATAATGGAGAAGAAAACAAAAAAGAAACATATCATATTTATGAATTGGCATATTTATGGAATAAGAAGAGCTATATTTTATTTCTTTACATGTTTAAATATTCTATATACTTATTTTTTGGATCAAGTTCACCCGAGGCAAAATACCTTCAATAAAACATAAATACAAAAGTACTACAGCATTATAATAAAACTGTAATTTTTATAATACAAAAATACTTATCACTAAAATATAATCCAGCCAGCATAAAAATCATTTTTGTAATCAATCAATAAATTGCAAATAAAACAATAAAAGGACTATTAAATATGTAACTTAGAAGCCTGAAACAATTAGGATTTTAAAGCCCTTCTCAATGCCCCAACTGAGGCAACTAGCCATATATGCCATAGGAAAAAGTTTCATGGAAGAGGGGCCCTGCCTAGACAATCCAATCCCCTGATGCCCACCAATGTACTGTAACAGAGTTTAAAGGCAAATTAACATGTGGGACTTCCTGCTCAACCTTGAAGCATGGGAAAAGGTGTACCAGACTTCACAGGACACATCTCTCATTTTCTGTTGCACCAGTAAAATTACAGTGGTGCCTCGCTTAACGAGCGCACTGTATAACGACGAATCCACATAGCGATCCCTTTTCCGGGAACGCTAATGCGGAGGCATACCGATGGTCGCAATGGGCAAAACTCGCATAGCGAAATGCTTACCGATCTTCGCTTTGCGATGCCCACGGATCAGCTGTTAGATGGTTCCAAAATGGCCACCGGAAGCCCCAAAATGGCAGCGCGCATTTTCGCATCCTCCCCTCGCTTACCGAGGGCGCAAAAATGGCTGCCGCTATGGAGGAAACTTCGCTGAACGGTAAGTTTAGGGCCCATTGGAATGCATTAAACAATGTTTAATGCGCTCCAATGGGTTTTTACGTTCCGTTTAGCAATGTTTTCACATAGCGAGGATTAATCCGGAATGGATTAACCTCGCTATGCGACGCACCACTGTACTTAAGAATTGCTGTAATAGGTTCTGACTCTCTGAGCCAGCTAAGCACACAAATAGACATCTGGAAGTTAAGTCATGGCAACTGAACTTCTTCCTTATTAGTTTGAAATGTTTTGCTACACATCTACGAGCTTACATTGTAGCTTCTTCAGTCTGAGGAAAGTTGGTAGGAGATCCCTGATATATCCTCCACATTGGTTTCAATTCCCCCTGGTCTGAATAGGCTTGTTGAATTTAAGGAGGAGCAAGAGACAAGAGGGCTGTTGGGCGGATGCCATAGATTGGAAGGCCCATATGAGGCTCAGGAGGTGCTGCCACTTGTCAAAGGCTGGCTGAGAGACAGTCCACAGATGGGATCTCGGAACCTGTTATTGGGTAGAACTTCTGGTGTCACTGAAGGAAGCCGTCTGGGCCTGTAGAGACCAGGTGAGGCACCAAGATGCTTGGAGGCTCAAGAATTGGCAACTATAGGCCCATCGCCAATGTTTCTTTCTTGAGCAAAGTGGTGGAGAGGGTGGTGGCAGATCAGCTTCAGGCACTCCTGGATGAAACAGATGCCCTGGATCCATTCCAGTCGGGTTTCAGGCTGCGCCACAGTACAGAGACGGCATTGGTCGCCCTGTACGATGACTTCTTGAGGGAGACTGACAGGGGCAAAATGTCTCTGTTGGTCCTCCTCGACATCTCGGCGGCCTCGTTGAACATGGTATCCTCCTGGGGAGGCTCTCCGAGCTGGGAATCGGTGGCTTGGCATTAGCCTGGCTCTGTTCCTTCTTGGAGGATCGTCCCCAGAGAGTTCAGCTTGGGGAGAGTGTCTCGGCCCCGTGGAGTTCCAATTGTGGGGTTCCACAGGGGTCGATTATCTCCCCAATGCTGTTCAACATCTATATGAGGCCGCTGGGTGGGGTCATCAGGAGGTGTGGAGCCTTGTGTCATCAGTACGCTGATGACACCCAGCTCTACATCTCCTTTTTACCAACTGCAGGTGATGCCGTCCTGTCCCTTCAGCGCTGCCTGGGGACCGTACTGGAATGGATGCAGGAGAATGGTCTGAGGCTGAACCCAGACAAGACGGACGTTCTGAGGGTGGGGGCCCCCGTGGCTGGCAGCTTGGGTGGCTCTCGTTTGGGGGGGTGGTCCCCTTTGGCGGATTGCCCGGCTGCGGCCCTACCTCGACACAGGGGCGCTCACTACCTTAGTGCACGTGCTCGTAATCTCAAGATTAGACCACTGCAATGCGCTCTACGTGGGGCTGCCTTTGAGGCTGATGCGGAAACTTCAGATGGTCCAGAATGCAGCGGCCACACTCCTAACGGGAGGGAAAAAATACCACCACATTTCTCCTACTCTGGCCAGACTGCATTGACTGCCCATTCGTTTCCGCATCGACTTCAAAGTTCTAATGCTTACCTACAAGGCCCTAAACGGTTTGGGACCTCGATACTTGGCAGAACGCCTTCTCCCACCTAGATCTACCCAGATCACCCGCGCGAGCCAGGAGATGAGGCTGAGGAGCCTGATGCCGAGGGAGGCCCGGAGGGAGAAGACACGAAACCGGGCTTCTCGGCGGTGGCTCCTCTCCCTCCTGAGATTCGCGCGGCCCCTATGCTGGGTACATTTAAAACTCAATTAAAAACATGGCTTTACATCCAGGCCTTCCCTCCTGCCAGCATTTAATTTAATTTTTCTCTCTTGTCTATCTATCATTTATCATCTTTTGGAATGTGCTGTCTGTAATGATGTTTATGGATTTATATTATATTACTTTAATTGTATACATGTTGTTGTTAGCCGCCTAGAGTGGTATAATATACCAGATGGGCGGGATATAAATCAAATAAATAAATAAATTAAATAAATAAATAAATAAGAACCAGCAGCAGGCTTGCCACTGGCAGAAGCACCGGGTCAAGTGGTGCCCAGGGAGACGCCCCATGGCCATCCTCTCCCTGAGTGGGTTAGCATCCTGTTTCTCCCTGCCCTGCACCCCATTACATGGGAGATGTCAACCATGACCAGGTGAAGTTTGGATGAGTCACTCAAGAGGATTACAATATTTATGGGCCACTGGTAGGGACTTAGGGCTAGTGGAACTGGAGGGAGCCTTTGCCACTTACGTCCAGGGACACCTGATGCCATGCATCCAGCACCCCTGTTGCGGACTCAATGCTTGGCCCACCTGCACAGGGTCCTCAATGTATTAGAGGAGATGGGGCTCCACACCTCCCAGTATTGACTATACAGGGGCAGCACCCGAGGACTGAAGCAGTAAATTCAACTCCCTGGTGCCCAGAGTTAGATGTTTTATGTTAGTGGCCCAGTTAGACCTTTAAAAGTTCCATTGCTCTATAAAAGAGCCTGTTTCTACAGCTACTCTTGGTGTTGTCATGGAAGGGGCTGTGGGGGCTGCTCCCAAAGACATTTCAGAAATTTATTTCTTCTATTTTTAAAATACAGAGACAATGGGCGTGCCAACCACATACCAATTGAAATGATATACAATAAAAATTATTCTTAGTAATAGACACTACAAACAGAAATAAAGCAAATAATTGAAACAGCTAGAACCTCAGTGAAACCAAATAAAATGCTATGTAACAACAGTTTAATATATCTTTGAGCCTGGGGACATTAAAATGTTGCATACGGTCAACAAAGAAGGATGAGTGGCTTGGATTTTTAAGAGGCTCAAAAGAATAAATGCTTTTGAAATGTGGACATACAGAACAATCCTTCACATTCCATAGACTGACAGAATAAAGAATTGTTTTTGATAGGAAAACATAACTAAACAAAATAGAGTTGATTATTAAGAAACTCAAGCTCTCATGTCTTGGATACATAATTCTTCATGGCAAGTATAATATTCTGAAATACATAATCAAAGGGAAGATCAAGGAAAAAAGTGGAAGAAGATGGATTTCTTGGATGAGTAATATCAGATTTTGGCTGGCACTTAATAGAGAACAACTAATCTGCACAGCAAGATAGGTGGAGGAATGCCATGATGATAGCCAACTTCAGCAATTAAGACTGCACTGAGAGAGAGAGAGAGAGAGAGAGAGAGAGAGAGAGAGAGAGAGAGAGAGAGATTAGTGCCTATGATTTCAGTACTTATTTTATGGGGCAGATAACATAGTCTTTTGGTCATGGCCAAGAAGGGTTTTTCATAATGCTTTTCATGTGATACCTTATGAAGACTCCTGCCTTATTTTTAAGGCTTCCTTTATTGCAGGATTTGTCTGTATGGAGAGTCCATATCAAAAGGGCACCACGGCTTCATTTTCTTTCATTTGCACTTTGTACTCTTATAATCCCCTGAAGGCTACATTTGATCTGACTCTTAAAATTAAAAAGAAGGTTAAAAAATATCTGTCAGTCTCCATAACAAAAAATGAGCAGTGACAGAGAAAAAAAATTTTCAGACATCTTGCACATCAAGATTTTCTCCACAAGAAATTGTATACTTCCTTTGTGTGGTTCCAGAAACAAAAAGAACATACATCTAAGAACATTCAAATTACATCAGCCAAAATTACCTCTTTTATTTGCTTTGTTAAAAAAAAAAACCTAAGCCACTGTCTGGAAATCTTTTTTCTTTATCACTTCTCATTTTATGTTATGGTGATTGAAATATATTTATGTGAATCTTTGAAAATATAGAAGTCACTGCTGAAGAACAAGAAGGCTGGGTAGACTATGGCTCCTAATTAATATCAAGATAGTGTAAGAAAATGCCATCACATTCTCAAACCACGAATTGGCTCTGCAAGCCTCTTCTTCATATGCTGCCCACACTGTAAGAGTTGGATTTCTGAGACAGCTTCCTGTTTTCTTTTGCTTCTCATGGGAAGAGCACAAGAGAAACCAGATTTGTTGGAGAAAGACTAAGGCTTAGGCTACTGAATTTATGTCTCAATAATAGGTTAGTGAGGGGGGAAATGTTTTAAACAAACACTTCCAAGCAAAAATGGAGTAAACCTATAACACTGAATCTTTGCTATATCATGTAATACCACTTAAACTCATACTTTGTAAATGCACATAACCATATCAGTGAATAGAAATTATTTTGGCTGCTAGAATCTGGAACCGGATCACTGACCACTATTAGAGAGAACAAGAAAAGAAGCTCTGCTACCAATAATGACTGTCCTTTACAACACTTGTATATATCAATAGTAATGGATATTATTCTCCTGACCTTTAACTCTACAGTATATATACATCACTTCTCTTTCATGTTTGTTAGCAAAGTGCTCATTTCCTTCCAGTTTCTCTCCATCTCCTCAGTTTTCTGAAAGCGACAAAAGACTTGGCCCCTCTTCATGTCAATACAAGAATTCACTGCAGTTGTACACTGTTACATACAGCACTGATGGTACCTGTCTGTCATGGGTTTGGAGGGAAAGTTCCATCCTATGGGGAGTGGAAGGCGGGACATCAGGGGGAGGAGCTGTACTGTATATATATGTGGAGCTTGTGTGGGAAGTTTAGAAGAAGCTGGAGTTGGAGTCTGTGTGTCAGACTGAGTACAACTGTGTGTCAGTTAGTATATACCTGATAGGTTCAGGTTTCTTTATAGGTAGCCAGAACTGATAGGTTCAGGGTCTGTGCTTTACTTTAAAGTGTTCTGTGTGAACCAAACTGTTGTATGTATGATTGAGACTAAGCCACGTTACAGTATCTTATTTACTTGATCTTTTTATTTACCCTGTTTGTTGTTTAAATAAACCTTGTTCTTTTATTTGTTAAAAATCCATTCCTGGTCTGTGTGACTCCTTATAGGGAATGGTTGGTGGCAGCTTAGTTATAGTGTGGCATACTCCAGTAGGTCTGGGGTTGTCATATACACATGCTTAGATAATGAGAAAACAGAGGAAAAATGCCTGCTGTTTCTTCTGTTATCCAAATTAATGCTGGAGTGAGGACCTCGATGAAATTCTGGTGGTCACTATTATATTTGTTATTTGCCATGAAGTCAGAAACAACCCTGAGTGCTCACTGGAAGGACAGATCCTGAAGCTGAGGTTTCAATACTCTGGCCATCTCATGAGAAGAGAAGACTCCCTGGAAAAGACCCTGATGTTGGGAAAGAGTAAAGGCAAGAGGAGAAGGGGACGACAGAGGACGAGATGGTTGGACAGTGTCACTGAAGTTACTGACATGAATTTGACCAAGCTCTGGGAAGCAGTGGAAGAAAGGAGGACCTGCCGTGCTCTGGTCGGTGGGGTCACGAAGAGTTGGACACGATTTAATGACTAAACAACAACAGAACCAATGGACAGTAGCCCTAGGAGAACTTTCTGTCTGACCCACATTTCCTGAGTGTTAGTTCATCACTCTATCCACTCCACCAGCTGTCCCCAACCTTTTTCGGTCCATGGACCGGCTGGGGAAAGGGAGGCACATGCACGAGCAAGCGCGCTTTCTCTCCCACACACAAGTGCGTATGTGCCTGTGCGACTGCTGTGCTGCTGTTTGCGTATGTGCACAAATGTGCACATGCGCAAACAGCAGCGCAGCGCTCGCATGGGTGTAGGCGCCTTGTGTGCATGTGTGAATGGCAGTGCGGTGCTTGTCTGGGCACGCGCTCGTGCAAACGGCGGTGCGGCACTCACACGGGCAGGCTGGAGCCGCAAACAGGCTGTGTGAGGATGAGTGCGTGCGGGGAGCGGGCAGGAGGTCTGTCTCGATACTGGGTAGTCATAGTCACTATTACTAAGAAAAAACAGCCATTCACCCACACTAACAGATTTGCTAATGGCTGGCTCAATACATAAACATCAGAACAGTATGCAGAAATGTTATCCCAAACTCTCTCCCTTGCAACTTCTCTCTCACGTGCACATGCACACACACGTGTACACAAACACAGAGGCCAAAATCCAGTCAGTTTTACACACATGCTGGAAGAATCATGTAATTTGCTACAGCTAAATAATGAGGCACTGGGCACATGCCAAGTGCACGGCTGAGAGCATGACAAACGTATAAGTGCCATAGAAATATCAATTAACCAGAACAATTCACATGATTTCTCTTGCATGCACATGAAATACCAACAGGATTTTGGCCACAGGGTTTTCATCATGAGAAAACAATATTTGAACATCTGTACTAAGATGTTCAAATATTGTTCAAATATTGTGCCAGAGCCCAGGGAGTCCTCTGGCGCTGGTTCATGTGTAATGCCAACAAACAAATCTCATGTTTATGCTCTGCTCCTCTCTTTTATTTACTGATAGAAAATGTCATCCCAGCCTTCAAATAGTTTTCCAAGACAAGTAAGGTAATTTTTAAACACAATAAAATAATTTTAAAACTCAAAAGAGACAGGAAGAGAAATAAGAAGTATTTCAGCAGCATTACATCATTTTAAAAATGAGCCAAGATAAAACAGAACAAATTAAACGCTAAGAACTCAGAAACTTTTTTTCAAAAACCCTGACACTTAAATATCACAAATAGAGATTAAATCATGCCTCTTAGTACAGTACAAAGATTTCCATGTGGAATCACCAGTGCAGCACATTCCCTCCCCTCAACACCCGGACAGCTGCCCCTCTCACATGCCTCCATGTACAGCCCAGGGAGTCCTCTGGCGCTGGCTGCCCAGTCTGACCACTCAACAGCTGCACAGGGAGAATCCCCATCCCAACTCCTTGTCTGAGTGGCTGGCTGACAGACTATGCCCAAGCCCCTTCCCAGCCTGGGCAACCAGCAATGGAGGACAACTTGGGCGGCATACAGAGGTTTGTGAATGAGGCAGCCATCCAGGAGGTGGAGGGAGAAAATGTGCAGCACCTATAGTGCCGTGCGGAGATCTTCGTACAAAGAGACTCGTGCCCGATTTTAATCCTAAATCTGTTTTCCTGGACAGTGGGGTCTTGACTTGAGAACTTAATCCGTATTGCAAGGCGGTTCTCAAGTCAAAAAGTCTGTAAATCAAGTCTCCATTGACCTACAGTGCATTGAAAACCAATTAATCCCGTAACAGGCTGTTTTTGTTCCATTTTGGGTTTTTTCTGGTCTGTAAGTCAAATCTCAGTCTGCAAGGCAAACCTAAATTTTGCGGCCAGAGAAGTCTGTAACTCAAAAAGTCTGTAAGTCAAGCCGTCTGTAAGTCGAGGGTCCACTGTATAGGGCATTTCAACCATTCTTTCTCTTTCCGCAAGGAGCCATATTCACAAAGTTTTTACCTAATATTTTTAATATAATGTTATTAATTCTTCTTTAATATTTGAATAATTTACTGTTTTTAGCTTTTAATGTTGTCTTTTTATTGTGCATTCAGTATTGTGATGTAAGGTGCCTTGAGTCCTTTTTAAGGAGAAATTTGGGGTAAAAATATTTTAAATAAATAAATAAACTACTGTATTTGCGAAGGCTTCACAGCCAGGATCTAATGGCTGTTGTGGGTTTTTCAGGCTCTATGCTACTCCTGTCCTCTGAAGATGCCGGCCACAGAGACTGGCAAAATGTTAGGAAGAACAACCTTCAGAACACGGCCAAAGAGCCCGAAAAACCCACAACAACCAAATAAACTACTGCTCACCTCTTTTGAACAGATTGCTTCAGAACCCATTTTGCTGCAAATCAGAATCCCTCTCTAGATTGAACACCTAAGTGTTTAAGGTGGTTTGTGTATGCCAGTGAAACTAAGAGCAGTAATGCCAGGAAGTTATATTTCATTCCAGGTGTAGACTCCTATCAGGGTTTTCCAAGGAAAATAGTCAAAGCTAAGCCAGAGTACTGAGACGCATCCATCCTCTTCATAAATGAAAAGCTGCAGAGCAGAAGACAATCTGATGAGGGCAGATAAATTCTTGAAAAGCAGCCATTGGACTCTGGCAGTAGTGAAAAATATTAATATCTAAATATCTTTTTTCAGTGGCAGTGACACTCAGAATAATTCCTCTTAGTTGTATGCTGAAGGTGGTAATGGTAAACCATTGCTGAATATATCTTACTTTGAAAACCCTATAATGAGACAATCTAAAAAGGAAACAAAGAATAGTGCTGGCAGATGAGACTCTCAGTCAGAAGGTACTCAGTCAGCTACTGCAGCTCAGTAAGTTAAGTATCTCACTGCAGAGCCAGAAGCTGAGAGTTCAATTCTCCTCTGTACCTGCCAGAAAAGCCAGTCTGTTTTGCCACAGGCAAGCTGCCACGTTGGCCCCAGAAGAAGGAAACAGTAAGCCACTTCTAAGTGCTCCATACCCAGAAAACCCTGAAAAGGGTTGCCATCAGTCCTAATTGCCTTGACAGCGTGCAAAAAAAAAAACACCAAAAAGGGATAAGTACAAATAAGTACAAATAGTGTTGTTGCTAATGAAGCAACTAGATAAAAGCCAAAAGGATACTTAGTTGCTGATTTGCAAAAAGAAAGTCCAATACTGCACATCCCACACAGATGGAACATGGAAGTGAGAAATTAAAATAAAAAATTAATTGTTTAAACATTGTAATGTTTAGTGTGAGCAAACAAAAGTAGATTGGAATGGGGCATTTTCCATCAGATAACTACAAAGTGTTTTATTCTGAAAACGAAAAGGTCAGAAGAAATGGAGTGGCTCTGACAGTGAGACAAGTAGAAGCAGCTAGTGGCTAAAATGAGAAGTCTGGCCAAATAATATTGATCAGACTTCAGTGAAACCTGTCAACATAACTATAATTCAACTCTATACTCCAAGTACAGATGAAGAAGAAATTAAAAGCTTTTATGCAAAGGAATTGATCACACATCAAACAGGATGTACTAATAATCGTGGATGACTGGAGTACAGTAGGAAGGAAAAAAGAGAACCAAATACCGTAGGAGAATTTTCCCTAAGAGTTACAAATGAAGGAGGAGAGCAACTCATGGAATTATGTGAAGCCAACAATCTGCTTATTAAATATGCATAGTTCAGGCAACTGAACATAAGACTGTGCAGATGGGCATCACCCTCTTTAAATGTTATTTAAGTTATATTTTGTTACTGTGGTTCTTTAGTGTTCTTCACCTTTGCTGTAATTTGTAATAATAACAGTTTGTGATCTGTAACACAGTCCCTTCCTGTTCCTGTTTTTTGAAGAGAAAAGAGAGGTTCTTCATACCTCTTCCATATGATCCACTAAGTAAAAATGAAATTTAAGCCAAGGTTAAGGATACTGGGGTGTTTTTAAAATTTTTTTAAAAATTTGCAAAACAAATACAAGAATACAAAATACTTACTAACAATCTAAAACATAGTGCATCCCCATACCCATGGGACTCTTTGAAGCAATACTTTTATTACGAACCTCCTTTCCAAAATTGTATTGATTGTTGCCTAGAGGCTTTCCCCTTTCCTTTCACTAATACATCTACCCCAAATAGCATAAAAATATTTAAACTTATTTTCCCTCTTTTCATCTTAGGTTCAGTAGTCAATTTATCATTTAACGCAATGTCCCATACTTCATTATACCAATCTTCTAATTTAATATCATTTTTAATCTTTCCAGAATCTAGAAACAATATACAGTACTGAAGAAATATATAGAAGCCAGATTCCATCAAAGATCAACCTTTTGATAAAGAACCTATCTTTTTGAAAGTGAAGGCTACTCTCAAAATGACTGGAAGAAATAAATCAGGAAAAGATAGGGCATCAACAGAAATATTTCAAACCACAGAGACAGGATCTATTAAAATCCTAACAAAGACAGGCCAACAAATATGGAAAACAAAATAATGGTTCCACAGATTAGAAGTTTTCAATACACTCCAACAGATGCCAAAGAGTGCAGTAACTATAGAACCACTGCATTAATTTGCCATGAAAGCAAAATGATGCTCAATATTTTACAACAAAGACTCCTAGTATATGTGACATGAGAAATGCCAAATGTTCAAGCTGAATTTGGAAAAAGAAGAGCACTGAAAAGCATATTGCGAACACACACTGGACATTGAAGCACACTAAAGAATTTCAGAAAAAAGCCAGTTTGTGTTTTATAAACTGCAGCAAAGCCACTGCCTTTGTGAGTCATCAAGAACTATAGATTGTTCTAAGAAGTGAGAATGCCACAAGATTTGATTGTCCTTATGTGTAACCTACATTAAGAGGGTACTGTTATCACATCAATAATTTCAACTCCTGTATGAAAGTCTGGTGAGATGCTGCAAGTCCAGGAATAATACTAAGCTACAGCAATATTTTGTCTTGATTGAAGATGGATTTCTATGTTCAATACCATTCAAACAATGTTCAATGCAATTCAATCAATCAACAGATGGATTGAGATAACAGATGCTGCAGTAAGAAGTGTAACAAGTACTAGCATGGGCTATCTTACTTATAAACCCATTCATTCTTGGTGGTGCAACGTATTCCT
Source organism: Pogona vitticeps (assembly GCF_051106095.1). Classification (NCBI taxonomy): domain Eukaryota; kingdom Metazoa; phylum Chordata; class Lepidosauria; order Squamata; family Agamidae; genus Pogona; species Pogona vitticeps. Next base: position 80,499,161 of record NC_135786.1, read on the forward strand.
CAAATCTGTTCTACAGTTAGTTACAAGAGAACACTTCACACAGTGGTAGTATAGACTATAGGTATCAGACTTGTTCTAGTAATTCTTATCTTTAGGCATATCTTGAAGTTTACATATTTTTGAAAGCAAACCACTACAGTATAGTTCAGTCTTACCATCTATTTTCGGATAGTATAAATTGTGTATCTTTGTTAATGAATAGTTTTATGTTCAATGATTTATTTTTGTTGTACACCACTTTGAAATTTTTAGAAATGAACAGTTTATAAATACTCGCAAATAAACAAGCACTGCAATTGCATGCATGCATGCAAGCTAAGCTATTAAGTGATGTCATATGGCTGTACTGAATCCACCTGAGTACACAATATACTGTGAATCTTCAGTCTTTTTATTTTTTTATATTTTTTTTATTTATATCCCGCCTATCTAGTCGATAGACCACTCTTCTATATGTTAGCCTGGGAGTGAACCTAACATACATAGCATCTGGATGTAAGAAACAACATTTTCTAAGTTCACTGCAATGAAAACATATTATGAATTAATTGTCCCACATATTTTCAACCGTGACTATCCATGTAAACATAGATTTCCATAGGATCTGCTACAAACTTGTGAAATTCAACAGGTGACTTCAGGTACTGCAGGAGCCTTGTACAGTTAAAATGGATGTGAGGGAGATTGAAAAAGATAAGCCTCCTTGAACTATTTGGAGGAAAAAGTGCCATATAAATGTAATAAATGAGTGGATCCCATCATAAGTGTACACAAATTGCCTTTTCTCCATTTGCAATTCTCTGCACATTAGAATGTGGGGGAATATCCAGTATTTCCCTAACCTCTGCACATTATGCTTTGGCTACCTCTCATCAGTACAACACTCATAGTCAAAATACAGTAATAAATTAAGTATGTTGGTGAACTTCTGTCCTCATGCTCTGTGCACAACAGATTAGGTCACAATGCTACAATACCTAAAGAGAATCACAAGCAGAAACCTCTGCTTGCTTGCCATTCCCTCCAGACATTGCAGCATAAAGGAAGCAGCCACCTCTCTCACTCACCATCATCTACAATACATGACCTGAACTGGTCGCTACAGGATCAGATCTTTCCATCCCTCAACTACACAGTGAGAGATGCCAAACAAGAACAGCAGCTGTTACCTTCTTCCTCTTGGCAGCAAAGGCTGCACAAGTTATGGGTGTTCTTCCCTCTGTGGGCTGAACTCAACTTCTCCTTTTGGAGGTTCTTGCCTGCTCTCTTGCAGAGGCAAAGTGAGATGACCCTCGTACTGTATTAGGGCCACACTGAGTTAGAAAAGGAGCAAGAATAAGAGGGCAGCTTCTGCTACTTCCAACAAGCAACCACCAGACTTGTTCTGCCTGAACCATGCACTCACTCCTAGAAGACGTGAGGTTTATAATTTCACTTGTCATAATGCTTATCACTGTGCCTCGCAGGGAGAGACTGGGAGATTGGGGGGGAGAGAGAATGCTCTTTTCATAACCAACCATCTGCACCCCACTTGCTCCAAAAGACAAATGATTGTGCGGAGAGGGAACGGCTTGCGGGGATTTTTTTTCCTGGAAGCAGCAGACGCAAACTGAGCAAGAGAGAAGCAGCTGCTGCTTTCTTTGCACATGGTGGAAATGTTGAGACAACATCCTCCAGAAAGAAGAAAAGGCCGTCATGCCAACAACACCTGCTATTCTTCTCAAAATTAAAACACGAAATTAAGTTGTGTTTTAAAAATTAAAATTAAAAAAAACTCCTTCCTTCTGCTGCAGTTTGTTAGCATCGCTTCCGATATATAGCTCCGGAGCTCTCGCAAGTTTGGAGGCAATTTTGCCGCCCTGATGGCTGGTCTAATAAAGTCACATGCTCAAAAAGGATTCAAATTAAAATGCGCTTTTCACCTATAAACCTCACCAGAACGGGGCAGCCGCTGTTTTCTGTTCAATCGGCACTCCCAGGGCTGAAGCACGCCTCCCTCCCACCCAAGGATGCCATGCCTCCACTTTGCAGCGGGAAGAAACGCGGAGAGGCTCAGTAGCAACAACTCTAGGATCCCGGCCTGGAGGGCCTCCCGGTTGCCAAGGCAACCGACGCCTCGATTACGCAGACCCGGCCCGGCCGGGCCCGGCCGAGAAACAGGAGATGGCGTTGGCTTCAGGCCGGAAGCGGACGCGTGCGGTCTAGGAAGCGGGCTCAGGCGGTGTCATGCCGGTCGCAGGAGAGGCGGAAATGTTGCTGCAACAAGCCACTCGGGAGAGGCTGGAGAGATTCGCCCAACTCAGAGGTGGCCCTGCGGCAGAGGGACGGGACTTGACTGGCTTGGGACGGTGGCGCCTGGCTTACCCCTCGCCGACTCCCCCTCCACGCTGGCTAGGGATTTGGGGTGGGGAGATCGGCTCGGGAGCCTGGCAGGAATACACGTGATGGTTGTCATGTGGGAAGGCAGCAGCTCGGAGTGTTCAAAACCTCAAAGTGCGGGGGTCCGCTCGATCCCTACCCGCGATTAAACCCCTGGATCGGGAAACTTGGGAGTGGCTTCATATGCCACGCCAGCTCCTCTCTCTCTCTCTCAGATGCCCACACAAAAGGAAGGCGTAAGTCGAACAGAGTAGCAGAGGGCATACCTTTCCAACTTCTGGTTGCCCAGATTTGGACTCCAGAACACCCCATAGAAAATGAGTACAAGCTCATGATCCGATTTATATGGGTGGCGGAACCGCGCAATGTAGAGTTGCTGCTGTTTTTACGCAGTGCTGAGGCTGCTAGAAGAAAACATTGCGGTAGTGTAAAAAAAAAAGATTCAAACCCGTAAATCCTAGAATTTAGACAGGCTGTCTAGTTACAGTGAGAAGCCACGTGTGTTTAGTGTGTGATACCAGGAAAGACCAGTTTATCTCATTCTTCCTGGTGTAAAGTTTCTGCCTTGGAACCCACCCACCCCCATCTGATGGGGTTAGGCTGTTGTTGTATTTTTTAGTCCAGACAGCCTGCTTACAACATCATGTTAACAGTAACTGAGAGCCTAAAAGGAGCACATAAATGTTTCTACAAGCACAGCAACATGTGTCCCCTGCTATTTTCTTGGAAACAAGGCCAATTTTTCTCATTTGGACTTGCTCCCAGGTCAGTTGTGCTGGTTGTGGCAGTTTGATGCCAAAGAAGAGTGTGGGTAGTAGAAGTAATGCCTTGTTTTTATTCCTAATGCGATAGATCACAAATCCTGAGGGGCATAATGAACAGATACCCAAAAGATTTTGTTCTCTAGTAGCAGCGCTGAGCAGGGCTTTTAATGACAAGTCACTATTTTATAGAGATATTATAAAGCAGAAACTGTTTAATGCACAAAATAATAAGTAAATGTTCCTGTTGGGGTCTAATGGAGAGGTAGATTTGACAATCATTGCACAGTATGCATGGACTTTTTTTGTATCCGATACTGCACTCTGGGTCTTCCTTCCTTGATGCCTTAAAGCTCAGAACAGTGTTTTCTGACTTTTTCTCTCTGTGGGCAAAGGGGCTAATGTAGCATATACAATTATATTCCAGTGCATCCATGCAAAATACTAAGTGTGTTAATCCATAGTGTTAGGAAACGTGATAGTATTAGGAAACGAAATCTTCTTCAAATAAGCATGTTTAAGTGTGGTCAGTGGTTGGTGTGAGTCTTGGGAACTGATTCCAAACAGTGCAGTAGGGTATAAGTGTCCTAACTAAAAGAACAACAAATATGAGGTCAGGATTACTAAACAGCAATAATCTGAATGCAGCTACCTCACTTCATGAGGTGTTAACAAGTAGACCATCAAAGCTTGCTACTGTTCAAAGAAACAGAAATTCTTTGGCTGAGTGAAGCAAATGTCTCTTAGCTGTAGTGTGAGTTTATGAAGCAGCTAATTTTCAAGCTGCAAAATTTCCCCATAGTTTGATAAATAGGGGGGGGGGGGGGGCGAATGAATGCAAAACAAAAACAATATAGCAACAACAAACATTATTTCATCCCTCAGACAAGGAGTTATGTCTATTTCTTTCAGTCACAAGCATTCCTTATTTATTTATTTATTTATTTATTTATTTATTTATTCATTCATTCATTCATTCATTCATTCATTCATTCATTCATTCATTCATTCCATTTATACCCCGCCTATCTGGTCATTGCGACCACTCTAGGTGGCTTGTTCTTAAGAGGACAGGATAAAATAAGGGGTGAAAATGAGCCACCCCTTGAACTTGCCTTGCCTTTTGTGATAGTTACAGACAGAAGTCCTTTTTGATTTTATGCATTCCTCTCGAAAAAAATAGATGCTAGCTAGGCTACAAAATCCTTGCATCCCCCTGTTCAGTTACCTCTTCCCAAATTCTTAATTTGGAGAGAAACTGAAACTTTTTAAAAATAGTAAGAAGCAGTTGGTTTCCCACAGATTGTAATCATGGTTATGACTACACAGCAAGAGAAGTGCAAATGGGTCCTCTATGAAGTTGCATCTGGGAAGTTAGGTTTCCCTGGGTTAACTAGCAGAGAAAGGAGATGAAATTAGCAATCTGCCTTGTTTGCAGCTTTTTAAAGTAGCTCTGAACACTTACCTGTATGTTAATCTCATTAATACAGTAAATTCTCCTCTAACAGGGACTAGCAATTGGATTTATTCCATTATTTATAATTTCCACACACAACGTTGCTAGATATGTTTTTAATGGCTTATATTTTGCACAAGTACACCCCCCCCCCAATGGCTCTGCCATTTTGCCAGCCACTTAACTACCTAAGTTGCTTCTCCACTCAGTTTGACCTCTCAGGTAGGTAAGAGAATTTCAGGCTTTTAAGAAGTGTAGGTTATAGGGAGCCGCCACCACACACAAATGTTTTCAAAAGCCTCCTTTTTACAAGAGAGCCATAAAGAAGGAATGCATCGTTATTGTAGCCTAGTAGTGTCCTGTTTTGCTGTGTGTTATTTTGAAAACTGTTCCCAGACTATACAGATGCCAACGGAAAAGAGTGTGCATGTGTTCTGTACATATTATATTTGGAAGTTGTTGGAGAAGTCCTCAGAGAGGCAAACTGGAGTAGGTGAACTGAAGTAAAGAAAAAGACTTGAGCTATTTCCTTTACCATTTATGTTCTCCCAGGACTTTTAAAACAATACAAAAGGAAGTCAAGCTACAGTTATTTATATATACAGTAGTTATAACACATAGCTCACTTCAGTGTTTATAGATTTTCACCAGGTCTATAGACTAGTATAGAGATTGAAACTGCTAAGCAATTTCTTGTAGTAATTTTAGTAAAGGCCGTTTTCTTAAGCAGCACATAGAAAATTAAAATCTCTGCCTATTGGTTTAGGTGCTTTTGGCAAACCAGGAAAGAACTGTGTTTCAGGTAGGGAAGAAGGACCAGCTTAAAAGAGAGCCTGAACATAAAATTGTTGAAGCTCTGAAGCCAAAAAAGAAGCACAGATGTGTGAAGAGCAATAGTTTATCGCAATCTGTAATTAGAACTTTTAAAGGACTATGGAGGAAATGTCAGTCAAGATAAGTGGTACATAGTGGGGAGGGAGGACAGATTGTCTGACAAGCTGTATAGTCCAGTAAGGTGGGAGTGGGAACCAAGAGCTCTGTACTATGTAGGGGAAATGATTGTTTTAAAGCATTTTCTCACTTTTGTATCACTTATAATAAAATGTTGCATTTTCAAACAGGTAAAACTGTGGAGAGCGGAAAATTCTGGGATGCTGTTGTCATAACAGCAGTTGACAAAAAGCAAGAAATAGCTTATCAGCAGCAGTTATCAGCCAAATTAAAAAGAAAGGAGCTCCCCCTTGGTGTTCATTATCATGTTTTTGTTGATCCTCCTGGACCAAAAATTGGTGGGTTCTTAAAGCATTCCTTTTAAATATTTGAATTTAACAGGTATATTCTTTGTGGGAAATTATAAAATGAAAAGCATAATCCCAGCTAAATTAAGCACTTCCATTCTTTCATTCAGATTGCTAGATAAAATGTCCCTGGCTTTGCCTATTTGTGCCTCACGTTTGCATCTAGTGGTGTGCTTTTTCCGTTTGTTTTTTCTTTCCCCTTTCTTTTGTTCTTTTTCTTTTTTTTCTTGGACTTCGAATTGTCCAAGAATTTCCTGGACAGAATTCTGTGAATTCCACCCACAGTCCACCACTAAAGACAACTACACTTTTCTGACCAGGAACCTGGCCTCCTGCTCAGCCTTCTGTAGCCTGTTGTCAATGTGCAAAAGAAGAAACTGCTCCAGTGTATCCTAAGAGACACATGTGGGATGTGTAGGTCTACATCTCTAAGAGCATAATGGGCAGTGAGATCACACCTCCTATGAAGACCTAGGCCTCCCAGGAAGCACTGGGTCAGTTTCCCTTTTTGCACATTTATTTATTTATTTGTTACATTTATAGCCCGCCCAACTAGTCGTACCGACTACTCTGGGTGGGTGACAACGTATCAAATCTAAGTACAATTTAAAAACATAACATATTACTAAAACACAAAGATCCAGATAGGAGAGGCAAGAGAACAAATCAGGTGGTGGATGGAGGAAAGGCTTGCTTGAATAGCCAGGTTTTCACTTGTCATTTGAAGATACCCAGGGAAGGGGCCATGCGAATCTCAGGAGGGAGGCTATTCCAAAGACAAGGAGCCACTGTCGAGAAGGCCCGGTTTCTTGTTTTTTCCTTCCGGGCCTCCCTTGGCATTATGCTCCTCAGTCTCACCTCCTGGCTAGATCGGGTAATAAGGGTAGACCTAGGTGGGAGAAGGCGTTCTGTCAGGTAACGAGGCCCTAAACCGTTTAGGGCTTTATGCATAAGCGTTAAAACTTTGAAATCTAACTGGAACCAGATGGGCTAGCCAGTGCAAGGCGGCCAGAGTGGGAGTAATATATTGATATTTTCTTACCCCAGTAAGAAGTCTGGCCGCCGCATTCTGCACCATCTGGAGTTTCCACATAGATCTCAAAGGCAGCCCCACATAGCATTACAGTGGTCTAATCTTGAGATTACGAATGCATGGACCAGAGTGGTGAGCAACCCAACATCTAGATACGGGCGTTAACAACAGGAAATAAAGGTATCTGAAGTGTCTGAGATAGGCCCTGTTCCAGTTGAGTGAAACATATTCATTAACTTTATTACTGTCAAAGACCAGCAAGATTGAGTGAAACATAGGTATCTGTAGGTGTGTATCTGTGGCCTGGAGCTCCCAGAATTCTGCTTGGAAAATTCTTGGAAAATTCTAGGAGTTGGAATAAAAAAAAAAACTGATGCCACAGCCCTATTTTCAAGTACAGTACCTTAATTTTCCAGGCATCTGTTAAGCAGAAAATGAGCCTGTTGTCATTTAAATATTTAGCAAAATTTGCTTTTCAGAGAGATAAAAAGGTTCACCTTTTTCTATCTGCATATTATGACAGCTGTATCTCTTTTACTGGAAGATTTCCAGAATCCCATCAGAAGTTGAATTATATTAATTAAACTTCCAAAAATATGTTCAAATACTATGATAGTGTGTCTTCTGATTCAAATATCTGACTCACACGAGTATTAATAAGCTGGGTGTTATTTTTAATTAATTTAGATTCATTAAAGATTATCGTGATGATGATGATGATTCATGGCAGATTGTATGGTTATGAAACTATTTCCCTTAGTAAACATATTAGGAAGAAGAACAGGACTGGACACGGGGCTGTTGTTTTGGTCTTTTGTAAACATTGCAGCATTAGTTTTAACTTGGCCTGAGCCTGAAAACTGATTTGAAAAGTTATGTATATAGATTCACCAACATCCAAGTAGTTTGGCCAGAATCCTATTGGTAGATAGAATAGCAATCATGTAAATGTTCCCTTCCCTTATGTCAGCCTTCCCTTTTTGTCCCTGGTCTTCAACTTGCTGCAAGATTAATTGTGTGAGAAGAAGGGGAAAATGTGGCATGATTATTTTTATCCTTTTCTGGCCCTTAGCATTGTGTTAATGAAGTAAGCAGACCTGATCAAATCTAACTGACATATCTACAAAAACAATGTTATAGCAAAAACTTGTGTGATATTTTCACTTCTGTGAAAATGGCTGAAATCTTTTGGTATTTGCATAGGGATTGTGACATTAGCCATGGCTAACAGTAGCTAATTGACAAGGTGCCAGAATGCATCTTAGTTGTATAACCAGGCAATGGACAGAGATATGTCCTAACACCTTGTTAATTAGCTACAATTAACCATGACAAATTATGCAAGCCTTACATAACCATCAATAGAATTCTGTCCAATGAATTTTATTTTTAACAGTTATATTCCACTTTTCTTCCTCAGAGCAGGATAAGGGCTGTCTCATTTTTATCTTCATGATAACCGGTGCAGTAAATAGACCAAAAGATGGTGTCAGGATCAAGTTCATCCAGTAAACATGACAACTTTGTGAGAATTTGAATCAACATTATTTACTTACCACCACCAAAAAGTCATCTCTCTTCAGTCTATCAAAATTGAGCCCAGTTCAGTGGTCTTATACTCCAGTTAAGTGATCAGAATATCAGTGACTTGTTAATTATTTCATCTTGTCATTCTTTCTAAATTGAAATATGTGTTGGAATATTTTGTAGGAAATGGTGGATCAACACTTCATGTCCTTAAGTGCTTGGAAGAACATTATGGTGATCAGTGGGGTTCTCTCACCATCCTATTAATCCATTCTGGTAATGTTTTCCTTAAAATAAAGCTTCTCTTATGTTATATAGAGTGTGAAGGGATTTTTTAAAATGTGGGGGAATTTTTTTCTTGAGGTTTGAAAAGCACTGACGGTGAATTGGTGTTTTCCTTGCCAGTAAATTAGACACCATTAGTTTGGCTTATATAAGTCTAATCATCCTCAGTATGATCAACTGTGGAAAGTATAAAAATTGTTCTCAAAAGTCCTTGGCAGGTCAAGAAAGAAGGGATATAGGAGTTTATTATCACCATCCAACAAAATCTTAAACATAGTAATTCTAAAGTTGAAAAAGAGAGTGTACAATTCACTTCTGATGCACGATGGTAATTACCAAGATCTCATGTGATCTCCAGTATGTGATGAGGTTTGCATTGCATTGGAAAATAATCACCACTGTCTTGGGAGTGTTCATTAATCTTCATGTAACAGGATTTAAAAAAAAAAACTTACTTTGAGTAAGTTTGTGAGTATCTGTTGGGGTTCACTAACATTTCTTGTGTTTCTTAAATGCATAATTTTTTTTAAATGACCACTCTAGTATAGTGGTTCCAATCATCTCACAATATACTCAAGAGATGATGCTGAGGATGCACTATTTGACATAATTGTTGACAATGTTCTGTTTGACACCATGCAGTGTCCCTTGGGGCTCTTAATATGTGCATGAAACCGCTTTGAGAAGTCATTCAAAGCTTTGGAATGAGATGCTGCCAGTATACTTATGACACCCAGCTTTGTTGCTTCTTACCACCTAATACCAAGGGTGCAGTCCCTTACATACTATCTTAGATTGATAATGGGCTGGTTTAGGCTGATTAAGATGGAATTAAATCCTGATGGATGTGCTGATTGGCAGTAGTAAATCAGAGTCATGGATTGGGATTTCACCTGTTCAATGAAAGGGTTACAACCTTTCCTGAGTCAAACTGACTTGGCAACAGTCATAGTTATTTCTCACAACTGTTGTGCAATCTCCATGCAAGTTACGCTGATGTCATATGTTTTTCTTGATTCGTTTTGAAGTACTGTACTTGGAAGTCCATTAAAGAAGGATTTCTTCAGCTTGTTTATTTTTCTTTTGCATCTCTTCTGTCATTTAGAGTATGCACAACAATTTTTGTGAACAATAGAATATTGAACAAAGAGTGTTAGCTATGGATTTTTGGAAATTTTCTGCCAGCTGGTCCTGCTTCCCTTTACTGATTTTTCTCTTGTCATATTCCCCCCCAACACACACACAGAGACACACACAAACCCTATCTAAAACCTTTTTACAGTTCAGAAATAAAGAAGAGGTTTCACATTAGGACAAGGCAACATGTTATCCTCAACAAACCATAACATGAAAGTTTGCCTTCATGTTTGTGTTTGTCATTGCCGCACTAGTGAAATTGAAACGGTCTCTTAATGTCCTCTCTCTTTTTTTAAATCATTTTTGGTGACTTTAAACATCTTCTTTCTCTGCTTCTACATTGTTTTGGCAGTTGATTATCGCAAAAGCTTGACAATAAAATTTTCTCCATGTTCCCAAGATAATTTCATCAAAAACAATTGTTGCATTTGATGTCTGAAACACCCTTGAGTGAAACTCTTTAAGCTCTCAGCATGTATACTTTATGTAAATTATTTATTTGTTTCTTCTTTGTTTCTAAAGGTGGATATAGTCAACGTTTACCAAATGCGAGTGCCTTGGGAAAAATTTTTACAGCTTTGCCTTTTGGGAACCCAGTTTATCAAATGTTGGATTTAAAACTGGCAATGTACATTGATTTTCCCACCTATATGAATCCAGGTATTTTGATTACTTGCGCAGATGATATTGAACTTTATCATATTGGCACAATGGAATGCATAAGGTTTAATCAGCCTGGATTTACAGCATTAGCCCATCCTTCTAGTTTGGCCATTGGTACAACCCATGGTGTATTTGTGTTGGATCCACCATTGTGTGGGACTCAAAAGGGAGAAGTTGAATACAGAACTTGTCAACGTTTCCTGCACAAGCCTATCGTTGAAAATATGCACCGGTTTGGTGCAGTACATAAAATGGATAATTCTCAGGCATCCAATCTTCTTACAGAACTTGGACATTTAGCAGCAGTTTCTGAATACGTGTATACGGATAGTCTATTTTACATTGATCATAGCACTGCGAAATTATTGCTGACATTTTATAAACAAGTAGGCACACTTTGCTGTGAAATAGATGCTTATGGTGACTTTCTTCAAGCATTAGGGTCTGGAGCAACAAAAGACTACACAAAATACCTGGAGAATGACATACAAGGAGAATCGTGTGTAATGGAAATAAGGGAGAAGTTATTTACTCTCCTTAATGGACTGCCTCTCAATGTTATTCTTCTAAATAATTCTAAATTCTATCACATTGGGACTACCCGTGAGTGTTTGTTTCATTTTACTTCTGACAGAAAGCTGAAAATGGAAATGGGTTTGCTGCCAGATGTTTTTAGCATCTGCCCTAACAGCACAGAAGACTTTGGGAAATCAGCATGTATCATTCACAGTATACTAAGTTCCGGGTGTTCTGTTATACCTGGCTCACTCCTTGAATACTCCAGGCTGGGGCCTGAGGTGTCAGTGGGAACTAACTGCATTATCAGTGGATGTTGTATTGACACCAAAGCAGACATCCCATCAGACACCTTCATGGCAACACTAAGTGTGAGGATTGATGAAGAATTAATGTATGTGAGTATGGTGTTTGGCATAGAAGATAACTTGAAAAAGAATGTGACTAATGTAGCAGAGACACACTTACTAAGGTTTTTTGGAACCAGCCTCAGTCTGTTCTTGGAGCTCTGGGGTCTGAAAGTTTCACATGAGCTGTTTTCTGGTGTCGGAGTAGGTCTGAGTTTATGGACAGTGCGAATTTTCCCAGTTTGCTCCACTGTAAGTGATTCAGTGAAAATGTCATTAGGGATTTTAAACTCCGTTCAGAACAAGGCACCTTTTAAATTGAATGGTTTTAAGCTCTTGTCTGTTGAAGAAATCCTTCAGTACAAAGATGTAGAAGATATGTTGAAGTTCAGGCAGCTACTTTATGAAGAAATCAGTCTGCAGAAACAGAAAGAGAAATCAGATTTATGAAAGTGGTACATTTTCCCCATTCTTTAATTTGAAGAGGAGTGATTGCTTTCAAGCTTGCGGAAATCCAGAAGCAAGCAGTACGCACACATTCTTGTGTGTGTTTCATTGAAGTAGAAATAATGAAACTGCATTAACAGTGTTATTGTAGCATAACATTAATAATGCAAAAAATGCAGATAAACTATTCTTTTGATGAAAAAATTAATGAAATATTTCAAGTCTATGAAAACACAAAGAGGCAAATTTTCTTAGCTGCTCATTATTATTATGCTTTTGGTTTTTATTAATTCAAGTGTGGAACAGAACTTGTTAATTAGAAGTTTGATTGAAAACCATTTAAAAGTTTTTCAAAGTAGTATGTTACCTCTAGCAACATTTTTCCTTTTCCTAGGTTTGTTTTCTTTTAAGTGGGCAAATACTTGCACATTTGTACATGTCTTTTTAAAGCTTTGCTGAATATTGAGACATCAGCATGAAAATTGGTGTTTCTCATTAGTACCATTCTTTGTTTCATATACTTACCCCAACTCCATTCCCATTACTTTTTCAGGGCATGTTCCAAAGAAGCAAAATATACTGAACTAAATAGCCTTGGAAGGAAGTCTTTCAAACATTATTTTGCAAATTAGATATGACTGTATTGTCTGATTTTTTTTCAAAGAGTTTAATGATCAAAGCATTGTAAGTTTGTGAATATCTTGTCATAATTATCAGATGTGATTGTTTTACTCTTTGAGTCACTAAAGTATGTTCTGTAAAATTATTTGCTACAGTCATAATAGTAATGCCGGATATATTTTGGAATTATTGTGGTCTTTGGATTCTGGATCTACTTCAGATACGTTTGCCTGTTCTTTTTTAGTCTTTTTGGTATCAATCTCATTCTCATCTTCTGAATTGAAAGAGACAATCTGCAATAGGTATGCATAGGTTTGTAGTTTTATAAAGTAACCCTAAGCATGTTTACGCAGAGGCAAATTTAATTCAAATCAACTGGTTTTACATTGTATTTGTGATTACATCAATTTTCAGTTTGTTAATATAAATTAGTTGGATTTTTATATATTTTCATTCTGCTGTTCTGTGATCTGTTTTGTATCAAGTTCTTAGTTACAGTATCTATGTTTTAATTGATTTTAAAGTGTCTTCATTAAGCTTTTCTAGACATATGAAAAGGTGAAATATAATTCCGATCGATGGATGGGTGGGTGGGTGGGTGGGTGGATGGATGGATGGATGGATGGATGGATAAATAAATAAATAAATAAATAAATAAATAAATAAATAAATAAATAAATAAATAAATAAAATTACTGTTTGACTTTTCTGTAGGGTTTGGTTTTATATGGGTGAAGTTGTCTTCTGTTTGTCTTTGGTATAAAGGCATTTACAGAAGCTTAAGCATTTAATTGTTCCTTTTATTATTGTTTATTTAAATAAAGTAAAAAAGTGTTGGGTCTGTGCAAAACAAAAGTCTCGGGCATAAATCTGACACACAGAAAATATCCCTGCTTTGGTGATGTCCCATTTCCTTCCAAATTGAGATAGCGTGGCTCTGAAGTGGTTGAGTCTGATACAGCATCAAATTCACTTCAGCGTGTAGAGGGTTGTTCCCATTTTACCTTTGTAAGCCTGTTTTTGTGAGTACAGTACTTTTCAGCCTTCTAGAAGTTGTAGAAGGTCTCTGTAAGAAAAGAAAATGGAGGAGGCAGGAGAATGAAGGTTTGTGACTGACATGTTTTAGTTCCAGTTGGGGAACAATTTTAGAAGGGTCATTTGACACATTGAATCAAACATGTATTTCCTTCTTTTATAACATTATCCTTCCTGGGTTGAGATATTTGACAGTAACATGCCTGACACCTCGAACTTGGATAGCCATGCTTTCTCCCAGTTGACCAGCTGTGAAACAAAAGTGAATTTGCCACTTGTAGATTGAGGCAAGCCTGTCTGAGTAGACAGTGTTTTCCTCTTAAGTATGAATCGCTTCTGGATGTGGAAACAGTATTTCATCTAGTGAGTCATAAAGACATTAGCTAGAGTCCTACCAACATTTCAGCAGACACAAGAAATCATAGAAGTTGCTGCAGTTGATAGAAGAGGTTGCTGGTCACAAGTAAGATCAAGTACCTGGCACCTTGTCAATTAGCCAAAGCAACTTCTTCAGTTCTGCTTGCTTGGTCTTGCATATCCAGTAGGATTTTGACAATTGAAGGAATGCATTACAATCAATAGCTAATTTGTATATGAGAAACAGTAGTGGCAGCACAAAAGTTGTGGACTTGCCAATGGTGTTCTGCTTGTGTCAGCTTTTTTATTACTATACCTTTATTAGGATTCCTTTAAAACCATACTTTCCCTCAAATCTCCATCCTAAACACAAGATCCCCTCATATCCTAATGCTAATGTTTCAGTTTATGTTGCAAGTCTGATATTTGTTATTAACTATCACTTCTGTTCTGTTACTAACCAACAAATCACTTCTGTTCACACACCTCACTCTGCTGTTTCCAACCATAATGATTACAGATATAATTTCAGTGTTCCAAATACATTAGTAGTTCTGTATCTGACTGATTGACTGGGATCGTTTATAGAAACCATGTTACTGTACAAGTGGACCATCGACCTACGGAATTAATCCGTATTGGAATGGTGTCTGTAGGTCGAAAATGCATTTCCCATAGAAATACATTGAAAACCATTTAATCCGTAACCGGCCCAAGAAACCCCCCCCCCACATACACACACAAAATTTAAAATAAATAGAACTTACTTTTCTGAAGCCTTCCAGGGGGCCACCGCCATCGCCGCTGCCCGAGGCCTCTGAGGGCTTCTCCACCGCTGCCGGAAGCCTCTCATAGGTCTCCCGCCCACACCAATGCAGGCTTTCCCAGGGTGGACCGGGCCTACCAGGGGAGGGCTTCCCCCAGTAGGCCTGGTCTACTGCCCGGGAAAGCGTGGTAGACTGGTAGGCCCGGTCTACTGCCCAGGAAAGCCTAGCAGCAGGGGAAGTCCAGGAGTCCGAGCATGGCCAGGATCGCCTGGCGATGCGAGGCTCCCAGCAGGGGCGGCGGTGGCAAGGGACCTCCAGATGCCTTCCAGGGCTTCTCCGCTGCCAGGGGGGGACCTCCAAGATGCCTCCCATGGTGGCGGAGAAGCCCTGGAAGGCATCTGGAGGCATGATTGGCGGCCTACGGACTGGAAGGGGGAGGCGAGGAAATTTGAATTTGGCGCTTTCCCCGCTTCCCCCTTCCAGTCCGTAGGTCGATTCTCTGGCCGCAAGTTGATTGAAAATCTTGTGGCCAGAGAAGTCTGGACCTCAAAAAGTAAGCACGTCGAGCCATGCATACGTCGAGGGTCCACTGTATTGGGGTGCATCCAAAACATTGTTAACAGTTTCATAATACAGCTCAGTTGTTATGAGAACTTGTACTCCACGTGTGATGAAGAGGCGGCACTAGCTTTGCCCCTTCCACCATTGCTTTTATAATGCAAAAGTGCTCCTCTGAGGGGGGAAGAATATATTGCATCTGTGTGGGCTCTCTACAGGAGTCAGAATGCCAAAACATCAGGCACATATGGAGATCCTACTCAGAGAGAACCGTCTATCCCTCTTCAGACTGTCACTTTCATGTGTTGAAAGTGAGCAGAGGCAGTGCCCTCTCATAATTGTGTGTAGAGTATACACATTTCCATAATGACCAAATGAGGCCCATGTTGCAAGAAAGTGGTGTAGTCCCATCACAATATTTTTACTTCCTTTTAGGCACCTAAAACACAGATAATGTAGTCATTTGCCTGAAGTTAAGCAAATGAGATTCCCTTAAATAGCTGTTCTGCCTGAACAGTTCATCTAATTTTGCCAGAAGGTCAAAACTTGTTTTATGTCATCAAGTTGCACCTGACATATAGCAAACCTTGATAAAGTTTGATTGAAGTAAGTGAGACATTTAAAGATTCATTTTACCAGTGCCATCCACTTCCAGTGAGTCTCCATGGCTGAGCAGGGAGATTTGAATTCAAGGATTCCTGAGTCCAAGTTTGACACTCTATCCGCTACACTGCACTGGTTCTCAAAAACGTTATAGACATTTGTAAATTACCTCAATGTGAAACAAACAACTTTGGATCACTAATCACGTAATGGCCCCCACCTTAGAACCAAGCAAAAGCACATTCTTTATTTCAGGCAGCAAGACGGATTTAAGGCAGAACTCTAGAAAAATATCACATTATATTTGTGCTATTATTTTAAACATATTCCCAAGTTTCACTGAAACCTTTAAAGCTGATTTTCAAATGAATGAGCTTAGAATTGTGTGCTTTGTAGAAATGTTGGGCCCCACTGTCTTGGTTAATGAAATATTATCAACTATTTTAAATAAACTTGCCCATACTTCTGTATGTACCCTCATCTGGTTGATATGCCTTCATGGGATCCGAGGCTATGTGCTTATGCTGCCATTTCGCTGTTCAGGGACAGATCAGATTCTGAATGTGGTTTTTGCTTGTCCAGGTCAGGAACTTGTTTGTGCATGAAGTTCCCCAGCCCGCCAAAGATAAAGACATATTGTATGCCTCCTTCCAAGCATACATGCTTCCTAGCTGGTTTGGGTTATTTGATTGAAGACTTTTCTTTGGGTTCCTTTTTCTGGTGAAAAGAGAACGAATTCAGTATAAAAGTACATGTATGCTTACCTTTGTAGTTCTAACAATCAGACTCATAAACCAAATCCTCTTCCATTATTATTTTTTTCTGGTTTTGTAATCATCCAAAGCTTTTTCATTCTAGTCGTCTTTCATGCAAATATTTGTTCAATAATTTGAACTACAAAAGGGACACATAAACTTCACATGCTTTAGAAAACTGGAATATTAAGTGCAAAATTTGGATTCCAGTAATTCAGATTAATTATTTTGTAATTCTGTATCTTAAAAAATAAGTATTTACTATGCATAAGTCAGAACAAGTATATATCTAACTCAGGACAGAAAATATAGAAATATAAAATACATGCAACTGAAGGAAAAATTAAGCCGATGTTTACAATGCTTGTAAGGAAATACTATGTAGTATTTTCTTACAAGTATTGTAATCCTAGTCTTTTTTGAACATTTTCCCATCTCAAAATTAATGTCATCCCCAAGCACTTCTTTGCATCTTTTCAGGCAGTGCATGTTTCATATTTTTATGCTGAATTTTTGTTGCCTCTCTGTAGGCCTTCCATTTCACTTATAGAAAGTCCTAGTCCACCTAATAGTAAATGTATGAAGGATAATATTTCACATTCATAAAGTGGAGGTTTTTTAGAGAATTGAATTCTTCATATCATCACAGCAGCCTTATGATCAGTTGGCAGTTATTGATGCCCAATGGCCAAAATCCTGTTACTTAGTGTAATAAATCACACAACAGCAGGCCCATTGAATCAATAATGATTTGGCAAGTCAACTGTTCTTTCACTTCCATTTATTCAAATAGGCTTACTTTAAATGTGCCTTACTTTAGCATAGTAAATAACAGAGTAGGCTCATTTCAATCAATGGAACTCACAGAGGAGTTGATTCACTAAATCCTCATTGACTCAATGAGCATGCTCAAGTGCAATTCACTACACTAAGCAACAGAACTTTGGCCTCTATCTTCTGTGGTGTAGAATAGTGGTCCCCAACCCTTTTTGACACTGTGGACCAGTTTTAGCAGGAGGCCGGGGGTATCTGTATATATGTGCGGGAGTATGTCCATGTGGGTGGGTGTGCGGGGGTGTGCATCTGTGCATGCGGGGGGGGGGAGATCTGTCTCCTTGGCCTGGTCCTGCTAAGGCCTCGGACTGGGACTGGTCTGCGATCCAGGGGTTAGGGACCCCGGTGTAGAAGACTTGAGGAAGACAGTAGAAGATGTAGTGCACTGAAAATTTAGACTTCAATGTATCTGAAGGTGTTTTTATACATTTATAAATAGTGGCACTTGTTTATATTCATTTATTGCTTCAAAAAACTCAGTTGTGATCTATACTGCCTCTTTGTTTACAGCCCTGTAAGGTAGGTTAGGCTAAGAGGTAGATCTAAAGTCACAGAGTGAACTCCATGGCTGAATGGAGATTTAAGTGTGAGCTTCTCTTATCCTATTCAATCACTTTCATTGCACCACATATCTTTGGACATGTCTTGTTAAAGATCCCATCTATAAAATACAGAATGCAGGTTCGAGTCTGTTTTTGGATCCACAGTACAGTGACAGGATCTTCAAAGCAGGTACAAGCAAATTTAATAAAATTATGAACTTTATAAACAGTTTCATTCACCAAATTGTGTACAATATTGCCCATTTCATGTTGACTTCTTACAATGCTAAATTTATTTTTAAAATGAGGATGCCTTGTCTTTTAAAAACATTTTTATAGTGGCTTTCAGGCAAAAAAGCCAGGCAAAAAGTAAAGTGTGCTGCTTATATGCCACCCCTTAGCGCTCTCTGGGCAGTTTACAAGTTAAATGTGCAGGCCACACATTGCCCTCCCCCAGCGAGTTGGGTACTCATTTTACCAACTTCAGAAGGATAGACGGCTGAGTCAACCTTGAGCCGGCTACCTGGGATTGAATCCCGGGTCATGAGCACAGTTTTGGCTGCAGTACAGCAGTTTAGAGGGACGTGGTGGCACCGCAGAAGCCTCTGTGCTGCAAGGTCAGAAGATTAGCAGTCGTAAGATGAAATCCATGTGACGGAGTGAGTTCCCCTCCCTTGTCCCAGCTCCTGCCAACCTAGCAGTTTGAAAGCATGCAAATGCAAGTAGATAAATAGGTACCACCTCGGTTGGAAGTTAACAGCGTTCCGTGTCTAAGTCGCACTGGCCACGTGACCACAGAAACTGTCTACAGACAAACACTGGCTCTACGGCTTGGAAACGGGGATGAGCACCACCCCTTAGAGTCAGACACAACTGGACTAAAATGTCAAAGGGAACCTTTACCTTACATCAGTTTAACCACTGCACCATGAGGCTCTTCGAAAAAGGTTCCCAAAGCACCAAGCCACTGCCTTCGGGTGCATTCTCTAAAAGCTTTCAACTACAAATACAAAGCAAAACAACAAGGGGGGGGAGAGAGATTGCGGACCTTAAAAATAACTAATTGCTATATTTTAATGTAAACCTTAGTGAAACATGTCCATTTTAACAGACAGAAGAGTTAGAATTATGTCTGACAAAGTGGCAATGTTCCACTAAAGTTTCCATTAAAATATAGCAGTTCGTCTTTAAGGCACCAAAGCTTCATGTTTTGCTTTTGTTTTGTGTTTCTTGTTGAAATGTTTGCTCAAACTAACTAACATGGCTACACCTTTGAAAACCATGAGTCCCAAAGATGTGATAAAAAAGGAAGAAGAGATGGGAGAGAAGAGGTGAAAAGCAAATCCATTTTCTAGCAACTACCACGCTAACTGCCATGGAAGTACCACTCCATTCCATGATAACCTTTATGTTCTTGCATATGTTGTGAAGAGTAAACATGTCATGACCAAATTAGCTCAGGCAGATGTCTTTCAACCTTGAAACATTCAATTATTTTAATTTGCCAAGAGAGAAATATTATCTAAAAGTCTGAGTAGTTGCTAACATGTTCACACCAGCACAATTCATTCAGAACAGTATTCTCTCACCCACTTTACGTTTCTCCCTCAGCAACACTAATATGGCCACTTTCCCAGTTTTATCACAATTGAGTCAAAATCTCAAAGCAGAGCTGTCTGTTTCTTTGTTTGGGTTTCATTCCTGTTCTTTGTCAGATTTAGTTACTGTTTCTTGATGCTGCTTCTCAGCTCCTCCACGCCATTCTAACCTCTTCTTCAAGATTACATCCTTATGTTTCTGAGCATTGCAGTAGCAAGTACCAATTCAATAAATAGCCTACAGTTCTTTCTTTTATACAAAACTTGAAATCTTCCAATAGCTTCTGAAAACACTACCTGGCCCTTCCTGACCTCACACAGCTTCCAGAAGCTTCTCTGTTAAGTTGATTGATATGCCTGCTCTCTTCCTCTTCTCCTTATCTCCGAACAGGCTGCCACATTTATAAGCCACATTTCAATCATGTATTTTTTTTTCTATACCTCTAGTGATTGTGATGGATCTCATTTCCTCCCCCTTGCCCCTGCTGCATCTAAGCTGTGAGTTGTCCTTTTAAAATGCAAACTAATTTTATGTTAACAATAATCATCAAATATCATTTTGCTATTTTCTGCTAAAACCCTTTGTATTTCTCTTCAGCTACCATGTTTCCCCAAAAATAAGACAGGGTTTTATATCAATTTTTGCTCTTAAAAACACACTAGGGCTTATTTTCAGGGGATGTTTTATTCTACAATCATGTCATCTTCTTCTGGTTGCTGCACAATGGTGGAGAGCGGGGTTTCACTTAACTGGAGCTTATTTTTGGAGTAGGGCTTATATTACAAGCATCCTGAAAAATCATACTAGTGCTTATTTTTAGGTTAGGTCTTATTTTTCGGGGATACAGAGTACTTCCTTGTTTGTTAGCGAATATGAGGGTATTAATCAGTAGAATTAGTACTGTCTTAATGTCATATATGGAGGTCCCAATCACACAAGGGAAGTGAATGTTGGAATATAAACTTAAGGAAGATTGCATAAGAAACTGAGATATTGCTCATGCTTGCCAATGCTTATGACTTTCTCCTTTGCCATTAATTTTATCAGAATTTTATGCCCTGAGTAATATTGCTACTTTCTGATTCATAGCAGCAAAGTGTGGAGAGTTATTGATTTATACTGTTGACCATTTGCATCCATGGTGGATTATTTATAAATTCGTTATTACCGCCTCCAGCCATGTGAAAAGCTGGTCATCTTTTAATATTTAAATTTGAAGCATGCAGTGCAACTTAATGTAAATGTGGCAATGGAAGATATAAATACTATACTAAAATCCCCTTCAGCACATAAATGGATTTATAAAGCTGTTTATACAGATTCAGTTGTCTCTCAATAGGCGTATAAGTATAATGTTCAAACAGAACAATTCACAATATAGCTTATAATTTTAGAACTACAGGTCATTGTACCTCTTTATTTTTATATTAGTGGTCAAACGGGGGGGGGGAATAAAGTAGTGATTCCTCAAGTTCCTTATAGCGAACAGAATACACGGGTGATGTTCATATGAGATAAGCTGTGATGCATGGTTCAGGAAAACAAATTATATAAACACATTGGCAGTATAGCTGAATGTTCAGTCAGTAACAACCCCATGAAAATTAAACCACAGGAAGACTTCTAAGGTAAAACAAGTAAGAATTGGAGTTTTATCTGCTTGGGCAGGTAACATAATGAACAAGGGAGGCCACGCTGAGAGTTAATGTAGTGCACAAATACTGATTCCCTGATTAAATCTTTGACTCCCTCTTTGACATGTCTCAGAAAATGAATGTGTGAGGGCATTTTTTTTTAAATCTTCTCTGCCATCCCTTGGTGCCTGCAATAATATGATGTAATGTCTTGTTGACATTATTTATTGCTGAAACTTTGCCCTAGCTTTCATCATGTATCATTACCAGTCAAGGGGGTTGGGCCTGCCTTCCTCCCACCCTCTGGCATTGCCCCTGAATCCCACCAGCACACAGATATTTTTGCTGGAATAACATTCAAAGGAGGTCTGATGTTTTCCTATATGCATCTGACTGAAATGTTGTGCGGACAAAATACTGGACTGCACAGACTTGGGTCAGATCCAGCAGGCCTCCTCTTCTGTGCTTAAAATACAGGAAGCAGAGGGCTATGATGTCTATATAAGCTATTGAGGCAGTTTCTATAGTAAAAGACAAAAATGAAGCTTTCTCCTGAGGCCCCCCTTTTTTTTTTGCTACGTGCAGCGTTTGGTATTAAAACTGTGTGCCAACACTTTTGCTGTGTTCAATGTTATTTCCACTCCAGGCATTTAACATGGTTCTCTGCAGCAGACAGGTTTTGTGAACCCATCAGTTTTACACAGCCAACGGCAGTAGAGTTAAGCCTGATCCTACCTTTGATTTCTCTCTCTCTCTTTGCTTCTTTGACCCACACAGCTTCTCTCCTAGTTAGTCTTCCAAGCAGAATTGTTGATATTGACAAAAAGATGTATTTCTGACAAGGGTGTACAGGTGTGGGTGTAGCTTTGTAATGCAAATATGTTAAGCCAAGGCATTACTGGCAAGAGTCTGAATTCTGCAAAATCCACACTACACAGCACCATTTGCAAAGTTGATGAAATAATTCCTCTTCCAGTGTTTTCAAAGTATGCTGCTTATATACCACCAAATAATGCTTAAAGCACTCTCTAGGTAGTTTACACTTTAATTATGCAGAACCACCACCACCCACCCAGCAAGCTAGGTCCTCAACTTTACCAGCCCTGGAAGAATAGAAGACTGAGCCAACCTCGAGCTGGCTACCTGACTGAACTCAGGTCATGAGCAGAGTCTTGACTGCAATACTGCAGTTTAACTACTGCACCACAAGCGGTTATTAATACTTCTCAAAAACTCAGTGAGGGAAAAGAGATGTAGGTTGTTATCACACTGCTTACACTGTAGGTTAACTTATCTCCAGTCTTTATTGGAACATTTAGCCATAAATCTTGCCACATAATCTTGACTTCAGTATTCTCTCTTGTCGCCAACGGGTCCGGCAAGGGCATCCAAACATCTTTAACAAAAGGATTGTTAATAACATTGTCCCAAGGTCCCCTCAAAAAGGGATTACTGTCCTTCAGATCATGAGGCTCTATCTCTGGGTTCAGCAGCGGGGCGGTCTCATTGTCTTGGGTCTCCGTCCTGCAGATGTTCTCCTCTCCTCGTAGAGGGATCCACGGTCCACTAAGTAACCCCTCCTCCGGGCTTCCTCTAAACCAGGGCTCAGGGAACTTTTTTACTTTTTACCCCCCCCCAAAAAATTTATATACATTGATATTACCCCCCCCCCGGCTCTTGCCATCTGCGGCCGACACCTGCCCCGCCTCTGCACTCACCTGGGACCTGTGGCCATCATCCGGGAAGCCAGGCTGGAGTGGCCACACCGCTGGGAAAGTGCGTCCTTGGCGAGGAGAGACGGGCGCCGCAGGGCTGGCAAGTCTACTGGCCATGAGCTCAGGTGAGGCGGGGTGGGAAGGGGGCCTCCTCGCCAGCGCACCAGGCAGGTGGGCGCGGGCAGGAAGGAAAGCCCCGGCCAGGGCTCCACCGGGCAAAGAGTTCAGCTGGCCTGGTACGCCGCCCTCCCCCCCCCCCCACTTTGGAAGCAAGGAGGGCAGGTGGGTGCCCTGTGCAGTTCCTCGCCAGGGCTCACTCTCCCCGCGACGGAACACCCGCCTACACACAGCATCGTCGGAAATAAAATGCCTGGGGGTAAAATGCCTGTCGTGACCATCCTCATTACCCCCAGGATTTTCATTTTTACCCCATTTGGAGTAACTTACCCCTGTTCCCTGACCACTGCTCTAAGCGCCATGCCCAGTGTTCTCTTTCCTCTCTAGACACCATTTCCTTTTCCTCCCTGAGTCGTTTGCACCATTTTCTGGCTTCAGACTCTCCTCAGTAAGAAGGGCGTTGTGGCAGACCCCTTCTTTTCCGGTAATCGGCCTCCTCTCAAGGAACTTGTACTTTCTCCCATTTACTGGTCCATTGATCCTCCACCCATATCAACTCCCAGCCTCCCGGTATCAGGTCTACCTCTCCTTTTATATCTCTCATTCCCGCCTCCACAAAGGACCTCCCTCTTTCCTCTTTTCCTGCCAATTCACTCCCCGTCTGTGTGGCCACTGTCATTGTCAACATTTCCCACTCCAACTCCCGGGTGTCAACTCCCTGCCGTCTAGTCTCAATGGGCGGTGCAGGTAGGTTTGTCTGTGCCT
Organism: Pogona vitticeps; assembly: GCF_051106095.1. Lineage (NCBI taxonomy): Eukaryota > Metazoa > Chordata > Lepidosauria > Squamata > Agamidae > Pogona > Pogona vitticeps. Next base: position 80,522,912 of record NC_135786.1, read on the forward strand.
CTTGTTCCTTTTTGAGGGAGGATGACACTCTGGCGAGAGCCTTTACACTCTCGCCACTCATCTCACGGGGTTTAGTCAAAACATGTGCCCTCATCCAGATAGCTACATGAACCAGGGACAGCCTGAAAAGAGCACACTGACCAGAATACTGACACAAAGCAGGATAGGAAACCAGTGGTTGAAAACACACCCCATTGGTTTATTATGAATCCTTTTGTTAGTTAAAAAGGAAATGGAAAAATTGCTGTTCACAGCGGTTGTCCTGTCAAACACTAGGCATATACTGAGTTTTCTAAACAACCAAAATACTTTGCAAGGTGAATGTTTAATACTAACCCCTTCTCAGTCTACTTTTCCTCACTCTCGTCCTTGTCCTTGCATAGCAGGAAAATTAGTTTTCATTAATGTTATGCTTTTTCATTAAAATATCCATTATGTATCCTTCTTCCCTTCCCTCCTTCCTTGCAACCAGCTTTATTTCAGGTAATTTGTCATAGAATACATGACAGGTATTGAGTTTTAATATATTTACCTCTTAGTCAATTAAAGTTGACTAGCCTCTTCAGTTTTTAAATGTAATAAGGTAGCGAAGACGGAAATTCACAGAAATTTTGTGACCTCTGTGAGCAATCTGATATTTCTCAGTTATGTGTGTTCACATATTCAACAACTTCAGTCAATATGAAATACCAGTAAAATGTAGGGATAGGTCGCCTGCAGTTGAAGGAGATAAGGGTGCCTCATCTGAAAAGTTGGGTTGAGGCACCTTCTCCTGCTCAGACAACAAGCTTGATACTTCAGTATAGATAAATCATTTAGGGTGTGTACTAGTGTACTACCTTTGAATCAGTACTGTAACTTACAAAAAGGCAAGAGTCTATAGAAAACAGCACATTTTTTCTGGCTTAAGCTTTCACGGACACTGCCCATTTCAGTAAATGCATGAATAGTTAACCTCAGTTTAGCAGATTTAGATGTATTTTTAAGCAGGGTGTGATAAAGATGGGGATAAACATGAGCTGAAGTGTATAAAGTACAAAGAATGATCATTATCTGATCAACAGTTGTCATTTATAAAACAGTTGTTGAGTGATAACACAATCACAAGGAGTGTCAACCCAGTGTGTGGCGACAGTGAAAATGGCCAATTCCATGCTAGGTATCATTAAAAAGGGGATTGAAAATAAAACAACCAACATTAGAATGCCATTGTACAAAAAAACGGGAAAGGATGCACCTGGGGTATTGTGTACCCTTCTGTTCACCGCACCTAAAAAAAAAAACCATAGTGAAACTAGAAAAGGTGCAGAAGGGAGCGACTAAAATGATGACTAGGCTGTGACACCTCCCTTATGAGGAAAGGCTACAGTGTTTGGGGCTCTTTATTCTGGAGAAAAGGCACCTGACGGGGGACATGATTGAGACGTATAAAATTATGCAGGGGATGGATAAAGTGGATAGAGGGAAGCTCTTTTCCCTCTTATACAATACTAGAACCAGGGGACATCCACTCAAATTGAATTTTGGGAGAGTGAGAACAAACATAAGAAAATATTTCTTTACCCAGCATGTTGTTAGTCTGTGGAATTCCTTGCCACAGGATGTGGTGATGGCATCTGGCCTAGATGCCTTGAAAAGGGGATTGGACAGATTTCTGGAGGAATAGTCTATTGCAGGTTACAAACCATGATGAGGATGTACAATCTCCAGGATTAAAAGGAAGGTACCTCCAAATGTCAGATGCAGGGGAGGGGTATCAGGAGACAGCTATCTAGTTGTCTCATCTCATGTGCTCCCAGAGGCATCTGGTGGGGCCACAGTGAGATACAGGAAGCTGGACTAGATGGGCCCTTGGCCTGATCCAACAGGGCTCCTCTTATGTTGTTGTTGTTGTTGTTGTTGTTGTTGTTGTTGTTGTTGTTGTTGTTGTTGTTGTTGTTGTTGTTGTTGTTGTTGTTGTTGTTGTTGTTGTTGTTTATTTTATTTATATCCCGCCTATCTAGTCAATTAAGACCACTCTAGGTGGCTTAAAACAAAATATAACAATATAATTAAAAACAATTTTATATAAGGGGAAAAACTTTGGACAAGATGGGACAGACACTAGGAAAAGGAGAGAGGGGGGAAATCAGGAATTGGCTGAGGGGAAGGCCTGCCGAAACATTAGTGTTTTTAGTTGTTTTTTAAAAATACCCAGCGAGGGAGCCGCGCGGATATCAGGGGGTAGGTTATTCCAGAGGCGAGGAGCCACCTCCGAGAAGGCCTGATTTCTTGTCCTTTCCTTTCGGGCCTCCCTCAGCGTTAGGCTCCTCAGCCTCTCCTCCTGACTCGCGCGAGTGACACGGGTAGATCTTGGTGGAAGTAAGCGTTCCGCCAAGTATCGAGGCCCTAAACCGTTTAGGGCTTTATATGTGAGCATCAACACTTTGAAATCGATGCAGAATCGGATGGGCAGCCAATGCAATGTTCTTATGTTCTTAATCATCACACTGCATTGATGAGCTGATCAACATATATAGTATGGTGGTGGTGATATACCAAAGCCTTTGTCCTTGTTCCATACACAGGAAGTACAGACAAATGTCTTAATGAATTGTTTTTCACATGGCAAATTGACTTCAGCCTTACTCAGGCATTTGGAGCACCCATGTACAGTACTTACCATGGATAAAGGGCAGCACTGCAGCCCCACCACTATTTGTTTCCAATACTGTTGCTCTTCTACATATGGAGAGCAATGCATCTGAATAGTGTCTCTTCTTGTGAGTCAGAATGCTGGTTTTCAGGGTCTTCATTCACACAAAGAGCCATCATGGATAGTGAGGGTTTTTTCTTCAGATGTACCGACCTCCTGATGCAGAAGAGTGATGGCACTGGAAACAGAGGGGGAAGAGCGGATGAACTCCTCTCTACCTGTGGTAAGTGTGCATGAGTTCTGAATGTCTGAATAGGGCTTTTGAGTTTCTTTTATTCAAGAATGGCCACCCTGAGATGCATAACAGAGTCTTTCTGTTACTGTCATTTCTGATGTTTGAATCACATGGAAGGGAAGAGTCATTATCTAGGAATCGGCTGAGAAGTTTTAGCTGGGAACCATGAAGTGCCAACAAATTGTGTTCTTTTATTTTATTTTCTGGCTTTGTTCAGTAGTAGATCATTCTACTGTAGTGACAAATTTGTCTATGTTGATTTGTTTTCTCACTTTGTTGGATGGATATTGTATTTGGAGAAATGCTGGTTGCTAATCCTTACATTCTGACATCCTGTCCATCAAGTTTAAAGAGATGCAATTATGCCACAGATTTGGCTATAAACTATGTTCACACAACACCATGTTCTGCGAAAAGATTAATCTTCTTGAAGCTTGTAGGAAGAGGCATTTTATACCTCCTTGTGCAAGTTACTCTCCTCATAATCTCATTCCACCTCCCAGCTAACACAGCCGCTGACTGGTGAAGGGGAAAGGCTAAAGCTCCAAACCAACTTTTCAGATACTATGACAGTCTCCATCATTGCCGAAAAGCTCATGTAAATATTCTTGCTGGGCTTTTCACTCTGCCAGTACTATGCAGGATCTCAAACAATAGGTTCTCTGTGGGCATTTTTATTATTATTTTATTCATTCCTTTTTGAGATTTCCCATTGAGTGTCCAAGTGCTACACTGGGTGGCTAACACCAGTTTAAAAACACAACTATCTACCCCAGCCCACAGCGGTAAATAATGAGATCTAGACCAAAGCAGTAATAATCCAAAATATAAAATAAAACCAAGAGGCAACAGAAATCAAGATCAAAATCCAATTCATAGATTCCATGAGGATGTCAAAGGGGTAAGATGTTTATGAACCCCTTTTCTAACAATACAGTTTTTAGCCATTTCCTAAAGGCCAGAAGGGAGGAAGCCTGGCATATATCAATGGGTACATTCCACAGTGTTGTGGCCACCACAGAGAAGGCCCGGTTCCTGGAGGCAGTTTGCCAGGCATCTCTAGGAGTGGCCACCCATATCTGTGAAACCTGGCTAGCCTTGACAGACAATCTTAGGGAGAGATAGATAATGAGGTCCCAAACAGTTAAGGACTTTGTAGGTTAATATCAGCACTGTGAAATTGGCACAGAATTTATAGATGGTAGCTGGATAGACGTCGGTATATATAATGTTCAGTAGGTTTCCAATAAATGCTGGCATTTATAATGTATACCTACTGCGTGTTTGCCTAGTAGTGTCTGGGAAGAGAAGCTGGTGTATAATAAAAAATGAGATTGGACAATTAAAATGAAACATTAGGGAAGAAGACTTGTCATGCTGGCACCTGATTGTAGTGGCATTCTGTAGAAAATAATGAAATTTAAACATAACAAATAATGATTTGATTCTTTGGATATTTTCATGGTTTATTAGGCCGATAGCAGCACTTACATCCAACACAAAACACATGCAAGATTGTGCGGCTTGCATTCCTGTTGAAGTGCTATTATGCAGACGTGAGCAGCTTCAAATAAAGCCAAGATGAGTCTTTTATTCATGTCAGCTTCCTTTATTTAATTAGTTTTGTTGTGTTGTGAAATAACAGCGCTCATAATGAACATCATCCTGGTGATTTCCCTGAATGGTTTTGAGAACATGCTCCAATAAACAGAGATTTAGGCATGCTAGAGTTTAATACAATGTAAGCCTGGAGAGCGGAGGATTTTATTTCAGTAACCTCTTAGGCAGGAAATTAGAATCTGAAAAAACGGGCACTTATTAAAAGAGGGTTGAGGGTTGTAGGTGAGGAAAACAGACTAAAACTGGGCAGGCATAAGCAAGGCAGAAATGTGGCAAGGACTAAATAAGGTGATTGTCTGAAAGCACTTAAAATAATGTGAGTATCAAAGGAAAATCTGTTTCTTTGGAAAGAGAATATGTATGTCACAGAAAAGCTTACTCTGGCTCCATCCTTTCCATGTTCTTCCACCTCAGCACTAGTTTTGCTGCCAATTTAGTGGATGGCATGTGGAAAATTAATCCCTGTGCAAATGCCATTCTTAACAAAAATAGAAGGAAGGGCATTTTGTGCACTTATTTTAAGCCATCATCACTGTGGAGATGCTGCAAGCACCTGTTTCTTTATGTGACACATCGATTCCCTTGTATTTCAGTTTTGTCATTGTGTCTTTCATTTTAAAGGTCCTTGATGCATCAGATTATAATTGGGATAGGATCAAAATGGAGCCTGAATCACATCCTTTGTATGCAGATGACAGATCAAAACAGTCAGGATAGCAAGGAATTGCGTTAGGATAAAGGTAATCTTGCAAGACCCAATTATCCACTGACTTTATGTGAAGCATTGTTTTAACTAAAAGGAAGCCAGAAAGGAGAATTCAGCAGCTGGCTTGTGCAAAGAATTGGATCTGCCAGCTATACATTTTCAAAAAAACAAATGAAGCTTTTAAAAATGAATGAAAGGACTCCGTACGGGTTTGTAGTCCTTAAGCTCTTCTTTTTGAAGATTCTTTCAATAACAAATATTGCTGATAAATATTTATTAGAAAAATAGTCTAGTTTTCAATTAACTAAAAGGTATTCATTGCTCCTCATAAAAATTTCGACGAACAGCGAAAAGGGGGGGAGGGGTTGGAATGCTGTTTGTAGACTGCCTCTGAAACTACCCAAGATAATTACCTGACCTCCTTTTCCTTTTCCTTCTCTTCTTGTAAGAATGGCCATGATGATCAAACTAGGCCAAAGAGTTCCTCCCACACCCAGGTTTCATGCTTATTATCCAGCAGTGCCCAGCCACTGAGTTTAGGGAAGAGCATTATGGGAGAAAAAAGCAGGATGAAAGAGCAGCTTTAAATAAGGAGATTCACATTTTGGCTACCATAGCTGATGCGCAATACTGTTCTCACACATCTGTGTAATACTTTTTTTTAAATGTCATCTGACTGACTGACTCTTAAATGTCATCTGACTGACTGACTCTCATTACATCCTATGGCCCTTACTTCCTTAAGTTTATTGTGCATTGCTTAAAAAATACTTCTTTCTCTTTGGTCTGAGTTTCATCCAATGACCTGGGATCTAGGCCTTGGGGAAAAGCAAATAATTTATTTCTGTTTGCTTTGTCCATTGCATGCATGATTTATAGACCATTTGTCATATTCTTCTGGGCAGAAACATCCTGTTGAGCTGTCTGGTCAAGAGGAGACTTCTCCTAAATCCTACGAGTCTTATCCTAGTCAGAACAAAGCTTTCTTTTTCTCTTTTTGGCCACCATGTTCTCTTTCTTTTCTTTCCTTCTTTTTTTAAAATCCCTTTAATCTTAATGGAAGCCATGTTCCAACAGTAAAAGAGACTTTCTCGGTTTACAACAAAATAAAGAATGATCTCTAACATACTGCTGTGACACAGGGCTTGAGAAGAGGCATTTCTTCAGCACAGGGGCACCTCAGTCTCATTCCTTAGGAAGGGAGAAGGGTACCTACAACCTTCACTGCTCTTCTAGCCACCTTCCCCAGGAACTTTAGATTTCTGTCTGAGTTCCTTTCTCCCCACATAAAAAGGTAAAATCCATTAAACTTGTAAGTCTCTCTCTCTCTCTCTCTCTCTCTCTCTCTCTTGCTTTCTCGCTTTCCCTCCTGTTGCCTTTCCTATGTGTTCCTCAGCTCCCTGAGTATTAACACTATAAGTTTCCAGATGGAGCCCTCCTTGCTATTCCTGCACCCTCAATGAGAAAGGAAGAAACCCAGACCACTACATATTCTCATCCAAATAGTTTACCATCCCTAGCAAGACCGATGCTTATCAGCAGTGACTGCTGCTGGGCAACAATAATGGGAAGCACAAGGTTAAATAACATTTTCCGCCTGGGGCCACAGTGCAGAATAATAAATATTTTCAAGGAGTGACAAAGAAGCCAAAAGACGTTTATGTATATTTTATGCATTTTTGACCTCACATCTTTTTGTGCACTCCTTCCTTCCTTCCTTCCTTCCTTCCTTCCTTCCTTCCTTCCTTCCTTCCTTCCTTCCTTCCTTCCTTCCTTCCTTCCTTCCTTCCTTTTGGGAACAGCGTAAATGCTGCGGGCGGCCATTTTGTTGATATGGTGGCCATTTTGGAACTGCCGATCAGCTGTTCCCAAAACATCGCAATGCGAAGATCGGTAAGCGAAACGCTTACTGCTCATCGCAATGCGATGTTTTGCTATTAAAACATCGCAATGCGATCGCATTAGTAATTGCAAAAAACGCATTGCTATGCGGATTCGTCGTTAAACAGTGCGCTCGTTAAGCGAGGCACCACTGTATCTACATTACTAACTGTATATAATAGTAATAAGGAGGAATTAAATAACCTCTTAATGAGGGTGAAAGAGGAGAGTGCAAAAATGGTCTGAAGCTCAACATCAAAAAACCAAGATCATGCCCACTGGTCCCATTACCTCCTGGCAAATAGAAGGGGAATATATGGAAGAAGTGACAGATTTTACCTTCTTGAGTTCCATGATTACTGCAAATGGTGACAGCAACCACGAAATTAAAAGACACCTGCTTCTTGGGAGGAAAGCGATGACAAACCTAGACAGCATCTTAAAAAGCAGAGACATCACCTTGCTGACAAAGATCCGCATAGTCAAAACACTTTACACTTTCGATGTAAAGTGAGAGCTGGACGATAAAGAAGGCTGACTGCCAAAGAATTGATGCTTTTGAATTGTGGTGCTGGAGGGGACTCTTGAGAGTGCCCTGGACTGCAAGGAGAACAAACCTATCCATTCTGAAGGAAATCAACCCTGAGTGCTCACTAGAAGGACAGATCCTGAAGCTGAGGCTCCAATACTTTGGCCATCTCATGAGAAGAGAAGACTCCCTGGAAAATACCCTGATGTTGGGAAAGTGTGAAGGCAAGAGGAGAAGGGGACGACAGAGGAAGAGATGGTTGGACAGTGTCATTGAAGCCACCAACATGAATTTGACCCAACTCCAGGAGGCAGTGGAAGACAGGAGGGCCAGGCATGCTCTGGTCGATGGGGTCATGAAGAGTCGGACACGACTTAATGACTAACCAAAAACATTAATAATGGTTGTATAATTTATACTGGAGGCATAATGTAATGCAAAACCAATTATCAAACAGGTCAGTGTTCTTCTAAGTGTTGTTCTAGATAGTTCAGTAAGAAGTTGGAGATGTTCTTATAGTCCTGGCTAAAGAGAATAAGTCAAGTACTGCTGAACTAGGCTGCAAATGCCTGTCATGGGGTGATGCAAATAAATGGTGTGAAAAGCTTTGGCTCAAAGGCTGAGTGCCTCTAGATAACTGAATATAGGCTGTACATGTTAGACTTGTCAGTAAATACAGTGAGGTGAAAAGAACTTCATGACTTGTAATCTCTGGGCTCTGAGATGCAAAATGGAGCAGTTGCTGGGGGCAACAGTCCTGGCGTTGGCAACAGTTGCATCAGTAGAAATGCACTTTAATCTGTTTATTAAGTTAATACAATCAGTGAGGATAGACAGGCATTGTGGTGCTAAATTCATAACTCTTCAAGTTGCCTAGCAACTAGGTGTTGGGTATACATTATACATCCTCTCCTTCACAGAAACGATTCCAAAAGCAACTAAAAGGATTTTGATATTATATGTTGCCCTTCATTTATGAGCAATAAAATGCTAAAATACGGGTGCACTTGTTTTGTGAAACACATGCTGTTAAAGAAGCAAGTGCTGGTTTAGTTTTGGAAGTGGTATAGTATTTCAGATAATATGTGTATTATCTTGGTTGGCATCACTGAGGCAAAAGCTTTTCCTGAGGCTATTACCAAGGTCAGCGCTTCCTAACCTTGACCATTGTCATTTTAAATATTTAATCTAAATATTCAAGCATAAAATAATAAAGAGCCAAGCAAAAAGAGTCCTAAATGAAAATGTGTGAATGAATAAAATATTGGACTAAGAAAACGGCTGAGACTCTAAGTGTATGCACCTGTGAAAGAAAATTCCAAACTCTACATAGAGATGAAAAGAAAATGTAGTTTAATTTTTTTAAGTCTTGCTTTCAATTCATTTTTGCTCTGCAAGCCTCAGTAGTAGCCAAGTTACTTTTCATGTCTTATTAAAGTGGAACATGTAACACACAAAATCCATTCATGCATTCATATCTGCAGCAGACCCTAGCCACAATGCATTGGCCTGATTTAGGTCCATTTCTGAACACGGATCGAGACAAAATGTGTAACAATAGCTATGAAGAAGTGAAGATGAAGAATGGATTATGGCTGTAGACCAAGAAAGATTGAGGCAAATCAGACAACTACATAATAGGAATACAATTTTTTTCACATGGATGACAATGCGTGCTCACACATTGTTTATTGTAATTGGCATAGGCAGAATGTACAGTCGTGCCTCGCATAGCGAACGCTTCGTTATGCGATGAAACCGCACAACGAGGGGTCCCGGGCCATCGCTGGAGCGTTCGCTCAGCGATGGCCCCTATGGGCTTTTTTCGCTATGCGATGATCGCGCGGACGCGATCAAAGCATAGCGAACAGCTGATCGGCGGTTCCAAAATGGCCGCCGCTAAAACAAAATGGCGACCGCTGTTTTGCCTCGCTAACGAGGCATCCAAAATGGCCACCGCAATGGAGCAAACTCACAGAACGGTGAGTTTTAAGTCCATAGGAACGTATTAAATCAGTTTTAATACGTTCCTATGGGCTTTTTTATTTCACTTAACGATGGATTCGCTGAGCGGATTAACCTCACTAAGCGAGGCACCACTGTATGCTGGAATATATTGGTAGATCTCTGAGTGATTTCCAGTACATTGTTTGGGGGGGGGACAGTAAGGCACCCTAACAAACAAATCAGGTTACATGGGGGGCTGGGAACCAGGAAGATATTTTATATAGACAGTACTGTCCTTCCTTCATGACCCTTCAATGACAGGCACTAATACGCAGTAACAAATGTATTACAGGAAATTGTAAACAGATAGAAAAGTATAAGCAGTATAGAAGATTATAAGTGATACAGAAATGTATAAGTGGTGGAAAAGGCCACAGCTTAGATTGGTTATAGTGAATTCCAGAATCGGGCGACCTGCCAGCCAGCCAGTACAATCCTCCCAGCCCCTGTTGGCCCACCATTGGACAGTATGAATACACTAGAAGGTGGACCACTGCCACCTGTCATCTGAGTCCTGATAGCCCTCCTGAGCCAGACATGCACTCTTTATTTCTAAAATCCTCCCTTCAAATTTATACTGTAACCAAAATGGGAAAGAACCTTAGGAAACCCCAATGTCCTTCAAAGAATCTGCAAGACAGAAGCTCTCGCACCAAAACTGTACAGATTCCAACAATCCACAAAGACTCAATCCCACATAGTGCCATTGGCTCCCTGACATATGAATTAGCAAAACCCCTAGCCACCCTCCTACAGACCCACATTGGTCAAACCTCATCCTACATCAGAGACTCAGGACATTTCCTAAACAAGATCAGCACCCTAAAACTCAACCCCAGGAACAGACTGATCAGCTTTGACGTAGTATCCCTATTCACCAAGGTACTGATAAAAGATACTCTGACAGTCATCCAGCAGATCTTTCCAGAAGACATCACGGCCATTTTCCAACACTGCCTAATGACCAGCTACTTTCAGTAGGATAATGATTTCTATGAACAGACGGATGGAGTGGCCATGGGGAGCCCCCTCAGTCCGGTTATAGCAAACTTCTACATGGGACTTTTCGAAAAACATGCTCTGGCTTCGGCACCCTTTACACCCACAGTCTGGTTCTGATACGTGGATGACACCTTTGCAATTTGGAGCAACGGTGAAGAAAACCTGGAAGAAGTTCTGAACCATCTCAATAGCATCCACCCAAATATTCCATTCACCATAGAAAAAGAACTAGAGGGCCAACTCCCTTTCTTAGATGTCATGGTCATACACAAATCTGATCTCCTATTGGGACACAAGGTCTACAGAAAACCCACCCACACAGACCGGTACCTACACAAAAACTCCAACCACAACTCACGACAAAAAAGAGGCATAATCAAAACAGTGGTAGACCATGCAAATCGAAACAGTGAAGCTCAATTTCTCTGCACCAAACTGAACCATCTGAATTGGGCCCTATAGGCAAATGGCTATTCCAAGAATGAAATCACAAGAGCCATCAAACTGAGAAAACAACACTGAACTGAAGAAGAAAAACAGCCCCCACAAATAAAATATTTCTGCCATACATCAAAGGGGTCATGGACCACATGGGGAAACTTTTGAAAAAACACAACCTAGAAACAGTATTAAGGCCCACCACAAAAATACAAAAAAAAAATGTTATGGTCAGCAAAGGACAAAAGGAACCCCCTCACCTCTACAGGAGTATACCGGATACCTTGCATTTGTGGCCAGGTATATATTGGAACCACAAAACACAGCATCCACACCAGAATCAAAGAACATGAAAGACACTACAGATTAAAACAACCAGAAAATTCGGCAGTAGCTGAATATGCCCTGAAACAAGCTGGACATGAAATCCTATTTCAAAATATAGAAGTACTGGACAACACCAGCAACTATTATGTTAGACTACACAGGTAAGCCATTGAAATCCACAAACAACAGCATAACTTCAACAAAAAAGATGAAAGTCTTGCCAGCAACAAGGATCACTTGCTACCCGAACAGAGAGGGTTCAGGTATATGTGCTCTCTTAATTAGCTGAGCTAATTGGCGTAAAGGACAGTCTCTTCTCATCAAGCCTCAATTTCCCATGAGAAGTACAGGTGTTGTTTTCCCATCTCCTCATCTCGGGTCTAGATCCAAACAAGGGTGTTGTGTCTTGACTCCTTATTGTCTCATGACAAGGCTACTTACATGGAACTTTCCATTCACCTCGTGGAGAAAACATTCTCATGGCACAAAATCATGCTAACACAGAACCAATATGGATTCTTTCTATAACTTTCCACAACTACATATCCCATTCACAGATCACATTTTAACCCTAATAATCTATACCATGACAAGTCTAACTCAACAAAGCCTGACTCCCAGCACTGAAAAACACAGCATGCAAAATAGTCAGTGAACTCTATCCAGCCAACTCTACCCACCAAAGACTGGTGATCACTGCACACAATAGACTAGCTAATGTCACCCATCAATCACAGTGACAGATGATCTCCCCCTTATCACAACAATACACCCATAACAAAAAAAAACACCCTGATTACCATAATCACCCAGTCTCCTGAAAAGGACAAAAAGCTGATCCCACAACTACAGATACTCAACTATCCCACACACTACACCAGAACACAGACGGAGTTCTAACTCCTCTCCTCTGCAGATGTCAGCCACAGAGACTGATGAAACGTTAGGAAAAAAAACCTTCAGAACACGGCCAAACAACCCAAAAAACCTATAATAACCAACTCCAGGAAAGTTAGGTCTCCCCTAGTGTCAGAGTTATCCCACTCTCCAGGCCATCTCCTTGTGCACTAATGGCCCCGGAAATATACACCAAAACCTATGTTGCCGGCTGCATCTGAATGGATCTGTAACCCTCACACACACACACACCCCGGTAAGTAATCCTGCCAGAAAAAAATTCATTAAACTGTTCTAAAAATTGAAGACAGACCCTCAGATCTTCCCTCATATACTTCAAGATTCTAAAATGATGTTGTGGTGCTCTGATCTGTGCTAGCCAATCACAGAAGGCATGCCATAGTGACACTGCTCTGCAGGTGAAATTAAAGTGTCCAAACAACACCTGCATCTATTTCAAGGTATATTATGTCCATACCAAGGCCAACCTCAACATGCCCCACAGGGTAGCCAGCAGGTGAGAAAACCCCATAGAAGCATCCAGCTCACCCAGTACCACCAGCTGCTGCTCTGCACTCCTCACCAGCTGATCAACTGCTGGAGCTTTGGCTGGAGCCACCTTTGTACTTCCTCCCTCAATCCCCATTGGCTGGCTTCCTCCTCTTTCTATGCCAACCCTCCCAAATGCAAGGCAGACTGGGAAGGAGCCAGCGCTCAAGGCCAAGGGGGAAATGATGGCTAGCTCTCAGGCACTCAGGTCCTCACCAAGCGCAAACCAGGCCCCCAAGGTAAGTGGACTGGGATGCCCTGTGATTCTTTAATTATGCTGAACATGTGCTTTAAGGCAGTACTGTTCCATACCTGTTGTGGCATGTTAACCTTTGTTTGGACTTGGTCCCCCACCACTGGACCACTCTTCATCAACATACTACTGACACCATAAAATAGCCTCTAGCCCTGCTTTATATATGCAGACATAGAACTTAACTGTGGCCCTGCTGGCTGTAGGATTCTATGAGTAGGGATGAGTAGCCCCAAATAATTTTTTCCTATCTCTGGGCATAATATTCTTTGGCCTAACTATCCCACCTCCCTTTCTTTTCTCCTGAACGTGGCAGTAAATATTGCAACACATAAGGGTTTAACATTCTTAGGGTCAACATTGAACTTTTAACAGCTGGGGGGGGTAGGAAGAGTGGTCAAAAGGTAGTTCTCATTAGAGTGAAGTAGGAAGAAAGTGAGCAAAGGACAGCTCTTTGAAGGGAAGATGAAAGCTAACAAGAAGTTTATTATGAAATAATCAGACGGGGAAAATGGCTTGGTGTGAGCTGCCTGATTTACCTAAATTACTCCAGGCATGCAAAGCCATAAAACTGATAATGTAGGTTTCTCTGCTTTTTGCCATTTTTTGTATAGAAGTTTATATGTATACATTTTATACATTTTATTCAAGTCCTGATGTTTTTCTTGCACTTACACACAATTCTTTTAGCATTGTAGCCCTGATCCAGTGGGACAGAGCTGCAGCTTCTTTCTCCCTTTCTTTAAAAAAAAAATCAGGATATTTTTAAAAATATAGATATCAAGAGATTTTAAAGAAAAGAAACACCAGGCCGTTCTTCTTTAGTCCTAGATCTGCTTCCTAGAAGTTCACATTTCTGCAATAAGGAAGAATTCTAGCAAGCAAAACAAAGCTGAAAGGGAACATTTCCCTCTCAGACTCTGAAACCTAAGGCAATACAAGGACATAACAGTGTTTTACAACCTGATGAATCTATGAAAAATCAAGAAAGGTAAGTCTTATCCAGGCATTTGGCATGTCAAGTGGACATGAAAGGATGGGAGCAAGCTCTTTCTCCTCCTTTTTCACTTTGCTGAATGTGAAAAAAACATTTCTAAGAAGGAGAGCCTCTTCGATGTGTGGACTGTCTCCTCGTGAGCCAGAATCCTTAAAAAACACCTGAGTGGTGGCTTGCATGGAGAACCTCCAAACTTCCTGAAAAATTAGCTTGCTGAAGAAGAATGGTTGTGGGAAAGAAAGGATTGGACTTGCATGGGAAAGTGTTTGTATGCTTGGTTCTGGAGCTGGTCATAAATTCCTGGGCTGAGCACAGGCTCAGGACACCCCATTCCTTAATTCTCAACATGTTTCTGGATTCTGCGCCTCCATGGGGCATCTTTGTACTCAGGGGTGGACCTTCCCTGGGTGTACAACTCAGTGTTTGAATTTTAAAATTAGCAACTATTTTGATCCTGCTAACCTGAAACCTGCACACCCCTGTTTTACATAACAGGCTATTATCCCTGGACAGTTGTTGTTCCATAAACTTTTCAAAGAAACAGCAATGTTAGTCTATGCAAGCATATCTAGATGCAACCAAAACTATGTGGCATTTAGTTCACCAAACCCACACAGATGATGGAGCTCTGTGATGACTTGGAAGCCTTTCCTCATAGATGACAGCTCAAGGAATATTTGCACAAATATGACAACAACTAGCACAACTACACCACATTCTCCACAATATGGGGAGGAACAACACGCTGACCTTTTGCCTCTTCCTCTCAGCCCTACAGAAAGAATGCTAGATGGAATTCTCCTGAAGGTCAGAACAAATAGCTAGGCATCTATATTGAGTGCTTCTCCCATCACGATTAGGCTGGGATTGTCAGCAAAGGACCCGATTTACAATACAGGGCAAACTGAAATGCATATAAGAAACCAAGAGACAAGTGTCAAACTCCAAATTTTATATGCCCCTAACCCCAGTCTTAACTGACAAATACCTAAGGATTTACAAAACATCAGGAAAGATTTCCCCAGAAATATATATGATCAAGTCCTGGCTGATACAGTAGAAGAACCTCAGCCAGCCACCTTCTACTTGCCACCAAAAATACACAACCTAGGCAACTCTAATAGGACCATTGTATCAAGCATCAATGGCACCACAGTTTGGGGTGTCTGGATATTTGGATTCCATGCTTAAACCGTATGCCACCAATGCACCTCACTACGTAACAGACACAGATGACTTTCTGAGGAAACAGCAATCCACTCATAACCTCCCCGACATCATGCTGGCCACTGTGGACACAAAAGCCTGTTAATGTTGTTACAGCAACATTCCACAGAAGGATGAACTATGGGACATTGAAAGTACCGTTTTGAATGAGGCCACAGCCTACTTGGCAATTGTTCTCTATGACTTTGTGCTCACACAAAACTGCTTCATGTTTGACAGCAACATCTATCTCCAGATTGATGGAACAGCCATGGGCATTCATATGGCACCACAATGTGTAAATGTATCCATGACTAACCTGGAATAATGTTTTCTTACTGCTGTGCCCCCAAACTACTCTTTTATCTGGGATACATTGATGACATTGTTATTATCTGGACCCGTGGAAAATAAGCACTTGAGAAATTCAACCAGAATCTAATAGCTTTTATCCTAACATCAATCTCAGCCCTAATCTACACAGCCGGTGCATTTTCTGAACTGTGAAGCTACAACATGGACATCTTTGCACCATGCTTTATTAAAAACCAGTTACAGTACTTGCATGCTTTCATCTTCCACCCTGAATACCAAGCGATGTTGGCAAGTCTTTGGGTCAAAGTCGTAAGTCTGAGTCCTTGGTACCAGGTCCTGTGTCCCAAGCACCAAGGCCGAGTCCCTTTTAAAAAACAAGTTTTTTCCCCCAGAAGAAAGGAAGGAGGTGGGTGGGTTCCAAGTCACAAGTCAATTCCGAGTCATTGAAATGAAAAACAGAGTTGAGTCTGGATCAAGTTACTGGTACCGCTCAAGTCTGATTTGACAGCAAGTCATGTGACTTGAATCCCCGTCCCTGCTGAATACACCATCAAGTCTATTGTCTACAGCCAAGCACTTAGATATAATTGAATCTGCTCAGATCCACAGGACAGAGACCTCAAATTCATAAATCTACTGAAAGCATTTCTCAGACTACAACATCCACCCAAGATAGCAGGTTAGCAGAGTAAGACAGATATCCTCAAATGACCTACTACAAGACAGAACCAGAAGAGAAAATGACAGAATACCATTCATTATCCCCTTCAGATCACAACCAAAACCACTCACACACATCATCATTGATCTACAACCCATTTTAGACAACAGTACTTCAGTGTCCCAAGCCCTTGGTGGCCAGCCTGCTTACAGATAACCCCCGATATCGAACCATCTTTGGCACAGAACAGACTACACAACATGGATACAGCGATGGGGACCAAACCTAGATGCCAACTCTTCCCCACATCTATTCTGTCAGCACAGAAGGGCAGTTGCAGGCTTCAAAATATCAGAGGCACGTTTACTTGCCAACGTGCTCTATGCCATCCTTTGCCAGCAATGCCTACGTGCACACTACATTGGACAAACAGGATAGTTTCTGTGCAATTAAAGGACATAAATCTGACATCAGAAATAGCAACATACATAACCCTTTTTCAGAATGATTCAATCTGCCAGGATACTCTATCAATGACTTGAAAGCTACTGTTGTGGGGGGGGGGGATGATTATAAAGAGAGACAGCTGAGATCACATTCATACATAAATTCCAGAGTGTGTCAAAAGAATTAAATATCAACCAGGGTTTCTTATGTCATCATCTGCATTAATAAACTCTTCTTCCTACTGTCTTCTGCCTGTCTTCTTCACTCTTTATCCAAAGGTGATAGTGACATTAGACCACTAAAACAACCACTGCAGCAAGATTTCTCCAAAAGGAATCTTCTGTTGCCTTTACACCTCTCAGCAAATGTGAAACTCTGTTTAAACCGGGACAGGTATATAATCAGCATTCTTATTTGTGTCAAAAATGCCATTTCCACCTCCCTGCACCTGCCCTGAATATACCTGTAGTTTTAGTTTCATTCAGTTCTAATATGTTTGACAAAGTGGATTTATCCACAAAAGCTCACACTGGAATCTCAAAGTTAGTATTTAACGTGCCCTAAATGACCTAACAACCAGAAATGGCAAGTTGGTAGCAGCTTTTTAGGTATTTATATGCATTTGATATATGCACCTTCAACAAGAATATTAGCAAACAAGCCTGGTCTTGTATGCCAACAGTATGATTAGTTACCCTTTTTGTTGTACACTTGATATTGCACACTGTTTTGCTCTTAGCCTTTGTTACATGACAATCCATTTGGCACACAGTTTATTTTTAGGTACAAGACTATCAAAGTGCTACTTTTTTTTCTTAGTGAGACGGTCAGTGCTCTTGAACAAAGAATCATATTACCACGAGAACTTGGTTGAAACAGAGAAGAAGTATTGAATACATGGGGAACTATAAATCTAGACCAACCCAAACTTGCACTGGTAATTAATCTTGATCTATTTTTTTAGAGAAACTGTACTGCAAATGCATTATCAAAAATATTTTCTAATTGACTTTGTTCAAATGCCAGGCTTGATAGTCTAGCTAATGGCATGTGGGAAATTAGGTTTTCTTAGCATTTGAAAGACAGAGTTACAGAAAAGTTAGTGTGTGTGTGTATATATATATATATATTCAACTGTCTGTTCAAATAAATTTGTTTGTGAAGCTAACTGCTGCTTTATGAAAATGATATTTTTCCTCATTCTGTTATTTCAAAGTAAAAAAGCAACAACCTATAACAATGGTTGACAACTTTCATTTGTATTTTTTAATTCTGTATTATAGTTAAATCAGTTTTTTAGTTAACAAAGTGATTGGACCAACATGTTTATATAGCAAACATACACATCCAGATAGAATCATTGCCACACAATGATTTGGAGAAGAAATTAATGATCAAATGCTCAATGACTGCAAGATTGTTTTTAAATATATCCAAAGGTATTTTAAGATTCATATGTCTTTTCTCCTCCTTGTAGATGAATGGAAAAAAAAAGTTAGTGAATCATATGCTATAATCATTGAAAGATTAGAAGATGACCTGTCAATCAAAGAAAAGGAACTTACAGAACTAAAGCATGTCTTCTGGTAAGTGATTTGACCAGAGTTGTATATTCCAGTATTTAAGGAAAAAAAATACAAATTTTGTTCTTGTGGGCTTAGTGAAACATATTTAGCCACTCAGTAGTCTAGGTATTGTAATATATTATCACAATTGGTGTGGCTGGCATATTCCACTTCCCCGCAGTGCTACCTACTCTATGTTTTTATTCTAGTGTTGTGTAGAAAATGGACTTCAAGTGCTTAAACAAAGGAAGCCAGTGGAGCACCAGTTGTACATATAATTCTGAGCTCCAGATTTGATCTGAGTGGACAAGTTAACAAGGTTGACCTTCACTGTAACCTGAGAGGCAGTGTTCATGTGTGCAGTTGAGTTTTTTCAGGAAATTTAAGTCACTTTTGACATTAAGTGACAATAGATATGGTAATTAACATATGTGGGTGGTACTAGGAGTAATAATTGCTAGAGCAGCTGTTAAGTCAGTTTTTGGGGTTGAAACTACACAATTGCTTGTGGGTAGTGTTTCATCTTTGTAGGAAAAATGCAGTGGGGAAGAACGCTGCTAAGTTCATTGTACTAACAAGCACGGGGAAAATGGATTAACCATTTCTTTGCCACTTATTTTTACAACCAAAGTTGACCACCCGCAAGAACCTGTTTCCCCAGAATTATTGCAGAGATATATGTTTGCTTGACTATTTGGCAAGGACTGCATGCTCTCAAGCATGCAGTAAAAAATGTGGGCACACGCCACCGCCACCATGATGGAGATGATAACGATGAATTTTATTTGCATTTACATTGTAATTAAAAGTTATATATTTTAAAGCAGTTTGGGGGCAGTGAAGGGGCATGGCCTAAAGCCTGAGCTATAAAGCCATGAATCAAATTGCGAACCCTGAATCCACTTGGACTTGTATGTCACAAAGTAAAGAGAAAATAATGTGACTCTGACTGTCTTAATCCTGGAGCATTTCCTGCCATATTTGCTGATGTAATAATTATGCAAGCTGGATGTTTCACAGATCTCTCATCCCTGCCTCATCTGGTCATTGAGGCTGAACAGTAATTGCCCTCACCTCTCTGACTGCAACAACAAAAATGTCCAGAGTTTCAGTGAGATAGAAATCACCCACTGCACTGCAAAACGTGCACTATCTTTTCTTAATTACAATTCAGCTTTGCAGATAATGCTGGGGAATACTCAAGGGAAGACGAAAGGCAAACTGACCTATTGTCGAATTATTTATGTCGAAACAAACTTCAAGCAATTAAAACGGTGGGGGAGGGAATTTGTTCTAACCTTTTCAAAAAAATAAGCTCATTTGTCTTAAAATAATTTTGGTGATAAATGCAAGGAACAGAAATTGGCTAAACTAGCTTCACACCCATTTTCAAATGTAGCCTTCAAATAAAAGCCTGCGGTTTTAAAAATTACTCCTTTGCAGAACTTGGAAACATTACTCTTATGAACTACAGTTCCCAGAATCTCCAATTCCTCACGGGCAGTGTCCATGTTTTCTGGAGGATTCTAAGAGGTGTAGGCCGAAAGCCCACTCTCCTAATTCTTATTATTTCTCTTCCCCCCCCCCCATCATGGTTGCCACAAATGATGACAGAGTGAAAGGAAGAAAACCTTGCATTGTCAAATTACATCTAATATTATAAATGTGGTTTATGTATATTGTTTATTTCCAAACCTCAGTTTACATATTAATATTGTTGCCACTGTCTCCAACTTTGTTTTTATTAATGAATTCTCTTTTGCTGCTCTGACATGCAGTGGTGGAAAGGAGGTCAGCAAGCACGGTTAATGAATCATAAAACTGCAGATTCTGTAACTTTTTTTTAGTATAGCCTGCATTTTTTGCTAAAACATGTTTGCTTCAGGTGCAAATGCCGCATATCATTTTTTTAATGAGGCAACGTGGCGATTTATCCTATTTGAGGGGCATAATATTAGCAATGCATTAACAATAATGGCTTCATTTTAATTATTCACTTCATCCACATACTTCCTTAACAGGCACCATGAAATCATTAGGCTATATTAAAATGTACCATGGCATTCCAAAAAGCATAGAAGAAAATTAAAAAATAAATTGGCTTTTGAATATTCGAATGCATAAGTGGCATTCCGTGGCTGGAGAGTTTGACATGCACACAATTAGTACAGGAAGTCTGAAAAGGGGAGAAAATTGCTCTCTCTTTTAGGAGTAGCTTAAAATAAAAGTATTTTAACTGCACATACAAAAAACAGAAACACTGTACTTCAGACGATTGATAAGTACAATAGAAAGTGTACAAATGTTTCTAAATCTAGTACTAAAGAAAAATCAAATTCCAGTATTTCAAAAATGCATAGATAACCACTGTGAAACTTGTTCTTACTGGCTTCCTTTTCTGGTTCCTACACCACTCCTAATCCTGCTCGTCCTCCTCATCATCATGGAACAGCAGAGCTGGAAGGGGCCAAATCGATTATCAAGTCCAGGCCCTGTCAAGAAGGCACAATAAGGAATTGAACTCCCAACCTCTCCCTCTGCAGCCAGATATCTATACCACTGAGCTATCCAACAGTATGCAGGCCTTTAAAATTTTAGACATTAAACCTTCACTTGTGTGTGGTTGTAGTGGTGATGATTTGGTTGGAATACTTAAGTTTTCTATCAGCCAATATTTTACTGCAGAAACTTGCCTCTTAACGAACAGACAAATTCTGCTAACTAACTCTCAGAACTTGGAGGCTACTAGTTAACACAACTATTGGCTTACAATAAAATCCTTTCTGCAACAATGTTTTCCAGTGAAGGGCCTCACCAGGCAAGGAATTGATTGCATTTCTAGAGGCTGTGCTCCCTCAAGGACTGAAAACAGTGTGATTAGGAAAACTTGTGAAAGGCAGAAGCATGACTTGTCAATTGGAATAACAATAAACAATGGTTTGCTTTGCATGTCTAATTTTGAAAGCTTCCTGACTAACTGGGGAGACAATAAACAGAAAGGTTTCATTTATGTTGCTTCTAAACCTGTTTCATAATTCTTTTACCTAAGATTTTAAATATAATGTTATTAATTCTTCTATATTGTTTGGATGATGTATTCTTTTTAGCTCATAGTAACATAGCATAACTGTAACTTCTTAATTTGTTTATGAACTCTAAATAATAATAGAAGAGGGCAAGTACACGGTCCTTGCTTTGACTCATGCAGTTTCCTTGTGCCCTGCTATGCATGTTGAGGCAACAACAAAGAAGAGAGTATGTTTTACAGCTGAGGCCAGGAGAGGGCTAATAGAATTCACGTGCTTGAAGTAACAAAGGTAACTCTTTTATTTTTGAGAAATCTGACTTTTAAGAAGTGGAAAGAAGTCAGCTTTTAAAATATATATATATATCAATATTGGTAACTGAGGATACCCAGTGTGGTGTAGTGGATACAGTAATGTGTTTGATTCCCTAGCTTTGACAGGGAAACTCACTGGGGATGGGGTAGAACTGGCAAAAACCATTCCTTAAATACTTCATTTACCTTGAAAACCCTATGGGGTTGCTATAAATCAATTCTGATTTGATGGCATATAACAACAAATTGGTAACTAACCGCTTTGAGACACCATGAAACCATAATGACAAGCTATTACTTTTAATTTTCCAAGCAAAATTCAGCCCCCTCAATTATCTGTCGTGCTGGGCAACATGTATACATTTGTGTGAATACATATGCTCTGTTCAAAGACATTTTTTCCTCAGATCCCTCTATTTCAAAGAGAGACGGTAACTTACATACTAAAGCAAGTGATAAATGAGGCACATTTTTCAAGCAGGTAAGGCATTTAAATCCCATCTGAGAATGTCTCATCAGTGTCAGTGAAGCATAGGCTAAATGCCTAACCTCTACAGAAAAACAGGATTTAGTTTCAAATTATTAAGCTAATAGAAAAGAAAACACAGTATCTGTGTCCTTTTGTCCTAGCTAGTTGCTCTCACTCTAAACATTCTGACTCAGCAATGGCAGCAGCTTAAGGAAGCTGAGGGGAAATCCCTTAAAAGTCCAAACTAATAGGCTATACAGTGGTGCCCAACAAGACGATGTTAATTCGTTCAGTGAAAATCGCTGTCTTGTGAAAACATCATCTTGCGAAATGTGGTTCCCCATTGGAATGCATTGAAATCCGTTTAATACATTCCAATGGGGAAAAACTATCGTCGTTTTGCGAAAATCGCCTATAAAGAAACCGTTTTGCAAAGTGCGGGTCAGCTGTAAAAATCGCTATCTTGCGAAAAGCGATCCCGAAAACACCTGTTTTGCGAGTCGTGGACTCAGCTGTCAAAATCGTCGTTTTGCGAAAATCAATCCCGAAAAAAACTGTCTTGCAAAGCACGGTCCAAAACATCGTCCAGAATCATGATTAGCCCATTAACAATTGTTGCTTTCAACACCCCAGCTTCAGCAGCATAAGAGTTGGCTTGACTGAAACAGACCACAGTTGAGTTAACTGGTTTATCACTCCAGATGACAGAACAAACTGCATGAAGCAAAAAGGAAAGTAAAGATTTCTGAGATCTTCCTTCCAGCGATGTGTTAGATGATCCTCAATCTAACTGCAATCTAACTCAAGCATTCCTACTTATGAATAAACTATAGTTTCGTTGAACATGTAAGGCAAGGCTGCCTTCTTGCAAGATGCTTCTAACTAGTTCAGAGAGAAGGGTACTAGGTTTAATTTTTTCCTTTTATGCTCATTTCTTACATAGCAGATTTTTTAAAAATGTAGAGAAGCATTCAAAGATACAACCTCCTCCACCTGCAGCCTGAAGCTGCATCTTCTAGAACAGTGGTTCTTAAGCTTTTTGAAAGAAACGCCCCCTTGAGCCATTGAGGAAGTTATCATCGCCCCCCTCCCTGCGGTGATGATATTTATTTATTTATTTATTTATTTATTTATTTATTTATTTGAGACACTTAAATCCAATGACCCCTGAAAACAAAATTAAATTGCAAGAAAATGAAATGCCCCCCAAAAGTAACATTTAATGATTTAGTTGCAAGAGAATTTTAAGATGCAAAAAGAAATATTAAAAGGGCATAAAAACAAACCACAATGCAGGAACTAAAAATTTCAAGATGAAAACTCTGAAACTAAATTAAGATTGGAGGAAAATATATATTCATGCACACTGTAAAAAGGCTGCAGTCATCTTCACAGGTGTGGCTTGCTCCAGTGCCCCCCTACCGCCCCCTTCTGCTCCAGCGCCCCCACGCCGCCCCTTTTTGTTCTACCGCCCCCCTGAAAAATGAAATCGCCCCCTGGGGGGCATTATCACCCACGTTAAGAACCACTGTTCTAGAACAGTGGTTTCCCAACCTTGGGTCCCCAGATGTTCTTGAATTACAGCTCCCAGAAATCATGGCCAGCACAGCTAGTGGTGAAGGCTTCTGGGAGTTTTAATCCAAGTACATCTGGGGACCCAAATTTAGGAACCACTGTTCTATGAAAAATAATGTATCACATTATGTGCTGTGTGTACAGATCAGCCTACTCAGTGATATGAATTGGATCAAGTAACACTTATTGAAAAATAGAAATAAGAGGCATGGTTAGCAGGATTTTGGAAGACCATCACTGAAATGAATAACTGTTGAAAAACAATATTCAGAGAATTTGTCATCCTAATACTCTATTGATTTAAAAGAGTCTTGGGTGATAGGGATCTGCAAGGAACTCTTACTTCTTTTGATATGAAGATAAAGCATTAGTTTAGAGGAAGAAATAGAATTTAGGAAGGTCTGTGTAGTGAGGAATGATTCTAGATTATTGTTCAGGTGTCCGTTCTTCCCTCTCTTAACACCCTTCTTTTTTTCCCTTTACACCAAGTTTTTAATCTTGAAAAATACACATTACACCCTCTAGTGAACCTTTTAAAAAAACTTTTGTGTGTGGTGTCTGGAAGACCCTGAGTACTGGGAGGCTTTTTAAAAACCTGCCTTCCAGAGGGTGCAAGGGAACCTTGTGGGGTAGTAGGTATGCTAGGGCCCCCCCAAAGTGCATGGAGTCCGTACATCCCCAAAACACACCTCTGTTATCGAGAAAGCTTTAAAAAGAGATTTAAATGATAATCAGTGAATAGGTTTCAATTCATTCAATCAATGAATAGGGTTGAACTCTGGTTTTGAAACTGGTGGAAGAAAATCATCCCCTTGTTTTTATGAAGTCAAGTTGAAGTTTTCCCTTAAAAAAACCCTTCTTCAATAAAAGAAGGTATTTTGCAAGATTAAATTTGCTGTCATGTGTAAATCCCTTTTTTACAGCTCTGATGAAGCCTTTAGCAAAGTGAATTTGAATTACCGTACAGAAAATGGGCTGTCTCTTCTACATTTGTGTTGTATTTGTAATGGTAAGTGTTCATTCATGTTGCATTATATCCCTCTTATTGATACATTTAATAATTTTGCTTCTTTTTAATAAACTGCAGGAATGTTATTGTTTTATTTTTTAAATCTGGCTCTGTTTCTTGTTGAATTATGTATAGGCAAAAGGTGGGATGCTTTAAACAACAATCAAAGGTGGTTTAAGATTAGATTAGATTTATCCTGTTATAAGGATGAGATTACACAGTAATCACTATTTTGACCTGCAGTGGGGAGTGGCGGAGAATTTTAAAAATAACTAGGAAATGTTACAGTTCTGCTTGCAGTGTTCCTTCTTTCCTCCCGCATGTGCTGATATCATTTATAAATAAAATATGCATAAGAATAGCCATGAATCATGGGGAAGAACAAATAATACAGAAGAGAAAGCAGAATGTGCTGCTTATATACCGTCCAATAGCGCTTAAAGCACTCTCTGGCAGTTTACAAGTTCATTATGTAGGCTGCACATTGCCTCCTTGCTGCCCCCATTGAGCTGGGTACTCATTTTATAAACTTCGGAAGGATAGAAGGCGGAATCCATCTTGAGCCACATACCTGGGATTGAACCCAGGACCATGAGCACAGTTTTGGCTGCAGTACAGCAGTTTAACCACTGCGCCATGAAGCTCTTAAGCAAGGTTCCCAAATGTCCAGAGCAGGTTGTTGGGGAGGGTGGTAAACTATGGACTGAAGGGGCAAAATCTCCTCTGCTGGCAAACACCCCTGGACACAGATGTATTTCGCCATACTTATTCAGAAAGTTTATTTCATTACGTTGAATTGATACATTTCATTTTCCAGTATAACATGAAGAGCTGAAGTACTTTACTGAGACTTAACTGATGAGTGAGCATGGATAGGTTGAGGGCAAAGGTTTCCTACTGCAAGTATTCTACTTTTAAAGGATTATTGTTGAAGCTGCAACTATTGTTTTCATTCTGTTCATTTCTTTGCAATATTCACTATGCAGGTAATAAATCACACATTAGGACTCTGATGCTGAAAGGACTGCGCCCATCAAGATTGACAAGAAATGGATTTACAGCTCTGCATTTAGCTGCTTACAAGGCAAGCAGATTCTAATTAATTAGTTACTAATTAATTAATTAGATAGATAGACTATTAGTCTGCCAGGGTTAGATCACACATTAACGCAAAAAATGTATTTTCTTTTCTTACAAAATTATCTTTCCACATCATGCAAGTTTTCCAACAAGTCTGAGCCATTGCACACACAAATAAGCTCATGCTATCTTATGACTGGCAAGTTATAACGAAAAGCAAGATAACTTTCCAAATGCAGAGAAAGGCAAGCTTGTGTTACAAATCTTTCTTTTAAGGGCACACTGTTTCTGGATGTTGCAAAATAAGCATTGTGGGCTACATCTTGCTGGCAGATGCCCACTCATAAAATGGATCTTCTGTAACCAACATTTTGTATAAGAAGGCCCTCACTTTCTCTTTCTCAGCCCTAATTCTTCAGTGCTCAGGTCCAGCAGTGCTATGGGAGTCAGGAACATGGGAGAGGGCCTTCTCTGCCACTGCTCCCAGACTTTGGAACTCCTTCCCACAGGAAGCCGGGCTGGCTTCATCTTTGTTCTCCTTCCTCAAGCAAACAAAGACCTTTCTCTTTGTGACTGGCTGTCAGAGATTGGTTTAAAATGGATTGTTTTGCTTTTAAATCTGTTTTAGTATTGATTTGAGTTACCTTTTTAATAGAATATTTGTTTAATCGCTTTTAAACATTGTCTTTTAATGATGTAAGCCACCTTTGGTCCTTTTTAAGGGGAAAGGTGGGGCAAAAATATTTTAAATAGATAAATGAATAAATAAATAGTAGCATTGAACAATATGGTCCTCTCTTCAGTCCTATTGACTGGAGCAATAGTCTAATAGCAGGGTGAAAGATTTCCAACTGGTTCTTCCTCCACTGCTTTTTGAGAAGCACCAAAGTGCTGTGGAAACAACATAGTAAGCAGCAAGTAAGGTGGAGGAAAGTGTTCTTTTATAGCAAAGATTTCAACTTAAGGTAAAGAACTTGGGAAGTTGTAATGCTTGCCTCAATTTGAAGCAAGCATTGTGAGCAGCCAGCATTTGCTGTCCAAACCTGGAGCGCACAAATTTTTACCACATTGTCCATAAGTAATTGAAGCAGAAGACAGATATTTTGCACTGAAGTATCTGAAGTTGAATACCACGTGTGTTGTGAGAAAGGCTTCCTAATTAGGCTTTCCCATGAGATGTCCCTGGGGGTTAATTTCTCATTATTGGACATAGTCTAAGGTGTCAGATAACTGAGGCTGAAATACAAACTATGAATACCTGTTACAATATCATAGCTATTTTATTCATTAATTTGAATTTGACACCAAGCTGTGAATGCTCATGAGAAAACGTAATATGTTATGTGATAGATTTCATTTGGGGAACCTCAAATTCAAAAGGGAGATATTTGATACTGGTTAGTTTCCCCTTGATATATGTATATATAGAAAAGTCATGGAGGAGAACCAAGATGTGGGGCCATGGGTGAGGTGTTTATATATATTTAAGTCTCTTTTGCTCATCTGTTGGAAGAATTTTGTTCATATCTCAGAATTTAGGGGAAACAGACGTGAGTCAAATGAACTGTATTCTGGATCCATTTATGAAATAACTTGATTGTTAAGCTCTCCCAGGAGAATATGTTTCTATGTTGACATTTGCATAAAAGGTTTTCATCAAAGGTTCTATTCAGCAGTGTAATGATAAAAATAATAGAAGCCATGGTACTGAGTAAGACCATTGGTCCATTCATCTAGCTTAGCACTGTCTGTTCCTTGGGTACAGAACTTCAGTCACTGGTCCACATTTAGCCCTTATCCCAGTCTTCCAGAATATAGGTTCCCAGCCTGGAGGTTGTGACCCCCAAGGGGTTTGTGAAGTGTCTTCTAGGAGGTCAGCAGTTATTTTTAGTTGCCACTGTTTTTAAATTTATTATACTGAATATAGTATGCACACTGCTATTTTATTTTAATCCTCTTGGCCTACAGATGGATAAATTTAATATGAACTGGAATTGCAGGTAACTTTGAATTGGTTGTTGTGGGTTTTTCGGGCTCTTTGGCCGTGTTCTGAAGGTTGTTCTTCCTAACGTTTCGCCACTCTCTGTGGCCGGCATCTTCAGAGGACAGCACTCTGTCAAAAGAGCAAAAGAGACTTAACTTTGAATTTCTCGTTATTTCTGTACCCTTTTGGGTGGATTTTCTTTTTATGCATGCTGTCATTCATTTCTTTCTGCAATTCTGCATCCATTTTTGGAGGACTGATGTTCACCCTTTACCTAAGTGTTAACCCAGCTCAAAGAGGCCTGAATGAGGCAAGATCCCAGCAGGATTGAAAAGTTGTTGTTGCCATGGCAATGGCACATTTCACTTTGCCTGAGTCTCCCACTCTTTTGGATGTGGCAGTGGTGGCACTGTGAAGGTAGAAGGGGAGGGAGATTCCTCCTGGCCCTGGCTGAGACATGGAAGAAGAAGGCAAAAGGTGTGGGGGCCATGGGGGAGGTGTTTATTTGGGCTTCAGAGGGAGGGCTCTTCATTGAGGGGACTTTTTTTAGGAGAAGGAGACATGAAGTCATTTCCACACCAAAAAAGCAAATTAAATTCAAAATGTATTGATATTTTTCTTTCTCAAATTAATCTGGTACGGCAAATTTACATAATTATATATTATTTATTTAATATTAATATATCAGGTTAGAATTATATTCTGAAAAAAATCTGTTTTAATGTGTGTGTGTTTTTACCCGGTTAAAATGCCTTTTTCTGCAAGTATGGCAAAGGAATCACAGGTTACTTGGTTATTATAAAAGAGGGCTGCAACTTGAAAAAAGTTGGGAAACAGTGTTTTAGAGTTACTGAGATAGTTGTGCCCCCTTTCTCATGATACTATTAGAAATTATACAATGATACTACGTATATTTCCAAATTTTTACTGAGTTTTTTCCCCCTTCTTTCATTCTAAATTGTTGAAATGCCTGTCCTAAGACTTAGTGTGTGACCGCACCCATAAATAAATCTCATTTTTGACTGCCTGTGGTTTCCCAGCCATCTCATGCTGTACAGGGAGCGGCACTCCAGCCCAACCCCAATCCATGCCCAAGTTGGACCTTCTTGAGCCAGCTATAGGATTTCTGTTTTGGAGGACTGGGCTGGAGGAATTCCTTGGAAGAGAGAAGCACTCTGATCAGGCTTTTTGCTTTTCAGCCATCTGCTTGTGCCTTACTTACTGACAGGAAAAGCTTTACCTTAATTTAAGCTGATATTTTTCAGCTTTATCCACCAATGGATCATGTCCCACAAGGACTTCTCTGAAATTCAGTTTATGCCTTGGCCTGAAAGAGGTTCCCTGCCTTTGGTCCCTGCTGACTGAGTAGCTCTCCAGCATTTCAGGAAAAAAAAAATTGTTGGCCCTACCTAAAGATGCTGATGACTGAAGCAAGAGTTTTCTGCGTACAGAGCACATGGTCTTTAAGAGAGCTACATCCTTTCCCAGTACTGTTATCTAAACAACAATTTCATTGTTTCCATTTCAGGACAATGCAGAACTTTTAACAGCCTTGCTGCACAGTGGAGCCGATATTCAACAAGTTGGCTATGGGGCACTTACAGCTCTTCATATTGCTACAATAGCTGATCACCATGAGGTATGTTTTCCTTACTTGTAAGCCCAGCAACAATTAGAGTCAAAAGGTATGAAGGTTGTTCTAGGACATCCTGAAAATTATGGCAAGGGACCCTACCACTGACTAAGGACAGTCATATTTCATTTATGGATTTATTTAATTTTTTTGTAGCACCGTGGAAATGTTATTGAGGTCAATTTGGGTTTTTCTTTTACAAATATTAAAAGAAAAAAAAATTTAAATATTATAATAAATTATAATTTATTTTATAATACCTTTATTGGAAATTAAGAAATGACAGCTGAAGATAATTTTTTCTGCAGAGACTGCATAAAATATCTGAGACAAGTACTATTATATCTTTTCAGCTAGTTTAATACCTTATAGCAAATAAAGACTGGTTTCAAAACAGATTTCATATAAAATGTTACTCTCTTTTTCTTTCATGATGTTAGAAAAGTCTTTTCCAACAAACTGATACTTTATCTAAAATTATCTGTAAACGAGAGAAACACTAGCATCTTAGAATCAATTAAGTCACCAATTAAACTGGACATTTGCTACACAAGCAGGCAAGTGTTTTTAAAACAAAAGTGATTGACCTAAGCTGGAATTTGGGCAGAAACATTTCTCCAGTATGGTTGTTGTGGGTTTTTCGGGCTGTTTGGCCGTGTTCTGAAGGTTGTTCTTCCTAACGTTTCACCAGTCTCTGTGGCCGGCATCTTCAGAGGACAGCACTCTGTGCTCATGCTTAGACCTGTCCTTAAGAATAAGCTTAAGAATAGACTCAATGAAAGATTTTCATCTTCCACATTCACCTTCCAAGTATGTCTTCTTGGAAATAAGTCTTGCTGAATTGAAACCATATATAGTATACATTTTACCCTTAGAAACAGACATGGTATTGTTCACTAAATCTCTGCAGAAAGGCAAGCCTGTATTCATAGACTGTACTGTAGAGGCAAAATGGCTAATTTGTCCCTGGGCCAAGCACAGTGCAGGTGTAGCGAACAAGAAACATGCTAAATAGACATTAAACTATGACCACCTGTGGGGACTTAAAGCATCATGAGCAAAACGTCCCCATGGTTTCAAATTGTAGCTTTTCCCCACAGCACAGATGGCAACATACAGTACTGTACACACAGATTCATAACACCACCCCTTCCTTTTCTGCTAGATCTAAAGTCTGCTTATAGTTAAAAAGAATAACAATTTCAAGAATCAGATAATATATTATTTCGGCTGCATATACTGTATTTTTGTTCACAGCTCTCCCTACAAGTGCAGGTATATAAATATCCTGTGGTTGTGGCTGATGTGTAATCTGTGCCCTTGCTCTGGTGGGAACACTGTTTTTAGATGGATTTTTTTGGTAGGGGGGGAATCAAAAGCGTCTATGGGACCACAGATATGTATGCCATTTGAAGATGGTGTAGATAAATGTGTGATAAGCCACCTTCCCCACATCTCCTCAGAATGCTTACTAGAATGGTGTGAACTATAGAACTATGTGGCCTGGCTTTTCCTTAAGGAATCTGCTCTTCACTTAAGATGTCCTGTCTGAATTTCCTATATACCACTCAAATTCAAAATCTTGTTACGAGAATTTGCTTTTAGTCATGAACCTCTTATCCCTGCATATACCACTTAGACCGCTTTTCTATCATTTCACACACTATCTCATTTCTTGTTGCCTTGGGAATGCTTTGTTTCAATCTAATTTATTATTTTTTTAAAAAAAAAATCTGGAAGTGTTTAATGTCATGAACAGAATTACTTTTATAATGAAGGATTCACTCTTGTAAATATAATCTTAAATGCGCATCTACTTTTGCTCATAAATCATTTGGCTAAATCATTCAACAAGAACTCAAAATTACTTGCACATACACGGTAATAGAACTGGTATAAATTGAAAAAGAAACTCTAGAAACTTGTTGAATTAGAATAAGCTATGTTCTTTAGATGGTGAACAAAATAATAAAAGCAGTACTGATTCCCCCCCCTCTTTGTTTATTTGTCAGCACAACACGGCTGAAATACAAAAAAATTGGAAGTATGGTGATCTTTCAAATGCGCCTATTACATGCAATTTTAAATGCAAATTTTAATATAATTTCAGGGTGGTTTTTTTTAGCAAATATATTTTATTATATTTTCAGGACATAAAAGAATCCTATCCTATTGACTATTTACGGCTTTGTAAACACAGTGGCATAGGTGCTGGGTACCCATATTTGTCACTGTGAACCAGAGACTGGCATACCCTGAGGAATACAAGTGGCAACTCATTAACTGGCAACAATTCACTGTTGTGGTTAATGCTGTTGAATTTAGACTGGCATATAACCAATAGAATGCTGCCTTTGTATTTATTAAAAGACAATGTGCCAGGGTATTCTTTGAGCATCCTTGCACCCATCTGGAGACATTATTGTTGTTGAGGCAGAGATTATTACATGAGAATAAGTTGGTGTCCTTGTGTGCCCACATGTATGTCTTCCGATATATTTAGCATGATTTGACTTTAAAAAAAAAAGAAAATGCTCCTTCGGATCTAAAAATGCAGGGATCCTACTAGATGAACTGACATACAAAAAGGTTCAAAAATGGGGGGAAGGGAGGGAAGCATGAAAAACAGTACATCGAAAGACTAACTTTGGTAGATCTCTGATGCTTTGCTTCTCACAGATTTTCCAAGACAAAGATGACAGAAAATGAATCATTTATTTAGAACATTTATTCAGCATGCTTTTGTAAGAGAGTACATTTTCAATATGCGTCCATGACCCATTTCCTTAACTTACCTTGTTCTAGAGGAAATAGGAGACTGTATTTTATTAACTGTCCAATATCAGCTGCTCTTTTTTCTTTTCTTTTTACAAGATGGACATGTGGGGTGGGGGGAATCTAGTATATATTTTGAGTGCTGTCCTTGCTCATGGGAGTACTTTGTCCCTGGCCTTTTAAGCTGTTCCTGTCCCACAGTCTATATCCCATTGCTGTTTCATAACTACAGTAAATGTGGTCTCCGGAAATTGGGGAATGAATAATGTTATGGTTTGTTGTAAATCATTTTTATTGATGATATGCCATATGCACTCTATGTAATATCCAGACAAAAGTGAGTATTAGCTGCATTGGGACCTGGGTATAAATTGCTGTCCAAGGCTGCTACAAATGGATCTAATCTAATGATTAGAACTGCATCTTTAAAAAAAAAAACCTAGCTCTTTAAACCTGTAAACAATTAATTATAATTTACTTTTAATTGTTTGGAATTCACTAGTAAGATGTAACCAGAGGAGGCTCATTGACACAGTGGAGATCTGGTGAATCAACATTTATGTAAGCTCTATTGATTCAGTGGGCTTCTTCAAGTTTTGAATTACCGGTACTACTGGATTTGAGCCGTTATCTTGTTAGGCTTTTTGTTGTGGTTTTGGCTGATTAACCAGCAAAACTCACCAAATTTTGAGGTAGTCTCTGCTTCAACAGATTATTATGCACTTAAATCCAATGATTCCTGACTTGTGGATTGAATCAGCATATATTATGTATTATTCAGAAAAATTACCATGGTGAACAGTTCTGGGAATCTGTCGTTCAATGAAAGAACTTGTCCAGACTTGCTCCCGTAAGGTACCTAACTCCCATTTTTCTCCATTTATTTTTGCTCTTTAATGAGCAGAAACAAATTCATGCCAGCATGAGAGACAACAGGTTATTGTTCATGCTTGTACAGAGCATTACAATGAACATTATTGTTCCAGGTATCATTTTCAGTCTACCGAGACATTCACAGCACAATCCTGTGCATATCTGCTCAGAAGTAAGCCCTACCAAGTTTAACAGAACGCGCCATGAATTGAACATGTATTGGGGAACAGCCAGATTTGTATTGGGAAAAAAAAAAAGAAAAGAAAAGCCAAAAGCTGATTTTCTTTTTTACCTTTACTGCACATATATGTGTGGTGTGAGGGGTACATATAAGCAACCCCTTGCCATGTTTTCTTCCAAGACACAAGTGAGAATTTATTCAATTGCTAGCTAAAGCCAAGCCTTAGTAGGAGAGTATAATTCATATTAGGTACTTATATATCAACAAAGGAGCAACAGCATGGTGCACTGTATATTTCTGTTTATATATAAAGGGGTCCGAGTTGAGGGAAAGTGTCATGTGAATCATAGTTGTATCTAGAACTTCCACTTGTGATGTGTCATAGAAGCATTTCCTAATTTAAAATACCTCTGTGTCGTTATGACCCTCACACAGTTTTAAACCCTAGCCTATTGTATTTTCATTAAATGTTGGTTAATTTCTTAGAATTACTTCATCCTCCTCATCATGGTATATTCAGCAAAGTAGTACCTGGAGATAAAATCACTCACTGTGTAAGAACCTTATGTTATCATAAATTCAGGAACAGCTGCAGCTACGACATGTTGGCAGGTTTGGATGAAATAATGAGATGAAACCCATCCAGTGCATAATTAATATGCTTAGTATTTATGCTTATATTTCATGATGAAACCTTGCCCTATAAAATAGAATTACAATAACCTAGAACTAATTATTCTTTCTACATGCATGTCTTACTACAGAGTGAAATCAAACTTGCATATCATTAAATATGTGTTTGTGGGTGCGTGAAAGTACTGGAGATACAGTGAGATGCAGTTCCCATATTTTTCACTCATGTAAAATTTATAGTAGCATGTAGGCTAAGGGTAAGGACAGCCATATTTTAAATATGAGGCTCTACAAACAAATATCCCCAGATTTGCTGCATTTTGCTTTGCAGGTCCTAATGTTAATTTTTTTTCAAAGAACTTTCACAAGGCTTAAAATGTGCCTTTCTTCATCTTTAGGATCCAGAACATGTGGATGCTTATGACTACTCATCTTTTGGGCTCCTATCCTGGAAATCAGTGCTCAAACATAGGGACTATTAACAGTGTAAGGAAATCAATTTAGCATCCTAAAGTTGTCTTGACATCTCTTATTACAGTGAGAGATTCAAAAAAGTGATGTGCAAAATGTAATGTTAGCTATAAGTACCTTTGCTCCTCATAGCAAGCCTAGTTATGCCAGAAGTTTATAAATAAGAGATCATTCAGCTATGACATCCTTTAAAAAAATAACGCATATAAACTCACCATGCATTATTTATTTTACTCCATTCCATTTTTATGCTGCCTGTGTACCAGTAAGAAACCCGAGGCAGTTCACAAATTATTTAAAAAAACACATGCCAACTAAAAGCAAGATAGGCTATTACATTAAAACACAATTAAGCATATAATAATATTATAATAATGAGTCTGAAACAGTTAACACACCCTAAGAACATCATAAAACACATGATGAGGAGGACTGATTATGTTCTGCAACTTTTACCAAATCAAAAATTCTTCATGGCCCTATTCTATTGATCTTCACCTCTTTCCTGAAAGATGAGAGACTAACCTGCTTAGTTAGTTAATTTATATTCCACCTTTCTCCCAAGTCTTGTAGAAATTAACTGTGCCTCCACACACACTGCCTCAAAAGCTGTAGTGGAAATACAGTATGTTGTCACTTTTAAATCGTTGATGACCACTCAATTCATCCCCAAATAAACACCTGCCATTTTACTTCTTTTCTCCCACTTACAACAAGCTCTGTTGATGTGCTGCCATACCTCCCTGGTCAGTTAAGCCTCTTCGAGTAGATGGGTCTTAGAAGTAAGAATATATGCTGGACACCCACATTCAATCTGTAACAGTGAGGCAGCACTTTCAGGACAATGATTCTCCTTCAGAGCCAAACATAAACAAATGAAAAAGAAAAAGGCCACTTGGATCTCCCATACCTGCTGCACTGGAGCTAGATGTTTCATCCAGAAACTGTGTAAATACTGGATGACAAACAATTTGTGCCTTTATGCTTTCATATGGTGTGAGGAAGCACCTTCTGCCCCCGCTTGATAGACGTGAAGCTGGTCTTGGTAACCTGGATCTTCACTCTGTTGCTGTTATTGGGGTGGTGCACTGGTGTGTTGCTTACTGGTACCACTGAATAGGTAATACATCACACCTTGGGACAATTCCTCATATCTGTTGAGGTGACTGGGTGGAAACTAACTCATCAAGACTCAAAAAACAATGGAGATCGTACATATTTAGATGCAGAATGTCTGGCATTAGGACAGATTCACGTGATCCTGGAAGAAGCAGTCCTATAAAACCAAATTATGTAGCACCATATTAATACAGTGGTGCCTCACAAGACAAATTTAGTTCGTTCCACAGTTAATGTTGTCTTGCGAAAAATTTGTCTTGTGAAACGCGTTTTCCCATAGGAATGCATTGAAATCTAATTAATGCATTCCTATGGGCAAAAAAAGTCAGAACAAAGTCAAATTTGGTTTACAAAGGGTTTATTAAGTGCTCTTTAAAGCCATACATATTGTGGAGATGATTTCAAAAATTTCAATAAAAAAACTTTAACATTTTAAACATCATAGAAAAACATTTAAAAATCAGCAAACATGAAGCAGGAACAAAAAACGGAAAACATTTGTCTTGTGAAGCGCAGCCATAGGAACATTTGTCTTGCGAGTCATCAACCCCCGTTGCCAAAGCCATTTGTCTTGCGAGGTTTTTGTCCTGAAGGCCTTGGAAATGGACCTCAACAGATGGGAAACCCTGACATCTGAGCATTCAGCCTGGACGCAGGTGGTGCATCATGGCCTCTCCCAATTTTAAGAGACACTTGTCCAGCACACCGAGGCAAAGAGGCAGCCCCGAAAGCAACAAAACCAGGGAGCTGGACAGGGGACAGATTGTCATCAGTGTGGAAGGGATTGTCACTCTCGAATTGGCCTTCTCAGCCACACTAAACGCTGTTCCAAGACCTCCATACAGAGCACATTACCATAGTCTCTTGAGACTGAAGGATGTCTACACTGATCCTGATGTTGTTTTTCATTTGTCTTTTTGTTAAGAATCCTGGTTCATCCTGATGGATGATCTGCACCAAAACCTTTTTCAATCTGTTTGCTAATATTGATGCAAAAAATTTATAATCTACATTCAATAACGAAATTGGTCTATAGTTTTGGAATTCTGATTGGTCAATACCTTCTATGTGTATCACTGAAATTATTGCTTCTTCCCATGAAGTGGGTCTTTCTTTTTCTATTTCTTCAATTAATTCTTGAAAGGGTAGACCTACAACTTCTTCAAAGTTCTTGTGATATTCAGCCGGTATTCCATCATTTCCTGGAGATTTATTATTCTTTTGTTTTCTAATAGCTTCCACCACTTCACACATCATTTTTAGGTATTTCCTGTTTGCTTACTACCTCCATAGTCCTCCCTCTTCCTTGTCGATCTGGTCTGAATCTGTGCTACTTTAGATTTTTTGCCTCTTTGGTTTCCACCACCTCCTCCTCCTCTTCTTCTTCCTCTGATTCTTCTTCGCTTTCCTGGGCTTTTTCTGAGTCTACGGATTTCCTGCCTTTTGTTGTATCTCTCCTTTGAACTTCTTCCTCTTTTCTTTTCTTCTCCCTTCTTCCTCCATATCTGTCCAAGAAGGCATCTGCTTTATGTGTAGTGTTTATATATTGTCACTGACCTTGATATAAGAATTGCACACCTTCTGGGATGATCCATCTATAGATAATCTGCTTTTTCATCAAAAATTCTGTTAATTGTTTATAATTTTCCCTTTTATTTCTGACTCTCCAGGAAATGTCTTTCAATATTTTATAATCTAGACCTTTCCAAACCAGCTGTTTCTCTTTTAGGTTTGCAAAAACTTGATTTCTAAACGAACTACTTCAAAATTTTATTTGAATCTTTCTCGGTTTATGGTGCTCCTTGTATAAAAAATTGAAGATCTCCATGCATTGGCAAAACTCTGATTTATTTCTTCAGGGGCCAGTCCTACAATAGGGATGAGTAATTGTGTTATAATTGCTCTTAAATCTTCTTCCCGTTCTTCTTCTATGTTTTGAAAGCATAGTATATATGAAGCCTCTTCAATCTCCAGATAAATCAGAGTTTATTCCTGCTGCATTATTTTTGAGTTTTGTTCCCGTTCATTGTGTTCCAATTCAGCCATCCTATTTTCTTGCATATTAACTTGCATTGTTAGCTTCATGATGGTTTTCCTGTTTTTCAGGATTTTCTGTTGATTCTCATTCATTTGGATTCCCAATTTCTTTACTTTTTTGTCTAAAGCTTGTATATCTTGCCTAATTTGTTGTGCATGTCTGTCCAGTTCAGATAAAAAAAGACGTGCATTCTCTGTTCCATCTGTCTTAATTCAGAATCATTTGTCATCAGCTTTGTGGCACCTGATTCAATTTGGGGACTCCCTTTACCAGCCTTTTCCCCCCTCTGTGCCATTATAATTTCAATTCAATTTATCTGCCTTCAAAACTATAAATAAGTAAATATATAACTTCCTATCACTGTTTATATATCTTTGTTTTTATCTTTATCCCTATTAGTGTCACAAAACCATATTAGTAAAATTAGGTCCTTTAAATATAATCAATCTCACAGGATTAACAGATCTATAATTCCCAAATTTGATAACGTTCCAATATATCAGGAGAAAGAGAAAAAAACTCGCAAGAATTTGCTAAAATCTAAATCTCCAGCAGATGGTGCTATTATCTCCTTAATATCCAAAGTTCAGAGCTCCCAAATCAGTAGAATAAAATCAGACACAGTCCAGGGGTTCACCACTATAATTTCCAGTTATATGTAGTTCCAGGGAGTGGGGGGGGGAGTTATTTGTAATCCAGTTTTGTATTCTTAAATCCACAACATTTGTAATCCACCAATTGATATAACAACAGCCACCATGCCAAGGTAAGCAAGAGCAAGGGAAGGAAACTGTCATTCACAGTTTATGTTTCTGTCTGGCTGTAGACTCCCCAAGTTTCTTGACCAAATATTATGTATTAAATTTGTATTCCACATTGTAATCTTCAACTTAGTTGACAGCAAGCCCAGTACCAAAGTAGCAAAATGACAAATTAAACAGCAAAGAGCAGCAAAAGCAGATTTGTATTCCACAGACTGTGTTTCGGTTATGGCTCCCAAGAGCTTCTTGTTATGTAGAAAGTAAAGTTTCACTTTATCCCAGCTGTAACTGTAACTTGGCACTGTTTGAAAAATATGGTACAGTTCTTCTATACTCTTAAAGATATGAGTTTGGATACTTGCCAATTCCAAGATAAACCACTAACTTCAGAAAAAAGAGCCTTGTTTATTCCACTCAGACAATAATAGCCAAAACAGTTTTCCTTATATCTGCAAAAGGGTCAGAAAGGGGATGACAAATTACTTTTAATTGTTTTACTCACTTTTGGAGTCTAATCAATCTCTGTCTTTGCCTTTAACTATGAAAAACTGTGTGTATACACACACACACACACACACACACACACACACACACACACACACACACACACACACACACACACACACACCAAAACGATGTCCAGCAATTTTCTTGTTTAAAAATCCAATTTCTTATCTTTATTGAGCCTCTTTACTCCAGCTCAGATATTTCTTCTCCTTTAATCACTCTGGAGCAACAGTTTGGGTACTCACAAATTATGTCACGTCTGCAACATGGTGACCGACACTCAATCCAGATAACAGCTTGTTGAGACTTTCGGAGCAGACAAGCCGATTCCTCCACCTATCTGCTCCCACTCGGTCCCAATATCTTCTGTGGTGTTATCTCTCCTGATGGCACCCACAGTGGAGCATTTCAGTCTCCATTATCTGGTTGATGAAAGGGATGCCTTCTCAGAGATCTGAAAGACACTACCTTCCCTGCTTTGTGACAAGCCTCGCCTCAAGACTGCTATTTTTGGTGGAGGGGACTCCAAACCTCAGGACATTATTATTTAAAATGAACTTTTTCCATTACTCACTATATTGATACAAGCTACTTTTTAGTATTATTGCTTTCATTGGTTGCATCTGCAAAAGTAATTTATTAGACAAACTCCTGATATATAAAACATGCCTGTATAAACCAAAGCCTGTACCAGAAATAGTTAATTTAAATGCATTGACTATCCACACTTTTCAGATTCCAAGGCTCTCCAGGGCTCCCTTCTTCTCCTGGGGAGCCCTTGATGGCCACTTCAGGTTAGTGATGTTGTTTTTACTACAGAAAGGAAAGGACCTTCAGCAGCTTCATCTTTCACACATCGCAAGTGGCCAAGGGCACCCCAATCCTGGTGCTATCAGTAGTGGCGGGAAGCCTTCTAATGTCTGGAGGCTGATGCCATGGTAGCTGCTTCGCACCCTGCTTCAATGTGAGTATTTACATTAAAGCAGGATGTTTGAAACAGGTAGTTTTGCATTTGTTTTCAGATAACCTGCAGTAAAAACCCTTCTGCAAATTGGTTGTTGTGGGTTTCTCGTGCTCTTTGGCCATGTTCTGAAGGTTGTTCTTCCTGAACAACCTTCAGAACATGGCCAAAGAGCCTGAAAAACCTACAACAACCATCAGATCCTGGCCGTGAAAGCCTTCAAGAATACTTCCTGCAAGTGGTCTGAAACATGTAGTTCCTACCATAGCAGATAGATAGAAATACGAGCAAAAAGACCTTATCCAGTTCTACACACTTCGCATTTCAGCACAATAGTGTCTGTGCATATTTTTCAATATGACCAGTAGTTGGCAAAATCACTAGAAGTTAGCTTACATGGTAGATAAAGGGTTTAACATCAAAAACTGGTTAATTGTTATAAGATCTTCCACTCCTGCACAAGAGGAAAAAAAACTGTTCTTGCCCCTGCCCATCATTAGCAGCACTGCAGGAAAGAAGAAAGGAACAATTATTGTGCAAAAATGTCTCGCAAAAAAGGCTCGAATTGTGAAAAAATGCACAAAAACTATGCCTTGTCAACCACGAGACATAAATATATGTGGATTTACATCTCTGTTGTACTGTAGATAAAAAGCTATTCAATGTGCTGTTGAACTTTAATTTGAAAAGTATGCTATGCTTGGATTATATAGGCTGTCTTTTCATTTGAGGAAGATGTATGTGGTGGTACTCCAAAAACAATCACAGGAAATATGTACAGTTTTCTTTTATTGACTGATAATGTACACAGGATCATCAGCCGGCCCAGAAGCCCATTACCTTTCCATCGCACAATTTATTTTGATTTTTTTTCCCACCAGTATCAGGTCGCAGCACCTAGCCCTTCTTCTCCTCATATCCCCATGTATCTCTAATATATAGCTCTCTGGACATCATGAGAAATGTATATTTCCATATGGATAAAGAATTCTCCCCTCAGTTCCAAATTCTGAAGACATGCAGGTCCATGTTAAAACAGCTTCTTTCAAATTTCTGCCACGAACATGTTGTGATTTCCAATCAAATGAGTGTGATCAATTTATGCAGTGAACAGTGGCTATGACGAGTACTTTGCCACGTGAGAAAGCTCACGCTCATTCCACATAAACTAAGAACAGTCATTGCTTTTCCATTTACCTTCAAGTATTTGACTTCTCCTTGGGCTATTCCAGCCTAACAATTGCTGCTTAGCATAGACTGGATTTTGAGTAACAGTCTGGAAAAGCCTTTCCGGCTATATCTCATTTTGAAAACAAAGTTAAGTGCAGCCTTTCATTGTTGACATCATGCACCAAGTAATGAGTTGCCAACTGGAATTCAACAGAGACAATAAGCATTATGGGACCTATGTAAAGAATCTGCATCTGTCAGACGGGAATAAGAATTTATTCAGCCAACTGATTTTTCCCCCCTTCCAATTTGAGCCTTGGGTGCTTACAATACAATTTAACAAACCATTTGAATAGATATACCAAAGCAAGTGGAACAACAGAAGGCAATCTAAAAGCACCACAGAGCAACACGGAATGTTTGTGCAGCTAATAGCCAAGCATTTAAAAGGTTTTATTTTTGCACATTTGTTTATATATGCTTGTTTCAGAGATTTTTAAAAAATATTTGTAGTACATTTGCCCACAACCATACAAAATGAGAGGAGAAAGAAACAGTGGATAAATTCTCAGTGTTAGGAAGAGACAGGGTATAGAAGACTGATAGAAAGAATGTGAGAATCAGTGACGGGACATGAGGGGCAATCAGAACTGATGACCAGGCTTTCTCTCCAATTCTTGTGGGGCTGTCTCTTTGGTCTATGAGTTGCCCAAA
Source organism: Pogona vitticeps (assembly GCF_051106095.1). NCBI lineage: Eukaryota > Metazoa > Chordata > Lepidosauria > Squamata > Agamidae > Pogona > Pogona vitticeps. The sequence continues at coordinate 80,564,535 of NC_135786.1, forward strand.
AAAAATTACATTCTTCAATCATAGATATATTTGCTAGATTAATGTACACAAGCAGGCACACTGTCTTGTGCACAAATTACTGTATATTGGCATCTCAAATGATGCTAACAATCCATGCTGTTCTCCACAACAAAAGTTCCTGCAGATGAAGATCCAGCTGCATATATGAGTTAGGAACATAAACAGCTCTGTTCTGCCCAGCGCATTTGTTCTGCCCAGCGCTCTGTTCTGCTCAGCACATTTCACACGGTAATCAGCCAGATGTGTCTGGGTAGCCCATAAGCATAAGTAGTTCACATATAATTTTTTTCTGTGTTAAATTAGGATGTGAAATCCATAGGAAAGTTACATCTAGAAAAATCAGTTGTACCATGGAATGTGTGAACCACCTCATGGCTTCAGTTTCCTAGTATGTCTGTTAACATTGGTAGTTGACATTGCATTGCACATTCAAATCTACTCAAAATCTTACAGCTATCTGTCATTTTTCACCTTTACTAAATCATAATTAGTGAGGAAATGTGGATTCTGCTAATACATTTTGATTTCTGGATAACAAGACAAATTAATTTACAGCTCCCAGGTTCTGAGTAGGCTTTTTTTCAATGCACAAGTTTGAGTTCTTTAATTTTTAATTGCAGATAGATGGCTTGGAGGGGAAAAAACATTGACCCAATTATACATGATGTTTCATTAAAACTATAGCAAGATCAGCTCTAATTTACCTCTTTTGCTTTGGGGGCTTTTAATAAAAGCAATTAAATTGTATTATGTTCATTACATAGCAGAGACAGGAGATGTTATAGGCTATAGATATCATTTTGAAATGTTGGCCCTTTGTCCACTCCCATTCCTAGCTTTTTCCTTTTCAAATCTTATTTTAGTTGTCTTCCCAAAGAATAGAACTTGGGAACTATGACTTGGTCAATGTTGTAGCTCCCCACACAGCTTTTCAAAGCAAACTACCATTTGTCTTCAGTTTTATACATTACTGTTGAAATATTCAGTCTCCTTGCACTATATTTGTGGACTAGGGTTTTCCACTTTGCTGTTTTCAAATTAGTTTTCGCCCTTATGAAAACTTGATGATTCCCTCAAAGCCACAGATTCCTTCCTTTTGTTTTTTAGTTTCCTCATTTTGACTCAAACTCTGCTCCACTCGGCACTTGATCTTGCTATCAAAGAGGCAGACTGCGTCACAATCTAGGCACCATTGTCCAATAAGGCACACACATGCACACATGCACTGAACTCATAGTTCTGAAAAGGAAGAACCACATATATACAGAACTATGCAAGGATTAGTAGTGGAACACAAATAAAGTAAAATGCAAGTGACAATAATATTAGACTGAGCACAACCTGCAGCTCTTATGTGCAACCCTTATGTGCAACTAGTTGCACATAAGAGTCTGATCCCACTGACAACCCCCACCCACAATTGTTGTACCTGGTTTTGTTTAAAAAAGAGAGATGAATCTAAGTGTACATCCAAGGCACATTGCATGCACAGAGCACTGTGCCAGGGGAGTATGTTTTTCTGTCCCCCTGGCAGAGGTCTGTTTATTTTGTGGAAGATGTGGAATCAATTCTTTGGAAAGCCAAAAAATCGATTCCACATATGTGAATGCCCCTGCCGCTTAAAAAAAAAAAAACCCTGCTATCTGATGCAACACGATACTGGGCAGCAGGAATTAAAAAAAGAAAAGAAAAGTACAGCTTCTGCCCCCCGCAACCTGGTCACCCGTTAGTCACCTCTCCCTGCACCCTCCCTCCCTCACCTGTGCCCTCTCTTTCCCTTTCTACCCCTTTCTCCTTTCCTCTCATCCTCTTCTCCCTCTGTTTCCCCACCCACCCTGCCCGGTTGCCTCCTGCTCACTGCCCATTACTAATCTTCTTCTGGCAGGTGGTGGTGGCGGCGGTGGCCATGGTGGTGGTAGAGGGGCTCTCCTCCCAGATGGATGATTTCCTGCCATGATTTTCTGCCAAATGGCCTCAAGCAGCCACAGGACTAACCATCAGCTGTTCAGCACTGCCCAAGAAGCTGCGAGAAGCTATAGAGCTGAATCCCCCATCTGGGATTGTGGAGGGCCCCTCCTCCCAGCTGGGGGTTCCAGTTCTGCCACTTCTTGGGCTTCCTTGGCAGTGCAGAACAGCTGATGGTTGGTTCTGTCAGTGGGAATGTGAACAGCGATTCAAAAAGCATGTGACCCTTTGCCACATGGATTTGAATTGCTCTCATTTGCATCACTGAAGACAGAAATGCAAATAAGCAATGTAGATTTGCTCTGTGATTGAAGAGACCTGGGTCAAATCCCCATTCAGCCATAGAAACTCACTGGGATGTGGCAGTGGTCAGCCACTCCTTGAACATCTCACATAATCTCAAAAACCATATTAGGTTGCCCTTAGTCCAAAACAAAACAACAACATCCCATATGTAGATGCCATGAAGGACACAATTCATAATTATCTTATGGAAAACATAGATACTGCAAGCTATGGTGGCCACCTCCACACACGTCACTTTCATGCCATGATTGTTTGGCCTCCTTTGATAGACATAGCAGGATGAATGAAAGGGACCATTGGTTTCTGGAGTAACAATCTGTTCATTATGGATGGTGTGTACTAAAATATAGACTATAGGTCAGTGATAATAAATCCCATGATTTGCATGCAAAAAGCCTTTTGTTCTGTCTCTGGCACTGGCAGGTAATGCGAAGGAAAACTCATTTCTGATACCTTTTGTTGAGAGTTCTGGGAACTTGTGTAAAAATGCACAGTGGAAGGCCAGCTACTTCAGGTAGAAGTAGGTAAGGAAGTTCCCTTGTTTATCCACCCTCACCAAAGCATAGCACTTTTGAAATACAACACTCAGGAGGCTATCTTTAAATGTAAAAAGGGTTTTGTATTTTTAACTCACATGAATAGGCACTCCATAGGTTTCAGGTTGATACAGAAGGAAAAATAGTAAAGGCAAAAGTTTCTTTTCTTAGCACACATGGCAAGGAGGATTCTGGGGTTCAGAGATCCTGTCTGGAGCTCTACCATCTTGCAAGGTGAAGAAGGATCTGGATTACAAAATGGAGATTCTCGAACCTCATGGAAAAAGCAGAGTGACAAGGGGTGGAGCTTATTTAACCTGGGAAACAACAAACCCCTCTGATTGGTTAGTATATAAACAAACAGGCAAAAAACAAGTTAGTCTCTGATGCAGGCCCCTTCCTCCCACATCTTGAAATTAGCATTTGGATTGCTGATTAGCCAAAACCTTTGAGGTTTGCTAGCCATAGGAAGACATCTTCCTGTCTTCCCCATTCAAAACACAGGGACTTTTATATGTATAGCAACATGACTCAGTCATAAAACTTATGAATTACAAAAACAAGGTAGAGTAAGTAAATAAATATTTTTTAGGCTTCCCTATTTCTGCTGCTTTATCAGGCTCCCTATTTGTGCTCAGGTGAATATAAGAACTTCGTTTCAAAGCTTGTAGGTCAGTATGGCAAGGCATAAATTGAAAGTGGCAGGGATGACATGTCCTTGGACATAGAAAGCAGGACCAGCATGTGTTCCCTGTTTGGACCATCAGGGCATAAACTCTGTCTCTAACTGCATTTGAGACTGGCAGAGCATTTCATGTAAGGTATCTATGGCTCCTGCAAAAATCAATGAAGACACTTATTTCCAATAAATAACAGATGCCAAGAACTTGCATAATATGATGTGACTTACTTTCCATTGAGTCCACACAACTCTTCTCATGATTGCACTGTTCTTTTTGCAGTCATTTTTATTTCAACTTTGAAGAATGAACAAATTAATCTTAGTGATGAAACATTAATGATGTGACAGAAGAAACATGTATCTATTCCAACTGATTTTGTTGATTGCTTTATTTTGGATACTGCAAGATTCAAATTCTAACCTTTCAGTGGCTGGAATCCTATTGCACAGCTCAATGTGTATAATAGGGATGATGACAGCAACATTGGTAGATCACTCCTGATTAAGGGCTTGCTTTGGTAATTTCAGGGTACATGCGACTTTGGTGAATTGTGCTGCTTTTGTCTTTAATTGGTGGTGATTTGTTATGGCTGTTGATGTCATCGTGTTCGTACATGGGATTGTGCAACAGGATTTCAACCAATTCGTCCTTTTTTTGAAAATGAGACTTCTGTGTGTTTGGAAAATTGTTTTCTTTATCTTAAACAGCTTATTTTGCTCAGCATTACATTGATATATAGAAATATGCTGGCATTTTCCCTTTCCTTAAAAATGCCAATGAAAAGCAAGAAATCTAAATTATTCTGAAAATTTCTTCCCTTGCTGAAATAATTTTAAAATGTCCCTTTAAAAAAAAAACAAACACTAACTTATTTAAGATGTTCCCTACCGCTCCTTGCAAGAACCAGAGAGTCTGATCAGAGAGTCCAGGCATTCTGTTTTCTGATCACCACAGCAAGATTTGCTGGCCTGTTCTTCGCCAAACATCCAGGACTGTCACTGAGAATGCTAGAGGACAGTGTTGCAGTGCTCAAGAAATACTCAACTCAGGAGGAAACAGATGATTGAAGAAAGCAGTAGCATTCTATTAAGTACTTTGAAAATTCTGGGTGTTGCATGGCTTCTCAAGCTAAGCATATTACTAGTCTGTCAGATGCAGACTGAAATGCTCCTCTACTGTCCACTGGCCAGATTAATGACTAGTCAGCTCATCTATCCAATCACTTCCCACCTCCACAAGCTGATATTTTGATTGACAGTTCTGGCAATGTATAAGACATTAAACCAAGAACAACTTAATTTCTGAATGGGCTATTGAAATTTGAGTTATATACTTTCATTGATACTCACAAAACCAGTAGGTTTTCTTCTTCATCCATGAATAAAGCAATCTAAAGGTGCTTCTGAAGTGGAGGGATCAGCTGACAGGGTGCTGTCATTGCCCAAGGAACACCCAAATACTGTATGCTCACACTCCTCACATTCTTCAGGTTCCCCAGACCAACAGGTAACCTAAGCACAGGAATTCTTTAAGCTTTAAAAATCAGAGCCATATAAAGGCCATGTTCTACAAAATCTTTGATGTTCTAATTCAGCTGCTCTAGTCTTGTACATAAACATTGCCCTTGCCTTATTATTTGGTTTTCAAAGTGTTCATGTTCAAGAAAGTAGTTATTGGTTCACCAGTTAAAGATCAAGCCCATGCCTAGATTTCACCAGGAGAAAAATGCAACTAAGTGATGTAATCTGAATTAAAGGAAAATAAACTGGATTGTAGCTTTTGAGCAAATTGTATGTAGAGATCTGTGACTATATCAGCACTCACAAAATAAGAGCGAGTTCTGCCTGTGCTCATAAGTTACCAAGTTTGGAGAAAAAGAAATTCAGGGAAGCATTAAAAATTCCTAAATGTTTTAACACTGAGATATAAGAGAGACTTTTGCTCAAATGTGAAACTTAATTGTTGGAGCTGTCTTACTTGTTTTAATTTTCACTGCTGGAAAGTCAATAATAATTAATAAAATTTTGTTAGAAGAATTCTTATCTGTTACCCTCGCCTAAGAGAGAAAAGCCTTAGTTTATTTTATGCAGCACTTTTTGTCACATTCTCTAACCCTTAAATAAAGTCTTAACTGATGACCTCTTGTGGAAATGGACATAATTTGCTTCAGAGGCTATTGATATCATTCTCCTCGAAGAACTGTCAATGAGGAAGGAACAAAGGTCATATTACTATACAAGACTGTTGGCAAGGTGAAGAAAAACTGGATGGTAGCTGATTTCTGAGTACCAAATTAATGTTGTGGGTCTATTATGAGTGAACATGTGAGGGCCACTGCTAGTGTACTGTATATTAAATTAGAAAGCAGAGAAATGGGCTCAGACCCAAGTAAGTATATTGGAAAGAGTGAGTTAATAGGATGGCGCCAGATATTATGAGCAAGACCTAACCCAAAGCAAGTGTTTTCCAGTTACTTCAGTAGTATAAATCAAAGTCACCTCAAAGTGTTTAATTTTGGCCAGATCATGCAATTTATCCCCATTTACAATATTTAGATTTCCTTCTAAATAAATAATGTGTTTTGGGTTGATCACTGTCTTTGTCATAATGGATGTGTGTGCCCCAGGGTCCAGATACAAGGGGAGGGAACAATTTAACTGTGGTCCGTGGTTCAGATGAAGCCTCGCCTGAACAACAACACCATTACTATATGGGGTGGGAGAAAACTTGAGACTTGTTTGCAGATTCAGGTGGAAGATATTTATGCAAGTTGATTTCCTCTACCATAGAATGATTCTGTTGCCACAGGGTGTCAATTTTTAAAAAAATATTTAATCTGCTGTGCAGCATAAGAATAAGCAATGGTTGCAAGCTTGGGTGCTGCTCTAGAAGGAAAACGGTCAAAATTCACTGCCTACTTGTGTGAAACATGAGGATGGGAAGACAAACATGCTAGCTGTCCCCTCCCCCCACCTTTTGCCATTATTTTTTTTATCACTCTCAAGATACGGAGGATGGCTCTCTACTGGAGAAGGCCTCTTTTGTCCACAGCAGTAGTAGAACCACTAGAATGGCTGCTGGCATTTTTCAGTGTCATTTTCTGAGTGTACTAAATGGATCAAGGCACACAAAAGTAAGATTTAAAATGTTTTAAAGGGGGATTTAATAGCCAGAAGTTTGCACTCTCCCAGTTATCATCAGACTTGTTCATTTTGTTCTGTCCTTTTGGTAAATGGATTGTCCGACGTATTGTAGCTGCCTTCTTTGTTCCATTCTTCCAACACAGGGAGAGAAAGAAGGCTGATGTGGGATCCTCATACTGTTTATTTCAGATCTTTGTAGGATTGTGTACTATGGATTATTTATGGGACAATTTGACAGTATGTTACTATACTTGGGAAAGGGTCGTAGATGTTTATATTGCTAATATTAAGTATTTCCTAGGTAGTAAAATGTGTATGTGTGATTTTGGTTTGTTGTACAGTTTGCACCAACTTTTGAGATAAGTTTTGATAGTGATAAAAGATTTGTTTAAATTTGTCCCACTACTGGATGGATGCAGAAGCCTAGAGTCATTTGCTTTTGTCCATTTAACTCATGATGACGCAGTACTTCCAAGTAGCTTTCTTATTTTGTAAACAGTAAATGGTGCAACTTAAACTACTAGCCTGGTAAGTTTAAAAAAAAACCCTCAGAAATCCTGCCAAAAGAAGTGAGTTGCCCAATCTTTCAGTAAGCATCATCCTGATATTCTGATGGTACAGGAAATCAGAAGGCCAGGTACCTTAAGAGTCCTTGGCTTGAAGAAATGTGTAATGCCTTGAAGACTCGTGGCTTCACTCTGTTTCAAACTTCTACACTCTCTATTGGATGAGGAGGGTCACTTAATTTTTCTCAAGGGCTCATTGCATTCTACAAAATGTATTTTGTGAGAATGCTCTTAACTGTAGGTCAAATTCAGTTCTTAGAGAGACTATATCTCAACTGCTAGTATTTGGCGAGGGAAAGCTACAGTGGGCCCTTGACTTACAAATGGCCCTAGTTGCGAACATTTCGGGTTATGAACCTGATCTCATCGCAAGTAGTAGATCCTACTTGCGAACGTGGATTGAGTTACGAATGCAAAAGGCAGGGAGAAAGGGCGGGAAATTCAAATTTCCTGCCCTTCCTCCCTGCCTTTGGAGCTTTCAAAGGGCTTCCTCCGATGTCAGGGGAAAGCCCTTTGAGAGCTCTGAAGCCACTGATTGCGGCAGCGGGGACCCCCAGAGAGGTCTCCCAGGACTTGCCCGCCACCATGGGAGACCTCCCTGGGGGTCCCCGCCGCTACAATTGGTGCCTTCAGAGGTTTCAAAGGGCTTCCCCCGACATCGGAGGAAGCTCTTTGAAAACTCCAAAGGCAGGGAGGAAGGGAGGAAGGGCAAGAAATTTGAATTTCCTGCCCTTTCTCCCTGCCTTTTTGGCTTCGGAGCCACTGAAGCTCACCCAGTGCCGGGAGCCTGGAGCTGGCCGGGTGCTTGGCCGCTTGCCCCCGGCCACAGCAAAGGTAGCGGAGCGCTGGCAGGCTTCAGACTGGTAAGTCCTTTTATTAAAAAAACTTTTTGTGTGTGGGTTTTGGAGGGTAGGTTTGGACTGGGGGGTTATGTTTCTGTGGTTTGTGTGTGTGTGTGTGTTGTTGTTTTTTGCAGTCCCAACGTGGGACTTGCTCTTTTTATTTTTATTTTGTTTTTATTTTTTTGTTTTGTTTTGCTTTTTTTAAAAAAAAATGCTGGAACGGATTAATTCCGTTCCCATGCATTTCAATGGGAAATGGTACTTCGACTTACGAACTTTTCGAGGTACGAACGTCCTTCCAGAACGGATTAAGTTCGTAAGTCGAGGGCCCACTATAACACCTGGTGTTTACTCCAGCACAGTAGGACCACAGACTCAATACGGCTTTGGTTGCAAGCCCCTCCTCCCTATCCTTGCTGAAAACCATGGATGTGCAAACCCTATATATAGCATATTCTCTGGCTCTATCTGGTGGCCAGTTCCAATATTACACCTTGGAAACGAGTATTTCTGGCGGTGGGTGGGTTATTTAATACTTTCAGGCAATGGATTACTGAAATGCAAATACTGATCCTGCAAATATGGCAGACCTTCTGAATTGTCCAAGTTCAGTGCTAGTGTGTGGATAGCAGCGGAGCTGGGAATTATTTTGGAACCTTCAAAAACTGAATTTCTCCTTTAAAACAAACTCATACCTTTAAAAAACAAAAAACAAAACCTCCCACCAACCGTGTCTTTACAAAATTGGACATAGCCTTCCGGTCTCTTCTCGTTTTCTTTAAAGGACTTATGTGGTCTCGTCACTGTTAGAAAGAGTTTAATGTGAGACAAAAAGAGGAGAGTGGACAGTACTCTCAATTCTTTTTTTTATTATTTGAGGGAAATGTAAATGGCTGCCAGACATGCCTCGATTTACTACTCCAACATATGGTTTCCCCAGAAACTTAACTGACAGAAAATGAGATGGGTAACTTTAGAAGACAAAAAACGACATAGGTCGGCCACAACTGGCATGGAGTTGAAACTACTGTATCAGCAGTGGCCTAAGCATTTGCCACCTGCTTTAGGTTGCACATATTGTGGAATATCTTTTGGAATTTCAGAAGTTTCTTTTGGCCAAGGAATTTGACATATTATATATGAATGAATGAACACTGCCAACACCCAAGCTGATGTGAAATTAGTGGACTTGCCTAGGAACAGTGCTTTAAGACTAGATTGGCAGTTGAGAGACACCAAATGTTCTTCACAAAAAGACATTAATCTTCAATAAATATTCCAGAACGGCCTCATTTAAACCTCTGTGTTGATCATTGTTTGGCAAGCAAATGAGGCATAGTTGAAAGCAGTTTGATTCAACACTGACCTTCTCATATGGATATGGAGCGTAAGCTAGGAAGAAACCACTTAAAATTGCACTTATTTAAATACAAGTTATTTTGGCATTTAGTTGTTTGTATCCTTAAATAAAACATAGTTTTTATTCTTTTCATAAAAATGTTTGTTGGTATTTGTACACCGACTTAAAAGAACACTAAAAGTTAACTAAGCTATTATTTCTCGTCAGTTCAGAGCTTCCTGTTCCACAAATTAGTTCTTTTACCAGTAAATGCATCCTGATATATAGGGCAATGTAATGATATGCAGCCTTCACTCAGTGTCCTATTATGTTATGCTTGCATTGGAGGAGTAGCATTCTAGTGTTTTAATGTACAAACGGATTGTGGCTCTGCTTCTAACTAAGGCATTTTCTTTTCTTTTTCCTTCTAGGCTGTTGATATACTTTTGCAACACGGGGCATATGTCAATGTTCAAGATGCTGTTTTTTTCACTCCTTTACATATTGCAGCATACTATGGCCATGAGCAGGTATGGCAAAGCTGATGTGGTCACAAGGGGGCTATTCTATGGGCAGAGGGTGGTGTCCTTTGCTTCACAAACAGGAAAGACAGAGACAGCACTAAGTTTTGTTGACACATGAATATAATTGTTTACTGAGATGATTTCTCAGACTATGGATTAACCATTTGGATTTTGGGATCCCCTGAGGCCAGTTTAGACACAGTACTTTTCAATGGGAAAATCTGACATATCTTGCTGCACATCATCAAGTGTTGATTCATCAAGCAGTGAGAATGATCAAGTGATGTCTATGAATATGTGAAGCTGTATCATTTGTCAATGGAAAGGATATGTTACTAAAATGTGTTGACATTTGTAGAAGGCCGTTCTAACTTTACGTCTGTGTTGGGCTGGGTAAACGAGCATTTCAGACTGGAAATATGCAAATTCATTCTTTGTGTTTCAGTCCCAATACGTTATGCTGCCCCGAACACTTGTTCTGCATTATCCACAAAATGTGTCCCAGGATTTCTTGCGGTATCTGTGGAATGCTGATAGCAGCCTACTTGTTGTAGTGAGCAACCTAGAATGTGTGATTCTGGGTATATTGTAACAATGCAAGGAATCCTAAGGTATATCTCTGGGATCCTAGAATTAAGCACTTTTTCTCCGTTGCCATCACTGATGACCACTTGGATTGCTTTAAGATGATTTGAGGTTTTTAAGGGCCTCTCAAGCACAAATCCATTTTTTTTACTCAGCGGCTCATCTATTCTTTGCTTCTGCTGTTGCCACTTACTATTTCCATAACTTCTCCCTCTGGACCAAATTCCACTGCTCCCAAGGTACCAAGACTGGTGAATTGCAGCTCCTTGACCTCACTGTTACAGCTGCTTTCCCTTTGTAGCAGAGGAAGAGTGTAGACACCAAATAATGCTCACCCCAAGGATTAGTAAACTTGGAATTTATTAAGACATTGTAGTTGGACTAGTAAGATATCACTTAGATTCATTGAGTTAGGCACCTGGATTGCAAAATCAGAGATTGGGAGTTTGAGAACAATCAGCTTGTGTTACCTTAGGCAAGATACACAATCCCAAGGTGCCCTCAGAAGAATGGAATGGCAAACCACCTCTGAATACTCCCTATCCAGAAAACCCTGGAAAAGCTTGCAGGAAGTTGGAGTTGACATGACAGGACACAAATATTATCAGATTAAAGTAGAGTGCCATTTCGAAAACCAATTTGCTGACTGATTCCAACAACACTAGACAACTGAAAAGAATATAATTGTGCATTCAGTTACGGTAATGGTATGCACAATGTTTGGTTTCCTCAGATGATTCTCTTTTGAGATAGATAAGTGTGTATGTATGTGTGCATGCACACACACATGCCTGTGTACATATATATTCATCTCCTCATCCAGTTATAGTGGAAAGACTTTCATATGTAGGGCTGAGAGCTGGTTTGCTTTATTTTTGATACAAGTCGCCTTTGAACAAATAGTCACAGTTTTGTAAAATTATGCTAAAATGCATATGGTGCTTTTAAGATAAGGGTTCCAGTTTTCAGAAAAGAAACTATAGCTTGGACGTAACTAATTTATGGGCATTTTGCTACTTAGGTCAGTTAAACTAATAGGCTTCTGTCTGTTTTCAGCCTCTTACTATCTGTCATTTTTGAAAGGAAATTGGCAGCTGCTACCAAGCTAATGAAATATTCTGTCCGCATAAAACTTGGTTATAAATTGATAAATGCTTTAATAGCTTTAATTCTCATGACGGGTGACTATAACATGTGCCTGATGCATGAAAATAAATTTCCAAATGTTAAGGCATACATTTCATTTTTTTAAGTCTCTGTTGATCCCAGTTCTAATTCTGAGAAATATAATATTGTTAGGTAAGCCGACTTTTGCTGAAATTTGGGGCCGATGTGAATGTGAGTGGAGAAGTTGGAGACCGCCCCCTTCATTTGGCTTCAGCCAAAGGATTTCTCAATATAGCAAAACTTTTGATGGAGGAGGGCAGCAAAGCAGATGGTAAGTGTTCAAAATACAACATCTAGTGTGTGTTTGAGAGAAATGCAATCTGTAATTTAGCTAGTTATTTCAGTATGTGATCTTCATGACCTCTACATTCTGTAGCTCCTGCTCATGTCTGTACTTCATATGTCTCCTAATTTTCTCAGTTCTCATGACCTTTCTTCCTAGGTTTATTCATAAATCCAGTTAAGGATGTATTTTAGTCATTTCTGGTTTAAACTGGGATTCCTGCCCTTCAGCTTCTCTGATCCTTGCCTTATCTGTCCTGTGGCCCTTACGTGTGTGGCCCTGTGGCCAGCTCTGGAAAATCCAGCCAAATCAGCAAGATTACAATTGGAGTACAGTGATGCCCCACAAGACAATGTTAATTCATTCAGCGAAAATCGCTGTCTTGTGAAAACATTGTCTTGTGAAATGCGGTTCCCTTTGGAATGCATTGAAATCTGTTTAATGCATTCCAATGGGAAAAATTGTTGTCGTTTTGCGAAAATCACCCATAGAGAAACCATTTTGCGAAGCGTGGATCAGCTGTAAAAATTGTCGTCTTGCGAAAAACGGCACCGAAAGCACCCGTTTTGCGAGTCGCATACTCAGCTGTCAAAATTGTCATCTTGCAAAAATAGCTCCCCCCCCCAAAAAAAACATCTTGCGAAGCACGGACCGAAACATCATCCAGCAAAAATTGTCCATAGGAAACACTGTTTTGCGAAGCGCTATAGCGATCGCAAAAACTCATCATCTAACTAATTAACCATTTAGCGAGGTAATTGTCTCGGAGGGCACCACTGTATCTTAATCTACAATACTTTCATCTGTCCCAAGACCATGTGACATCAAGACACCTGAAATCATAACAGGATCATCACCCCAATGTGAACCATAAAATCTCTCAGTGTGCTTTGGTGCTAGGCATTTTGCCACACCTCCTTCAGTCTTTTTGTGTGTGGAGGGTCCACATGACACCATCGTCTTATCATTGCTGTTTATTGCCCATGATTCTTCTGTATTTTCTCAGACTGCAAAACATTTCAGACAAATGTAAGAACAGTACAACTTCTCCATCTATGTGTGGGTTTGGTGCAACTTTTCCATTATTTTAAAACTTTGGGGTTTCAATGTGGACTACGGCACATGGAAATGAACCTGGCCCAACTCAGCATAAACTTATGAATCATATAACATATACCACAAAAACTCTGTAGTATTTATAAAATGATCTTTACAGAGCTCTTCCCTACCTTAACCAGTTTTCTGTTACAGTGGTGAAGCACCATAGAATAAAAAATGTACACTAGAATTACAGTGTTATGATGTTATAATAATATACCTGTCATTCATTTTCTTTGGAAAACTAGAAAAAATGTTTTTAATATTGTAACGTGGCTGAGCCACTCTGAGGTCACCTCCTACTCAGGCCTCTCAGAATGCCCACCACGCCACTAAACACTCTTGCTGCCACCAACCTTTCCTTTAAATAAAAAGGACAAGGGTTTCTTTCAAAAACAAAAACTGGTTTATTGATTACAAAATAAAATAGGTAAATCACATGAAGATAATCAAGGTGTAAATCACTGCTACTTAGTTAAATCAATCACATAGACTTTCCCTCACTGACACTCAGGCACGCAGGCCTCTAAACAAGCTCTCCAGATCTCACTCACTCTCTAACTCTATCAAACTCTCAAGCTGCTCTCTCAAACACCATACACACCCCGTTATAGCCCAGCTCCTCCCCCTTTAGCACCACCTTCCGTCCCCTCATTGGCTGCTGTTCCACTGCCCAGCTGTGACGGACAGGTGAGGGCAGGGCTGAACGTTACAAGCACTGATTACAACATTGCTTAGAAAAATATGGCAGCTATGCCAAAGTCTTATACTATGCTCGGCACTTCAAATGAGCTCACTGCCAGCAGCCATGTCATACCTATCAGTTCAGTGGTTCCCACTCTTGGGTCCCCAGATGTTCTTGGACTACAATTCCCAGAAATCCTGGCCATCACAGCAAGTGGTGAAGGGTTTGAGAAGTTTTAGTCCACTAGTGTAGGTAGAACGCAGAGTGTAGATGTAGGAAAAGCACAATACACCTGATCACCCTATTCCAATTGTAACAGAAGAACAATGATTGTGTGGCATAAGGAGCCACCCATCTGACACTATACAGATATTCCAGCCTTAACATTGCTTGGGACTTCAGACACAAGTGTGAGTACACCAGGGCATTTTCAAATATTTTACTAGGAGCCTGGATTGTGAACTCATTTTCTTTGCATCTGTACAGAATTTGCTTTATGGTTAGTAGTTACTAAATACGAAATAACTGGGACATGGAGAAAAAAATTAGCTTTCTATCACCATTCCTTGCAGTGATCTTCCTGTTTAAGGTTCAAGCCAATCTTATTCTAGGATATTAGAAGCTGGGAGGGGTTCAAGCAGGCTAGTTCATTCTCCCCCACCCTCGTTTCCTGTTTCCTCCTTTCCAGCTAAGCCTTATTCTGTGCTTGCTGGTAGCCACTCAACATCTTCAGCCTTCTCATGGTGGGTGTACTCTCTCTCTCTCTCTGTGTGTGTGTGTGTGTGTGTGTGTGTGTGTGTGTGTGTGTGTGTGTGTGCTGTGATGTCATGTGATGCTTTGCTTTCTGTATGCACTCGAGAGCTCATTTATTTAAGTATTCTGAGCTTTCTAACATCTTTTGATCTAGATTTGCAGTGGTCTTTCCCCAATCTTGTTGCCATTCACTCCACCAAGTTTGCAATTAGGGATAATAACAATGAGCCTATTTAGACAGCAACTTTAATGTACATTATAGATGAAAGTAAGTGGGGGAAAGGCCAGGGTCTACTCAAAGGAGATGACAGTTTAAGTCTCAGCAGTGTGAGAATAAATATGTAAGAGGTTGAAGGGAAAAATGGGTTTACAGAGGTGAATGTGAGGAAGTGCACTGTAAAGTGCATTGGTTTCATTTCAATGGACGACTTAAGTATGCATCTGACAACTGGCCAGAATATTTGTCTTTCTAGCCCAATGTCATATATTTTCACTGTTTAGCACCTTTGCGGTATCTCTGACAGAGACTGCATTGTGTGCAGCTTGAGATCTTTTTTCACTACATGGAATCTCAAACCTTCTCCATAGCTTAACATAGCGCTAAGGTGACAGCCCTTCGCTGCTGGGTGAGGACTAGGACATGTCATGGGAGATGGATTTTAAAGGCAATCTTGAAGGAAGAGAAAGAGGTGGCCCCAAATACAGTAGATACTCTGGAAGGTAATGTTGGGCACAAAAAGGAGCAAGAGGAAATCAGCTGCAACATGTAAGGGATCAGGAGAATTTATGGGGAGATCTTTACTCCTCACAGATGGCATTTTGGCCTTGCGAGGCCTACATTGAAAATTGTGTATAGTCTTAGGATTGCCATCTCTCTCACTGTCTTTTGTCCTGAGCAAGCATTCATCAGATGAAGCTTTCTGCTAGAATGGGGATGAAATGGTGGAATTTTCTTTGATCCAGTTGAATCTCTGCCTGAGCCTGCTGCTGCTGAATGAGCAGGAACTGTGGTAGGAAGGAGGAAATGGCAGTTCTGATGTACGTTCAGTTCCCTAGACTCTCATCTTGAAGATTTCACCCACTCTGCCAGTTACAAGAGTTCCCAGTGTGGTGTAGTGGGAAGAGTAATGGATTAGGACCCAGGAGATCTGTGTTCGATTCTCCAGCTCTGCCATGGAACCTCACTGGAATGGAAGGTGGAACTGGTAAGGCCGCTCCTTAAATGTCACACTTACGTTGAAAACCCTATTAGGGTTGCTGTAAGTCCTTTTATTTACTTGACAGCACATAACACAATGCTAGCAGGCCAGATCTGCAAAACCATATTTCCTCTTATTTAACAAACTGACTGTACAATATTAAATGCATTTATCCAAATGACATTTAGTTTTATCCTTCTGCTGATCCTTCACCTGCAACTCAGAAGCATTGTCATCCCAAACCCTCATTCCTCATGTTCCTTGTTTCTCCAGTATCATTTGGCAAGCGTCATGCTAGAATGTAAGTAAGCTGCTACACCCCCATCCTACTCAGTAGTACCTGCCAGCATAAATTTAACATATTCTCTGTGAGTCATGAATGCATTACAGACCTCCTACTCCCTCATTAAAAAACTGTAGGAGCAGCATGACTCAGATTTGTAACAAATTCTTTTTTCCACCCAGAGCCCTTGATATTTAAGGCTTGATGTGTGCACCGAACCAATATAATTATAATACCAGGGGGTGGAGGGAAGGTATGTTCACCACCTATAGGAGGCAAAGGGAAAAAAAAGAAATACTTGTTATCAGTTAATTTATTCCTAAAGAATCAGAAATCAGGACACTGCTATAGATGATTTATTTTAAAATCTGTACCTTCTTCCTTGGGAAAGAAAAAAAGAAAGGGAGGGAAGGAAGGAGAAGGAACGAGCTGGAAGCTGAAAATTTCCTAACCTCAAAGCAGCACATTTTGAAACTTCAGATCTCCATGGCAACTGAGGAATACAGTTCCAAGCATTAAAGGATGAAAAATAATTCATTATTTACAATTAGCCTGAGATGTTTTGAAAGCATCCCCTGAAATGCAACCACACATTGCTTCTGTACTTTGACCTATTCGGTCTAACATGTTTTGACTGGTCAGGCACTTGGAGCCAAGCCTTCAGGTCACAGAAGCCAAGGGAGAAGACAGGTGGCCGCTCAGGCAGAACAAAAAGGTCAGAATGCTGTCAAACGTAGCTAAACATTTGCACGAGGAATGGTAGTGTTGAGGCTTTTCTGCTGTTTCTTCCGCTTGATATGGAATCATAAAAGGTCTTGTCACAAAACTGCCTTGCCACCCCCTTTTTATTCATGGTTTTATGAGTTCTGACTCAAAACGACTCCTCTCAAACTCTGCCTTCAGAGGTCAGTGGCTGTCTGCCAAGGGTTGTTTCTCTCCCTCAGGGAGAAGATGGTGTTTGGGGGAAGATTGCTCAGGAGGGTTTACGATAAGAGTATAGTTGTCAGCTCTGCTCTCTCTGGGCACTGCATCTTACCAACTGTCATGGTATACATCTCTGTTCAGGTCGGGCCACTGTAGTGCTACTAGACATGTGGAGTTACTGTCCAGCTGCAGTTTTAATATCCATCTTCAGCAGTGAAGCAAAAAAACAAAAGGGCTTTATCGATAAACCACAAAGATACAAGAAACATCAAAAAATACCTTCACCTACTCAGAATTCTGAAATGTCAGGGCTAGGCATGGTGACTGCATACACCTCCTACCAGACATTGTGCTTGTCAGAGATGCTCCAGAGAGGGAGGAAGGGGAAACAAAGAAAGCTTGGCCAAGACAAACAACACTGCTCCCACTTCGAAGCTTTTCAGTCTCAGCAGCAAGATGGTTTCTAGGGCAAGCACAGACTCTCTAAGGTAAGTGTGTTACTACACTTCCTTCTGTCCATCTGAGGTTACCTCTGAACATTACAGGACATCCTACAACTCAAGAAAGACAAAGAATAAATTCTGTCAGTTTGCCTGAAACTTCCGGCAGAACTGTGATTTAGTAGTTATGGGCACAGAGGACACTAAGACAACTGGATCTAATAATGAAGCTTGTAAAAAAAATCTAGAACACAGAAACCATCTAAGGAGGTAAATTTATATACAGTGCAAGGAAGAGATGGACCGTCTGGGGAAAATGCAACAGGCAAAAATAACCAAAGTATATCTAAGTCTTTATGCCATCCATACTGAAGTATAAGGCTCTAACAGTGCAATTGGAGAATCGAGATGTTGCAAAAGTTACAATGAAAGAGAGGACATAAGACAATGGAAGACTGCTTTTTAAACCATTCCCAATTACAGTGCTGTTCCCATGTGAACACAGAGCAAGACCATAATACTAATTAAGAAGGCTGTGTGCCAACTGTTTGTAGAGCAGCTTACAAAGGCTCACCATCCCGGGGAATGACAGGATTTCCCAGAAATCTGTTGGAACACAGATTTCATAGCATAGCTGGTCAGGATTTCTTCACACTGCGCTCCTGCTTTATTAAATTATTTTTTTTAAAAAAAAGTTTTGAAAAATAAGCATGTAGCAGAGTGAAGTGCCATCTGTCACACAATTTTTAAGTGGCCTGTGGGCCTTGGAAAACATTTTCAGAAAATAAAAATGGTGTTGCAGTTCAGGGGTTTGGTATGCCCAAGAAAACATCTAAGTGGTGGTGACAGCTGAGAACATCACAAAAGGATTATATGGAATAGAACATTTCCTGGCTATATTCTACCTTTGTATGTGAATGTTAGCTGGATTGTTTGATATGGTATATTTTGCCTGGTAGTAGTAGTAGTAGTAGTAGTAGTAGTAGTAGTAGTAGTAGTAGTAGTAGTAGTATGTGGTATGTGGTATGTGGTATGTGGTATGTGGTATGTGGTATGTGGTATGTGGTATGTTTTGATTGGTTGTCTTCATTTGTAAGTAAATGTTTTTCCTATGGGTGGTGGGCTGTGTGTGTTTTTCTGAGTGTCCCCATTTTGCCATCTGCAAAATGCACAGTTTGTTGTGGCTTATGGCAGCACATACATGCAGATGAGAATCACATGGGGTAACTACACTGGCATTAAATGCAGTGGCATGAACTTCAGTGATGAATTACTGCTAGCTAACAAATTATTACTTGCATACCTCCTTACCTGCCAATCGCATGAGCTGGTGTATGATGGGAGATACAATCAGCAACTCTCTAATTAGCTGCAGTTCACCGCTGTGGTTTACACTATTGCAATTATGTCAGCACAACTAACCAGTAGGTTTCAAGTCAATACTTTGCATTTGGGTTTCTGACCCTCCTCATGCCATGTACTCAATTCCTTGGCCAAATAACTTGCCTCTGGGTCTCAATTGTTTGCCTGTTATGAAACAGGTGTTGGAGCAGAACCAGATAGGTTCAAAGAGAGGTTTTGTCCTTTTGGCACTCAGATCGTACCTCTGCTGCATTCTTAGGTTTGGGTGAATTCCTTTTCTTCTAGCCTCACCAGTCTGCCCTCTGGAAAATGACTGTTCTGTGACTCACCTCCTCTGCCATGGCAGTCATTTTGTGAATTGGCAGACTCCCTCTAATGGCAACCATTTTGCAAGGGAAGCCAAAATGGGGGCTGCCACCTGTCAGGAGCCTGACTGAGGTATCATGGAATTGATACGTTTCCCCAAGTGCCCAGTGAAAAGACAAAATCTCGGGCCAAGGGAGGTAGATGAAGAGTAAGTTTGGTTGTTCCAGGGAAAGTGTCTTTAAAGCCTGATTGTCCATCTTCATGCATTCCCAATAGGTGCCAAGGCTCACTAGCTCAGTATCAAGGTGTTTACATGAGTGTTGTGACAGATTCCCGCTGCATCCTTGCCTGCTCTGCCTATGTGACATCACATAAGTCCTCATGTGTGAAATCACCAGGACTGAAGTCTCTGGTTTGGCTCTAAAATATCAGAGAGTGGGATGTGGCTGTTGTGTTCACCTTACCTTCAAAATTTGAGATTGTCCATCATTCCTTAAAAGATTGAAGACTCTTGATTTAGGTGCATACCTGTTTATATTAAATTATAGATGATAGTTTTCTCCAGATGTTTATAGCTGAACCTCACCCTGATGAGGTGGGGTGGTGGCAGATATGATCCATGGGGCACATTTTGCCCAGTGCTGCTTTAATAGAGAATTATGTCATCAAAATGAGGGATTTTCTCCATGGCAAGATACAAAATAGTAATCTTCCACTTGTTAGGGTGATCAATAGGACGTAAATATGGACATCTCTTTGCAGGAGATTTGCTGTAAATCTCATTCTAGCACCACTGGATAGATACCAAATAGATAAGCACAGCATTTTATACATGATTATGCTAGTTTTCTGAATCTGTGGCAAAAGTGTTTTTGTTAAATGGTAGTTTAGAATTGATCTCTCTCTTTGAGGTATTTGCCCTTAAGGACTAATTTAAGCTGCAATCTCATAGAAACATGTTTGGGAGTCAGCTACACTGACTAGACAATTTACTTCTGAAGATGCATGTGTACAATGATGCCATAAGACTTGCAAATAGTGTGCTACCAAATATTTGATGCTACAGATCATGGACATTTTTGTCTATATGAGATTAACAGAACTGCACACAGAGCATCCGGTGTTTTACTGCCCAAATCAGAAAGAATGTTTAAGACTGGTAAACTGTCTGGACTCTGAAAATCCTTTTCCAATTCACTAGATTGGATATTTTGACTCTGCTCTAGCTGTAGCTCACTCATATGCCTGGTGCACTTGCACATTCTGGACTTCTGAGTTGACTCAGGTTCTCTCTCTCCCCCCCCCCCCCCCGCCCCGATATGTGTGTGTTGATATAGAGAGAGACAGGGATAGGGAGCACAGAGAGAGAGAAAGAATTTGTTGGTATTGGAAATGGGGAGAGCCTGGGAAACCATAGTTTTGATCATCCTAGCTGGTAATTTAATCACTGGGTCATAGGATTTAAAAGAAGCATAGTCATATGAGTACAATGTATGTGGGTATTGGCTCTGCTTGTATTACCATTGTTGTTGTTATTGTTGTTGTTTAGTCCTTTAGTCGTGTCTGACTCTTCGTGACCCTATGGACCAGAGCACGCCAGGCCAGGATCAAATTAGTGGTCATATAAGGTTTGCATAACTTGTCATAGCTAGCTACAGATAATTAAAGTAAAAGCAATGTGTGCTGCTTATATACTCCCCATAATACTAAAGCTCTCTCTGGGTGGTTTACAACATAATTATGCAGGCTACACACACACATACACACCGCAAGCTGGGTATTCAATTTAGTGATCCTGGAAGGCAGAGTGAGCCTTGAGCTGGATACATGAGTCCATAGGGATCAAAATCAGGTTGTGAGCAGCGTCTTTACTGCAGTGCAGTTTAACCACTGCACCACAAGACTCCATGACATGTAATTAATGATGTGCTGAAGTACATCTCAGTTGTGTAAGCACATCGTCAGGGATGTATTCAATGTACTCTTTGGTATCTTATCTATTAGTCACAATTAGCTGTGACAATTTATGCAAACCTTGTGTGAACACCAATGAGATTATGGCCCAAGAAATATGATTACCCAGCTGTTTTATTTATTTATTTAATATTCTGTTTGGTCTGACATTAGGCCTGAGGCAAAATAAGAAATACTTCTTACGAATGCTCTTGCACCATAAAAAACACCCTCCCTCTGTCATAATTTTTTCAAGATGGAGAGTTGAAAGGATGCAAATTTGTCCATGGAGTGAGAAAGAAAATGGGGATTGCTCACACTGGCTAGACTGTCTTCAGTTATGTTCTCCCATTTAGCCAAATCTGATTGGTTGCATTATGACATCTCTATAACCAGCATGAGATCCCAAAATGGTTCCAAAAGACATAGGAGGGTGTCACACACCCCCAGCTCCCCTGTTTGTTATCCCCAACACCCAGGTTTGCCTTTGGGCACAACTTTTTCTTTTCTTCCTTTTTATGCTGCCATCAGAGGATATTTTCCTCCCTGTACCAATTATGAATAATGGATCAATGTTGTCAAATATAACGATATTTATTTATAGGTTAATCGGTAAATCACATAAGGAAAATCATGGATGGTCTTGTACTATTCATTCATTTAACGTGCTTTGGACTTTAGGTATGTTTACTTATATAGAATTCACTTTAATCATGGTGCTACAATATCCAAACAGTTTATTTCTTATTACTGTACTTTTAACTCCTTCCGTTCTCAAATACACCAACTTTCCAAGTCCTTGTCCTAATCCTAACCTAACTGTCTATCTTAACACTTTCAATCCCTCTATATATCTCTGTCTCTCCTTCTCTCTAACTCTCCAACTGCCCTGACTGTCCCAAACTGTCTTTTTATTCCTCTCTAGTTCCATTGGTTCCGCCCCTCCTGTCCTCCCATAGGCTCCCACACCAGAGCTATAACCTGACGGACAGGAGTGACGTGTGAGCTGTCCGTCACAGAAGGCTGTTTAGTCATTCTGAAATCCAGAATCATCGACATGGTTACAAAATAGAGGCTAGCCTCACCCGCATCAGTTTGTTTATGGGATTCTACAATGACCTGGAAGAGGAGAAGTTTCTGCTCATGCGAAGGCTCCACACATAAGCAAGACTCCTAGAAAAAGAGGGTTCTCACTCAGGTATTAAACCTACACACAAATAGGACCCTTCTCCTCTTCAGATACAGTACATCACTGCTCATGGAATGAGGGAGGGAGCAATAGTAACTTCTCCCCTGTAACCATGTTGATGATTTCAGGTTTCAGAATAGGCCAAAGGTGGTTTAGGAAGCATTAGCTTTACTGCTCTTTGTACCCTTGGATGACATCATTGCATAGCTACATCTAGCTACATGATGCCATCTCTGGTCTCAGGAAGAAGAGAGAGTTAAGAAATAAAATGGTGCCAAAGCAACAGCGAACTGGAGAATCTTTGATAGATGAAAAGGTTAATATGGAAGCTTTGAGGAGGTGGTGGTGACCTTTCAAAAACACTATACTCACCTCCCAAAAACGTTCACAGATAACATTTGGTGAAATTGTAATTATTTTTAAAATATTATGTACAGTGAATGTGTCACTGTTGCAAATTTATTTTGCCTGTGCTGGTCAGGAGAAGCAGTCCCTTTATTCATTTCTGTCGATGACACATTTGACTGCTCTTACTTGCTACCAGCCGTTATCTCTTGTAACCCCACATGTTATAAGTGGAGTGCACTATAATGTCACTGTTTAGTTCAATATTGGATTTTGTAAAATCCATTATACAACAGCAGGCTGTCTTATTCATACACAATAGGAAATCTCTCAAGTTAAGGTCAGATGCTGCCAGTGCTGTTTCATGTTTAAAATCTTTACCCATGTAGGGAGTCTAGCAGTAAATTGAAATGCTTCTTGAAAGACTGTTCTTCTTGTCCTTCCTTTGCTGCCTGTCCTTGGACTTCTTAGCATCTCTGAGTTCAGGTGCACATACCCAACCAGTTTCATGCTCAGGGCCATAGCAAGGAATGGAAGATTAAGTGAGTCAGTCGTTCACATCTGTTAGATGTTTCTTTCTCATTCTGGAGCTGCCTAGAGTTACAATAGCTGGTGTGAGGTAGAGGCAGAGAAAAAGGGTATGTGAAGGTATTTCAATCATTGTATGAACTATTTTGCATGTAAGTGCAGAATGTGTATGTGTGTGTGTGTGTGTGTGTGTGTGTGTGTGTGTGTGTGTGTGTGTAGGAGTGGATCCTGAGCTCTTGTGAACCCCCATTGTACATACATTTTATATGGCATGAATGGCACATCTACCAACGGCTTTGATCTCCGTCTGATATTGATCCCTTTTCTAAAACCAAGGGATTGGGCTTGCAAATGTCTGTTTATGTCAGTGGGTCCAAAACACGGTGGCCAGCTTGTTAACTGGGGCTGGTTACAGGGATTTCTTAGAGTCACGTGACACACACATACACTGTTACAGTAGCTCCACTGTTTGCTGATCCATTTTCAGGCACAATTCACAGTGCTAGTTTTAACCTATAAACCCCTGAACAGCTTGGGTGCAAGCTAAATATAAATAAATAAATAAATAAATAAATAAATAAATAAATAAATAAATAAATAAATAAATAAATAAATAAATAAATAAATAAATAAAATGCATCTCTTTTTATGAGCCTGCCTGGGTGTTAAAATCATCAGTGGAGGCCTATCTCTCAGTCCCACCACCTCCACAGGTGCATTTAGTGGAGACTCAAGTGAGGTTGCTGCTCCCAGACTCTGGAACTCCCTCCCTCATGAGGCCAGGCTGGCTCCATCTTTGCTGTCCTTTCTTTTCAGACACTCTTTCCCTTAGTGACTTGCTATCTGAGAGGCGTTTTGAAATGGATTGTTGAGCCTTGTTGCTTTTAAATACATTTTTAGTATTAATTTTATTTACTGTTTTAATATAATGTGTGTTTCATTCTTTTAAGATATTTGTATATTTACAACTTTTCAGTGTTGTCTTTTAACGATGTAAGCCACCTTGGGTCCTCTCCAAGGAGAAAGTTGGGCTGAAAATATTATGAATGAATCAATGAATCAATCAATGAATCAATGAATGATCACAGATTTCATATGATCTATATGTGATGGGTCAGGATGAGGAAATATATACCCCAGATTTACTTCTTACATATCATCATGAAAACAGAAGTAGGGAATGGGCCTAAATCTTTTAGGAAAAGCTTTGCAAGGGGGAAGATTTTTACAGTAGTAGAAGCTGCACATCCTTAAATTCTCCCTGATCAGTGTCTAATAACAGCAAGCTTTCAATGCCGAGCAAACTTGTATACAGGCCTTAGTCTCTGGATCTGCCTCGGGAATTCTAGGGATCATAGTCCCGAAATTAGAGCTTTTCCAAACTCTAGCTTGCCGAACTCTTGAGCATGGACTGTCCACTTCAAATGCAAAGGCAGCATGGGGGCATAAGAGAGACAGACGCTGCAAAGGGGAAATCATAGAATGAGCAACAGTTGCAACTACTTTTTATTGCTTTCCAGTTTAATACTGGAATTATATTCAGAACTACTCCCTTTTCACCAAGACCCTTATGACCCAATGATTGCTTCTTCAGGTTCTATTTCTTTATTACACTATGCATATGGATTTGGCTTCTTCTCGTCCACACAACAGCTCCTTGTTCATTTCCCTTATGCTGCACAGGTAGGCAGAGCAGCAAGACGTATTATGCGCCCTGCCCCACTCTCCCTCGCCTGATTTCTTCCTGATGACTTTTACACAAGGAATATTATGCAGACTATGCGGCTAAAATGGAAATTCATCATAAATTGTGGCGTTTTTTCCCCTCCTCATCTGCTTCATTTTTCATATAAGCAAATATGTCAGAGATTGGAGGTTTTCAAAAGTGCACCTGGGATTTTCACTGCCAACTGAAATAAGGCATGAATCCAGCTAAGAATGGTGGGCAAATCTCCAAGTCCTTTGATGCACACTTATTGCCAGATGAATGCCAGTCATGAATTGTTTTCTTTCTTTCTTTCTTTCTTTCTTTCTTTCTTTCTTTCTTTCTTTCTTTCTTTCTTTCTTTCTTTCTTTCTTTCTTTCTTTCTTTCTTTCTTTCTTTCTTTCTTTCTTTCTTTCTTTGGAAGTAACTCTTCTTTTGAGGCCTTTTTGTTTGGTACGATTAACATTTTTAGGAAATATTGTAACTATATTCATTTTCCATATTTCTCTTCCATCTACCTTCTACCTTCCTTTTCCTACATGGTAACTAAGGCAACTGGTTTTACAGGTATCATGATTCAGGAAATGTCCCCATGTTCTTCTTTAAAATTCTTTCTAAAATATATTTGAAATATAGTCTTCTATAAATGATGGAGCACAGGCAGGATGTATGATGTGATGCTGTGAATTCTCATTCTTGCTAATAAGTAATGCTTTTGTTTTTTGGTGTGATCTTTGCCTCCCTATGCCTTTTACTTGTATACAAGAGTGTAAAATAAAGGCAGTTTCCCCCTTCTTAGGACTCCTGGGTTTCAAACCTTGGAAAACATTCTGAAAAAGTCCATCGTCCTTAGCTATGGGCTTACAATGAGCTCATCTTTCACTGGAGTAAATCCAAAGTCCAGAAGATCCCTTTGGGAGCAGAAGCATGAAGTATTGATTGAAACTGCAAGGGGAAACTGTGGTATAAGCAATACTGGTGATCAGGAATAATGTCTTTTTCAGGAAAGTGTTTGCAGTCTCTATATGAAACTTCACATGTCCTCTTGCACTGATGGGCAACGGAAGCCTCATTTCTGCAACTTTAGGCTGTGGCTTATTTTTGCCCCTGTTTTCAGTGTGTTATTTTCTTGAGGCTGCTGTTTCCAAAATTAAGTTCAGGCCAAGTCCACACCTGATTTTCTGAGCAATCGAGGTAGCTGAAAAACCCCAACAGGATAGTGTTAAATTGCCAGATGCAGATATACTCTGAAGCTTGCAGAGCTTCTGTGCCAATCTTTCTGGCTTGACTGGAGACTTCTAAAAAAGCTGCACATTACATGGAGAATTAGTACTCTATTTAGTGTGGTCCTGAGCCTCTTACTGTGATGATTAAAGAATGTTGTGTCATACATGCTGCATAGGAAGAATGGAAAAAACAACAACAACACCTATGAATACCATGATTAGAATACACTTTAATGTAGAGAAAAATTACTTTTGTTAGTAAGTATGAAACCAGTTACAAAGGCCTTATAAAAATATGAATCTGAGTCACATATAAGAATAACTTAAGAGCTCCTTCAGGTTATTAGAGAATACATCTGACTTTAGTGGCACCAAAAAGAGTGTCCAGGTAAACATGCTTTTTTAAAAACCTTTCCATTTTTTTCTTCCTGTTTTTCAAATTTATTTATTTACAATACAGTATTTTTTAGCCGCACCATTACCAGTGGCTTCTTTTAAGACCCAGTTGTCATGGAACTAGTCTGTTCGTCGTTTCATGTTCTGTGTGACTATATGTCATCTGCTGAATGCTGGAAAATATCAGAGATGTAAATAGCCAGAGACTATGCGGTGAAACGTCATTGTCACCATTTGTAGAGATTACTTTTGAGCAGTGGTTCCCAAACTGTGTGGTGTGGCACCCTGAGGCACTACCAAACCCAGCCAGGGGAATCATGGAATCTGTGGGAATACTGTTCAGGCTGGGCTTTCCCCCTCCATTCCTCCTCTCACCCAGAGTATCATATGGGGGAGCCACTGCCAGTGGCCAGTAAGTCAAAGGATTCATTTTGTGAGTCAAAAAATGTTCGGAACCACTGCTGCTGGGGATTGCATTTCTCCTTTAGCCCCTTGTCTTTGTATTTATATTCCCCTTTATCTTCCATAATTGAAACAGGACTTTGACATTGCTCTCAGTATATTGTTTTGCTGTCATGTATTTTTTTTTTAAAAAAAAGTCTGGATTTTTCCATGCCCCACTACACTGCTTCTTGATACTGAATAGTGTTGTGCTCTCATTCATTTTGTGATAACTCAGGTGCTTGTTGCTTTTCTACTCCTGGCATTTGGAGCATAATGTTGCTCTGCACTGTTAATATGCAAGGCAGCAAGATTTCTTTGAAAAGGTCATTAATTCAATGACGCTTTCTTATTTTCCTTGACTGAAAACCCCACCATATTATTCAATAAATGTTGTGGCAGCAATAACTGATTACAATCTAAGCAGTTACCAAAAAAATGGCATTAAGGAGTAGCTTTGGAGTTAAAATCCTTTATCGGTCAATCATGGTATTTCAGGGGCAGTGTATTGTGATGGCTTAAGGCCAAACAAGAGGTCATAGTAGCAGGTCTATGACTGTGTGGAACGGGACTGGTTATTATCAGGATTGGAGCAGGCAAAGAAACATGGAGCTGTTTTTTCCTCTGCTGTGTTCCCAATGAAAATGTCTCTTTTAAAGCTGTTATTAGCATTGGTAGGTACTTCCCCTGTTCGTGCCAAAGCAGAAGGGATATCAGAAGTGGAGGCACCAGGTGTGAGGGCAAGGAAAAACTAAATTCTCTTTTTCTGCTTACGCTGATCTTGGCAACTTCTGTTCCCACCAATCTGATTCTGATAATTCAGCCGTTATATTCATCAGAGACAGAATGAAATGCTGAATGAAATATCAGTTTTACAAGTGGAATATTGTAACTATTCATTGACCGGTACGGTACATCTATATACAGTAATTTATGTCCTGAGCAAAGATGAATGGAGGGAGAGAAGAGAGAGAAGAGGTGTTTGGGGTGGGGTTGGAAGACTGAGAATTCAGTTAAAATTCAAGAAATCTCTTGTTTTTCTTCTTTTGTCATTCTCCTTTATCTGCACTCATCATTGTAATAGTTCCCTTTCTTTACATGAGGGTCACTAAAATTTTGCATTCAGGGTTCTGACCTGTTTCTGTCACCTTCTACTTTTTGCCCATGAGAATTCTAAATGTTTCTTCTGTCGTTCATCTAGGTTTTTCTCTTTTTTTCTTCTTTTTACAGGAATTGTCTTTTTTCATTCTTCCCTAATAATATCTCTGGGAAGAATTTGAGTGCGTTGCTTAATTCCTTCCATTTCTATTCCAATGACAGTGAATGCTCAAGACAATGAAGACCATGTACCTCTACACTTCTGTTCCCGATTTGGCCATCATGAAATTGTCAAGTTCTTCTTACAAAGTAATTTTGAAGTCCAGCCTCACGTGGTTAATATTTATGGAGACACACCTTTGCACCTGTGAGTAAAGAACAATGGAGGTCATATATTTTAAGTCTGCACTGGTGCCCACCTTCTGTTATTAACCCCTTGCTGACATTTTTCTATCCAGTGCATGCTACAATGGGAAATTTGAAGTTGTGAAAGAATTAATTCAGCTTTCTGGAACAGAAAGTCTCACTAAGGAGAACATTTTCAGTGAAACAGCTTTTCACAGGTAAGTCATTTTATATGTTTGCCTCACCACTGCCACAATGTTGGTAACAATAACTGCAAGACTGACCTATATTACTCAGGACAGAAATGGAAGCAAACAAACAGGAAGAGGAGGTCAGGAACTTGTCTGAAGCTCAGAAGACTGCTAATTGGTTAGTGTCAGAAGACAGTCACATTAGTTTTTGAGAGAAAACTCTGTCCTGCCACTGAAGCCCAGCATCAGGCTGCATGCAAGATTGTTAATTTCTCCAGCGGCCAAAGCTATGATGCAACTAAAAGGGTTTCTTTTCCTCCACTAAAGGTGATATCATGGAGGTAATGTTTGTAATCACTGCAGAGTAAGATAAATACTTTCTATTCATGCAAACTATATGCAGTTGTTAGCAGACTTTCTATTTCATGGATGATGACACAAATTAAGTCTACAGTATTATTGCAGAGAATTACCTTGGCTGTTTATAAACGGCTTATATTTGGCTAAGGGCCAAATTTGGGAGACTCCAGCTCCAATATTAGTAGATGCTGAAACATTATTCCCCCAGAGGTACATTTCTTCAGAGATACTATGTCTACATAATCAACTTGCAAATGAAGCACAATGTTTATTTCTCAAAGATCAATCACCAAATTAAACCAAACTAATTTACAACTTGCAGAGCATAGAAGCCTCATGCTGGGGCAATCAGATAGCTTTTACTATTCTGTGTCAAATTGTTAAGTTAGTGTGTCAAAAAGTTGGCTTATAACTGAACCATGCATTTCTTCCTCATGGTCTGTGAATCACACATCTGGATTCTTTTTGCATATGTGAGAACAACCTCAGAACCTTCTAGAACCTACAGAAGGTGATAGAACACACCCTCTCTGCCACATACTGTATGCTCCCCATCCTGCATCTAATCCCTTTTCACTGCAGCTGAGAAAATACCTTAGGATATTTTCTCAAGCCTTCATGCTTTTTTCTGAGATCTTGTAGAGTTTGTATATAGCTATTACAGTACTTAGCTTTTGCTTCCGTCCATGGAGTTTTCTTGGCAAAGATACTGGAGTAGCTTGCCAGTTCCTGCTCCAGGTAAATCACATTTAGTCAGAAGTCTCCACTATGACCTGTCCGTCTTGGGTGTCCCTGCATGGCATAGCCCATAGCTTCTTTGAATTACTTAAGCCCCTTTGCCACAACAAGGCAGCAGTCCATGAAGGGGATTGCTGCAGAGGAACTAGAGACATTGCTAACATGTGCTGGATTATGGAGAACGTCAGAGAGTTCCAGAAAAACATCTGCTTCATTGACTACGCAAAAGCCTTTGACTGTGTGGACCACAGCAAACTATGGCAAGTTCTTAAAGAAATGGGAGTGCCTGACCACCTTATCTATCTCCTGAGAAATCTATATGTGGGACAGGAAGCAACAGTTAGAACTGGATATGGAACAACTGATTGGTTCAAAATTGGAAAAGGCTGTATATTGTCTCCCTGCTTCTTTAATTTATATGCAGAATACATCATGCGAAAGGCTGGACTGCAGGAATTCCAAGCCGGAATTAAGAGTATCGGAAGAAATATCAACAACCTCAGATATGTAGATGATACCACTCTGATGGCAGAAAGTGAGGAGGAATTAAAGAACCTCTTAGTGAGGGTGAAAGAGGAGAGTGAAAAAATGGTCTGATGCTCAACATCAAAAAAACTAAGATCATGACCACTGCTCCCATCGCCTCCTGGCAAATAGAGGGGGAAGATATGGAGTCAGTGACAGATTTTACTTTCTTGGGCGCCATGATCACTGCGTATGGTGACAGCATATTAATCAAATTTCTGACGAGGAGTTCTCCAATGACTCAATGTCCATTTTTGTGACAATTCCAAAGTTGAATCAGGGGGAATACCTCCGAAGAGTTCAGATCCTATTCTGATCTGGTTCTCCATATGGCCAAGTCACTGCAATTGGAAGTCCAGCAGCCACTCTCACCTAAGTAAATCCCTGCCTATGACTGCATAAATAAGAACATTTATACTCCCATCCACGTTGGTATTTTCTCTTGCCTTCTGGAATCATGGCAAAAACCGTCTATTTTACCCCCAACATTGAAGCAAGTAGAAAATCTCTACAAAATACATGACAAAGAAGCCACCTTCCTTCTGAAACACCCACAGCCCAGTTCAGTTATCGTTGGGGCACCTCAGATGGGATCCAAATGGCTGCCATAACAGAACATAAAACGACAGGGATTGACAAAAATGGATTGGGCATGATTCCACTGCTACCCTCAGAATCAAAGTCACAAACTACCAAGTGGCAATGCGGACATACCACTTATTTGTCTGCTATCAAATCCAACCTCTTCTTAACAGGATACCAGAAGGTAAAAACGTGTTGGCCCTAACTTTCCAACAGGAGACCATCACCTTGGCAGTTCAGGAAATGTGTGCCCTCATCATGCAACCAGCTGTACTACAGAAAACATGGCTGCAGCAGTAGTGCTCAGACATTATGCTTTGTTGTCAGCAAGTATTTTGGGAGAATCTAGATCATGCATCAAGGACTTACAATTAAATGGTAAGGGCCTCTTTAACAACAAAACCCATTATATTGGATAATCTCTATAAGAATCACAGCTAAACACATGGGCCTTTCATTACAATCCAATCCAAGATCCTACTGACTTACTGGAGGTATCATTACCTTTCTTTTTCTACCCTGTACTCCTCAGATGAACACAAGCCCTTTCCTATAACCTCTTCCTAGTACTTCAGACAACCTGTTCAGAAATCCAAATATAGCTCCACCAATGTTTCAAACATCACAATAAGAAATTCAAGCAGCAGCTTTGACGTCACAGATGCTGAGATCCGTAGCCCTCCAATTACTCATCATTGCAACATCCCATCACTAGCACTTCAATACCTATCACCCTGTCATCAATGATTACTTGGTCCTGATCATAGTTGACCATGGCTATGTTACAGAGTTCACATCTCTCTCTTCCAGCAGGCTGTTTCAGAGCTACAACACCATCTCAGGTTCTGGAAGAAGAGGTAGCCAAGCTCCTCCAGAGAGATGTCATATAGGGGATCTCTCTCAATTCCCATGATAATGGCTTCCACTTCCATTATTTTTTTTTTTGTCCTTAAAAAGGGCAGGGGTCCGAGACCCATAGTAGATCTAAGGGAAATGAACTCTTACATAAATGCTAAAATATTCAGGATGGAGATACCAACAACAATCTTATCAATCCTCAAAATAGAAGACTTGTTTGCTGTGATAGACATCAAGCTTATTTCCATGCTTATTTCCATGTTTCAATCCATTTGGATGCCTAGCATTTCCTATGTTTTACTCTCAGGAACAAGATTTATGAATCCAAAGCAATCCCTTTTGGTCTATCAATAGCATCCAGAATTTTCACAAAGCGTATGGCACCAGTGGCAGTTTATCTCAGAATTCAGGGCATAAATATATTTCCCTACATGCCTAATTGGTTGACTGTTGCAATCTTGAAGGGAAAGTTGGGAGGAAATATGGCTTTCATACTATACCTTCTGTCACATCTCAGCCCTTGTTTCAACATCAAAAAGTCACATTTGACAGCAAATCAAAATATCAGAACAGTACTAAAATCAGAAAAGACAAGAGCTTACCTACTTCAGGACAGGATAGACAAGCACCTAAACTTGACATGCAAATTCAAACTGAACGCATCAGTCATGATGCACATGACTGAGAGACTTCTTGGTGTCATGGCATCAATTATATCAGTAGTCCACATGCCCACTTTAAGATGCAGTCCCTTCAAACATGGTAATCTGGCATCGTTCAATATCCTGACAGACAGCAGCAACAAGAGACTAGTCATCAGCAAGAAGTTAACACACACAAACACACACACACACATACATATAAAACTATTGCAAATAGCAAGAATACATTTGGAAGGCAATGGCAAAATGCATTTATGCTAGCAAAGTTTATACATTGCATGAATATGTATATTGGTTACATTACAAGCCAATTGATCTGCTTTGTTCTAAACTAAACAACAACAGCTATAGCTATAGCTATAGATATGAAAAGATTCCATTATATGTGACAGTGGGGTGCCATATGCCAGCTGTTTGGGCTGACAGGCTCTGTGCCATGTGTGGCTGGCACTTTTCTACACAAAGGCTGTTTGTCCTCTGTCTCCCAGAGTGAAAGACAGGTGGAAGCTGTGGGGAGGGTGGACTGGTGTCCATTCTTTCACATTGGGGGAGGCAGGATCATTTAGGGCACAGCTGTTTAGGGAGGTTAGTTCTGCAGCAGATAATTCTTGGAGGTGAAAGAGGTAAGGGGACCCCCGCCCAACCCAGTCTTCTAGACTTTTTTAAGTTAAAAAAGAAAAACCTACAGAGTAAATAATCACAGATCATTGAATGACATGTAGGGTGAGACGCAATTTCATTTCCTCAGCAGTAAAATAAGAATAACACAGCTTCATGCTGG
Organism: Pogona vitticeps; assembly: GCF_051106095.1. Classification (NCBI taxonomy): domain Eukaryota; kingdom Metazoa; phylum Chordata; class Lepidosauria; order Squamata; family Agamidae; genus Pogona; species Pogona vitticeps. Next base: position 80,597,468 of record NC_135786.1, read on the forward strand.
TGGGTGAGGATGTGAAAGATACAACCTGAGAAGCATTCTGTACATGGAATATGCTGTAAAAATGGTAATTAATGTGGTAACATTTATTCTGATCTCTCAAAACATCTGGTAAGTATTGCTTATTGAAGTGTGCCAGCAATAAAGTCTGCAGTTGAGTTTGTTGACATCCCCCATAATGATAAAGCTTTCCCAAGAATTCTTTGTATTTCTGCAAAGACAGTGATACTTCCATCTGTTATGCAGCATATGAGAAGGCGAATAATGGTGGGAGGGAATGCAAATATTTATCATGACGGTCTGTTTCCCGTGTAGGAGTTTAAAGTTAATAGTTTGCAAAACTTCCCATAGTTATGGAATAGTACAGTGACAGAATGTAGTGAGAAGGAGGATATTTTATCGTGTGTCAGTATTTATTTGCTTGTCTATTAGTATATGTATATTCCGCCTGCTACTACATTCCCAATGCTCCAGACAGCTGGCAACAGCTAAAAAGCATGCAATGATTTCAAAAAAACAAATAAATACAAACAGCAGTTAAAACAGAGACAAATATAGTGTATAAAGTTAATCTAAAAGCAAGAAGGTCAGGTACAGAAAGTTCTCAGCTTGGCAGATCAAAGAGCTTTTGGAAAAGCGAACAAGAGAGAGACAGATGCATCTCCCAGAGGAGGGAGTCCTGCAGTCTAGGTGGAACCACGATCGAAGTGTGGTCATGACTTACACACATCTCATTTTGGCAGAAGAGCCCTAGGGAAGATGGGCTCCCTGCTCCATGAGGAAAAGAGCACTTTTCATATTCCTTACCTATTAACTTGAAGACCTCATCGGCATCAGTCATGAAATAAACTAATTAATGTTTAGATTTTTGGATTCTTGGTTTCATACTCCAGCAATATCTTGATGCACCTAGTACCGCACCAGAAGTTGAACAGTAGCATGGGTAAAGTTGAACAAAGTTGAACAGTAAGCACCTGTACACTCAAGCCTCAGATGTAGGCATCTCAAACAACCCAGCATACCAGTATCTGTTTCAAAGCAGACATGTGAATAAATCTTTTATCTGTCACACTTTTATCCCAGAATGGTTTTGAAGCAGGATTTGCATGAGAAAAACTTTAATTTTAGTAGCAGCCCTTATGGTATGAAATATAAAAAAGAACAAAAATATGGAAATACTGCATTTATTTGCATTTCTAAAGGTATGCATAACCATTTTTTTTCTTGTGTTCACAGTGGTTTCCACTAAAATATACATATGGTGCAATCCCTGTTCAGAGAAGCTTCTGGCTGTGGGGCCTTTGTAGCAGGCAGAAGTCTTGTCTGCCGGCAGAAATTCCCTGACATTGGCAAATGCTTCTGTGCTGGCAGAGCCCACCTCTGTAAGCTGGCTTCAAAATTCTCCAACCCAGCTGCTCTATGGCTAAGATCTGCCAGCAGAAAAGGGGTGGAGAAAGGATAGAGTGCAAGAGGAGTAAGTTTATACCAGATCCAAACCTCCTCCTGTGCCCTAGGGCACAGTCCATATGCCAGCAAAATGTTCGGCCAAGATACTGTGTAATTTCAGCATCCTAAGCTGGGAATAGTTTGGATTCTGCAAAGCTTCAGAAGACGTAGTGTCAGCTCTGCAGATCCTTAGCTATAAGCCATCTGTGGCTATTTAGGCTTGGGCTCTAAGACTGTGATATAAATAATAAGCCTACATTTGCTGAAAACTCTGCAAAGTTCAGTATGGATGCCTAAGGACAAGGAAGAATGAGAGAAGAAAGGCAACACGATTTGTTAAAAACATTCCTTCCTACCTGATAGTGGCCCTACTCATGTTAAAAATAAAGCTCCTTCTTACTTGTTCCTTGACCAGTCCCAGTGTGTTGAAACACTATTAAATGTAAGCCTTTTCTACCTGCTTAGTAGTTCAGAATAAAATGTTACACCTTTTATTTATTTATTTATTTGTTTGTTTATTTGTTTGTTTATTTATTTATTTATTTATTTATTTATTTGTTTGTTTGTTTGTTTGTTTGTTTATTTATTTAAAAATATGCTGCTGCCACTTTCAGACGCGTGCAAGTGGTAAATTATCAAAAGGACACAAATGTCTGTTAGGGGTGGAAAGGAAAGAAACAGGAGAGACGGAGATGGGTGACAAAACACAGTTGAACATGACTGTAAGCATAAACAACCTTCTTCAACTTCACCATTTCTATACACTTAGACTCTACCATCCACAACCAACCATATTATGAGTTTTGTGGTCCGTCTGGAAAGAGTCAGGTTGGACAATGCAACTTTAAAACCACGGGGATAACATTTTGAAGACACCATTGGGCTCAACGGCAACAACCCGTTAGTCCTTCTCCATAAATCTCACTGTTTATTTGAAGAAGATAATCAATGGATAAATTAATTCTCATTTCCAAAATGAAACAACTCCATCCACCTGGAATCAACCACAAACTGATCTTCTCAATCCACATATCAACATTAACAAATTAATTTTCAAACGTACCATTACAAGCTTAGGTTATAAATGTTTATATAAGGAGAGATAGAGATCCACATGCAAGGTTTTTCCATATTGCTAGATAATAAGTATATGTTCATATACTTGATTAACCACATAATTCAATGTTTTAAAAGCACCTTCTGCTTTATCCAGTGCATGCACCTATGGCAAGAACATAGAACTGGTAAAGTTTCTTCTGGAACAGAATGTGATGAATATCAATCACCAAGGAAGAGATGGACATACAGGTAGCACTCTAAATATGGGGGGAGAGAGCGACAGATATAGATTATTGTACCTTAACAGATTTTTAAAGCATAGAAATCTAATGAAAGCCAACACTAATATGTTAGATTAGTGTTTCCCAAAGTGTTTTCTGGGGGTCAAGGGTCGTGGGTCACATTATATGTGTTGTAGCCCTTGTTAACTAGTTTCTTCCTTGACCTTCCAGAACAGGATATCAATGTTTGCATGCATGTGCATGTATTGGGGGGCAGAAACAAGCCTATTCTTTCTAAGAATGGATTACTTCACCCCATTAAAAATGCTTTTTGATGCAAATGTGGCAGAGGAGTTAGAGGTTACTTGGCTATTATCAAAGGGGGTTGCAGCTCAAAAAGGGTTGGGAACCACTGTGTTAGACAGAGAAGAAGCAACAAATAAATTTGTATTGCATCAGATTAAATGTTCACCTTGTCCTAGGGTGGGAAGGCCAAGAGCATGATTGCCTGCAACCCCCATCTGCAGGACCCATAGAGTATCAGTAGTTTGGAGCATCAGGGGTTGCTCTTTTGGCCAGTAGTATAAGTGCTCCCGTTCCTTTCCATTCATTCTCTGACCTCCCTCTTGTGAAGCTGAGAATAGGTCCTGACAGAGCAACAGCAGAAACTCAAGAACCGAATGGGAGGGGAGTTCTTGAGCTTATGGGATCATGGCTGGTCCTCGTGGCCCCATTTTCCTTCCCCATGTAAGCAGACCACCTCTCTGCATAGGGCTAGTCTTCACAAAAGGCCTTCCTACATTTGCTCCTGAGGACACCACAAATGAGAACCAATGTTTCTTCTTCATAAAGTTGGAAACCTATTTGGTGGTATTAGTTGTTAGTGCAAGATCCAAGGGATATCCTTAAGTGCAATCCTCTCCATGGCCAAGGAGAAATAAGCCCCACAAATAGCAGTGGCATTTTATTTCCAGGCAAGTGAATATTGCTGGAGTGGGCAAAATGTGGCCTGCGGGACACATGCACAGCCTGGCAGAAATTTGTTACAGAGTTTCACAGGAAGTCCCCCCCACCAAGGACTCTTCCCCCTGCTCTAATCCTGGAGCAACATTTGTTCCTGAAATCAAAGCCTAGAGGGCCACCCAATGCCTTGCTTAGCCTACAAACCCTTAAAAAAAATCAATGCCAGAAGTGAATATTTAGTTACAGCATGGATGGAGAGGCAACTTCGAAGAAAGAAAGAAAGAAAAAGGAACTGGAGCTACTATGGTAGGTCATAGGGACAGAAGATTTCTTACTTCTGGGCCCTGGTACATAGGCCAGCCAGAAGCCCCACACATCCTTTCCCTCACACTTCTGATATAACAGCCTAACATCCTTCATGTGAAACATATTCGTCTCCTGTGACCAAACATACTACCAAGAGCACATAACCTCAGAGACTGAGAAAACATAGTTTCTTCCTTTTCCTGAATACACAAAACTGCCATCCTTCTGGGAGTTTTTGCAGTTAAGAGTAAATGATGGTATGTAACATAAGACTGGCAAAATTGACTGCTGCAGAGCAGTGGCCGGGCAGACCTTGTCCTCAGAAAGCTCTATTGATGGGGTTTTAGAAAAAATCACTTTTACAAGAAAATCCATTTATGTGTTTTATTGTTCCGTTACATGTCTGTTAGGTTATTATGAGAATCTTCCTTCTTGTAATGTTTGTTTCCCTCCCTCTCTTCCTCCTCCCCCTCTCAATTTTCCAGGGTTGCATTCTGCTTGCTATCATGGCCATATCCGTCTGGTCCAATTTTTACTAGACAATGGAGCTGACATGAATCTTGTAGCCTGTGATCCCAGCAGGTCTAGTGGTGAAAAAGATGAGCAGACCTGTTTGATGTGGGCCTACGAGAAAGGTAGTACCGTAATGGCTTTCCAATTTCTGCATTAGAAACACGTATTGCTGATGAGATCAGGAAGAGTAGGATGGCATAAAAGAAACAATTCAGCTCAAACCAGGCATGCTGGGCATGGCCATCATTGTGCGTCAGCTTCTGAGAGAATGAAGAATACAAAATGTGGGGTTTATGCCCTCAGAAATGCTAACAGGCTAACTAAAGCTTTAATTCCACAGCAATTCAGCCACAATCCTTCTCACTTCCAGTAGCACAAAAATCCTCCAAACCTATAATTGTTTAACTCGGGGATGGTGGTGGTTGAGGTCATTTCTGCCTGTAAAGTACAGACAAGGCTTTAAGGCTAAACTTCCAGCCCCCCTGTTATCACTGAACAAGGTATCGCAGGCAATATTAGAATGCAGTTATCCATGAAGTCTATTAGGAAGTGAGGGACTGCTATTGATTTTATGTGGAAGGAAACTCTGCTTCTGCTGTGATGTGCAGCAGCACAAGCCTCCTTGAATGGCAGATAGCTATCCTTGATTTCCTGCAGAAATTCTTCAAAGAAGAAACAAATCTCCATGGTTTCAGCTACGCTCTGCATTACACCTTTCACAGAAGTGCCCTGGCAACAGCCCAGATTCATGTTCTGCCTCTCCTTGTCCTTCAAACTCAGCTCAGACACTGTTGATTCTTGGAAACTGTTTCCTAAGATCATCTCTTGCTGGGCAGGTGTACATTTTTGCATTAAATTGTACCCACACACTCATAGATCTACACATTCTGAAGTCATAAGCAACAGCACTTGACAGGGCAGCTTGTAGAGCCTATCAAATACTAGATTTCATGTAGTTTTTTGGCACCATTTGTGGGAAAATACATGATGTTTTTAAAGTGTGTACAGTATATATTAGAGAAGCCGCAGTGCAACCCACCCCCCATCTGGCCGTTCTGTGGTTCGCTTCAGGGTGCTTTGGGAACTATTATCAGCATTGGTAGTTCATACATGGGGCTGTAACATGGACATCCCTGACTCAATTTTTATCAGGCTTGGACTGACTCTTGCTCTCAATCTCCTACCCAGCACCCTCCAAGTATGATGATGATTGAATGTGGAACATCCAAGTTATCGCTCACCAAATCAGGTCTCCCCAGGAAAGTGCATTTTAGCTAGCTGATGGGGCAGGGGGGAGCTATAACTCAGCCATCTCAAATCCAATCTTCAGCAAACTTGGAGGGGGTGGGAAAGAAAGTCAGCTGAAGACCAGCTGTGAGGTTGGCGACAATTCTACCACTCCTGGAAATCCCAAATCGCATGAACCACAAAACAGTTCATCTTGTTGGAAAGTTTGTGGTTCATGGTCTGTGAATAGCATGATGAAGCACGAACCTTTATGAACTGCCGTTTTCCAGGTTTGTGTCCATCTCTAGTGCCTATGGATAACCCAGTGAGTCAGGTATCTGGCTGCGGAGCCAGAGGCTGGGTGGTCAACTTTGCACTGTGCATCCCAGAAAAGCCAACCCATGTGTCCTTTGGCAAAGCTGCACTTTCCCAGGGCTTTCCAAGAAGAAGGAAATGGTAAACCATTTCTGAGTAGTCTCTACCTAGAAAACCCTGAAATGGGGCACCATAAGTCAGAATTGATTTGACGGCATACAGCTATAGCCCTGGCACAACAGTCTATACACCAAAATAAAGACCCAGCATATAGATGTATTCATATATTAGACATAGATGTCTATGTTTATATATTTAAGTCAATGGCTGTCATTCGTTACATTTATATGGCTACTATTGTGCAATTAGTCTCAGGGCCTTCTTCCTTTTTTGCTAAAGAAATCAGAAACAATCAGATTAAAACCATACTATGATAGGAAGAACCCAAGGAGTACGTAGTAAATACAAAATTTCAAGATTGTTTCTAGGAGATAGCATTGGAAAATAACAAAGAGATTTCCAGCTCCTGAGAGATTAAATTTACCTGGCATAAACTTGCATGGTCTGTAGCCCAGGTCAATAGAGAGATTATTGTGCATATACTTTAGTGCATGGGCAGGAGAATATAATGAGTAGATTCATAAGAAACTAGAATGCAGAATGCATAAGCAGTAATGTGCTATTTAACACATTATTTGTTATTTCTGAGGAAAAAGATTTGTCCATTACAGCTCATATAAAATATAGCAGTTAGTCTTTAAGGTGCCACAATGTTTTTGTCTTTTTTTAAAATTCTTTTCGTTTTTTCCTGATTGTTAGCACATACTAACAAGGCTATCTCTCCTAAAACTACACAATTTACTGTGATACAAAAACTGTTGTCCTTGTTGAAGCTGCAGGAGATAGACTTGAACCTCTTTATGAGCTTTTGTTCAGCTATTCCCTGCTGGAATCCACCTTTAAAATTCTTTTATTGAAGTGCTGCAGGGCGGGGGAAACTCCCTTGCTCTAGCACCTTAAAAACTAACAGTTTTAAAATTTAGCATTAGCTAATCATTGCAATCATCTTCCAGCCCTACAGCAAATAATGCATTACACAGTGAGAAGTTGATTTTTTTTAGCTTTTGATAAGGACCGGACACTCAGTAAGCTGAGAGACAAAATCTCAAGGAGAGTGATGTTCAAGGACAAGAAAGTTCAAATTATGTGCATGAGACTTTCTGTCGCACATAAGCAGCAGTATAGGGTCTGGGGGGGGGGAAGGTCCTTGCAGGTGGCAGAGAGTTTTCCAACAGGACCAGGAAAAAGAGTAGTGCCTAGAAAATAACCTCACATACAGAACACAAGGCACTCTGGATAGTGAGCTTTAGTAGGAATGGCAGTAGCTGTTGTACCTATCAGGCACATTTTGCTGCTAGAGAAATATTTTAAAAATAATATAACATAAAATAAAAATTTAAATCGTGGTTTTGAGCTGCTATAACTGGCTTTTCCCTGGAATCTGAGCCCAAATGCTCTGATTCCTGGTATGCCCATTTCCACACTCAGAACTTTAAGAAAGCGCCCCCCACCTTCCAAATTCTTGCTTACCCTGATGCAAGTTTGGGCTCTGACACATTAGGGAATGAGGTGCTACTAACTTGGCAACTCTTTCTATGGCACCTTTACTGGGTGTATTTGGCATTTTTAACGGTTGTTGTTATTCACCCTTGATTACAATTGCTGTATTTCAGGGCACGATGCTATTGTCACACTCCTGAAGCATTATAAAAGACCCCAGGATGAATCCCCATGTAACGAATACTCCCAACCAGGAGGAGGTATAGTATTGTCAGGTTGCTCATTGTACAATGTAACCTAATTTCCCTCCCAAATGGTCCACAGGTACAGTACAGGATCTGCCTCTGTAGATAGCACTGAAACAATATGTAGCAATAATGCAGTCTATATGGAATCTTGTCAGGAACAGCAGGGATAGAACATGATTACTAGGGAAATGGGGGGTGGAGGTGCTGGAGGTTAGGAGAGAAATATGAGATCAACCTTGAAACTACAGTACTGTATATAAAAAGCGTTGGACCCCAGGAAAAAAGGGAGAGAGAATATTGGCAAGAATCCCCAACCTGAAGGATGACAAACAAACACATAGGGAGGGCAGATTTCTCAGAGAGCCACAGTTTGGAACTTTGGATTCTGCAAAACCCAGGAACAGTTCTTTCTTATACTGGAAAAGGAGAACCAGAAAGAAAAAATGGTACCAGCCCTATTTCTAAAAACGCAGGGAGTTGCCTCCATAGTGCACCTATTAATGTCACAGGTGTGAGAACAGCATAGAGGTAACATATTAAAAGTAAAAAACATTACTGTTTTGAGTGACAAAAGTAACATGGTTCATTTTAGCCATTTTACTGACAACAGTGTTAGCATATATTTGGACAAGTAATGTTATTTTAGAAGCATTAATTTCGGAACTGTTCCAATGTGCACAAATATGATTAAACTGGCACTCAGATGGGTATATTTCTGATTTGTGCTATGGATCTCACAAGTCCCATACTGTCCTAGCAACAAGGACGTCTACTTGGGAACCCATGCAGAACAAAACATGGAGTGCAGGATCATTATTTTTCTAGGTGCTTTGCATTTTGATTGTTTTTTTAAATTAAAAATTCCTCTTCATCTTAAAACAATTCTCTAATTCCATTAAGGGTGTATGACAGGAACAGAGAGAGGGAGAGAGAAGTTCCTTCCTTTATTTTAATTTGTTCTTTAGGCATTCTCTTTGTGTTTTCTCCTCTCTGATGTGCTGTTAATTACTTGTTCTTTATAACTAAAGGCCCAAACCTCTTATCTGAAGTTAGTTTTATGGAAAACAATGATACATATCACAAATAATAGGGGTTAGGATTCAGGTGTAAGTGTTCACATTCATCTCAAAGCTGGTTTTGTTCAAATGTCTTTAGTTTCTTTTTAATTATAAGGATTAATTATTATTCTGTTCAACTGGCAAGTGACAAGTGGTATGAAGAACATTTGCCAATTTGAGTTGTAGGGGAAAGCTTACCAAAATCGTGCATAAAATGCTACACAAGAAACCACTGCATAAAGCAGATAAACCTTTGCTTTACCAAAACCGGGAAATGGATTTTATTAGATTAATTGCCTTTAATTTCATGGAATAAAAATACTGGTACTGGAAAAAACTGATGGATAAGCTTTCTTTACTGACTTCAACGCAGCCAAGAAATCAGAAAAAGGAGTCAACCCCACTTCATCCTGCATTTTAGACTGAACATAATCACTCCACAGAGCATTAATATCTCAAAAGTGTTGTGAACAAAAATGAACACAAGGGATGCTTTCTAAATGCCTTAGCTTTTGCCTTTTGATGTGGCAGTGTCTAAACTTTCAAATTTTGCTGCCATTCGTCTCCTGCTTGCTTTTGAATATTCAGCTCCCTATTGTTCAGTACTACCGAAAGTACTACCTCTGCATCCAAAATTTTATTCCGATAAATCCTAGGCCATTTGTGTAAAATAAATATCAGATTTTCAAGTTTGGTACAATACACTAATTTTAAATTATTGTTATCTTAATAAAGTCCCTTAGTCCCTGCTTTACATTTCCATAATATATAGATCACTTCCCATATATTCATGAGATCTACAGTTTGAGCTGAAGTTGTGTGTGTTAGGCATCGTCAATTCAGACGGTTTTATCAGTGCCATCCTCATCCCATTAAGTTTCAGTGGCCAAGCAAGGATTCAAAAGCAGCTCTCCCAAGTTCAGATGTTCCATTCTATCCATTATACCACACTGGGTATACCACACTGAAGTTACCTTAGCATTAATGCAACCACAAGAAAATGTCATATTAATGCTGATGAAGCTAGATGAATGTACATCATGCAGAACATCAATACTGCTTTTCACAGCAGAGGTTTATAATCATCTAATTTAATAGTATTGAAGGAATAATGTGTCTTAGTGTGTTAGTGTAAAAAAAATACAAAGTGATATATATTTGTTCTGAAGATCTGGAAGTATCACCCACACAGTCTCTCTCTCTCTCTCTCTGTCTTTTAATTTCAGATGGATCCTATGTGTCAGTTCCATCTCCCCTGGGGAAGATTAAAAGCATGACTAAAGGTATTTTAATTATGGAGGAAGCACATATTCTCTATCTCACTAGGAAATTTATTTATTAGCGAGGGACCAAATTATTGCAAAAAGTCAAAATGGGTTTTGTAAAAGGGTTTTTTTCACACACACACCCATTTTTTCTAAAGATAGGAATAGGAAATATTGTCTATTCGAAGTATCCAGAGCTGATGGCACAACTATCGAGTGCTGTTAACTTGAATATGGCAGTCCTTACACCTGAGATTCCACTGCATAATGCATGCAGATGGCAGTGTGGATACTTACCAAGATCCTCTGTCCCTTACCATTTTAAAACCTTTATAGTATATATATAGAAACCTTGGCCGGCTGCAAAATGAAATGCCTAGTTTGCACTTGCAGTTTTTGTTCCTATTGTTGCAAATTGATTTTTCTTGCTTGCATTTTAATATCACCACAGTCAATGTGTAATTGATTACATATCACCTCCAAATACCTCCAGGCTCCACAAGGACCTGGAAGCAACCTTAGAGTAGGAAAATAAATGGCAGGTGGCTGCAGAACAGGTGCCTTAAATTTGCAGCCGCCACAGAATGATAAAATGGGAAGGGCAGGGACTTTGATAGGTGTGCCTTGGTACTTTGGCCACTGCTGGCAGCTCTAAAGGAGTGTGTGAGAAATTAAGAGAAATTAGAGAAAATGTGCTGTGGGAATTAGCCTAATATGGGTAAGAGAAGTTCCAGAGCAAAGAGGAAAGCTGTACAGTAACTTAGCAAGTGGTGAGGAAGACTGCAGAGTGCTCTTGACAGTGTTGGAGGGAACGTGAAAGACAGATAAGGGACATGAGGAAGAAGGAAGGTATATGAATATCTGCATTTTTGCAGTCTTATTTGTCTGTTATGGATTAGTGTACTGGCAACATGGGAGGACAGGATATGCACTCGTGCAAACTTCCATCATCATTTCCATAGTCCTCTCTTCAAGAAAGGACTGTTGTGTCAATACAAGTCATTTCTTGTATTGACATACAAATGTCAATGTGTACTTCCAAATGCTTTATATAAGAACAGTGCAATGATGATGATGATCCAAACATTTCTTCATTTTGTTATTACTACGTCTGATTGCACCCTGAACATTACACACCAGACATACTAGTAATAGAACGAAGAAAAGTCTGGACATTGCAATTTCAATTCGCACAGTACTATAAGTAGTTGCAGATCTCAGAAATCACACCATCAGAGCTACAAAAACCGGCAATACTGTATTAGGAACAGCATACATACTGCTCCAATATTTAACAGATACTTAGGTTTTTGGTTAAAACTTGTATCTGTTTTATAATAGCAGTCAATGTTTTTATAATATTGATTGACTGTGTCTGGTGTTTTTGAATAATAATAATTTCTTAGAATTGGAGAGCTGGAAGGGACATTATGGATTTCGAGTCTAGCCCCTGTCAAGTATGCACACTGAGGAATCAAACTTCCAACCTCTGGCATATATAAACCAATGAGCTATCCAGCAGTCATCTCTGCAAGATTTACATAAAGGACATATACAATACAAGTTATAATATTTATTTTCAGTGTATTTGCTTTGCCCCAAAGGGACAAGTTTAAAAGTGCCCATCTGTCCAAATCCAAGGACACTTAAGCAATCAATGTATTAAACTAATATAGTCATGTGTGAATTATCCCATAACTCTCACATCTCAATATGGAACTGGGATTGCCAGTGAGATTCTGAGAAACACAACCCAAACAAAACTGCGAAACCCAAACTATACATTATGCTAATTCTATAGAAAGCAAAGTTCCCTCAAGTACTCACAGCTGTCTGTAAAAGCACATTAATTCATCCAGTTATGCATCTTGCATTTCTTTGAGCTTATTTCAGCTGTTTGAGCCTTCAGCCTCATATCTCAGTTCTTCACCATAGTTCCTGTCTGTGTCAGGGTATTGGAAAGTATCATTATACCTTCATAAGCACCTCCACCTCCTCCACTCATGGTTTTGTTTTAAAAAATGGAAAATTCTTCCATTGGTGCCTCCTCACAAAAAATATGCGTATTTTGCACAGAGTTTTGCAAAGGGAACAAATAAATCTGGATCTCATTTCCACATACTCTTAGACAAACTACTCCATTGTAATGAGAAGCATCTTCTTGGTGGACAGATGATTGGAAGGTTCCAATGGCGGTGGCAGAGGGACAGGAAGAATTGAATTGTGGGATACTGGGAAACTTCCATTGATAACTGAAATGTAAACATAGACTTCCTTTGTATAGCTGATTGCCCACACAGGCATTATAAAGAGGATAAAGCTAGTGGAGTAAGTTGTAACAGCAGGAAGTACAGTTTGTTCTAATGCCCATTTTCAGTCACAGATTTTAACATTCATGTTTCCTGCTTGTTTTTCCAATGTACAATCACAAGGAAGGATTTCTAATCTAGGCTACTAGACTGAGATTGTAGATCAGGTTGTCTACATTCCAAAGTCCTACATTTATCCTTCATTCTTGCAACTAGAAGTATATTGTCTGGTAGTGTAATGAGACTGATGCATGATGAATAGGAAACAATTTTCCAGCCTGGCCTAATCTCAACAACAGGCAGGGAGGGACCAGTGAAGTAAATGAAAATTGGGCAATATGAGAAAGAGTATACAAGACCATCAAAACTGGTTTAAAACAATGGCCAAAATCCTATTACATGTGATGATGTAAGTCAAACAGTGTAACTCTCAGCTATGAATTGCCGCCAATTGAAGAATGAACACCCATGTTCCTCATGGCATACCTGATCCTGGCCTTTCCTTAGCATTCAGCATCCAAAAAATAATGCATATTAAACTTGCATATTGCTACTGTATGGTCTCCGGCTGAGAAATTTCAGGATTCAGAAGTTGAGAATTATTAATAAAGAGAACTACTAGCCCAGTGCCATGTAATCCAGTCCTATGGATGTCTCCAAATCTGTGTCTGAAGAAGCAGATAGACGATGTACAAAAGCTCATTGTGAAAAATATTTGTCTTAAAGTTGCCACTGTAGTTTTATTTTAATTTTTTTGTTTTTGCAGTTGTCACTCTTATCTAAGTCATTTTGTTCAGTGAAGCTTACTTCAGTGTGTGTGTGTGTGTGTGTGTGTGTGTGTGTGTGTGTGTGTGTGAAGAAAGACACCTTTGGTACAATTCAGTAAGAAATATTGTGAAACAGGCACTTGTTATAGCAAAAAGGAATCTATTTGTTATTTTAATTATAAATTTTGTGGCATTTCTGCAGCAAAATTGAAATGATTTCAGTCGAGACACTTTGCAAAATTACATGGTAAAATACTAGTGAGGGCCTTACATCTTTTTATTAAGATGTAAAACTGATGATAAGAATGTAAAGATATGTACTATCAGATTTTACCCATCTTCATGTAAAAAGAATGGTTAATTGTATCTTTGAGGCATGCCTCAGTTGCTTGTTGACAGGTCTTTTGACACACTGCCTCTACAAATCTCCTTCCCAAATGCAAGATTGGGGTGCATGAAGAGTTCATATCTGGCCCATGTAATTAGAAGGCATATTCAAATATTCTCTTAAGAAATGTTTTGACAAATGTCTTCTAGCTGGGTAGGCGAACGAACAAGTTAGTCTTCAGACTCAGTTGTGTATCAAATCCAATTCCAAGAGTCATTGAATAGTAGATTGGAATGGCGAAAGAAACACAGTCACACTAGCCACTGTTCAAGAGAAAAGAGAGGTAGCTAATTCCTTCTATAAAGGATTTTCTGAACCATTACATGATCCAGATGGAATATGCATATGGAACGGTGTTCTTTAGTGATAAGCTTCTAAAGCAAAAAAGCTCTGAGGCAGTCAGAAAGTTGCAAATCTGTGTTTATTATTGGGGTTTATTGTAGGCTACTGGAACAAAAGAGGAACAGATATACTAGTCAACCCTTCCCTAGTGGGAAAATCAGCTATTCAGGTGCCATGTCTTCCTTTATTTTGTTGACTTGGGTGCTTTTAATATACACTTTTTCCCACCGCTGCATTTTACAAATAAACACTTCTCTTCCACAGAAAAGGCAGATGTTCTCCTCCTGCGGGCAGGCTTGCCTTCTCATTTTCACCTACAGCTCTCAGAAATTGAGTTTCATGAAATTATTGGCTCAGGTAACAAGCAGTGGGGAATATGTCCATTCTAAAATAAGAAATGTTTAAGCAGTCTTATGTTCTTACCTTATTTAATTGTTTTTAGGTTCATTTGGCAAAGTATACAAGGGAAGATGCAGAAATAAAATTGTGGCTATTAAACGGTAAGGGTTAACAGTGTTTACTAATTCATTGTGTTTACATTTTTGAAGCTAGTACTCATGTAATTTTCTTTTCTTACACTACTTGCCAGTTACCGAGCCAACACCTACTGCTCCAAGTCAGATGTTGACATGTTTTGCCGTGAAGTTTCCATCCTGTGCCGGCTCAATCATCCCTGCGTCATCCAATTTGTTGGTGCATGCTTGGATGACCCAAGTCAATTTGCCATAGTCACACAGTACATATCTGGAGGATCCCTCTTTTCCCTGCTGCATGAACAGAAAAGGTAACCTGATTTACCTCCATGGCACACACAAATGGCATCATAGATCCTGCATGGTCATCTAAGGACCAAAAACAGTCTCAAGGGAGGGGGGACAGACTGGATGGAAGTCCAGGGCAGGTGGATTCGAGAAGATGCCTGTGCTATTTAAATAGCTTGAAGAAGAATAAAAATGGAGGAGATGGAGTGTCATAGAAAGAAAGATAGGACAAAGAGTGGAGGGGAAGAAGGAGGGAAAGGAAATCAACAATTATAGGAAAAGGAAAGAGTGAGTCAGGAAGAAGGGGGAGATACAAAGCCATAACAGAGGGGATCAAACCTGATAGGGAAGTACAGTTACCCCAATCCCCCAGGAGGAAGAGGAAGACAGTTTTGGAGACAGTATGAAAGTTTCATTGTTGAATCTATTCCAGTGCTATGGAGATGTTCCAGCAGCTGTAAACATCTCAGGAACTATTCCCTGGACATATTTCCATCCTTTAGTCCATTTCTTCAGCTCCCAGGAGAGAAATGAAACTCCTAAAACTCTTCCTTGCCTTTAGAGGCCCCAAGATCTTGCAAAGTCCCAGAAAATCTGGGAGAACCACAAACAGGAACCAGCTGTGAAGCAACTCCATTCTAACTCTGCAGCAACTCTCCATAGAAACTATTACTCACTTATTCCACCGACAACATTTGGAAGGGAAAATAAGTCATAGACTGAACTCTTAAGCTATCAAATGGCAGTGTTTGAAAAACTTTAGTGATTACTAACTTGAGCTTTTCAAATTTGTTTTGGTTCCTGGCAGGGACAATTCAATATATCCCTAAGTACAATACTTAACCTTTGTGAATGTTCTTCTTGAGGGTTTCAAAACTGTACTGGCACCCAGATTACCATGAAGGACAGCTAGTTAAAGAAATGCCCCAAATCTGGGCTTCATCCTTGCAACACTGGTTTCAAAAGTCTATCTGCCCTGTTAGTTGATTGCATGTAGAAGAGTCTGAAGATGTAAGATGCAGAGGTTGTCATTGATTACAATTGGCTGGCATTGCCTTCTGCCAGCTATATTTTGCTTGCTTGCTAGTTCATTGAGTTACGTAGGTATCTAGATATCTGCCTACAAAGGTGGGGGGTTTGATTTCCCACTGTGCCTCCTGGAGTAAGAGCCAGCCTGTGTAGCCTTGGGCAAGCTGCACAGCCCCAGACAGCCCTCAGAGGAAGGAAAGGGTAAACTTCTTCAGAGTACTCTATACCTAGGGGGGGAATAGAATTGATTAGATAGTGCACACTTATTGTATTTTGCCACTGCTGTACCCTGCTGATTTAATCAGCTTGCAAAAAAAATTGAGTTCAAGCTGGAGAAAAGTATATACGTAGTTCCCATGCTATGCTTATCGTCTCTATATTCCCATAGGTGGAATACAAGTTGGAGAGTTCTATTTCTGATCTGACTGGAAAAAGCAACAGAATTATTGTCGCATGGGGTAGTAATAGGAGTCAGTAGTCAGGCATAAGGATTTATGACGTAAAATAGATTGAGTTTGGAACAGTTGCTTTTTTGAGCTGTAATTCCCACAGCTCATTAATTCTTTCATTTTGTCCCTGAAATTCTTTTCTGTGCATTACAATCACCTTGCCCCTTACCTTTAAGACTATGAGATTTATTTCAGTGTGAATTTTCATGGATTACAACCCATGCCCTTTGATTCATGGAGTACAATATTTAGGCTACAGATGTATAGCTATGTAGTATTATTTATATAATATGTGATCAGCACTTTGAAAGTTCATTACCTGACCTATTGTCACTTTGAACTTTCATGGTCAATATTTGCCTCCCCTCTCCATTTGGTCCCCACCTCTCCCAAACCCTGTGCACTTTTTATATAAAACTGTGCCTTACATGTTCTGCTCTATATATCTGAGGAAGACTGTAATCTACTAACACATTGAAACAAATCCATAAAATTGTCACACTAATTTAATTTATATATTTGAAAATTGGCTCTTTCCTATAGTATACTGTATGTATACACCATGGAAGTGTCTTGGCTAAGCACAGGCATTTGCTGTTTGCACTGTTTGCACGAAGTATCAGTTAAATATCAGTGTAATGTGTATGTATGTATGTACATACATACGTACATACGTCTCAGAATTCTCCCCTAGAAGAATGACTTTTCTGAGTTCCAGTTATGAATGGCAAATGTGCTGCCTCATGCCTGGCTCAGCAGAGCCTCCCTTTACAATGTGATTGGCAAGGCACACGTATAGAGTGATGGCAAAAAGAAACGCCTGAGCGGACAGAAATATGTGTATATGTTCATTAAGGGGTGTGCTCCGTTCTGCTCCACTACCCCTTTATTCCAGCCAAAGACCTTCTAGTCAACATTGGAACATATGAAAATTGCAAATAACAGGCAAATTAATGACTATTCAAATTCTAATTCAGAATAAAACTATTTCCAAGTGATTACACATTGAGATCGTTTCTTATTTTAAACTCCTCTGAGACAACTTGATCTGTAGATGACACAACCTCTAACTTGTTAATAATCAGAAAGTTTGGCAAACTCATCTGACACCACTCTAATTTGACATGTTTTCTTTTCATTATAGGAATCTGGACTTGCAGTCAAAACTAATCATTGCAGTAGATGTTGCCAAAGGTATGGAATATCTTCACAATCTTACCCAGCCGATTATACATCGTGACTTAAACAGGTAAATTAGTCCCACAATTACATTGCTCTGTGTGTGCATGTGTACACACGTGTGTGTGTGTGTGCATACATGTGTGCATGAAGAGTATCACCAGGTCCACAATAATGGACTCCTAAAATGAGAGCTATCAACTAAAGACTGAGATACTTTCACAAGTATTCAATATAGAAGTATTTCTGTATTGCCTGTCCAAAGTATCTGTCTGATAATCAGTATTGAGGCTTGAATACAATTGTATATTCTGGAGGTATTCAGAGGAATAAGGATCACAACCTATTCCCACAAGCCAGGATTTCTCTGGAAATGGAAAAGTTTCCTTTTTGTACTACAGCTCCCAGAATTCACCAGCCACATGGTATATCCCAGCATGGGATATGCTGGGAGCTGTTGTACAAAAAAGTAACTTTTCAGCCCAAGTAGCTTAAAGTTATTCAAAAAAGAGAGAGAGAGAGAAACACAGCAATGGAAAAAATTACTTGTACATAATGGTCATTGATGTGGCTTCAATTTGCTGAAATGGTGAATGTACATCACTACTGAAGATACGGATTTGAAGCACAACTGGGAACTTCTAAGATGAAGACATTATTTTGAATGTTAACAGTGTACATTGTCTCCTTGTCAGGATCTCTTGTTGAGAAAAATTGCAAATAAATTAGGTGAGGAGATTATGCAATAAATACAGGGACAAAAGGCATTCTTTAGATAACTATATCTGATTACCTAGTACCTCAGTGCCTATAATTAGCAAGAGAAAAAAATGGGAATAGAGACAGGCAAAACATAAGACTAGACCAAGGTCAGTTTTGGTAGCTACTGTTGATCTTTAGGAAGGTGAAAAGTATAGGTGCTGAAAGAAAAGGAAGATTTAGGTCCTAGCACTTGATAGCCTCAGCCATCTGAAGACACTTCTCTCCCTGAGACAGAACCTGAGGCACTAAGTCAGGGTGCACAAGACCACAAACTAGCCCAGTCATTTTGGCACGCAGGACAGAAAGTCTCACAAACATCTCTTCCTAAATCTGGTAGTAAAAGTAGAATGATAACAAATACTTTGCTACTTTTTCATACTAACCTAAATCTTCTGACTGAGGCAGCCATCTTACTTTACCTAAGAGTTCCTAGATGTATTTCACACAACAGCAGACTCCAGCTGATCGTGGGAAGACAGTGGTTGTTTTAAATACCCTTAGGTCTGGCCAACCCCCTCAGAGTTTTTTGGAGAGGTATGGAAGGAAAGCCTTTATGTTTACAGTTAAGCAGGTGATATTTCCCTGTGGTGATCATGCAAGTTCTAACAAATTTGAAATGGGGGAGATGCAGCCGCCTGGCTGAGTGGAGGTTGTTTTCCCTAGACCATCTCTTGATGGCTCTTACAATCTTTGTGAGTTTCATTGTAATAATTAATACCTAATTTGAAAGACATCAACTGTCTGTCATGCTTCAGATAATTTTGGAAGTAATTAATTCATCCTGATTGATTAACGTAGTGGGAGTGCAGGTGATCATCATTAGAAGATCCTCCAACCTGCTTGGGTTATTTGCTTTGCATTACAGACATTTACTGGACCTGGTGTGTCTAATAAAATCCAAAGCTATTGCTTCAGGGAAACTTTTGTACATTTTTGTTGCTCACGTTCTGATGATGGCCATCCTGAAAACTTTTCTTCATAAAAAATACATAAACTTTTTTATTTCAAGTTTTATTTGGCATGAGCTTTCATAGATGACAACTCACATCTTCAGGTGCGCACAAAGAAGTGAGCTACAAGCCAGCAGTCTTTGTTTTCTATGTGGTTCTCTTTCAGTGAATCTATGGGCTAAATCCAATGGTTAGTCCCAATTACAACAGACCCTCTGAATCAGAGGGACTTACTGGTTAAGTAAGTCTCCTTATTCAAAAGTGTCTATTGGTTGGAACTAATAATTCAGTTTAGCTCAGTTGAAGTAATTGAATGAACCTAAGGCAAAGGGTAAAGTTTTGGGTAATTTCCAATGCTTACTTCCCCCTTTATCTGATAGTCCCAATGGCCTCTTGAACAGCATCTCCTAAATTGGGGCACTTCTAAATGGGGTGAATCATGGTTGTGGAGGCTGAGGAAAAGAACAAATCTCTAAAAAATCAGATAGGAGACAACTCATAAAGGATACCCGCTACCCAATTTCCAGAGAAACCATTCCCCCCAGAGTTTTCTGTGTCACTCTATTCAGGAGATCCCTCAACTCTCTGAAAGGAGAGGTAAGGAAGGCAGGCTTCAAAAACTTGTTTCTGTCAGCTTGACAGGCATCAGCAGAATGGCATGACTGTGGGCAGAGTTTCAACTTTATGCATCAGTTCCTAGCCACAATGAGTGCAGTTTTGACGCAAACAGAAAATTTCCTCTTTTCAGCCAAGTGCTATTCACACTCAGTGGCTTAGGTCTCTGGCTACGGAGTCGGGGGGGTGGTAGTTCAATTCCTCACTGTGCCTCCTTGACAGGGGCTGGACTTGATGATCCATAGGGTCCCTTCGAGCAATGCATTTTAAAGGTTTTTATTATATTATTAAATTATCTCCTGCATTTGCAAGGACCATCCCATTCACTGTGATGCTGAAGGCACTTCTCTGCACACACATATTTCTCACACAGCTAATGCTGCAGTGATTTGGGAATTGTGTGAGAACTCAATGAAAATGCTGTGTGTGGGCTATAGTCCCTGTGGTGCTTTAAATTAAAACTTGGAAAGTTAACTTCTTCGGACTACAGTTTTCAGAATCACTCAGACAGTTTCTGGAAGTATGACCACCTTGCTGTGGGGTGGAGAACCACGCTTCTTTGCTGTGCTTTCTGTTATGGTTACACGGACCTACCAAAATATTATATTAATTTGCCATACATTTGTTTAAATCCAGCCCAGTGAATATGTAACTGCTAACTTCGTCTCTTGCTTTAAACAAAACTGCAGTGGAAAACTTTATCTATGTTCCTTCTTTGCTATTGTCTGAGGCTATTAATCTATTGCGTGCTCAAAGCTTTACAATAACTGTAAGAAAGATTCTAATGCCAGTAGTTATTTTGTTGGGCCAGAAAACCAGATTTATCTCTCCAAGCTTTGGGATGACACAGAAGTGCCCTTCATTTCTAGTTTATATAATATATAATAATGGCAGCAGTAGACGTTCACTTTTCAGTATCCTAGAGCCACAGAAGGTATCTGGATATAGAATACTGAGGTGATCATTATTAAGCATTTCATGTAACATATGGAGTCTGTCTGGGATTTACATTCTGTTTGTAATTTAAATCTGTTTAAATATATGTATAACATAAGCCAATGAGGGTGGAAGTATTTTTCTTGATATTATCCCAAAACAAAACTATACCCAACCCATTCTGTTGAAGCCAATCCTAGAGATTTCAGTAAGGCTTCCAAGAACTTCCTGCATCATATCGTGCTGAGAGACGTGGGGCTGGAAGGAACTCAATGGTTAACTGCAGTTAGAGTAGGAATATAGAGTCGATAGGGCTTGTTATTTCCCTATATGTCAGAAACCCAGAGACACAGACCCAGTTTAATTTTTTTTTCTTGATAGTTGTATACCAAGCGAAGTATTGGCAGGGGAAATAAATAGATGAATCTAAACAATATAGATAAAAGCCTGTGGGACCCCTTTGTAAAACTGAAGCACCATTCCTAGAATTGTTGGACCCTATTTACAAAACATTTTATAAGCAATTATAGAGCTATGTCGTCTCGCCATTGCAGAGGACAGCAACAGGGAAAACAGGAAGAGAGGAAAGAAGCAATGTGGGTGTTCTTTACCTAGTCCAGAGAGATACAAAACTGAGAGACAGAGAGGGAGAATAAAAGAGATGCCATAGACACCTCCAAACTGTATCTGGGGTACCAGAATGAATGACAAATGTTTAAAAAATATATTTGCAGCCCTTGGCTTGGTGCCTTTCACTTACTTCACTATAAAATGTACTGCTTATATACCACTCCATAAGGGGCGTGGAAACTGCAGAAGCCTCTGTGCTGCAAGGTCAGAAGACCAGCAGTCGTAAGTTCAAATCCATGCAACAGAGTTTGCTCTCATCGATTGTACCAGCTCCTGCCAACTTAGCAGTTCGAAAGTATGTGAATGCAAGTAGATAAGTAAGTACCACCACAGTGGGAAGGTAACGGCATTCTGTGTCTGGTTATACTGGCCACGTGACCATGGAAACTGTCTTCGGACAAAACACTGGCTCTACCGCTTGGAAACGGGGATGAGCACCGCCCCCTAGAGTCAGACACGACTGGACTAAATGTCAAGGAGAATCTTTACCTTTTACCTATATACCACTCCATGGTGTTTAAAGCACTCTCTGGGCAGTGTACAGTTTAATTATGCAGGTAGCACATTGTAGCAAGCTGGGTACAATTTACCAGGAATAGATGGATGGCTGAGTCAACCTCAAGCTGTCTTCCTGGGGATGAACCCAATATGTGAACAGAGTTTTGGATCCACTACTGCAGTTTAACCATTATACCGTGAGGCTCAATACCCCATTAAGAAGTTAAGCTACTGATACCTACTGTTTGTGTTGTAGGTATGTTGGCCATGTGACATATTTGTTTCCTGCTTGTTGCCTTCATTTTTTACACATAGGCTGAAATCCTGTTACTTAGCATAGTAAGTTACAACTAGAGTTGGCCCATAGAATCAGTGGCGGTTTGGTGAGTCAACTTCTCTATGAATTCCATTGATTTAAACAGGACTACTTGTTATGCTAAGCAAAAGCATTTCAGCTATAGTCTTCAAAAGGCAAACACATGCAGCTTAGGGGTAAAAAAAATAATCTAGAACTGAACAGGGTTCCATTGAAGGCTTGTGGAGTAACCTCCGCACTTAAAGGGAAAGCTTTTGCAAAGAATAATGAAATTGCATATTCATATATGTATGACTCAGTTGTTTGATATAAGGACCTGAACATACAGTATACATGCAGATACATTTGCATGCAATGCTTACAGGCATATGAGTGGAAGTGTTCTGAAAATGTGACTCTCTACTTCCGACTTGACTAATGGCTGGTACAGCTGGAGCAGGATCAGTGTCAGGAGACCCAAATCTGCATTCGCAAATACTGCCTTTTGTCCTAATTGCAGTTCATTAATCAAATGAGGTGGAAAGCCTGTCATTAAGCTTTTGAATAACATTTCTGAACAATTGAGGACTCATATTCCTGCGCCTGACAAGCAATGAAAATGAGAATTATGTTAAGTGTTTATTGCTATATAAAATGCTGTGTGGTGCTGCCCATACAAGCTATAAGGCCGCCATCCCATTTTTATGTGATGACTATTCCTGCATGTTTTGCTACCTGGAAAAGCTCCTATCTTAAGAAAATAAGAAAACAAAATGCAACACTAGTATTTTCCAGGTCCATTTCTCTTGTCCGGAAGGACCTTATAATTCAGTAGATTATAAATCAAGATTTTATATACCCTGTTAATTGGTTCTCACCTCAGACATTAATTTTGGAGGGAGACACTGGGAGAAAACAATGGGTATTACAATAAGACGATGGGTGGATATACATATTAATGCACTGCACTGAACACATGCTCTTCCCTTTGTTCCAGAGCTGGTATGTATTAGAAGCCCAACATTGCTGGGGGGGGGGGGTGGACCCTGAAGCAGTCATCATTTGAGTGCAGAGTGAAGCAACAGAGTGACTGTGGACTGACGAAGATTTCAAAGAGACATGTAGACCTGGTCTAAGTGATGTCTATCCTTCAGTATTCTTCAGTCCCTTGATGAAAATCCTCTAAGGATCTAAAACACATTACAGTATCAAGGGAAGTTAGTCTCTCTCACAGCAGTGTTAATTAAAGATAATTGTGTGTGATCAAAACAATTCTGACTTATTATGAACCTTTCCAGGGTTATGTATGTACATGAGGGGTGTGTGTGTGTGTGTGTGTGTGTGTGTGTGTGTGTGTGTGTGTGTGTGTGTGTGTGTGTGTGTGTGTGTGTGTATTCTATTTATATACTATCCCATTAGTACAAGCACTGCTTTGGGTGGTTTGTTTTTGCAGTTATAGCAAGTTTAGCAACCTTAATAGCGCTTTCAAGTTGAATGAGATATTAAGTTATGTTTTTACCACTTCCACAACCCCAGTGAGTCTCTATAGCTGAGCGGCAATTTGAACTCAGGCATCCTGAGTCCTAGTCTGTCAGTCTGTCTAATACACCATACTAGGTATTATGGGAAGTTTACACAAGGTAAAAATTTAAGCTCTCAGTACACCACAATAAACAAAAAATATGGTTCAAAACAATACAGCAATATTCATTCATTCATAGGCATCCTTCAGTCTTGAGAGACTATGGTAACGTGCTCTGTATGGAGGACTTGGAACAGTGTCTAGTGTTTTGACGCTGTACGTGAAGCTGGAGTGTCCTCTCCAGGGCATGAAGCCTGGGTAAAATAATATGGAGGATAGGCTGTTACCCAAGCAGCAAATCCCCCCTCTCCACATCACTGAAATAGTCCAATGGAAAGGGAAGAGCCAATACAACTGGTTTCAGCGACGTGACAGGAGTTGCCAGAACAACAAGAACTGCCTCCGGGACTCCGGTTCCGGATTTTGCCTCGAGATTAACTCCTGAAGCCTTTTCCATGAGTGGATATAGCCACAAGGCAGTGGAGGTTTGAAGTCGAAGTTTTCCTCTCCTAGATGGGCTGCCTTCCAAGGCTAACGGGTCCCTCCTACCCGGCCTGTTCCTTCACAGCATGGAGGACAATGGCGGCGCCTCAGTGCGGGTTTATTTATTTATTTATTTATTTATTTATTTATTTATTTATTTATTTATTTATTTATTTATTTATTTATTTAATATCCCGCCTATCTGGTCGGTTAAGAGCACTCTAGGGTTTGAAGTCGTTTTCCTTTCCTAAGCACAAGCCACTGACAAAGTGCTGGATGAAATTGCCTTTCATCTTCCATTTCTGATTATAGTGTCATGCCTCCAATTTCATATCTTCTTCAGAGTCGTTGTAACTTGTGGTCAGTGGTGATCCTTCCCCACCACCTATTTCTGTCCCCAAACTGTTAGAATACTTCACCTGATGTTTTGTTGGAGGAAAGCTCTTCTGCTTTTTGCACTTTTTGATTTTCAGAAGTTACCACTCCATTGCAGAAGTTTTTGGTACTTCTGCAATGAAATCAGGCTGTTAAAGTAGCCCTTTAGGATCCAAAAAACAAAGGTATATTTTAGGATGCCCAATAGGATATTTTGGGAAACTTACAAGCAAATTTTTAAAAGGAGTACCTGGAAGAAAACTTTCCTCATCCACCTCTAGGTCGGAAGCATCCTGATCAATCCAGTGAAATAGATTTGACTTCCTCACCCCAGTTGTTTTGTTGGAGGAAAGGTCTTCTGTCTTTTCCACTTGTTGGTTTTCAGGAGATGTTGCCAAGTTGCTTTCCTCTGTTGAGGACATGATGACTCTACCTAAAGTCTCTGCTCGAGACTTTATAAAGTTGGCAAAAAGTGACATCACAAAGTGGTCAAGTTATTGTTACCTGGTGTGGAGGTGCCATTCCCAAGGTTGCTAAGCCACATGGGTGTTGTAGCGTACCTTCGCAAACATCAGTCCCGTTCATGGGAGGCAATAGGGCTGCAGCTTTAATGAGAAACTGGGGAACAAATCTTTTCAAGGGATCCATCGGTGTAACTGGGCATCTGATCTTCCATATGTTGCCTAGTGCTGGTAGTATTGCATAAGGCTCTATGGCACAGATAAGAAACCTGATGCCTCTTTCATGTTTGAGGCTCCAGTTAGAACAGGCCTGAGGCAGTTTGGGGGAACTATGGGAGTCTTAATGCAAACCTCTGTAGAGCACTATGTTGGGAACTAGGCCAGCTGGAATTCTGGAAGCTTTAGTCAAAAAATCTAATAAGCTGACAAGGTCTGCAGCAATAGACATTAATAGTTAGGTAACCCCCACGACTGGAACTTTTTAAGCTCCATCTGAACCTGTAAAGCATCATGAGATAGTAGCTTGCCTAAAGCTAAACAGCCTAATGCTTCCACAAGGCATAGTAGGACTTCTGGCTCCTCAGGGAATTGTCACTAATTTCTTTGGTTCGTGCTATTAAAGGGCAGTGTTCTCTTTATAGAGAATTTGTAGCTGAATTATAATAGAAATAGAAAAGAGTGATCTATTCTGATACCTTTCCTGTTATCTTACGGGTTGGGAGTTGCCACGTGCTTTTTACCTCCATTTCGAACATGAGACTAGTATTTGTCAGGTTTCAGGGATCTCCTATCTGCCAAGAACAATTCATTTATGTAAATTGTGGACTTGCGTTACCTTTAGTTTGATATGCAGAAGTTTAATGAATGCTTTCCTGGCAACAAAATACATTAGTACTCTTATGACCATTGTCAATAGGGGGCACTATTCTAATTCCCCTGTGTCTGAAAAGGTTCTTGAACTTTTCACCCTACAAATGTTGTGGATTCATTCTGATTTAATTGTAGTCTCCATCAGAGACACAATCCTTCAAAGCTGCTGTGTTGGGCTGTCCAGTTGCCAATGATTATACAGAAACCTGCCATCTGGTTTCTTATCATGATGCTGTAACAGAAGCTTCTGCTGTTTCTGAGGATGTCCCTGAAAACCATTAAGGATGACAGATGGAGCCAAAATCTGATCATAGAACTGGAAGATTAGATGCCCAGTTACTCTCCCACAGCCACAGTGATATATTTCATTATCTTCAAATATATATCCTTCCTCCCATCTTTAATTAGGAGTGATCATTAAATCATTAGCTCCTGTATCTGACTCTGGCCTTTGTTACAGTGTCTGTGTTTTCTTGTTTGTCATATGGATGTTGTTGAGGTCTACGTTAAGAAGTTAGCAAGTAGCACAACAGAAACCACAAACAACAGGGCACCCATATTATCTTCCTTGTATTATAAGAAAAAAGGGTAAGGTTTGTGACTTCTTGTTCATATGTAAATTAATATTTCAATATTTTTACATTAGATGGCTCTTTGGGAATATTTTTATACATCTTGTCCTAAAAAAATAAGGTTCCCCACTTACTTTCACTAATGTTGAGGGCTAGAGCCACTTACAGCATTGTGGACAAGGCTTTTTCCTCAACAAAGGTTTTCCTTTTGTAATCTGAGAGGAAATATGGGTCACTTCAGATGCAGCTTCACAGGCTTGGTGGAGGGGCAATCGACCTGGATCACACAGGGCAGAAGACATGGTCCCCGTCACAGGCCTTAGACAGCATTCTTAGGTTAGGCAATTCCTCTTACCTTACACCACTTCTCCCTCCTGCTCATGGGCGAGCACTTCATAGTAAGAACAGACAACAGCCAGGTCCCACTTGACAGAGCAGGACATAACTACACCCCTTTCTCTTTGCACGGAGATAACATTGCTGTCCAATGGGACCGAACACAATTTGGCCTCTCTGACTGCTCAGCATCTCCAGTCCCACCCCACCCCCAACATTCAAGTTTCTCCCTTTCTGGGTTCTGAGTTTTCCTATTCTATCTCTAATTTTTTTAATGGTGGCTGGATAAGAAATGGTCTCGTCAGGCTTGCCTCCTCCTCTTGAGGCATCCCTACACATCTCTGATTGGGCATTCACTTCCTGCCTACCAAAAGCAAGTAGGAGGGACAGTCAGCACATGACAAATCCATTTACTCTGCAGTTCTAATTTCACTGATAAGCCAGCGCCAGTGTCAACATATGAAAACAGTTTGTGTAACAGAAGCAGTTCAAATATAACAGCAATATAACCGATAAGAATAGCCCTATAAAAATCTAAAATTCATGAAAACATTAGAAAAAAAATATCATTGACTGTATTCAGGAGATTCAGCTGTTAAAGGCAGCTTTAAACAATTTGGTATTTACTGTCCTTCTAAACAGTATAGAACACTCAGAAGTGATTCACCATTCCCTTCTTCTGAGAGTGCTCTGGGATTGTGCAGGGTGGCTCTTCTCCTGGGAAGCAGAATGAGGAATCGAACTCCCAACCCACAGCCAGATACCAAACTGAGCAATACCAGAAAAATGTTCTTCCCCTGAAATGGTTTCATATTTTCCCCTCCCAGTAGGTATAAATGGGCTTTTAATTTCCCTGTGCACTAGTTACTAATCTTTCCACCAGAACATGAAAATATTACAGTGTTGGATTACAATCCCAACAATACCCTAGCCAGCATGACCACCAGCTGGGGAAATCTGAGAACGGTAGTTCAAAATGTTAACTTTTCAGTTCATATCCATAATTGAGAACAGATTCAGATGAATCCAGATATGAAGTGTAATGATTACATGGTAAGGTAAAGGTTCCCCTTGACAATTTGTCCAACTCTAGGGGGTGGTGCTCATCTCCGTTTCCAACCCATAAAGCTAGCGTTTGTCCAAAGACAATCTTCCGTGGTCACGTTCCATCAATAAAAGCACAGAAATCAACATAGAAGTACGAGTTCAATCCTTTCCCATTTTCTACATCTGTGTTTAAGAATTTCTGGCAGAGAAATCTGCCTATTGAAAAATGTCTGTGGCAATTAACAGAGACATCCATGTTGTTGTAGTATTGGCTGTAGTTGTTGCCATTGTTGATGATGATTTCTTTTTGTATTCAATCTCAGAAAGTGATACGTGGATTTATGTTACATCAGGACAGGTATCTTTTTCTGAAAAGAGTCAACTGTGGAGTCTTCTGTGACATCCATCTCAGCCAATACTACAGTATATTCTCTCTACGGAAAAAGAACTTACCAGTTTCAAACCATGTCCAGCCTACTGTTTCTGTCTTCATTATATTTAGGATCTCAGCTATTGGTCAGCTATTGGTCAGTAGAACAATCTTGCTAGCTGGGGTGGGTTGTTCTGAAGAGAGAGCTACCAATAAATCCCACTAAAGGAGGGATGGAAGAATACCATTTTGCCCTTCTCCAGGCTTCCCCCCATTATGTGTTTCCTTCCCAGTAATGTCTGACCTCGCCTTTTGTCCTCCCTCCATGTATTCTGGAATCATCTCAAAAGGATGGGGAAATAGTGGATCTGATCTCCTGGTGTACCCATGGAAATGTACCCCAACATGTCCCTTTTTCTCTTTGACCAGTGTTGGGCTGGATAGTTGAATGAGTTAGATATCTGGCTGCAGAGCTAAAGGTCAAGATTTCAGTTCTCCTCTGTGCCTCCAAGGGGAAGCATCAGCTTTGGACAAGCTTCACAATATCAGGGCAGCCCCAGAAGAAGGCAATGATTTTAAAAAAAACTTCTGAGTATTCTATACCTAGAAAACCCTGGAATGTCTCACCATAGGTTAGACTAGAGGAAGGCTGTAGAGGGTTCCACAGAGGGCTGGAAGGGATATGGGAGATTAGTTCTTCTCTTTCAAGGGCTGCATCCTTGTGGAGACAGATCAAAAATATTCCTATAGTTCCTAAGGCACTTTCCCATGGGTAATAGGATCACAGTCTATATCTCTTGCATGAAGAATAAAACCATAGAGGAAAAACAAATATGAAACAGCATCATAATTTTTCATTGTCCAACAATTTACTTCTCCAGGTCATTTTTTTGTCTAAGAAATAGATAAAAAGAACTTGGATAAGAATTAAGATTTATCCAATTCACAAGCCCATAACTCAATTTATTAAACAAGATCATGATCCTTCAGTTCAATTTATGACTAAGGATAGGTGGATTTGTCCATTGCCAGTCCAGATGGAGCGTTTCTAGCACTACAGAAGGCATTGTGTAGTTATTTCATTTGATCCTCCCTAGTAGATTTTTAAAATGTATCTGTTTTGTGGCAAATATAGATGTAGATGGTGAGGAACCATAGGGTGGTTGCAATGGAATACAGTTTCAGCTGGAGCTCCTGTAAAATCCAGTGAATGAGGCAGACTGATCACACAATAAAACGCCTCATCCAGAAGCGCTTTATCTCAGTCACATGCATAATTCAGTCATCAGTAATTTCCATTCTATTTTTGATTGTATTTCATTTCCAAACATATATTTTATACATTTTCCCCATAAAACATAAATTCAGATACATTGTCCCATGTAGTTCTTTGTTGTGGGGGAACAGAGTACACCTAAGTTGAAAACTGAACTAAGTCTGTATTCTGATAACTGGAGAAATGTGTAGCAAATAGTCTATTGGGAACTCGTTGTCTAAGAAAAGAGAGGGAGAAAAGACAATGAGGTAGCTGGGATATAAGCAGGTTTGAGGTGGCAAGAAGCAAATGTTTTCCAAAAAAAATGTGTCTCAAGCCTGATGTCATTGATAAGAGGATATAGAATGGGAATGAGAGCCAGAGTGGTTTATTGTTTGGCGAGACTTGTGCTGTCTTCTATTCTAGTCCCAACAGACCAGGAAACTGATTCAGTCACTACCCTAGCTCGACCTAACCTCATATAGTAGTCGTGAGGACAACAGAGAGAAGAAGAGAGCCACAGATGCTCCCTGGAGCTTATGGTAGGAGTGACTGTTTTAAATGTAACAAAATAATAGTAAAACACCTTCGTAAGTAAGCATGTTGAAGCAGGTGACATGGATTTAGCAGATTTGAGCTGAGGAGATTAGCCTTAAGCAGTGGCAATCAAATGGGTCAGGAATGAAACATTTGTGCTGAAAGGAATCGATTATATGGTCACAGAGGCCAAAGCAGTCTCTATTTTATGTATAGCTTCCAGAAACAGTCAACACTATTTTTGGACTGGGCCCATGTTTATAGTCTGAGCAGACCCATAGATCTTGACTTGGCATTGAGTTTGACATTGTCCAACAATTTTCCCTTTTTGCTTTTGAAAAGAAATAACAGTAATCATTGACATTTATTATAAAAGCTCAGTAAACACTCCAGAGAAGTATTGGCCTTTATAGGCACATCTGATGAAATTTGCTAACCAAATGCTACTCACAGACTCAAATAAATGAACTCAGTTTTTTAAGTTGAAGAAAGGTGTTACATAGTTACAAGTTGCAACCAAGGTTAAGAAACAACTCCAGCTTAATTTTTACTCTTACAGTGGTGCCTCGCTTTACGATTGCCCCGTTTAATGGCGAAACCGCATTACGATGAACTTTTTGCGATCGCTTTTGCAAAAGGGATCGCAAAATGATGTTTTCTATGGGAGAATTTCACTTTGCAATGATTGTTTCCCTGCTTCGGGAACCGATTCTTCGCAAAGTGGCGATTTCCCAACAGCTGATCGGTGGTTTCAAAATGGCCACCGGGTAAACAAAATGCCCCCCCGCTGTTTTCTAGGACAGATTCCTTGCTGCATAGGCAGTGAAAATGGCCACCCTATGGAGGATCTTCGCTGGACGGTGAGTTTACAGCCCTTTGGGTTTTAATGCGTTTCAATGGTTTTTTTCTTTTCGCATTACGTTTTAGTTCTATAGCGATTTCGCTGGAACGAATTACGTCATAATGCGAGGCACCACTGTATAAGATTTGGAAAGTTAACAAATTCTGTTTATCAGTATCAACTTCTAGGGGATGAAAATTATTTAGACAGAGAACATGGGATAAGAAAGGCGCCATAATAAAAAGAATAATAAAAAGACACTGTAGCATATCAGTCATATTTTAAAACATAAAAATTGAGGGTTTCAGGATCTAGCTTCCTTAGTGACTAAGCCTCATTTATGGACCTAACAATCTGCAAAAGTTTTCAAGAACTGGCTTGGCGAATAGATAAAAGAGTCAGTGGCAACTCTAAGGTAATGGGGATGAGTATCTCTGAGTCCTCTTTCTTGTGTGTGTATATTTTTTTTTAAATTCCCCAATAAAATCTTAAAATAGCCGTCGCCTTTCATTAAATCTACAGTGTATTAAGGTTAGAAGGATCCCTCACTGACCCCATTCCTTTAGAGAAGAAAAACAGATTTAATAGGCATTGCCTGTCTGTTGCCCTGAAAGGCTCAGTCTCTGGCAGGCCTGAAGAACTGCTGGATTTTGTAAAGGACAAGATTGATTACATGTGTCTCCTAATTCTTTTTCTCTTTCTAATCCCTCCCCCCTCTCCACTGTTTTCATAGAAATAATGGGAAAAGGTATTATTGGCCACACTGTCTTGAGATGGGGATGGCCTTAAGAGCAAGCAATTTAGCACAGAATCGGGTGAACTCTTTATTAACCTTGTCTGGATTCTGTGAATTTTTTCCTCTCTTGTATTTCTTGAATGCAAGGCTTAAAAGGCTACTTTTCTCCCACACATTTTTCAAAGCTTTGAGTGCCATTAAAGCAACAATGGCGCTGGAGAGCTTTCTTATTTCCTCCTGCTCTGTTGGTTTGGACGGAATCTTGTCTCCCTAGATGTGTGTGCATGAATGTATGTGCATACATACACAAACGTACATGTAATGAAAAAGAGGTGATGTCGCATAAGTGGAAGATCTCAGGCTGACAGGAGAGTATCTGCAAGCAATTTTTTTTCCTTTGAAGAATCAACAAGGCAGGTTTCCAAATGTTCTGTTGTCAAAGCAGGCTCAAGCAGACTGAATATGCTTAGAAGGTGAAAAGGATGTTCTCTTTCTAGGCCTAAAATGGAGCCATGGCCTCTGCGAAATCTAACAAAGTATTGCTTAGGGCAGCCCGGTTTGGTTTCTGTTTTTCTGCCTACCAGCAGGGTACTCAGCCAGAGTATACCATGTGGTGCAGGAATCAGTCATTCTGTTTCCTTAACTGTATGGTTGTTAGGTCCAAAATATGACTAAAGAGGAATTTGTCATAGACAGGTAAGCTTCCTCCACTCTTTCTTCTGATGCCTCCATGTGGAAGTGAGCTACTGCATGAAGACATCAGAGGAAAGTCATAGTAGTCCATGGATAGCCTATGAGTCATACGTTGCCAATTCTGATCTCTTTTCAACTTTGAATGTTTCAGAGAAAACTTCCGTGTATTTCCGTTTCATTAACGTGTCCAAGTGATTCCTGGGTATAAGCATCTCGTGATAATTCTGCTTGTCATATTCAACCCATTTTAAGAAATGGATGAAAAATAGATGTGGGAGATGAAATCAGATTAACTGAAAATGGAAAGAATCATGGCAACACTGCATGAGAGCATTAAACTTTCATAATTAAATGTATCTTTCCCTGGGCTTGCTTTGTATGAAGCTGAAAATCTTGTAGGCATGGATTTATGGAAGTCCTGCTTGGGAGCACTTAAATTTTATCTGTCTGGGGAAAAATATGTTCCTGCACTTGACTGTTCTTTCTGTAGCTTTGGCTACAATATGAGTAACATTAGGCTGTTTTGTACATGCTATCAATATTCTTTTCACTTCCTTTAGCTTGTGTCTTGCTGTCAACCAGTTCATTTCTTTCTTTTCAAATACTTGTCTCTCCTCTAAATCTACTTGGCTCAGACAATGTTTTTGATAAATACCTTAGGAGAATTGCTGTGTCTACATTCATATTTCTTTACGTTATAATCCGCTGTGCCCTTCACAGTCCATGCGCCTGGAACATACAAGAAAGTAAGGTGATGCATAAACCTGTTAAGTTGCTTTGATCTCTGCAGTGTCGTGGCAGAGCCAGAAAAGTGTGGAAGCACTTTCTCAGCCTTTGGCCACAATCCCAGGTGTTTGCTTCTCAGGATCCATCTAGTTGAGAGCACTTTTCCATAAAAACCATGGCTGTTATATATATATATATATCTCTTCCACTTACATTGTACTCACTTAGAATAATAGTTGCCTATGTCCGTACTTTAACTTTCCTTAATTTATTTTCCTAGTGGCAAAATCAGTTGCCAGGTTTTGGCCCAGAGACACGGGTTATCCAGTTCTCAGCCCTTTTACCTGAATCCTCCGGAAATGGACTGGTACCAATCTGGCAGTCTTATATATGAGATTCATACTTCTAGACATGCAATTTAGACATGGTCAAAAGCATTTTTGTGTGTATCAAGTTGTTTCCAAATTATAGCAAACCCTGGACATGATTGTCTAGATATGGTTTACTGTTCCTTTTGCCTGGTAGCTTGATACACACAGAAAGAAATACATAAAGTAAATAAAACCATGCTGGGTAGCTCAGTGGTTTAGGTCTCTGGCTATGGAGCCCAAGGTTGGGAGCTCAATTCCCCACTGTGCCTTCTGGACAGGGGCTGGACTTGATGATCCATAGGGTCCCTTCCAGCTCTGCAGTTCTAAGATGATGATGATGATGATATTGATATTCACTAATATTAATATTTCTTGGGCATAAAATTAAAGAAAGTTCCAATAAGGAGGGTGCATTTCAGATACATGTGTGACTGGTTCTCATTTGCTCTAATTGTGCACAGTTTTGAGATATTTCAGTATTTTCCTTTTATAATTTAAATATAATATATCACACTAAACTAAACTGAAGAAGATTACTACGTGAACGTACTCTGTAATCTAGTTTGATCAAAATATTTAATAGTGAGAATTAATCACACTATTTCCATAGACTAATCAATGCCAAAATGGATTTCAGCCACTGTTCTCAGGATCACTTATTGTGGATTATTTTGTTTGTAAGCAACTTTTCTTTCACTTAAACAAAGACGCTTGTTAAACATTTTTTTTTCATTACTAAACTTTACTTTAGACAGTGTTTTAGTGGAATCAGAGCTCAGAGGTAAGAGCCAAGAGAGACCAGTAGAGGCTTGCCACTCAGTTGTTCCCGGGGTAGTGAATACATCCTAGATTTTATAGCAAACTTTATAGCAGCTGACCAAGGTGCTGAATCTCATCCTCCAAATACATTGGATGCCTAGAAAAGCACCGTTAATGTTTAAACTAAAACCCAAAGCAAATTCAAAACTTTCTTGCCATCAGAAGCACAGCCTCCACTTATGGGGGAAATGATATAATAACACATACCTCTTGGCTCAGCTGCGATTTTCACAATTGGTGGAAGGCCACTGGTTTTCCCAGGAGCAACATAATGTTGTATGAGATACCTGTCAAATGCAAATAATTCTTGTGTGACAAACATTCACATGGAGAGATTAATAGGAAACTATAAATCATTGCAACTTTATCCATGTTTGGATTGTCCATGCACATTTGACTATAAGGACTGTCATAAGGAATGCCTATACTTTCAATTTTACTGCTTCACAGTTGACAGTAGAAGAGACAAAGAAGAGACTGCTATGAGATGTATGTGTGTGTGTGTGTGTGTTGGCAATGTGCCTAGCTAAGCACCTTTTCCTGAACAACTTCATTGATTCAGTTCTTAGATTTTCCATAAGGAAACCAAATGTATCATGTTTTTTAGAAGAAACATGTTACATTTCTCACTACTTTATGAGAAGTGTTATTCAAAGGACATTTGTTGTGTTATGTGTTATAAAATATAGGGAAGCATTCTCCAATCCTGATATTTGATTATGAAAGCATAAGAATACATAAGATGAGATAACAAAATAGTATTTTCCTCTCCAGTTTGGATTGATAAGAGAAATACAGTCATGTGAAAGAGAAAGTACACTTCTTTGAATTCTATAATTTTATGTATCAGGACATAATAAAAATCATCTGGTCCTTAACAGGTCTGAATATTAGGTGAACACAACTTCAGATGAACAACAACACATAACATATTACAGCATATCATGATTTATTTAACAAAAATAAAGGCAAAATGGAGACACCATGTGTGAAAAACTAAGTACACCCTTGCTGCTTCCAGAGGAATGAATAGATTAGCAGACAGGTGTTGCTAAACAAATGCTCTGGAGTAATTGAACATCAGCAAGCATGCCTACCTCTATAAACACCGAAGTTTTAGCAGTTAGCTGGTCTGGAGCATTTGCATGTGTGTTAATAAAATGCCAAGGAGGAAACACTTCAGTAATGATCATAGCTATTGTTGTCTATCAATCTGTGAAGATTTATAAGGCCATTTCCAAACAGTTTAATGTCCATCATTCTACAGTGAGATTCCCAGTTTCCCATAGAAAATGCCGAGCAAAATTCTCAGAAAGGAAGAGAACAAAATTTTCTAAAATATAACAGTGGGTATATTCTGTTGTGAAATGTCACAAGTGTAACAGGAATTGCAGAAATGGCAATTTTCCAACCATCTGTCATGTGTCTGGGTATGCAATTGAGTATGCAATGAAGTGTGCAACTCAGGTAGGCCAGAAAGTCTGGTGCCTGAACATCCTCCTAAGAGCCCTATATAACTTTTGTTCTTGTTTAGTTGTTAAGTCGTGTCCGACTCTTCATGACCCTATGGACCGGAGCACACCAGGCCTTCCTGTTTTCCATTGCCTCACGGAGTTTGGTCAAATTCATGTTGGTGGCTTCAATGACACTGTCCAACCATCTCATCCTCTGATGTCCCCTTCTCCTCTTGCCTTCACTCTTTCCCAACATCAGGGGCTTTTCCAGGGAGATTTCTCTTCTCATGAGATGGCCAAAGTATTGAAGCCTCAGCTTCAGGATCTGTCCTTCCAGTGAGCACTCGGATTTGATTTCCTTCAGAATATATAGGTTTGTTCTCCTTGCAGTCCAGGGGACTCTCAAGAGCCTCCTCCAGCACCACAAGTCAAAAGCATCAATTCTTCGGCGGTCAGTCTTCTTTATGGTCCAGCTCTCACTTCCATACATATACGCCTATATAGATGAGAAGCATCAATACTTTGGTGGACAGCCTTCTTTATGGTCCAGCTCTCACTTATATATAGAAGTGAGAGCTGGACCATAAAGAAGGCTTAACACCAAATAATTGATGCTTCTCATCTATATAGGTATATATGTATGGAAGTGAGAGCTGGACTGCAAAATCAAACCAATCCAATCTGAAAGAAATCAACCCCGAGAATTATATATATAATTCCAGAAATAAATCAAAGAATCATTTCCAATCATATGAAAGTATAAGTTTTTTCATGATTGCAATAATTTCAGGCAACATCAGCTTGTTGAATTCTGCACACTTGATCTATACAGTATTGCTTTTATGTTTCATGAGCATAAAAATGCTTCATGGTTGTTAAAAAATCAAAACATCTTACAGTCATGAAAAACTGTAGGTGCAAATAGTTAAAAAATACATGAAAACTAAACCTAAATTGTAGACTAATACTTAAATTAAAATTCAATCAAAAATAACAGGAGCATAAAAAGTACAATAAAATACCAAAAAGAATGTTTTAATTATATGCTTAAAATGCAAGAGCTTATAGTCTTAAAAGGCACAATCAAAAAGCAGAGAATACATTTCTAAAATACCAAAGTTCTTAAAAGTGAAAACATATTAAATAAAGTGACTTCCTTAGCCTTTAATCGTGTTATAAATGACACAGAGAAAATTACTGTAATTGCTCATCTAGCCAAGCCAGTTTGAATCTATGGAAGAAAATCCATGTTGTCCTCATCTGTTGCTGACGTTACTGCTACATGATACTATTTGTTGGTACCAGTGTTGGTATTTGGTGTGTGGGATGCATTGGGGTGTGTTGTGTTTCAGTGTTGCGTGACTCCTTCCCTGTGTTTATATTTCTCTCAGTTGTTTACCTTTCCCTTAAAACTCTAAACAACTGGCTTTTCCAGGACCTCTGCATTTCAGAGGCCTAAATACACAGTCAGAAAATTCATAATGAACTTTTCTATTGCTTTTACAACTCCTGATAATACAGTTCCTGTAAATCAGAATCTGGCAAGGTGCCACCATGACAATAAGCATTATTATTTTGACTAACAGTAGTCGTGGCTACAGATTTCAGTAGGTTGAAACTACAGGAGTCTAGTACAGCAAACCATAGGATCTGCAAACACCAGTCATATAAACACATTGCAACATTCTACTTGCTGTAGAAAACAATCATTTCAATACCCTTGCAATTCTCTCATTTGCTTATGGCTATCATTTGTAAATACGTTCAACTGGCAGGTGTGTTGTGGTGTAGTGACCTTGCTTTCAGATTGGTTAGAGAGCTGATGGTTTTGCAGTGACTTTTAGTGAACTGATGTTCAAACATCTTTTCTAAAATACAACGTAAATTTCCAGTAGTGGTTTTTCTACACCTTCAAACCCCCCCCCCAGTAATTTTTTAATACCTTAAACATCCAAAATTTCACATCTTGACTTGTCCAAGTACACAAAGCTAGAATAGCTGCACATACGGCTTACACAACAGCCATAATACACTAAACAATTGCATTAGAATTATAACCCAGGTCTTCACTATTATTCACTGAGTGATCTTTGAAATACATTCCTGCGGATCTAGGAAAACTTTGGTACATTTGCCTTGAAGCGGTATTTAAAACTGAAACAGCTGCTGGTGAACGGAGTGTGCTATTGGTTAGAAATCTATGATTAAATCTCAATGATACATCATTGAGGTTCTGTACTATATATGCATAGAGGCCAGTAAAGAGTTTGGTGCCTTATAATATGAATCCTTGTGGTCAAGAAGTTCATTCCAACCCCCACTTCCAGTCATTCATTCCTTTTTTTCTAGAAGTCATCAAGAGTATATGCTGAAATGTATCAACTCTCTTTTTACCCTTCAAGTTTCTATTTTTTAAAAAGTAGTTGTATATATAGCGTCACTCAACCATGGTTCCATTTGTGTTATCCAAACATTAAGGAAAGGGAAGCATTACTCATGATAGGGCATTTCTCAGATGTCTTTTTTTTTCCTTTAGCTCTGTCTTAAAATAATTTAAAATGGGTCTGTCTCAGACTCTGAATAGATGACAAAGAAT
Organism: Pogona vitticeps; assembly: GCF_051106095.1. NCBI lineage: Eukaryota > Metazoa > Chordata > Lepidosauria > Squamata > Agamidae > Pogona > Pogona vitticeps. The sequence continues at coordinate 80,635,680 of NC_135786.1, forward strand.
GGTTCAGAATTTGATTGCATTTCACTGGGTCTCCGGCTGACACATTACCCTGGGCAAGTTAAAATATGTTGCTGTTTGACTTCCATTCCCTCCCTGCAAACTCTGCCTTAAATCACTACCAAGAACAGAGATGTTGCAGGGCAAACTGGACCCTAGGGATTGTGTTTTCATGAGCAGTAAATAGTATTTAGGCCCCTATATTTCATAAAAGGCCAATGAAATGAGCTATCCAAAGTTCAGTTATAAATGCATTTTTTTCTGAGTAAAGATCAATAAAGTATACAAAAATAAATCTAATTAGCACTGTAGACTCAACTGGAGACAGTAAGTGATAGAGTGGCAACCACGCCAGGCAATAGGCCCGGAGAGTCAGGGGACACTGGGAATGGGCTGCATTGGTCTCAGGAGCCTATACGGATGAAGTGAGAGAAAATAAACAAGGCAGGATGGAGATACTATTGATAGGTGGTTCAACTACCCAGGGAGGTGATGACTAACCTGTTCTGAATTGTGTAGGCAGCTTGAAGAGTTTGTTAGATTCTTCTCAATCACTGAAATGGCGTCAGTGGTTTGAAGTAGTTTTCCCCTTGCTTTTGCTGATATGGTAGCTGCTGCCCTTGTGTTAACAGACTATGTGTGGCCACTCTAGTAATCTCATAAGTAATCTCAACAACTAATTGCATAGGTAGACTACAGTAATGTAATGTACAGTAATGTACAGTACATGGATCTGTCTTTGAAGACTGTCTAGAAACTTCAGCTGAAGGGACACTTGCCACCACATCAGCCCATCCATGTATTAACACAGTTCTCAGAGGTCTTATTCTAGGTGTCCCCACCATCAGAGCTGGAACAGGCAGCAGGAAGAGAGAATCGCCTTGTGACATCCACCCTCGTGCCCCTTTTGCTTGACCTTCAAGCCTCAGAGCACACGAAGGCAAACACTCTCTTCTTTTACGCTTGCTGCCACCAGGTGATCTCTAAATCACCATTACTTCAGAAAGCCTCAGGTCCACACTTCAAGTCCTTTTATATAAAACTTTTGTTTATTGATTACAGAGATTCATAAATATCTTCAGTAGCTAATCACATCTAAATTTCCCAAACTACACACTCTATTACTCTGTCTGGCTTTTCTCTCCTGCCTGACTCTTACATTTCTCTCACTGACTCTATCTGACTTAAACTGCTGGCTCCGCCTCTTATAGCATCTCTCTTGGCTCTGCCTCTCAGCAACATGAATATTCATTAACATTACATAATACAACAAGAACCATAGATCAAATAAATGGAGAACGCTACACCTCTCATCTCCTTTGCCCAGTTTATGGAATTACCTCTCTGAGAAAAACTCCCTAGCATCCTTTCCAACTTGATTCACACTGGCCATTCAAATGCTGTTCTTCCAGTCTGTGAACATCCAGCAGATATGATGACTGGGAGATCCTGGGAGCTACAGTCTAAAATGTCACATTCTATTTCAACAATGCACAGCAGAGCTTTGAGATGTTACATAGAAACAGAAGTTGTTGATGTAGAAGCAATGCATAAACAACTCACTTGAACCACAGAGATTAAGTCCTCCATGAGACCCATAGGCATCCTGAAGATGTGGTCTGGCTTTTGTTAGCAACGCTACCATGTAATTCTAGTCCCATCCCCAGTTCTTCCATTGTGTTATCCCACCTCTGGACACCTCCTCAGGCCTTTTGAGCTCTCTACTCAATGGACTGCTTTAGACTGACAGAGAGCACTGAATAGCTTGAGTGTCACACATCAAAAATTAACCCACCTCTTATGTTCCTGTTGGATCAAGCTAACCAAAATGCCCCTTTCATCCGAGCCTGAGAATGAACAACTTCTGAATCCACACAGAATGATTGGATCAGTCACTAGTAGCCTAGGATAAGCATAGGGAAATTATAACAGCAGGTTTATGCCGAGTCGTGCATTCCGTAGGTACAGCATCCAAATGGAGTCTGGAACGTGAGTCATGGCAACTGGACTTCTTTCTTATTAGGTTGAAACATTTAACTCATCCAAGTAGATTCTTCAGTCTGAGAAGAGTTGGTAGGAGACCCCTCATATGCCCTCCATGTTGGTTTCACTTCCCCCTGGTCTGAATAGGCTTGTTAGATGGAAAAAAGGATTGGGGGGGTTGGGTGAAAATCCAACTTCTTCAGTCCTTATTTATTTATTTATTTATTTATTTATTTATTTATTTATTTATTTATTTATTTATTTATTTATTTATTTATTTATTTATTTATTTATTTATTTATTGGACTTATATACCGCCCCATAGCACTACAAGCACTCTCCGGGCGGTTTACAATTTTTAATTATACAGGCTACACATTGCCCCCCCCCCCCAGCAAGCTGGGTACTCATTTTACCGACCTCAGAAGGATGGAAGGCTGAGTCAACCTTGAGCCGGCTACCTGGGATTTGAACCCCAGGTCGTGAGCACAGTTTTAGCTGCTGTACAGCATTTTAACCACTGCGCCACAAGGCTCATTGTCCATCTGAGCCTATTCAGACCAGGGGGAAGTGAAACCAACGTGGAGGATATATCAGGGATCTCCTACCAACTCTCCTCAGACTGAAGAAGCTACTTGGATGAGTAGTTAAATGGTTCAACCTAATAAGAAAGAAGTCCAGTTGCCATGACTCAACTTACAGATCACCTGGATGACTGAGAATCTTCACAGAAATATCCAAATGGAGGTTGCTAATAGATTATATCATAGGTTCAACATGGTCAGATGTACAGGCAATAGAATGGGTAGTTAGAAGGAAAGAAAGTTCCATGTTATGACCCCAGAAGGGGGAGACTAGCCAATATCCTCTATTATCTGGATAGAATAGAGCTTGCAGTTGTTTCTTGAGACTACAACTGCTGGACTCTTGTAGTCAGGGTAGCCACTGGCCATGAGCGTTTGGTATTTTGGGAATCATAGTCCAAAACAAGGAACTTTTCTGACAGAGAGACTTATTTTCTGCCTTCACGGTTGGCATTTTAGTGCTGCACAAAGATCTCCCACCCATCCCAGGTCTTTTGATCTTCTAAATAAGATCCAAACTTTTTTCACACTGTTCTTACATGTTTTGTTGATCTTTTACAGTCTGTATTTAAAAATAAAATTGCCCGCCCCATTAAGATCTTGACTAGAGAAGAGCACAAAAATGACTAAAATAAATAAATGATTAATGAGGGAAATAGGGAAAGGGTCTGATGCCTTTGTATATATTTTTATTCTTCTCATAGATCAGTTACTTAGGTAGATGTATATGTATGTTGATCAGTTAGAAAAGAAATGTGCCCATACAACTGTAATTTATACACTAAATTAAGTCCTAAATAATGGATCAACAAAACCGTGGAATTATCACAAGTAAGCAGCTATTTATGCATAAGAAAATTACATACTGAACTGAAACATTATTTATAAAAAGCTATCAATGCAGATGAGCCCTTCTGGTGCAACGCCGTTCTGTCTCTCCTGCTTGTCTAAGATGCCCTCCCCTGAGTGAGTGAAAATTGCCGATGCTTTGCATCTGAAAGTATTCAGCTGGGATATAATGCAGTTAAAGTTCTTTGCAGAGCGCATGCTGATCATGTGTAGGAGGATGCTTATGTCTTACGTTCTGGCCATTGTATTGCAAGCTGCTGCTGTGAAAGACCAAAAGTGCAGTTGTTGACAACAGCTTGGTACTAAATACTGCTGCTCCCTGATGCTGTCTTCAGTGAAAGCTATAATAAGCACATTCCTAAACTGAGTTTCTCAATGGAAAGAAAAGGCAAGCTCTTGAGATCTCTCACAGATCCCATGAGACTGCTGATCGTACTTGTGGCTGGTACCATTTAGCTTCTCCTTCTAGTTATAATCCTCTTTGCTTTAATAAGCACCACGGTGTGGCAAAAGAGCTCATCTCATGTCAGATATACCAGGGAAGTCTGGGGCAGTAATTCAGCAGAAAGGACACAAAGGTCCCAGGGAAGTGTATGGAGACTGAGCTCCCCACATGAGTAGTAGGGAGGGGTGTGTAAAAACCCAGTCTTGATACTATTGCATTTCTCTTCATCTGTCCTACATTCTTCTTTGACTTATTCTTAGGATTTAAGACTTGTTTTTTTCTTCTTGCGTGGAATACAATGTACACATTTATTTACACACTTTGCATAACCATGCATTTTTGTACACACCCTATTGCTAGTCCCAGGTAAGAATATATTAATTGAATGAATTTCCTGAAGGATAAGACAACATTCAAGCAAATCCAGCTGGTCTACTCCAGGTGAGACTATCAGTAGGATACTGACCAAGGTGAGTTTTTGAGTTGGCCAAACCTTTTCATCAGATTGAGCCATAAAGTCAAACCTGACTTATAGAGACCCTAATAGGGCTTTCAAGGTAAATGAGATGTTTAAAGAGTGGTTTTACCAATTCTACCTCCCACTCCAGTGAGCTTCCATGGCTAAGTGGAGAGTCAAACCCTGTTCTTCAATGTCCCAGTCCATCTCACTATCCACTACACCACACTGTGAATCCCTTCAACAGACTAAGATGGTATAAAATTTTGTAGTTAAGACAAATAGTCCTAACTATTTTGTACCACTAAGATGGTATAAAATTTGACAACAAGGCAAATAATAAAAAAAATTGGACTAAGATTATACAAAATTTTGGGTTAAGGCAAAGAGTTCAAAAAATTGGGGCCCATGTGATGCCCATGGAGGAGCACATCTGACTAATGCCAGCCAAAATATTCTCATGTATTTTATTCTACATCTGTAAGGCCAAGACTGCATCTCGTGGACCAATGCCTGGCTGTCATTAAAAATGGACCTGTGGATCCTCTTTCATTTGCAATGCTCTGATATTGCATCATCCCCAGAGCAGTCTCGCCTCCTGACACCCTGGGTCACATCATTAAAGCTAGCCTGAGGGTAAAGTGCATAATGTGGTTTTCCCTGTCTTAGCTATTGGTGTGCACACATATGAATGCCATATAATTTTCCATCTCTTGGCATGAAGGTTTTCTTTTCTTTTTAAGGGCCTGTCTTCCTCCAATACCAAAATAAAAAGGTCTCATCCATGAAAAAAAAAAAGAGGGAAGGAAATGATGCAATGAGAGAACTGAAACAAATGTCTACAATTCTGAGAACTGAATTTTTTTTGTTTGTGTATCTAATTTTCCCACCTTTAGTCTCAGAGGGTTAAAAATGGATAATGTGGGTAACAAACTCAAAACCTCTAGGATTCTTCCTATTCCTGAATACTTCTGCTTGCATGGATGAGAGACTGCCAGTTTTCAAAAGGCAGCTGTTTGTGCCGTGTTCCATCCCACTGAGAGAATGGAGTCCCCTGGCCTTTTGGAGAAGCTTTCAGGGGGATTGGAGAGCAAAGTCTGCTTGCGGCAGACCTTTAATTCAGAATTTTGAGCTGAGTTAGTGAGCATTGTTAAATGAAATATACATATCTATTTGCAAATTTGATATGTGCAAATATGCCCATGCAATAAATTCCATATTCTCCACCCATTGGGAAATACACTTGTGTCCTGGCAGCAAAAAGCACTGCCTGGTGAGATCAATGGCCAGTCCATCCATGCTTGTAGAAGGAAGGCCAGAGGGATGCTTAGGGCAATTGGGCCTCTGCATCCTCCATGCCTGTAGGCCTAGTCTGCAAAAGAGCAGGAGAAGCTCTGCTGCACAGATAGAACACAATACATTTCCCCTGGGATCCTGCTTTTGAAGTGGAAGCATGAGAAATATGTGGTTTTTGTTGTTGTTGTTGGAATGCAAGGGAGCACTGAAAGTTTGGCTTTCTGAGTCATGTGATGAACTGCCATACGTAGGCAAGCATTTCTTCAACAGGCCATCCCTTTAAAAACTGTTTTTTCCTAAATCATATGGAGAACCATCATATATGGTTTTTCCTCTTCAGACCAACCCCTTCTATGAGTAGTAGGCAATGGGAGCAGTGATGGACCTGCATACTGCATTTCCTCACACAACTACCAGGTTTTCTAACCCCTGAATAAGATATGACTCCACTGAAGAGCAATCCTTGTTCTCATTATGAAACCATTCCTTCAACCAAAGTGAAGATACAGGGAAAATCCATTAAATCTACAATGTGTTGCTAAACTTGTCCTGTCTTCTTCCACGTTAATGCATTTGGACTCAGTCCTAACAAGGATCACAGCACTTGGCTAATAAAAGTTTAAACCAACCCCCCATCAGCTTCAGCCATTTTTTCCTAAGTAAGCATGTCCTCCAACAAATGCAAAAGCTAAAAGAAAAACACACAAGAGCCAATTGAACCCACTCTTTTATAGTCCCCATCATATGAAGAGGATGCAGAATTACAAAATGAATATCTGATTGAGGGATTAAAACCTCCACTGTTTGTGCGTATGGTCCCAGGGCTTTTGCACACAGATCAAACTATCGCACACTTACTAGGAAGCAGCAAAAAGCAGTGAGGTAGCAGCACACTACATGGCATTGCTCGGTTCATACTGCCTGATCATGAGTGGCTTCCGTGGCATGGGTACAGAGATTTTGGAGCACGCAAGTGGAATCAATGGAATCCAGGTTTTCTATGGAGCATTTAATCATGCCTCTGGTCACTCATGCAAGTCAGCTTCCCAGTGGAACCTACACCACTGGAAAAATATGTCTGTTTTGGGTCATGGTGGTGCTACCCATGGGAAGATCAGTTTGGCAGGGATGGAAATTCTAGTGGTGTGTGTGTAGAGATAGAGACAGAGATGAGCAAGCTTTTGGAACCTGAGAGCCTTTTCTCTCTCTCTCTCTCTCTCTCTGGGACCCAACACGGGCTGCACGAGTTTCCAAAAACACAAAACTGGAATGAGGTGGAAGTCTATTTCTGGTTTTGTAAAACCCCTTTGGAGGGGATGTTGCGAGTAAAACAAGATGCAAGGATTACACATGGTTTGAAAAGGGAATTGCTCCTCCTGTAGGCTTCTAGGGCTAGCAATATAGTTTTTCATCTGGGAAAAGAAATGGTTGGGGTTGCCATGAGAGGCTGGGTGGGGGGCACAAATATGGCTTTGGGGATTAGATACAACCCACATGTTACATGGTTCTGATATTGGTATCCAGATAGGTAGACATATCCAAAGAGAAATAAAACTTGGCAGATAAATCACCATATTAATGGTTGATGAAATCATAATGTGTGTTGACTGTGTTTTAAGTTTGCTTTGGACAGGGCAGAAATGATTTCTTATATACTGCCCAGCATCCATTTAGCTTGCCCTTTCAGCTTCGTACAAAACTGTCTAAACAAATGCAGTGTAAAGAAATGTTCGAAGGATCAAAGGCAGCTCCATAGAAAGGGTTTTAAATAGTTCTGAAAGCTAAATCCTTTAAACACAAAAGACTATTCTGTCCGCATTTGTGTAGCTATGCAGGAAAGTCAATATTACATGGAAAGTAATTCAAACATTGATGAAGTCAATAGGCACTTTGTTCATATCAGGCATTTGTATAGTGTAATAAGCTATTAAATCCAACCTACTTGAGGAATATAAGCATTTGTCATCTTGCCCATCAGCTGCAATGATCCACTGCATTATTAAGTGCAGGGTATAGTCTAAATGCAGCCAAGTTGGAAATAGAAGGAGGACAGTCAATTTGTGTCTTTGTTTTCTCTTATTTAGAGTGAGGTGTCCTTTTGTTTTTCACAAATGAGCATTTATTTGCTTTTAATAAAATAAATTAAGGACTGAAATCAACACTGGCTGAAATCCAATAGCAAGTCACAACTAGAGTATGCCCATTAAATCAGTGGGGATGGGTGAGTCAACTCCTGTTCCACTGATTTAACAGATCTATTCCTTATTACTGGATTTCAGCTAATATGTTGTCCATACAGTAAGCACTTGCATGAACTTTAATAAAATTAAAGAATCCAGAGTTGTATTTGGACCTTGGAGTGGTGGTAAGGCAGGTTTTAATTCTTTCCGATTGATCCCATCTGGCCTGGCCAGATCTTGGAAAAGTTACTTTTTTGGTCTGTAACTCTCATAATACCTTAGCTAACATGCCAGGTAACATATTAGTATTATTCATATGAATACCATTAATTAGTTGCTTCCAAAAATTAGCAAGTAATGGGTTACTTTTTAAGAATAATATTCCAAACTCTAGTGTTGTACCAGGTTGTGACTTAGTGTTTGATTATTGTTCATGAGTATTCTAGAGCAATGGCCCCAACCTTGGGCCTCCAGATGTTCTTGGACTGCAACTCCCAGAAGCCTTCATCACTGCCTCTGCTGGCCAGGATTTCTGGGAGTTGAAGTCCAAGAACATCTGGAGGCCCAAGGTTGGGGACCACTGTCCTAGAGAACATGCACCAGAAATGCATCATGACCAAGTGACAGAAACAGGTGAACAATGCACTGCATTTCTACATAGAACTGCTGATAGGAAAGTTTGATGTATACCTTTTTGCAATTATTTTTTCTGTAATTTGGTTAAAACAATTCTGCTTTCCTGAACAGTTGGCTTGGCCATTTTGGTGGTCCTATATCTTATAAAGACCCTTATTCAATTTTGGTTACTTATTTTGTTTTCACTGTGATTATCAATAGATTTGTAGCCATTTTCTCTTGTGGAGTGGAGCTCTCCCAAGGCCCCTGGACTACAGCTTCCATAATCCTTAGCATCATGAGGCATTGCCCGTGGTGAGAAATAATGGGAGCTGTCATCCATGAACATCTGGAGGAGCAGGCTTTGCCCAGCACTATTCTAGATAGCCATTAAGTTCCTTAATAAACTAATTCCTTATATATTTTTTATTTTAAGAATCAGGATCGTATAGTAGAAACAAGTTTGCATTTTTTGCAAAGCATGAAAGTTTGGTGTGGATTTTTTTAAAATGACAGATAGCAGTGAAGGAGTATTTTAAAGAGGTCATTTCTATAGGGCAGGAACGCATCCTCAGAGGTCCAAATGGTATCCCATAGTTCCTCAGGCAAATGCATTATGTGTCCCCCCTCTATTTTTTTCCTTGTCATATTTATTGGCTCTCTGTAATAAGAGTAGATAAAATTCTGAGACAAGATTTTTCTCCCTGCTCCCCAAAAGCAGCAGACAATCATTTCTAACAAGCTTTGCTGCCAACCAGAGATCTGTATCGGTCGTGATGAAGTGAAACAAGAAGCTAGTTATGGCAAGGAGGGAAATGTTTTAACATAGCCTTTCTAAACATGCATGCTCAAATAAGATAAAGAAGATGTGAAATAGGATGGATTTTATGAATAAGAGTAGAACAAGTCTCCGATAACCTTTCTGCTCATGATACGATTGTTGCGTCTGGCAAATGTAATACCAAGAAAAGAAGAAAGTGTCTATGTGTTACCAGTAGCTATCTTTGAAGTCAGGTAGCTGTTGACATTTATATGTGAAAACTGATACATCCAGAAATGGTTTGTGAATTTCAAAAACCCCAGTGGATGCTAGGAATCACCTGTGTAAAATAACCGGATTAATTTATGAAATCTAAGAAGTAGTAGTATTTCATTTTGAAGATTTGCAGAATGGCTGATGGTCGGATTCCAAAATATCTCCTGTATGGAGAATTAATCGCCCCAGAGGGAGACCACAGCTGCGATACAAGGAGATCTGCAAGCAGGATCTGAAGGCCTTAAGAATGGACCTCAAAGATGGGAAACCCTGACATCTGAGCGTTCAGGCTGGAGGCAGGCGGTGCATCACGGCCTCTCCCAATTTGAAGAGACCCTTGTCCAGCAGGCCGAGGCAGAGAGGCAGTCCCAGAAGCAGCAAAATCAGGGAGCTGGACAGGGGACAGACTGTATTTGTCTTCAGTGTGGAAGGGATTGTCACTCTTGAATTGGCCTTTTCAGCCACACTAGACACTGTTTCAAGTCTGTTTCAACAGAGCACGTTACCATAGACTCTCGAGACTGAAGGATGCCTAAGAAGAAAATTATTTAGGTATGGTCAGATTCCTACATGAATGTTGACACTGGCCAAACTTTGGAACTTTGCCATAGCGTACAAATCAGAGGGGATAATGGCAAAAATTGAGTGCATCCTGAGACTCTGGAAAAACTAAGGAGGAAACAGCAAATCTGATGAGTTCACAGTGATATGCTCCTGTTGAGATGCTGCTTGTAGATTGCCTGCATCAAGGCTAAATCTACTTATTTATTTATACTCTTTTTTGAATTACATGAGATTCAGAAAATGACAGGATAACGACCAAGATCTAAGTGCTGACGTCCCGTACCAGGGGAACTAGAACTTTGTGTTCCCTCCAACTCTTGCTGAAGCCTTCCATGGCACCAAAACCCTGTGCAAGATGAATATCACAGGACACCAGAACAGAATTTTAGGGTTTTATATAGGTTTTGCAGGAGGGAGAAAGATATTCATTTCTGATAGAAGCAGCAGGGTGCACCGTAAATACTCCACAGAATTCTGGCCAAGGCCCAATTCACATTTTCCATATATTTACCAGTACAGCAGTACTTTCATTGATGAGCCCAAGTATGTCCATACACACAAAGTAAATACACTTTTTTCCTTCAATAATGCTGGGGTTAGGGACAGTGGAACCATGGTGCAGTTCAAAATCCATGTGTAACTCTTAATCTACCCAAAATGTAACTACAAAGCAGAAACGGTTAATTCAGAGAGAGAGAGAGAGAGAGAGAGAGAACAGTTCTCTAAATAGAGTTCTCTTCTATAGCATCAGCAATCCTTTCCATATAATACTGTGTGTAATGAATGAGAATGAAAGGTCCTTTTGACCTCCTGATCTAGAGACTCAATTAGAGATGTTGTGTTTAAGAGCCTTGTGGCGCAGTGGTTAAACGGTTGTACTGCAGCCAAAACTGTGCTCACGACCTGGGGTTCAATCCCAGGTAGCCGGCTCAAGGTTGACTCAGCCTTCTATCCTTCCGAGGTCAGTAAAATGAGTACCCAGCTCGCGGGGGGGGGGGGGCAATGTGTAGCCTGCATAATTAACTTGTAAACCGCCCAGAGAGTGCTTGAAGCACTATGGGGCAGTATATAAGCAGCACGCTTTGCTTTTTGCTTTGTTTGTGGACAAATAGACCACTTTGATGCCTTCAGTGTTGAATTCATGGGTTCTGGGTGGCCAGGAGCACTAGGGGTTGAGATCCAGTACACTTTTTGGTGCATTTTTGGTCTGGCTCCTTCCTCATTGAATTTCCTGTGTTGTGACATGGTTTAAAAAGAGCCACTTCATGTTAATGGGAAATTATATATTTCCTCTGCTTGTCCACAGAGTGGCAGAGGAATTAATACTTTTACACTGTATTGGGGCATCACTGATGTGTGGCATCACTTTTTTTTTTTAAAAAAGGAAATAAATATTGAAAACTTTTTCCTGGAATGGGCCAGCAGCTGAATCCACCACTGGCCAGTACTTGGCAGTGGATTTGGCTGCTGGCAGGTTTGAGGAGTATGATTTCAATGTGTTCTTAATTTTTTTATATGCGATGCAGTGCATTAGCAATGCCTTAATGCAGTGTAAAATTTTTTTTTTTAAAAAAAAAAACCTTCCTCTGCCCCTCTACAGAGGAAAGGTCTTTGTAAGCTACTTCATGATACTGGAATGCAGGGGGGCAAGGATAAGGGATATGTTGGGTCTTACAGTAATTGCTCATATGGCATATGGTCACCAGAAAAAGGCGTGAACCAACCCATCCCCAAACCGGACCAGACTGTGGGACAAAACCTCACCTGATGACATCCTTACTTTCCTCTTTAAAGCCTGTTGTATGTTGAGTGGGAGTAGAGTAATCTAGGGAACTATGTAAAACAGCAAATCTATGCCAGCTTCTACTTTTTATTCCAAGAAGGTGTCAGCTCATTTGTCAGAAAATGGAACCTCTTGCTGTATCTTTCTGTTATTAATCTGCAAGACCATGGAAGTACAGAATGAGTTCAAGATGAAGTGAGAACACCCATGTTCTGTGGCCATCTTTTCCCTTTATTCTCTATTGAAAGAAACGAACCACTCAAGTGTAAGTTTCCTAATACATTTAAAACAGCTCAAGTGCAGCTTCCTAGCATGTTTTAAAAGAAAGGACACTGTTCCTGATGTACGGGGCAAAGGCAGCTCTGCTAAAGACCTTTTTTTTTTTACAGGTACTCTAACGCCACTTACAGTATTACTGCACTCTTGAAATCTGTGGTATCTTGTAAGAGATCACAGATTGTGTTGGTCTTTGAGGGATGAAGCCAAGAGTGTCAAATAGACTGATTTCATTCGGAGCTCACTGGCATCATGTAGTGTTTAAGAAACTGTCACGCAAGGGAGAGGATGTCGCTCACATTTCCCTCTTTTGAAAATCGCAGGACTTTTTATTTGAAAGGAACCACTATTGTACTGCCAGGCACCCATTGTAGGGGTATGCTTTCAGCGTATGAAAATACAGATCTGGCAAGAATGTGAGTGTATAGTGTTGGTTTTTATTAAAGAAGAAGAAAAAGAAGAGAAAACCTCTTCAAAAATAAGAATGCTGCTCATGACAAAGATGGTAAAAACAGAGTATTATTATCTACCGTGGCAGTTCTCTGGCCTGCCACTGTTTGCTCTGCTTCTTTATCCAGCACTTCTTAGCATTGGTAAAGTAAATATAATTTGAATTATCTCTCAAGGATGAACATGTTCAATTAAGCTCATAAAATATAACTGAAGGGTATAGCTAATCTATATCCTTAAAAGCACAACAGCGTGCTGATGAAATAGAAAAGCTGAGATCATGTTCTGGAATTCGAAACTATGTCTCATAGCCCCCTCTAGTGGACCATCCGTATTAATAAGAAGGTTTGCTTTTTCTCATTGGTATGTTTGTTTTAGGAGATGATAAGGGTGTGGGACGAAACCTCCTTGAGAACTTCTATGGAGCTTTTAGAAAACATCTCCTCCTTGTCCCAGAATTTCATAAATACTTCACCCCAGCAGTTTTGACTCAGTGTTCTCTTTGGGCGAAACTGGATGGCATTTCTAGTCCTACCTCAGTTCTGCCACAAAATATTCAAAACATTTTTGCACATAGTAATCTAAATGGCTGTAACTGTGAACGCTGGCTAGCTATGCCCTTCTCTGCTGCCATGGAATGTCATAACTGCTGGATAGCCCAGTGGTTTAGCCATTCAGTTTCCCACTGTGCCTCCTTAACAAGGGCTGGACGTGATAGGGTCCCTTCCAGCTCTGCAGTTCTCAGATGATTATGATATTCGTTAATAATATTATTTGGCCAAAAATTTAAGAAAGGTGAAGTATACAGAGTGAATTTTAGATGCATATGTGACTCTGATTCTTATTTGCTCTAAATGTGAATAATTTTGACACCTTTCCGTGTTTTCTGTTTGTAATTTAAATATATCACACTAAACTAAACTCAAGTAGATTACTACATGAACACGTTTTAATCTAGTTTGATCAAAATATTTAATAGTGAGAATTAATCATACTCTTTCTCTAGAATAATCAGTGCCAGAATGGATTTCAGTCACTGTTCTCAGGATCATTTATTATGGATCATTTTGTTCGTAAGCAGCTTTTCCTTTGGTTAAGATGATGATGACAATGATTGCCTCATAAAGGATTACCATCTATGATGGAGCCAATGTTTCTAGCTCTCTGGAGCCAAAAATGAGCCACAAACTGAGGAAGAATATTAGAACAATACAGAGGTGAAGGAGCTGTTCACAGCACTGTGAATGGTGATACTTCACTTCATCTGTTCACAATGACAGCTCTTGCTGCCATCACAGCATTTACAGAGAGAGAGAGAGAGAGAGAGAGAGAGAGTATGTGTGTGTGTGTGTGTGTGTGTCTGTGTCTGTGTCTGTGTCTCTGTGTGTGTGTGTGTGTGTACTGCAACATTCTTGTGACCTTGAAGAATAGCTTCTAGTATTCTAATATTGTAAGCCACTTTGGGCCTTTTTGAGGACAAAGGTGGGTTATAAATATTTTAAATAAATAAAATGAATTAATAATACCACCAGACAGTGTCTACACATTGCATTGCTGTTGCAACTTAACAAGGGTACAGTATACCTTTGCTGAATAAATGATTAATTAATTAATGAATGTATATTGGGGAGGGGAGAAAGAGAGAAGTCATCACACTGAATTGAGCTTCAGAAGAAGAAGAAGCCTATGCATGTTTAGTTAGAAGTTAAAAGAAACATCAGGAATTTTGTCCCCTGTGCGCAGCAATTTGGGGCAGTTTTGTGTGTGTGGGGTGTCTGGTGGGTTTTCTAGTCCTTCAAAGCGAATATTGGGGAAGCTAAACACATGGAAGTGGGATTGTCTCCTGTCAAAGCATTTCTACAGCCAGAGTTTAGGAATATTGCACTTCAAACGGAACTTGTTATGTTACTGATTACTTCACAATAGCCACGTAGTCATTCTTGTTATCATTGTTCTAGTCACACCAACAATTAATGGCATTTATCTCTGCTTCTGATATTGCACTTTGGAAATACTAACAAAAATGCAAGAGAGAAAAATCAAAGCATGCTTCCCCCTGAGGAATGATAAGAACATGGCATAAAACTTGAACAATTCTGTGAAAATGCTACTGACTGGAGTGGCAAGTACTGTAACTTGTTACTCTCAGCTCTGGCTGGCCAACTTTGGGTACTGGTCAGAATTTCTTGAACCTAATGGGGTTTAATCCCAACTAAATTGATATTAGAATACACCTAAGGTTTCTAGCTCTGTTTTTAGCTTAATCCTATGAGCAGCAGCAAAGAAATTTCTAGCAACAGTACTGCTTCTCCTTTCTGAGTTGGGACATCAGTGAACACTGCTTGAATAGCAAGTGTGGGCAAAGTGCAGCCTTCCAGATGTTATTGGACTACAACTCCCATTAGCCCTAGCCATGATTTGCCAATCTCCATTGCAACAGGAGTTGCCAGAAGTAAGATGGTCTAGTGTGTCTTCCTTCCACCTTCCCAACTAGTAAAAGTTGCAACCTTATGCACATTTATCTGGAAGCATCATTGAACACGAGTGGGAATTTTCTCAGCAGCCATGGTAGGAATCTGATGATTGGAGTCTGAACATAGGGTCTGAAGACATAAATTCTAACGTGAAGGTTGGGATTCTGAAGCAAGAATCCATGCCTCTGAGTAAACAAATCCACAGGAATTTCATCTATACCCTCTTGCCTCCTTTCAGGATTCATTCATAACTTGCTTGTTTCCTTTTTCATTTGTTGAATTAGCATTATCATTTTGTTAATTAAATTGTTGGCTTAAAAATAAACAGTGAGGGCTCACAGAGAACGATGTGTAAGTTGTCACCATTGAGCCCTAGCAGCACATTTGTTATCAGCTCCTTTTAAAGTTCTTTTTCGAGTTGCCTTTCCCAATCTAGCTTCTTTATCCCCAGAAGGAATACAAATCCCATTATACAATTATCAATTAGTACTGGTGGTTCCAATGTGAAAACAATTAAGTTGAGGGCAAGTGTTTCTCCTAACAGGGAATCTTGTCCATCCACCAAGAAAGAGATACCAGTGCACTTCAGAGAAAACTTAAACAAGAATATTTCGTTATCTTTTTCAAATGCACTTCTTTAATAGAATGCTGTGACTGTGGTGAAAATGTCTTCTTAACAAAGGTTCACAGCTCTTCCCCCAACCCCGCAACCCCCTTTACTTCTATGCAGGTCGCAGTCACCAGCTGCAATTCTCAGCTGTGGAAATTGCATTTTGGACTACAGTTTCCAGAAACTCTGCCCATTGGGTGTGCTGGCTAGGACCTCTGAGATTAAGCAAAAAACAAAAAAAAAAAACAAAAACCTGAAGTGCTGGGGTTAGGAAATCACTGTCACTTACTGTTTTCTTCCACAGTGGGTGCCTTCTTTCTGGCTAGAAAGTGTGGGCACAGAGACAGATCTTACATGACTGTTTTGATACATAGAAGCATGTCAACATTAGTTTCAATACATTAAATGAAGTCATTCTTCTATTTTATGCAGAAATACTCAATGCGTAAAGTTTAATATGTTATTTCCAAGCGCTAAGTCAACCGGCAATCTTGCGAAGGGCTGTTGTGTTGACCATCCCTTGGCTCATTTTGTTTTAATTTACATGTTCACTGGATGGGTAAATAAGCTATAAGAAGAAGTGCAAGCATAGAAACTGCCATCCAGACTAACAATATGTGAACCTTAAGCCTTGAACAATCAGTTTGCTGTCCAGCGTTCTCGGATATTCTGTTAAAGCAAAGCAAAAAGCAAAGTCTGCTGCTTATATACTGCTCCATAGCACTTAAAGCACTCTTTGGGCAGTTTACAAGTTCATTATGCAGGCTACACATCCCCCCCCCGCGAGCTGGGTACTCATTTTACTGACCTCAAAAGGATAGAAGGCTGAGTCAACCTTGAGCCGGCTACCTGGGATTGAACCCACGTCATGAGCAGAATGTTGACTGCAGAACAGCAGTTTAACCACTGCTCCACAAGGATCTTTTAAAGCAGTGCTCCCCAACATTTTCTAAACTGCAGACTGGTTGGGGGGCAGGGTCTATGTGAGGGGGGCACCTCCATGTGCATGGATGGGTGGGGTGTGCGCATGTGCGCATGCACAGATGGGTGGGGCACACATGTGCATGCACAGATGGGCAGGGGTTGGGCGGGTCACCTGTGCATGCATGCACAGGTGGAAGGGGCACCCGTGTGTGTGGCTGGGCGGGCCATGCGTGCATGTGAGGCATGTATTGGGGGGCAGGAGATCTTTCTTCGTGGCCCAGTCCTGTCAAGGCCACAGCCCGGTAATGGGCCATGGACCAGGGATTGGGGACCCCTGCTTTAAAGAATATTCTTTGGTTGTTGCAACATGCATACAGCTTAGTTCAAAGTAGTCCAGCCTTGTTCTTTACTGAGATGGCAGCATTTGAGTACGCAGGCTGCAATACTTTTACAATATTTATTTAGAAATAAGAGCTCTACGTGGAGAATTATTTCCCAATTAAATGCTCAGACAAATAAGGTTGTCATTTTTTTCTTTATGGAATGTTAAAAATCACAGCATTTCTTTTTAAAATTAGGACTCAAACCTTACATTAGATTAATCAATCCTTAAAAATCAGAAATGAAGCAAATATTTACTATACTTTGTTGTTTACTGAATGGTTTCAGTAACTTTCCACAGCTAATTGCAGCTAGTTTTTAGTCATGTGTTTGGTCACGTAGCCAATTGCACAACTGCACTGCATTCTGGCACATCATCAATTAGCCACAATTAGCCATGACAGGTTATGCAAACCTTATATGAAAACAAGTTGGATTTCAGTTAGTATATCATCATTTGCCATGAGAAAAAAACTTCTAAAATTAGACATTACTGTCTGCTTGGTTGATCATAAAGTGTGTACAGAACATGAAAATAGTACTTGTATGTAGAGTTTCCTGCTTTTCGCTTGCTGAAATCCTATTGCTTAATGTAGTAAGTCACAACTAGAGTATGCCCATCAAATCCATGGGGATTTGTGATCAACTCCTTTGTGAGTTCCATGCATTCAATGAGCCTACTCTAGTTGCAGCTTACTGTGCTAAGCAACAGTATTTCAGCCACTGCATATCACAAGGTCATACAATGGCCCTTAAGTTGCTATCTGTTGCATGCAGCCTGACTGAAAAAATCAGAAGCTGATCTTTCTGAAGTCCTCCTTCCAACATAAATCCACTTGAGTCAAGACGTTCTCCCTCTTCCTCCACCATCTTCTGCATGCATTCCTGCTGAATGAATGGATGAATACACAGGGAGTGTGTTAGTGGTTAAAACTCTGGCCCTAGCTTTGACATCAAGGCACTCCTCTACTTATAAGGATGTCAGGGGACATCAAGGGACATGCCAGCTCCCCTCAAAGAAATCTGACCTGGGATACAACTGGAGGTTAAAATGGTTGTGTAATGTGCTCTTCAACATGAGTGATGTGGTATTGGGGTAATGGAGGGGGGCCTTTTTAAAAAAAGAACTACAAGGCTGCTTTAAAGCGATCTTTAAAAGTGAGCTAAATGAAGCAGATGGGTAAACATCTCCCTGACACCTGGCCTGCCACCATGTATTATCTTTTGTTCATACACCGAGCAGACGATATGATAAAAGGTGCTTTATAACCTCGGGTAGTTACTGGTGCAATTAAGCCTCCTTTCCAAGCTGTGCATGCTAATTTTTCTGGAGCGCTTTACTGTCAAGCACACCTACCCAAAGAGACGTTATGTATGTGAGCATCCACAAGTGCTCTGAAAGGGCTTTTAGTTTCTTTGATCAAAGTCTGTTGGAGGATTTTTTTTTTTTATTGCATGGATCACTGAGCCAACAGACAGTAACAGATTGGTTACGGTGCCTTTATGGTATATTAACTCAGTCCATGTGCCAGGCCTGTGCAACTGGAATGTGCCTTTGAAAAGCTGGAAGCAATCCTTACAAAGTGCAGACACAAAAGCAACACACCTCTCATGACCGAGGGATAGAAAAGAGATTTCTCTCATATGCGCCTGCTCATTCGCGCTTTCATTTTAGAACTTGAAGCCTGTGAAGACGAGAGGTAAATGAGATACCTTTCATCTGATCAAAGCAGGCCGGATTCTTCCACATTTCATGTTGAAGGAAGTAGTAGAAGGGCTACTTATGCCCTCATGATGATCTTGTTTTGGAAACCCCATTCACATTATCCATTTGTGTGTCAGTCAGCTGCATGTTGTTCCTCCAAGCTGAGGCATTTTGTGGAAAAAATGGCTATCTAATTATACTTTCGAGGGCATAAGCTGTAATTCATGCTATATATAGATACATAGTGTGGTGCAGAACATAGAGTGACAAACTAGGGCGCAGGAGACCTAGGCTCAAATCCCCACCTGGCGGGAGGTGGAACTTGTAAACTGCTCTCTAAATATCTCATTTACCTTGCAAATCCTACTAGGGTCACCATAAGTGGGTTTCAGCTTGATGGCACATAGCACATAAATAGTCACTTCTTTTAGTGTCCAACATCTGTGAATATGATAGGAAGACATTTCGCTGCCTGAGGCAGAGGACAAGGCTGTGGCTTTGCAGATTCAGAAGCTGATTGGAGTGGCAACTGAACCTCATCTCACCTCAGACAATGAGATAGGGACCTCTACTAGATCTTAGGAGACTCACTTAGAGGGTTTAAGTCTGTGGCACATGCACAATATATACTCTGTCATCCAAGAAAGTCTGGGGAGCTTAGGAGAAACAACTGAGGCTTCCTTCCAACTGCTGATGCCCAAGACAGTTGCTTCACTCTGTTTAATGGCACTGGCCTTTACTGGAGCATTGTTCCAAAACTATATTGGTAACCCTAGAAACATAATAAAGCAAGGGGCCTTCCTGTTTGTATGGTGAGGTGTATTCTTCCATTTTCCGAATTCTTCCTTTCCCCTATTTTTTTAGAGTTCCCCGCCTCAGAACACAAAGACTGTTTAGTTTGATTAGACAAGATGACACGCGCTTTCTGGTATAGTTAATGTCACACTGCAAACTATCAAGATTAAGTGGGCTGACTGGCTGTTCCCCTATTATGCTCTGAACTGTCTGTACAGATTTTATTCCATTCCTGCTTGTGAGGTGCAGATGGGACGTGACCACACGAAGCCATCTACACACACACACCCCACCAGAATCAATGCTGTTGGAAAAAGATGTGACTTCCTCAGGCAGATATCCTCCTTGGTGTGTTGTAATAATGTCTGCCTTATTGTCTGTCTCATTGAAGCAAAAGAACAGCTGTCTATCAGGGCTTGCTAATACTTCCAGCTTTTACTCTGGCTCCTAGCTTGCACCAACCCAAGCTGTCATTCCCTAAGGTCTGGTCTCCTTGGACCATAGAGGATTTGGAGGTGGCCTCCTGTGGAAGTAATGCAATATACCTAGATATACTGAGTTTTAGAAAGAGTCACAGTCATGCAATGAGGGGGAAGTGTGAACAAACAGCTACAGGGCTGGGAAACTCATACGCTGCAAAAATGAGACACAGAGGATATATTTCTTCTGAGGGGAAGCATGGTGTAAATAAACATTTAAACATTTAAGTTGTAGCAGGGGAGGGAATATTTGTGCAAAGGAAATTCCCCCCTTCCAGCCTATGAATAATTTATTTTTGGCACATTAATTCATACTATAGCCCTATCTAATCTTGAGTTCCACATGATTTCCCTTGTGTTGTCCTTTGGAGTTGTTATCTGTGAATACAAATACTACCCCTCGATCACAGTTTCATTTCCTGACTTTTCCATGCTCATAACGCTGTCAGTAATGTGAATTGACAGACATCCATGTGAAACGGAGACGTTAAACAAACAAAAGTTAGACAGCAATAGGCATGCACACCCATTGAATATCACCTACTACATTTATCATCTATTGCCTAGATTTTATGTGCTGTAAACCAGGGGTCAGGGTGGAAGAAATGATGGGGATATTAAAATCAAGTATGTGTGATTCTTGCAAATCAAGTTGCATTCTGCTGTTTACTAGAGAGAAACTCCACTGAACAAGCCTCTGTAGTCTCACTTGGAAAAGCTTCTAGGCTCAGTTGACTGCTGTTTATCTATTAGGTCTGCGCTCAGAAACAACCAGAAACACTGCCAAGATTTACCTTGACCTACTCCTGACCTTCTGAATCCAGATGGTTCCCCTAACTAATACCCTTGCTACCAAAAACAAGAAGAGGGTATAGTTGAGGCACGGCTCCAGCATTGTAATCACATTCCCAAACAGTTTTCTTCTTGAGTCCAGATAAAGAGCAAAGTGTGAACATGTAGCCATTGAGCTATTGCCAAGTTTATACCCTGGTCTAGGGACACAACTGCTGGGCTTTCAATTAATCTAATGACTTCAAAAAAATCACACACTCTCCCCTTTGTGATCAACTTCTATGAGTGCACAAGGGTTCTGCACTTTGCTTGTGGAAAATAAATGACTTGATCAATTACACTGCTTGTGGAAAGAAAACTGTTATCAATACCCAATTAGATCTTAATACTAGGCATAGCATAATTTGGTAAGTTACATATGGGTTCATAAGGAGCAGTGTGACTACTAGCCAGAGTGAGGAAGTCAGTTCAGGCAACAAACTTTAGATATAATGAGAAGACTGTCAATGGTTAGTTATGTATTATTTGAGGGATGGATTGTTGTGGATTTGTTGATTTTTAGTGCATTGTGTTTTGATGAAAGGAGTGTAATTACATTTTTCTTCATCTCAGGCAGAGAAATGCTTTGGGCAGCTACGATTGCTGGCTAAAATGAAGGTTGGCACTAGGCTTTATCCTTCCCATAGACTAAATGGCTTCCTTTTAAAAGCTTAAGTACAGATAAAGGTTATATTTCACTATTAACCACAGCGTGGATGGACCAAATCTGGGCCTTGGAGCCATTTCATCTATCTTCCCACAGTCTGACCCCATGAGAATGATATATAGTTTTTACCTAAGGAAAAGAGTTTTCAACCTTTATGAGGCACGGTCTTCTTGTTGTTGGTCCTCTCCTACGAAAGGGTGGACATCATCATAGTTATGTTCACCTGGATGCAACAGGTCTAAAGATCATGTTATGCTCATCCAAATCACCTGCTAAGATTCTTTAGCCAACAAGTTGTCCAACCTACACTTCTTTTCCCTTTTATTTTATCTTGAATGATCAATTGTAACAGGGATGGGCAACGCATTGCTCAAGGGCTGCAGTTGGGTCTAAATGCAGTAACCACAATTTTTTAAAACAAAATTTGGTTGGGAAAAAAATATCCACTTGAACCCTCAAGGGAAAATTGATATGATTTTGCTGTGTTTTTAGGGTTTCCTAACAATGTTAGTAACCCTCACCTTTAATTTTTTTAAAAATTGTTTCTAAAGGGGGAGGGCTTTTTAATTTTTTTAAAAAAGTTTTTTTGTGAGGAAAAATTTGACCTTTGGTGCCCTGAAGTCCAGAGATAGGTATGTGAGGCTCTCAAATAGTGGGAGATTCCACACCTATGAATTATAATGATCTGTGCTTTTCATTTCTCATTATGTGACCAAAGTATTGTAGCTTTTTATAAGTTATATTCAGTGAGATCTCAATCTTTATTTATGTTTACTTTGTACTTCTACCCTGTTCTGAACTGCTAGATAGCTCAGATGTTTATAGATCTGGCTGTGGAGCCAGAAATCTGGAGTTTGATTCCTCACTGTACTGTCTTGGCGGGGGCTGGCCTTGATTATCCATGGGGTCCCTTTCAGCACGGCAATTCTAAGATTATTCATCCAATAAATTTTTAGTATCCTGCACATCTCAAATGTGTCCGTCTTTTAAATAGTTGTCTGGGTTAAAATCTACAGTTCCACTCTATATAAAAGAATAATAGAGCCAAGAATACATAGCACCATAGAATGCAGTTTTGCAAAGCCTTGATTAATATTGCTTATTGTAAATTTGGTTTTCTTGACATTCATTTTTAGATCACGGTTACCAACTTCATTGAGTAGGCTTTCAAAATTACCTGAATTATCAGCTAATGACATTGTATCATCTACATATTGACTGTTGTTGGTAATCACTTCACTTGCTGTGCTTCCATCATATTCTGCAACTGTTTAGATGTTCTACAAGCATAAATTGAAAAACAGTGCCAAGATACATCCTTCTCATACTCCTCTTCACATGTTTATGTTCTTTGTGAACTGATTTTCAACTTTCACAATGAGAATGTGAGATTTGGAAGGGTCAAATTCTTTGTCTTAATCCCAAACCAGAATTAATATTGCTGGAAGAAATATCAACAAACTCCGATATGCAGATGATACCATTCTGATGGCAGAAAGTGAGGAGGAATAAAAGAACCTTGTAATGAGGGTGAAAGAGGAGAGTGCAAAAAGTAGTCTGAAGCTCAACATCAAAAAACACCAAGATCATGGCCACTGGTCCCATCACCTCCTGGCAAATAGAAAGGGAAGATATGGAGGCAGTGACAGATTTCACTTTCTTGGGCTCCATGAATACTGCAGATGGTGACAGCAGCCCCGAAATTAAAAGTCACCTGCTTCTTGGGAGGAAAGCAATGACAAACCTAGACAGCATCTTAAAAAGCAGATTACCAACAAAGGTCCGCATAATCAAAGCTATGATTTTTCCAGTAGCAATGTATGGAAGTGAGAGCTGGACCATAAAGAAGGCTGACTGGCGAAGGATTGATGCTTTTGAATTGTGGTGCTGGAGAAGACTCTTGAGAGTCCCCTGGACTGCAAGGAGATCAAACCTATCCATTCTGAAGGAAGTCTATCCTGAGTGCTCACTGGAAGGACAGATCCTGAAGCTGAGGCTTCAATATTTTGGCCATCTCATGAGAAGAGAAAACTCCCTGGAAAAGCCCCTGATGTTGAGAAAGACTGAAGGCAAGAGGAGAAGGAGATGACAGAGGATGAGATAGCTGGACAGTGTCATAGAAGCTACCAACATAAATTTGATCAAATTCTGGGAGGCAGTGGAAGACAGGAGGGGCTGGCGTGCTCTGGTCCGTGGGGTCACAGAGTCAGACATGACTTAACAACTAAAAACAACAAGTCTATTAATGGATTATCTTCAAACATCTCCTTAATGTAATCACTTCAGATTATGTGTTACCTCAAAGCTTATTACTTTCAATCACTTGTTACTATCCATCAATAAAAATGACTTATTACTGTCACTTTTTAATATGCTGCTGCCTCCTTGATCTCATGCAAATTTAAAAAGCATTTATGAGCCCCCCTTTTTAATAATAGTGTGTATTTTTGATCACTCTGTTATTTAATTTCTATGCTTTTTCTCTTCTTGTTTCTTTGTATTTTCCTTAATTTTAATCTTGCAGCAATGACAGGTTATGATCTGAATTTACTTCAGTCTTGAGATAAGTGTTTACCAATTTAACATTGTTTCAGTACTTCTGATTCATATAATACGTTCTGTTTGCTTCCTTACAGTATTTTTGTCCGTGTCTTTTTTCAAGTTCCTCCATTTTGGCCTTATGTTTGTAAAATAATCATGTCACAGTGTAATATGTCATGTGTTGTTGTTCATCTGAGGTTATGTTTACCTGCTTTTCAGGCCTGCTAAGGACAATGTGATTTTTATTATGTCCAGATACATAAAACCATAGAATTCAAAGAGGGTGTACTTTCTTTTTCACATGACTGTTTTTAGCAGATGTGAGATACCTGGTGGTGGTGCTTAGCAAGGTTTGTCCACCGGTTGACCCCTCTGTCATAGACACAGACATGCCATTTATTTTGAGATTTTGGATGTTGGGTGCATTTGTCTTTGGCTTTAATGTAAAACTACTTTTAGAGCCCAGCCAGCCTGTATGGGAATTAGATTGAAGAGAAAATATATTGCCAACTGTAGATCATTATCCAGAAGCAGTGTGTTGGGAAATACCGAGGCTGGTCATCCTTCAACTAAGCAATGTAAGGGTGAAAGGAAATGTGATGGCAGCAGATCGGTATGTCAGGATTTGGTCACCAGACAACTGAGTAGGAGAAAATTACAGCACAGCTTGAGAGATTTCTTCCCTGTCTGTGCTCCTCACTACATCTCACCCCTGCCATGAAAACCCTGAAGAAGAACATAAGAGAAAATGCCCTGATGTAATTACTACGGTAATTATGCAGTAATATGTTCTTTTTTTTTTAAATCTCGTCCTGAGTATGTTAGCCTCTTTGAGTTTGCCTAGGAGAAGGAAAGTGGGATAGAAATGATATAAAATCAGATAAAGTGAATCATGATGAAACAGAGAAGTTGGGATTTCTTACACTTCATAGAATACCTCTGAAAGCAGTTATCAGTGAAAGAGGGTGATCAGGTGTGAAGTAGCCTTCAATATGTTCAAAATGAGCATTCGGCAGTCTATTTAAAGGGGATATTTCCCCCATATGATCACCCAGTAAATCTGTCCTCTTATCTGTAGAAGTGAGAATTGTAACTCCTATCTCCTTTTTCCTTCCAAAGCCATCCTACATATTCTGAGGTATATGTGTCCCAATGTCTTCAAGCAGTGTTGACTAGAGCAAATGATTTGTAAATCATCTCCCCAAATGTATTACTTGTGCTGATGCCTTTGGGGATACTAGGCACCCACCACTAGGTGGCTAAACCACATTTTTGTTGTGATATGCCACTGAGCCACGTCTGACTTAGAGTGACTTTAATAGGATTTTCAATTATTAGATGTTCAAGGAGTGGTTTTACAATTGCCACCCATCCCTCCCCGCAGTGAGCTTCCATAGTCCAATGTAGAAGAACATTAGAATCAAAGTGTTAAAAAAATGCTGCTTTTTTCCCATGAATAATAAAAAAGGAGCTGGAGACGAAGGGGAGCAGGAGCAGGACTGTGCCCTGCCAGATAACAGTGGAAGATCAGATAGCCACAACATGCAATGTACACTGTAGGCACAGAAATTCTCAGAATATTCAAAGTCCTTAACCTGGGTCTCGAGTTTAAGCAATCTGTATATTGGTAAACTGCATGGCTACTGCTTTTTTTTCTATAAATGGACATTCCCATGAGTTTTTACTACAAAATTGGGGGTGGGGGGGAGAGAGAACCAAAACAGATTTAGGGATGAATATGAAATCTGGGATTTCCAAATAAACTCAAGTGCAACAACAACAACAACAACAACAACAACAACAACAACAACAACAACAACAACAACAACAACAACAACAACAACAACCATCATGTGCCATCAAGTCAATACTGACTTAGGAGAACCCTTTCCAGGGCTTTCCAGGTAGAGAATACTCAGAAGCTGTGCTTTAAAATCAAAATCCTTATTTTTTTTCCTGTTGCAAATACTAACTTGTGTCCACATTAATTTATTTATTTTGAAGAATCTTTTAGCTCTATCTAATTGGCTACTCCTCATTATATTTTTCTATTTGAGAAGTTCAAAGTCAAGTTGTTATGTTGTGTTTTTTTAAAAAAACCCAGATTTAGATTATTTGAACCAAGTGTATTTATAATTAACAAAATAAGCATGGTTTCATTTATCCTTTAAACTCTGATCCTCGCTATCTTGATGTGTATAGGAAACTCTGAAGGCCTGCTGTATAGCATTTGATAAAGTAAAAATATCAAGTGCTACTTCTATCTTATATGAAAACCCTTCTCTTATGGCATCAACAGATGTCTCGTCCCCCAAAGCCTTTGGTGATCAAGAGGGAGGGAACATTGTTGTGCGTTGCAAATGGTTGTATTTGAACTTAATTAGCTTTCAACAGAACACCTCCTTTTTAGTGGAGTAATTCAGTAAGGAGTAGAAAAGGTGAACACATTAGGGGCTGTATAGGGTGATTTCATAATTCAGCATTCTTATGTCCAGGGAACATAAGAATGGATCGAAAGGTCTGCTGGTGCCCGGTGGTAATAGCTGGCAGCACTTTAAAGTAACTCAAAATGACACTGAAGAAGCGTCTTATCAGCAACTTGGTACAGATAATGTGTATACTGACTTTGTAACTTGGAGCAAATCACTGCCAAGCTTTGCCCCATTTGCTTTATGCTGGCAATAAGATTTTGCCCACTAACATTCTTTTGCCATATCCCAGCTTCTAATTAATTAATAATCAAGTAGATTACAACTTATGGCCAGTCTTCCTAGGTTATTCTACATATACAGTATTCAGAAGTATTCCTTTTTCTAGGAGTGCTCTGGGACCCCAAGAATGACTCTTTTCCAAGGAAGCACCGTGGGGAATGAATTGAGTTAATCAACCTCTTGGTTGGCAGCCAGGTATGCAACTCACTGAGATATCCAACCAGCTCAGATTGTAGTTCAACACTACAGAACCATAGTCAGAGGCCTATTCTCAAAAGCCACACAACAAAATTCAGAAAAAAATGTATGATGTTCTGCAGTACAGGAGCATATACAGGCAACGTCCAGGGCTAAAAAGCTGTGTTCATGAGCTTTGTCTTCACATGTTCTATCCCCAATGAGCTCACCATTGATAACGGAAGAATCTGTGCAAGCAGGAATCTAGATTCATTTTTGTCTTCTGATCAGACAGGTGACAATATCGCTTAGTCTCTGAATGGGGTCGATCGTGCTAGAATTGATTTGAATCGGGGCCAGTATCTTGTACCAAACTTAAATATCACTAGCAGCAAATGTATCTGAAGCATCTCAAGGAATGGGCTACTGTTCATGAAAATGTGTGTATAAAAGTCCCTGTGAGTTTTTAAGGTGCCACAAATGGGCTAACACCCTGGAGATTAGTAGCAAAATATTCATGGTATATCACCGTTCTCTTTTCTTATTTCCACACAGATTAAAATTAGGATGGCATCTTGCTAACAGCAGTAGAATTATGGCTATAGATATTTATAGTAAGTTGCTGAATAAATTATACTAGTCCAAATTCATTGTATAGAAGTGTGTGTGTGTGTGTGTGTGTGTGTGTGAGAGAGAGAGAGAGAGAGAGAGAAAGAGAAAGAGAGATGCTGTTCTGGACAATGAGTTTAACTTATAATTATAGATTTCTATTATGGTGTACAAAATGTATGGATAATAAATCATATAATACACAAATACTACATCATTATATGACATACAAAGAACACATCACTCTCTGGCATAACATGATAAATAGACAGAATAGACAGACAGATCAATTCAACAGTGTACCTGACCTCTAGCAGTATATGGGTTATATATTAGTGGAATGAGGGGTTTCTTCCCCTCCTATTCCTGATGAAGCACTCCGGAGCTCCAAAAATTTCCTCTGGAGGGTATTTCAGCCCCCCTGAAGCAAGTTTTAGGGTACATCCAGAAGCTGGGTGAAACAGCTAGAATCCTGCAAAAGTACACTGTGCTGAAGAATATATAAATGTATAATTAGGCCAATCTGTTTTAGCAAATTATTTATACAGAATTAATTAAATTGTAAAAGTCATTGTTTTGACTGTTGTTCATAAGTGCATAGTCTTTGAATGCAGTTTATGCACAATTTCATATTTACGAAAAGACTAGTCCCAGCAAGATATTTTCTGTAAATTTCTGACATTTGCTATCCAGTCCACTCAATTAAATCTACCAACTCCCTTTTTTATTTATACATATTTTGTTGATTTAGTTGGATGTTTCTGATGATTTATTAATACATAATGATTCTCCACAAAGTAAGATGATATCGCAAAGTAAGATATCTTGACTACTTGGTCCTAGCTAGAATGTAGCCACTGAATCAATGTGGCTTACACTAGTGCAATCTTGATTCCTATTCATTTAGTGAATTTACAACAATTGGAAATAGGCCAGCTGAGTGTTTTTTGTTTTGTTTTGTTTTACTATAACTCAGTTGTAGCAGACAACTTGTACAAGGAGAAATCATTGCTGAAATATTTCATTTAGGGCTTTATTTAACCAATTTGTCTTTTCTTATTGATCATTTTGGCTCTTTTATCAGTCAAGTCAGGAGAAGGATGGGATGGAGGTTTCAATAATTGTGAGTGGGGGAGGTATTTTCCATGTCATGCATAATTATGCATTAAAAAGTTACTTATTCAGAATATACTGAATACACCAAAAGTACCTTTTCCTAACTCATTGTGAGGACTATCTTATAATATTCCTGCCAGTCACCATTCAACAGAAGTGCCGTATTTACCTGGAATCCCATGGGAGTTCCTCTCTAAAGGCCATGTTCAGGATTGCAGCCCAGGGCAATATAAACATATAAATCTTGATAGAAGATAAAAACAGAAATCCATTTAAATATAATGCAGTTGCTTCATTTAGAAGAAAAAAACCATGCAGACATTAATTACTGAAATCCATGAACTATGTTATATTTTTTAAAGGGAAGATTAATCCCATGAAAATGATTATCTTTCCTAAGTTAATTTTATAGAATAAACCCATTTATATTTGTCAAAATGTTCTGCAAGAGAAGCAAATATTATTACACAAGTTTATTTCAATGAAAAACAAACCTGCAGTAGGTAACAGGATTATATATGATTAAGGGAGAAAGGTTTAAGTATATTGAATGTGACTGGTATTTGTATCCTAATTGATTAGTGTGGCTTCAGAAATGGCTGGAAGAAGTAAATGTAAATTATTACTGCTTGGCTGAACAAGATTGCACAAAATAGCACTTAAGGACCCTTACTCGGCTAATTAAAACGACAAGAAACAAATATTATTATGGTAGCAATTGCATAGTCAATATCATTTTATATGACTGAGATAGATATAGGGAAGCCTTAGCACTTGCCAGATCCACAACTGGCTCCAATGTTGTGCATATTTTTGTTAAATCAAGATGAAATTTTATGCTGCAGTGCTTTACAAATCTATCCAAAAGTAGAGACTGAAATTAACATTTCGGTTTTAAATTGATTCACTAATTAAGTGATTTCTGGAGAAAATGGCATGTAGGACCAGCTCAATTAAAATTTTATATAAACTTAGGTCACTATATTGAAGGTTAGAAATTACTGGAACATGAATGGCCCATTCAGGTGAAATTGTGTCGGCACCATTTTCTCAACTTCCTCCTCCACCAGCCTTCAGAATTGTTGGGTTTTTTGTTTGTTTGTTGTTGTTGTTTTGAGGCATGAGATGACTGAGATTCAGTCACCACTCTTAGTCACTACAGTCCAAATGAAGAGTACCTGTCCAGTTCTGTATAGCAAGGGTGCTAACTGTGACATCAGCAGAAGCAACATGCTACAGAAGAGGTGGAAGCATGCAAAAGAAGAAGAAGGTGAGGGCCCAGGCTGTTGAGAGTGCTGTTGAACCTCTTGTTCTCTCTACCTGACTAGAATCATGGAAACAGCGGATGGAAGAGAAGACAGTGCGAGAGGAAGACAAAAAGACTCTTAAGGAGAGGAGGAATAAGGAGAATATGTTAATGGACAAAATTAATAAATCACCAGGGTGATTTATTCCATAGGGGAATGCATTGCTAGGGTTGTTGGAGTTTTTTACTTTGACAACTTGATTCCTCAAGTCACCAGATTTCTTGCATGGGGTAATTTTTCCTAACAGAGAAAGACAAGGTATGGGTCAGGAAGCATTTACCATTGGGAGAAGCTTACCCATCTGCATTATACATGAGTTATGAATTATACTCATGTAAATGACAATTTAATATAAACTAAATGGTTAAAGGGACGTGGTGGCACTGTGGGCTAAACCGCAGAAGCCTGTGCTGCAAGGTCAGAAGACCAGAAGTCGTAAGATCGAATCCACGCGACGGAGTGAGTGCCCATCGCTTGTCCCAGCTCCCGCCAACCTAGCGGTTCGAAAGCATGCAAATGCAAGTAGATAAATAGGGACCACCTTGGTGGGAAGGTAACAGCGTTCCGTGTCTAAGTCGCACTGGCCATGTGACCATGGAAGATTGTCTTCGGACAAAACGCTGGCTCTATGGCTTGGAAACGGGGATGAGCACCGCCCCCTCGAGTCGAACACGACTGGACAAAAATTGTCAAGGGCAACCTTTAACCTTTATCTAAATGGTTAAAAACACGTCCCCTTCAACTTAAATATTAACTAATCAAATTTTGGAGCTTATAAACATTTGATTCCATTGTCTGATCATAAACTGTTACTTAGGTAAATGTAAAAGTTCCCCTTGACAAATGTCTAGTCGTGTCTGACTCTAGGGGGTGGTGCTCATCCCCGTTGAAGACGCCGGCCACAGAGACTGGTGAAACATCAGGAAGAACAACCTTCAGAACATGGCCAAAGAGCCCGAAAAACCCACAACAACCATAGAGCCTGTGTTTGTCCATAGACAGTTTCAGTGGTCACGTGGCCAGCGTGACTAGACATGGAACGCCGTTACCTTCCCACCGAGGTGGTACCTATTTATCTACTTGCATTTTGCATGCTTTCGAATTGCTAGGTTGGCAGGAGCTGGGAGAAGTGACGAGAGCTCACTCCGTCTCATGGATTCAATCTTATGACTGCTGGTCTTCTGACCTTGCAGCACAGAGGCTTTTGTGGTTTAACCCTCAGTGCCACCGCATCCCTCTAAAAACTGTTAAATCATTTTTAATTGATTTCTACTGATTCTTCCATCTCTTTCTGGGAGTAAGTCCTCTTCATGTATCACAGGACATTTCCTAATAGTAAACAAGTGCCATCAAGTCAATTTGGACTTATGGTGATCTTTTTCAAGATTTTCCAGGCAGAGAATACTCAGAAGTGGTTTCTTCAGTGGGCACCCT
This sequence comes from Pogona vitticeps, assembly GCF_051106095.1. NCBI lineage: Eukaryota > Metazoa > Chordata > Lepidosauria > Squamata > Agamidae > Pogona > Pogona vitticeps. The sequence goes on from NC_135786.1 coordinate 80,666,956, forward strand.
GGGACGGTACAGCTTGCCCAAGACCACACAGCCTGGCTCTACTTGCAGGAGGCACAGTAAAGTGCAATGTTAGATTACCTGCTCCAAGTATGACAAGATTAAACCAAAACAGTTTCTTTATGAGTGCCTCAGAATGGCACTTGACCTATGGGTGTAGACACACAACCAAACACATTCACTGGCTGAAATCCTTTGCATGACAAAGATGTAACTTTCATTCTTTTCTAGCCAGAAAGTAAAGAACCCCCACTGATATAGTTGAATATACACAGCAAGCCAGTGGAGCACACACCCAACCATCATTCTTGGCAACTCTTTTACTTACCAACTAGGAAGGAGTAAAAGCTGTGCCGCTACACAAAGCAACAGGATTTCAGCTAATAAGTTGATTCAATATCATTGTATTACAACCTGATAATTTCATTTATTAGAAAGGTTTACATTGTCCAGTTTTAATCAGGTATCGATGAATCAGTGACACATTCATTGAATCCATGACGGATGGATGTGATTCCATTCCATTCCATTCCTTTCCTTCCTTCCTTCCTTCCTTCCTTCCTTCCTTCCTTCCTTCCTTCCTTTCCCTCTCTTTTACTTTTTATTTTTTACAGTATTTTTTGTCTGTGTTTTGTTTTATATTGTCCTATGATACAAGTCTGACTGTAGGTAACTTAGTAAAAAAAAACTCTTGGTGTAGTTCAGTCTCACATCTGTGAAAATAAAATGCAGGGTGGGGAGAATAAACACTTGCGAAGGAGATAACTTTGCACTGAGTGACGGTATAACTTCAGCCCATCCAACCACATACAGTAGCTGCTGATACCGTTCTTCAGTCAGAGAAAACTGGAACCCTTGCGCATAGCCTCAGATCCGTTAATCACTGGAAATGTGTAGAAGAGAATGCCAGGACTAAATTTTGTGGGTTGTGACATAACTCCAGACTTTTCAGCAGGAATTTTATCTTCTTGAACTTTTTGCAATTTTCAGCACATCCTCATATGCAAGTGTGTTTAGACCATGGGAAGCTCACAGGATGTATCCATCCCATTTCTGTTTGCTAGAGATAGGGTTTGCCAGTCCTGTGTTTTAACCCTACCAAAAAAAATGAGACTGTTATGCTGACCTGCATAAAGGCTTGTTCTGGATAAATAACAGTTCCTTGCATAGCGAAGGTCCTGCAGGTGGAAATTTCTTCTATTTGATGCTGAAATTTACTGATTTTCTGGTGTCTTTTCAACTACAAAGCGCAAGTGTCTAAATATCCTGATGTCTATAGTTTTAACCTCTCCAGACCTTTTGCCTCTGCTTTGCTCACTTCCATTTCTCCCTTTCTGCCTCTGCCTCTTCAGCAACTTCAGGGATGAGCGATTGTTACCACATTCAGAATGCTGACCTTGGATGTTTATGTGGTATAAGCTAACACAAAAGTTGAGTTAGAGAAATAACATTCTGGAAACACAGTTAACTTTTTCTTTTTCTTGTTCTCCCCCCCCCCCCCCCAATATTCTTTTACAGTTTTGCTGGCAAGTTTGGTCTGTTCTTAAAACTGTGAAAACCAACTGTACTAACCAGATAATACAATGAGTAAAAAAAAGAATAAACAACAACAAATCAATACTTTTTACAGGTCAGTCCTGTCCTGTAGTGGAGCACTATTCAACAAAGCAAACTCTGGAGTCTTTCCATGCATCCATTATGCTATGGCGAATTTATGTATTTTGATCTAGATCTCTCACTGCTACCCTCTTGACACATCTAGACTCAGAAGCAAATTGAAAAAATAATAGCCAGCAAAATTGCACTCGAAAGAATAAAGCCAGTTTCTTTCAAAATAAATAGCACTCATTTACTGGCCCTTGCAGGCCAAAGTTGATGTTAGGGCAGCAGGTCCACCAATAGCAGAAAACAGGTCATTGCTGAATGTCTGTAAAGCTGCAATAAGGGGGAGATGGGGGAGAATTTCTAACAGGATTAGAGGATGGGAACACTGCCTGCTATTTGTCCTGGGAAATCCCCTCCTCTTGTCTACATTTCTTTTAATTGAGCTGTAAGGCTGGGGGGGGGGTAAAATATCTGCTTGAACTTATTATAATTGCACAAGAGTATAGTGATATTATTGTGCAGCAGATTAACATCCTACAAGGCAATTCTAAAAACTGGGGAAACACAAACAAAAATTATAACTTTGAAACTAGACTTTGGATCAGAACCAAATTTGGTACAAGTCTAGCAAACTGTTGGCTCTTGCTGTGTGCCAAATATGGGAAAGTTTAGGGGTTTTGAGTTACAGTTTTTTAATTGTAAAACTGTTTTATCCCCCATGCGGAAACTAGCAATCTTACATGTTCCCAGATTTAAAACAGATCAAATAAATTAAAAAGGCCAATCCTGCTTATCTCAAAAGAGAATGGTTGACCCCACACACTTATTTTAATTTGGAAGGAATCCAGGTTGCAGTGTTGAAATACTGATCCTCAAAAAATCCTTTCAAAAAGAAAAAACAACCACTTTGTTACAAGATTCAGCATGCATGGAACAGGCTTATCAACAAGAGTGTTACAAAGTAGATGCATTGTTGCAGCTTCATGGCTCTGGAAGGGAGATGTTTGAAGGGCAATGAAAGGTCACACAATTAAAAAACAGGTTTTATCTGAAGAGTTTTAAAAGCAGGTCTGGTTTAAATAAAGTAACAGAAGTTCTTCTGATCTAGTAGCTACCCTTGGTACGGTCAGATCATGGAAATGGCATGTGTTTGAGCACATCAGAATTTTCCCCGTCTTTCAGGGAATCATTCTAGCCTGCCCATAAAAAATAGCCCTACAGTTTGACCAAAAAGGTCCAGTTTGGGCACAGATCAAGGTCAGGCTGGAGTGCAACTCATTGCATCATTGCAGGGAAATACATCACACTAGACTGTTCCACAAACAGTCCAAAATGCAATTTATGTACCTGTGTGATCATACCCTTAGGTTATTAGGTTAATAATCACTACTAAATGAATTAAGGCATTTTATTTTACATCTTGAGCAAAATCTTCCTGTGAAATACCATTAAGTGTGGCCACACAAGTGGATTTCACAACGTGCTTTCTGTCTGTCATGCACCTGTCATGTTATTCATTGTACAACCAAAGGATGACTGGCAGGAAATGGACAACTGGCAAAATGCCTCACACTGCCTGCACAATTACTCTTATTTACTGTTAACATGGTAGCATAATCCAGTAGGATTCTGGCCCTTGCGATTTGTTGTTTTTAAGGATAAGTAAGCAGTTTGCCATTTCATTTTGTGTGGTTTGTTGTTATTGTTACTTTTTGAAGGAAAGAGCACATGATGAAGGCAAGCAATAGAGGCAGGAAAATTGGAGATCACTTTTTTAACAAGAAGAAAGGATGAAAGATGATCTAGTTTTCTTTATTTTGACTTTTTATAGCTCAAATTTACCATCATCATCATCATCATCATAAATTTTATTATCAGTGACCAGGAAGAAAAAAATACATTATTTAGATAAAATCACATAATATACCTGAAATGCATCTTCTCCTTCTTATCAAATTATACCATCACATCTAATATAAAAGCTGTTGTAAAAAATAATCATGTGCTGTCAAGTCAATTCTGACTTATGGTGACCTTTTTTCAGGGTTTTCCAGGCAGAGAGTACTCAGCTGTGGTTTACCCTTCCCTTCTTCTGGGGTGCCCTGGGACTGTGCAGTTTGCCTGAGGCCACACAGGCTGGTTCTTCTCCCTAGAGGCCCAGTGGGGAATTGAATTCCCAAACTCTGGCTCTGCAGCCAGATACTTAAACCACTGGGCTATCCAGTCACAAAGCTGTTGTGGAGGGCTTTATTTTAATCGAGTCATAGCCATTTCCTCTCTTTGAGGTGTCTTGGGGAGACTGCAGCCCTGTGAGGGAGGACAAGGTTGAGAACAGAATGCTTAGCACTCTAAACATTTCCTAGGAGTCTGTGAATGCTATAATTATTAAAATGGAACAAATTTGATAATGTCCTTGTAAACACATTTCCTCTATTTTGAATACTTCCCTGGGCCAACAACATACTATGCTGTGCAGACTTCCATAGCCCCTGTTTACTCTGCACAGTTTATTTTCTCACATGTTCACCTCTCAGGATAAATGCTCTTATCTGTGGCATGCATGTGTGCAGTTACATTTATTCCCAGGTACCATTACTTCTCCTGTTGCATTCCCTATTGTTCAGTGACTGAAAAGTAAGAAGAAAAGCATTTTGTTCACATTACCCTCAATAAATGGGTTTAACCACAATACAAATCTCATAATTCACCTCCCCAGTCCCAGTGGTTACAGGACAAATCCACTAGATTTAGTAGTAAGCCTTAAATACAGCTCGATTGACAGATGTAGGAAAAGTTAGGGTTCTGCAATCCTTTACTTTTATTGGAGTTTTCCTGTTGCTATGGTTTCAAATATTTAATTGAAACATTTTTTTTCCTAGCATGGTATGGATAATGAGTTTTATAAATGCTTCCTCTTGTAGTATTAACAACTTGTCTGCAGCCCTGAAGTGAAATTCTGACAGGGGGAAGGAAATAGAAGAGGAAAAATCATCTAGGTTAGTGTATTGTGTGTGTGTGTTATACATGTGCAGATGTGTGTGTCTGTGCGTGTGTAATACATACACGCAAATCTATATCTATATCTGTCTATAAACTGGCAAAACAATCCATTCTTTCGATTTACAATTTGGAATAGTTGATGGTTTAGTTTAGTTTAGTTTAGTTTTAATTCTCATTTATCCCAGAAATGGCACTCATAGTGACTTGATATATTAAAATTGAAAAAAAGCACACACACCCAAATATAATTAAAAACTAAAGACAGATTAAAAACCCAAGTATAAACACACTTCTATAAAACAACGGCCACTCCTGCCCAGGGAGCGACAAGCCTAGCTATTTTGTGGAGACTTCCATTGCCTGACAAAAGAACGCCGCCAGGAGGCCAAAAACATTTGTGGTACTGAGACAAGGCTGACCCCTGAGGTTTTCAAAGTCTGTGTAGGCTCATATTGGAGAAAATAGCAGTTTAAATGGGGGCTGGGACATCTTCATTATGTTGGAGGTGGAGGGGATAGACTATGGGACTTGTAGAGAGAGTAGAAAAAGGAGACGTTCTCTGTGTGCTGCATGGGCATGCAAAATCATTGGTAATCTCCCCCCCCCACCCCCCCGGTGGATAAAAAAGAAGTCCTTTTCATGGAACATATTATTTACCTACTGAATGAAGTGACACAGAAAACGGTGATCAGTTGAAAGGTCTTCTGGCATAGTGAAACCCTGAAGTACTGAGGAAGCAAGATGAATACCATTGTATTACAGATTATTTATGTTTTACCTTATGCATCATCCAAAAATGTATGCCTTAGTAGAACCAATGTGATGTAGTGGACAGTGACGGACTAGGACTCAGGAGATGGGGGTTCAAATCCTTGGTCAGCAGTGGAAACTCACTGCTTAAAGATCTCACACACTTTGAAAACCCTATTAGGGTTGCTATATGTCAGATATAAATAAAAAGCACATAGGAACTTAAAATGTGGAATTTATGGATGTCACAGAGCCTAGGTGCTACCTTTTACAAGTGTCAACAGTAGCAGTGCTTGTAAAAGTTATTTTTGGGGGTGCAGCTACCAGAATGCTTTAGGCAATCTGACTGTGCTGGCTGGGGAAACCTGGTAGTCCAAACTGTGATTTTTCTGGGTTTGGACAATACCTGTAACATGTTACCTTTCAGAGTAATGAAGGCATAATTATACTGTCCAAAATCTTCTTGCATAGTTAATCTGACATAACTTATTGCCAACAGAATGAAGTGACATAAAATATGGTGATCATTGTTGAAACATCTTTGACTATAGTATAGGTTGTTGTGGCTTTTTCGGGCTCTTTGGCCATGTTCTGAATGTTGTTCTTCCTAACATTTCACCAGTCTCTGGCTGGTTGTTCTTCCTAACATTTCACCAGTCTCTGTGGCCGGCACCATCAGAGGACAGGAGTCAGAACTCTGTCTGTGGCCACAACCCACAACAATCATCAGGTCCTGGCCATGAAAGCCTTCAGGAATACATATAAACCTATAGTACATAAGAAGTAAAGTATACAAACATTGTACATTAAGAAATCACTGTAGCCATTGCCTGTTGCATGTGGAGTTGTATGACACAATACCCAACAAATAATATCTATAGTGCTTTCTTAACTTAAGGCAATTCACCTTTAAAAGGTACACTACAGTGGACCCTTGACTTACAGACGGCTTGACTTACAGACTTTTTGAGTTACATACTTCTCTGGCCACAAAATTTAGGTTTGACTTGCAGACTGAGATTTGACTTACAGACCAGAAAAAACCCAAAATGCAACAAAAACGGCCTGTTACGGGATTAATCGGTTTTCAATGCACTGTAGGTCAATGGAGACTTGACTTACAGACTTTTTGACTTGAGAACCGCCTTCCAATACGGATTAAGTTCTCAAGTCAAGACCCCACTATATTAGCATTATGGCAGTATTAGAGGATTCAACATTTTTGAAAATAGCGTAACTACTGATAATCTAGTTGTATCTGTTTTTAGCTAATGAATTAACATGTACTAGTTACATTAAAGAGTTTAGGAGGATTTGGGGCCATATTTGACCATGATTCTTTTTATAAAATCTGTTTTTTATTACTAATTTTTAAATCCTGAGAAAGTAATTTGTCATAATGTGTTACTCTTAGAATAATATGTAACTTGTACTGGAAAATATGTTACTTTTCAAAACCAAAGTTGTAGTCTGTAAGATGTCAGTGTTCTCTGTGGTATACACAGGTTTCATGTGACTATATGGGGTACCTATGCAGGGACGTTTAAATTTGCTTTTTCCACATGGAGCACTGCTACTACCAAAGAGCTTTTAAGTGTACACACATAAGAGGCACAACATGTATTTCAGCTTTTGTGACAGGGGTGGGGACTGTATGGCCCTCCAGATGTTGGTGGACTACTCCCATCTGCCCTGGCCAGCACAGGAGCTAAGGTCTGACACCTAGAGGACCAAACTTTTCTCAGTCCTGCCTTAGAAATCAGTCTCCAGTGCTATTTTCCTAGGTTTTTTTATTATTTTTGAGTAATTTGGACAGACATGTTGGTAAATGAAGGGTTTTCATATGCTAAGGTTTAAAATGAAGTCTAATTATCTTAGGATAGTTAACCCTCAGACATCTTCCCAAGCAGATTAATCACTCTCAATGTTGTATCACAAAGTGATTCCTCTTGAAAAAAATGCCTATTTTTTTCAGTATGGCAGACAGGTACTATTTGTCTTCAGAGGGGACATGGCTTTAGGAAAGTGGAAATATATAGAAGGTCATTTGAGTTAGAAGCAATTGCAAGTATCAGTGACAGAATTTGCTGTTTTTAGAAAGAAGACTATCTCCATTTCAGAATATGTTCTCAAACAGACAAATGTTCAGTGAACAAGGAATGGATCCTATGACAGTCAGAGGCACCCCGTCTGTCTAGGCTCTTGTCTGAATACCCATCTCTCATCTGCCACCAGAAATCCCATCAAAAATAAAAACCAGAAACTCGGCTCAGTTTAAGTCAGCGATGACAAGCTGGCCATCCAATTAAGAGGGAAGGGAGTAAACAGAATCTGTGATCAAGGACAAGGTGAGATCTAAAGCCAGAAGGTCTTGAGGAACAGCATTCAGGAAATAGTCATACATGAAAGAGAGAAGGAGAAAAGTAAAGAAAACATAGCCAGGAGTTAAGCGTAATGAGCAAGGCAAACACCCTTATCAACAGTAGCAAGCAGAAAAGCTGTCTGAACCATTAAACATATCCTAGGTGACAGAGGTGTAATTCCAGATTTCTCCAGTGGTGGGGAAGGAAGGCGAGAGGGAGGGAGGGAAAAAAGCAGGATGAAGATTCTACACACAATTCTGAGGATTGCTTTGGGGTATGTTATACATTATGCTGCAACATCAGAAACATATTTCAAGAGCATTTTTTCGTGTGGTAATGTTTGTCAGGCCTCACAATATAGCTGGATCTGTATAGCTACTCCTGAGGAGTAATCACATGAGGTCTGAAACAGGGTGATCCCTTATTAAATGGTGTTTTTGATTGCTTCTTGATCATAAGCCTTGGGCACAACAACAAATTCCCCTCCTCACATTTTAATCAGCAGCTGAATTACATCTGAATATGAATGGGTATGTTCTGTCAGTAAGAAGAAAGAAAGAGGGAAAGAAAGCCTGGAGACAAGCCAGCTGCATGCAAGACAGAGCTCAGAAATATATATATATATATATATATTTAACTATAAGCTTTGAAACCTCCCCACCATGCTGGCTGGGAGATTCCAGGAGAAATAGACTCAGAGATGCCATTTCCAAGTTCTGCGTAAAGGTACCAGCACATATGTTGAACAACAAGCGCAAATGATGTTCACAGCATTGCCAGTTGTGAGGGTTTATACTACAGTTCAGTTGAAGGGACTGTATCTTTGAATAAATTGACACAGAGGCTTGTGAAGGGAGCAGAAAGACTGGAAGAGTCTTTGCTTTTTTAATCCAACCAAATTGTGTTAACACTGGAATATCGCAGCGGATCAGGTCTGAGAATATCTCATGCAACTGAGGGCAAGGCAGAGGTTGGAGGCAAGTGAGCACCTCTGCTGTTGGCAAAATTGGAATAATAACAGTAAGAATGAATCTTACTGGAGGCTATATCCAAGCTATTGCTGTCATTCTCTTTTTTGAAGGAGGGGCACAATGGCCTGCTTTGGCTAGCAGACTTCCTTTTTTCTAGAAGCCTTCACTTTTCTCCAGCCTTTGCTATTACTCTGTTCACCGTCTGCTGGTGACTTGACCTGTGTATTTCTTCTGCATCAAAGACACCTGGGTTTCCTCTTCTGCTGAGTGTGACATGGAGCCAAGTCTACCAAACAGGCTTATGGTGCCCCCTATTTGCTCTGACTGTTACCTTCCACTGTTGACCAAGCCATCCTAGATTGTAGACTCTCTCCTTGCATGTGTTGGTGACACTTTCCATCATTACACGGTGACACCGTCATTCTCAAGGCCTTTCTCAACAGGGGTTTAATGATGAGATGATTGTAAAAATCATCTCATTGGAAAAGAGAGAAGCTCCATGTAAATTCTTCATAAGGCTAAAAGTCTCCTTATGCAAAGTAGGAAAGGAGCAAAATCAGAAGAATGCATGATGTCTGTCAAATTAAATTTCTAAGAGAAATTAGCCTTTTGAGATCAGCCAAACTATCTTTCTTCTTATGAAGCTCTTATAGCTGCTGACAGTAGCTTCTTCACAGCTGGATTTTGTGGGCCTTTTCCTACATTCGTTTATGCCATTGTAATTTAGGAGCAGCCCACTTTAGCTGAGTGGAGCTCAACTGGGAGGATAATCAGGCCTTCTGATTTTTCTGAAAGGTTATCATTGGGTTCAGTCCCAAATGTCATAATCTTCATTTCTCCTAGGTAATGCTGTCATATAATTAATAAACCTGTTATAAATGATCTTCCACTAATTAGGAGATGTACTCATTCTCCAAGTAATTAGAGAATGACTCTGACATTTGTACTTAACTAAACTGTCAAAATTTCTTTCTCCATTTTTAATATTGAATTGGTCCCCCACCCCATAGTAATAATAATTATAAGACCCAGCTAAAGGCTATTTGACTAAAAATAAGACTGTGATTAGGGAAGGCATGAAAGAGCACAGGAAAGGGGCCTGAGGTGCTGACCATATATGACAGTCTGCTCAACCGTATTGGATTCAGTGGTGGCCGTCTGGCATAGACTGCTTGACAAGAAATGTCCACGTGTGCCTCATCCAGCAACTGTTTTTCTCCACAGTCATAATATCCTCCTCTATGAAGATGGCCATGCTGTGGTTGCTGACTTCGGAGGTAAGCGTTTGGGGATTAAAGGGAGTCGCAGCATGTTTTTCAGATTTGGTTTTCCATCCGCTAGAAGAGAATCAATAGCTGAATCAATAGGTAGTTGTTGAACATGTACTGTAGACTGGTGGTAAGGCAGCCCGAATATTTCTTATCTTATGCCATTCATTCATTCATTCATTCATTCATTCATTCATTCATTCATTCATTCATTTACAATAGTCTCTGAGCAGCTCCAACTAATTTTCTTTCATAAGATAAGTAATAAAGCCCTATTTAAATTTGACTTTACTCTCTCGTGAATTGTGAAGTAAATTTTTGAAATTTTGGGTGCACTCACAAATTTTTGTTCTTCTGTGGAAGTGAGTAACTTCCATGGGTTGGGAATTATATTCTTATCCATTGGCTTCTCAGGGGTTGCACCTCCTGCTGTTACTACCACTGCTGCTGTACCTCGTTAATTTGCCATATCAGCTTAACCCCCCCCAACTTTTCCAGTAAGCAAGATGGCCACTGTCTCCTTGCCTTGTTTCAAGTTGAGTAGCACTTTTAGGAGACTTGTAAAAATGGATGAAGGGGAAGGTTAGCCGCATATTTACCAGCCTGTCCTATAACTGCTTTGCTCCCATGTGCTCTATGGTCCAGATCAAGGTCAGGTAACATTTTTGTTCTTGAGGGCAGTAAACATTGGTGGGCACAGCCTTCCCACCTTCTTTTACTCACAGATGCAAAATGGACACACAGAGCCTTCCCCCATTCAGTCTGTCACACATACATCAGAGACAAGGAGCATTATTCTCTCTGTCTCTCTCTCTCTCTTTGACCAATAGAATCCTTCAGCTGACATGACCTCTTTCCATCTCCATTTTAAAAATTATTATTTCCCATCACTCTTCCTCACATGTACACAGACACACACAGCTTACTCCCCTATGCACACCTCATCTCGGCTTATGAGGTTATGAGGTTTAAACTGCCCTTCCTGGTTCATTGAGATCCCATCTTACCTCCAGAATACATGGCTGATTGACACAGAGAACAGCAGAGCAGTGCACATTTGGGTCCAGTCCTCAGCTGTTTTCAGATGGAGATTGACAGGAGATGCCCTGTGGGTTTGCTGTCATACCATCCCACATTTCACCCTCCCTTGACCCTTGATTAGAGCAGAAAACAAACGGGGAATTCACTAAATGCTGTACCACTCAGCTCTTCCAGACCCAGGACATATTTTCCCTTTGATCTCCAATTTATTTGCATGGGGACAACTCGGAAGCATGCAGGTCAGCAATTCTCAGCTGTTTCAAGTGCCAGTAAGGTGGCAAATAGGAATGGAGGAGCCAGGTCTATGAAGGAGGGGCCTTGCAGGCCCTATGGAAGGTGGACGAGGATGATCACAGTCACTTGAATCCATCACACAATCTTCCAGCTTCATCACACAGGCAGAATATTACACCATCAGCTCTAGGAACGTAGGCAAAGGTGTGAGCAGGCTTGTAGGTGACCATTTGACAAGTCATAAGTGAATTCTATGAAAATGTGAGTCCATGGAATTCCACAGTGAATGGGCTGGTAGGAAAACGTTAGAATATTCTGTTTCTTTGCCAGCCCACTGGGTAGAAGGCATTTTCAAACCATTCTATTAATAGGGTAGTGTCCTGCTTTTCTATGCTGGCTACAAAAAGGGGGGTCTTCCCTTCCTCTATAGCCAGCAGCATGGAAGCAAGAGAAACTACTCTTTTAACTTTGTTTCTTTGTTTGTTTGTGTTGATGATATGTGAGGGCCTATATGCAAGTATGCCATTGGGTTATCAACCTGCAAGCTGGGGGATTCATGCTGCAACTCTAAGACCATGGTTGAAGTTGTCATAGTTACTCCTCCTCATTTCCCCCTTGAATCCTGTTGCCTGCTGCCCTCCCCAGATTGTGTAGGTGTGTGTCATACAAATGTGTCCAGAAAAATAAGAACAATTTAAGTGAATGAAATAGTAGCAAATGCTATTATGAGGGTGTAGCATGGTGATATGCTTGGAAGCGAATGCAAGAGCAAGAATTTTTTGATGAGAGTATAAGCTGCCACTTGCTGTCCCTGGACTCTTCTCTGATCATGGAGCAGAAGAAATGGCCATTCCAGGAAGGACTGGGGAAGAAATGTCATGGTTTGTTGGCTCCAACTTTGTCCCTGATTTTAGAAAATCAACACGTTCTGGGAACCTGATTACCTGTAGGTTTGCAGGGCAGGGGGATACATTGGTAGAAAGTAAAACCAGCCTTTTAGAAGACCAAAAATAAAAGCAGATCTTGTTCAGGCTGGATCAGGAGGGTGAAAGAAGTCAGTTCAAGATCATTGTCATGGGCCACAGCAAAAAGCAGTGTAAGACTGGACATTTGAGCCAGTATCCTACCAGGGATTTCTGCATGCACTACTAATATTGTGGAATCTCGTGAGCTATTTTGTAAGTTATATTTTGGGCAACTGGTTACACAACCAGTAACATAACCAGCTATGTAGCATACCCCTTGTCAAATACTGCAACTGGTTGCATAGTATTAGTTGTGTGTATAAAAGTCCCCAACAGAATGCTGTCCCTGATTTTGGTGATTCATGTCTGTTTGACTTTTGAATAACTGAGACATTCAAATACCAATGTCTGTGCTTTCACTGAAGCCAATTAATTAATTCATGATGTACCAAGCATACCATAATTTAACCCTTACAGGGTGACTGTATTTCTGATCCACTTGTACACAACTTACAAATATGGAACCAATCTTCATTCTTAGCTTTAAAAAATAAAGCTACTGTTCACCTGTAATGGTTGTTTACATTTTTCTCCTTGTCCACATACACTCTGTTTGTGTTCTGTTTTTTAAATCTCAGAATCCAGATTTCTGCAATCTCTGGATGAAGACAATATGACAAAACAACCTGGGGTTTGTCTTTTCTTTTTCTTGTTCTAAAAAATACAAATTGCTATCAAATGTGTGTGAAAGCCCAGACTAGAAGCAAGTAACGTGATTAGGATTTTCTTTTGCCAGAGTACATGCTATTGTATAATGATGGTGTACGCCATGTGTTTCTTTTGTGTCAGTTTTTGAGATCAACGAAGATTAGTGGGTACAAAATGTTCTCTCTGCTTTGCACTCAGAAATGAGTTTCTAGCCTGCATCAGTAATCAGCATTAGCATTTGCTACTTCTTATATTAGCTCTTGTAGTTCAGACTCATCTTGTGACTATTGATGGGTGAACCTGCTTACATTGTAATGGGCTCTGTTAGTTTTCAAGAAGAGCTCTCAGAAAAAAAAAACAAGGTTTTTCTGCTGAGAATTCTTTGAGAAGCCCTGGTGTGTGGGCACACCTGAAGCCCACCTTCTCAAGGCCAAACTGCACATTACCAATAGCCCATCCACACATGGCAAAATCTGTTTGTGTCCCAGATGTGATTTATACACACTTCTGTGGCTGCATAATTATACTGGCAAACTAAGGCTACACTTCTTTCACAGTTCTCAATCACATAAAAAAGCAAGCTGATTTTCAGGCTATGGGAAGTGTGGAACAACCAGATTTTCTCAGTTCTTACGCAATTAATTCTTTTAATCCCAGGCTATCTGTATTGTATAGTTTCATCTTCAAACACACCTTCTCAAAATAGGGAAGGGAAGTGGTCACTTGTAATATGCAGATATGGATTGCAATTAGGCCTCATCCTAGAAGCCTAGAATGTCCCGAATCTAACCATTGCTAATGATACATGGAAATTGTTGATCCCAGTATGCTCATAAAGCCTGTACTGTCTCCATCCAGTGTCACTTTCTTTGGTTTCCTTTCTTCCCAAATAAGATTTTAATAGCTTTCACTATGATAGTATCACCCCCCATTTTGGCCATATGGCCACAATAAACTGGTTGAATGGTTTCTGCACATTCTACAGCTCCGTGGATGAGCCTAAGGCCAAAGTGAATATCTGAACATTGTTTGGCAGGGATTTCAGTATCATGTTGTTTTGCTTTCACTATGCTATCACCTAAGCTCTGCTCAAAAATGGAAATGCGTGGAGACTACCAAGCAAGGATTTATTTTTTTTAAGACTAGGGCAGATAATACCCTACTGAAACTTGCCCCTCTGAATTAGCTTACTCCACAGTCAGCTGCAAAGACTGGTATGACGTCCAGGTGCTCATCACCACTTATTCCCAGCTTCTTCCAAGGCCCATTGCCTCAGCACATTGTAAGAACCTACCTCCTAGTCTCAGGTTTTGGCCCTAAAACCTCAATGAATGTTAAGAGTGTTCACCTGGCAACCCTTGCAAGAGAAGGCACAATATTCATCCATGTGTGAATGAGCATGTCGATCTATTCATCATTAAGCAGAGTTTTATACTGAAGCGTCACTTGGTTCTCTCAGACTAGAAACAGCTAAATAATGTTTTGATTTTATGCAGAAACACTAGAAGGTGCCACGTGGTAACTGATAATGAAAGACTTGGCAATTGGCTGCGAAGACTACCTTTATTATGGAAACAGCCTACTCTCTATTCTTTCCCCCCCCCCATATTAATACAATTATTTTGTTAGCATATTTCCAGAAAGCAAACAGATATAAACATGGGGAGGAGAGGTGATCCCCTGAGAAGAAACAAAACATACAGATATTGCATTATTGATGTTGTCTTGATGTGCAGAATCTACGCTGGATGGCCCCAGAAGTATTCACACAGTGTACGCGGTACACTATAAAAGCCGATGTTTTCAGCTACGCTTTGTGTCTCTGGGAACTGTTAACAGGGGAAATTCCATTTGCTCACCTCAAACCAGGTAAGATGCGTAGCAAGTTCACAGCAAGATTCCTCTTCTATCTAATGCACAATAGAATAGCTGCTTTGCAACTCAGTTTTTAGCTAAGCACTTATATGTTGTCATATCTTTAAAAAAAACATTGTGGAGTTGGGGACTTCACATAACAATGTAAAGCCAGTGTATTGCAGTCAGCTACTGCTTTCCTTGACATCAAAGCTTTCACTAGTAGAAAAGGATTGTGCAGGAAATTGAAGACCCAATGCTGACTTTTACCTTAAGTTACTTTCTCTAGTACTAAATTTATCAGATGCCTGACACATTTCAGGTTTACTGGCATTTAAATATTTTTCCCCCTACATGGATTGCTGTGAAAAACATAATCTTGAAAATGTGCTGCAAAACACTGGCAGATTTCCATTTTGTCCTCAAAACAGCTAAGCCATGGAGAGTAGTTAGAGGTATTCTGATCCTCTTCCCTGTTGTGAGCCATATTATTAGACTAGTGATTCCCAAAATTCTTGGTATCATCACAACCCATCTCCCTTTACAGTTGCACTACTCCCTTTTTTGGGGGGGAGATTTAAAATTAAAAACAAAAATCTAGTGTTTTTTTAAAAGTTTTAATGGATAAAAATATTTCTTTCATTATGAAAATCTCAGTCTTCTGCTTCCTTTGGCATTTCTTCACATCCCCTGGAAGCATGATGCTTCTAGTGTCACAAGATTTGTAGTATCATGAAAGGGCAGCAAATGATTCTTCATCTCATGCATTTCCTGTCAGGGAAAGGAACAGGAAGCTGACCATTTTCTGCCTCCTAGGCCATTTTAATTTAGGGTGTAGTTAGATGTCACAATACTCCTGTTTTTGTGTCCAATTTGGCATGCTTGAAATCAATTTAAATATAGCACTCTACATGATGTACAGTTAAACACAATTGTTTTTTGGGGGGGGTTGGCTGGGAAGGAGGGTGGAGGGTTTTTTGTCAGAAAGTGTATTTTTTTAAAACACCTACCAGAGGCTTGTTTATTTTAACTTGATTACGGATATGATTTGTTTTGAACCATTTTGGCATATGTGGATGCATCTGTCAGAATAAATTGTGTCTGTGGGGTTTGTCATGGGTTTCAGATGCTTTTAATTTTTTTCTATTGTTTCTTTTTTATCGCTGTATCACTTAAGTGCTGTTAGCTGCTGACAGCTGCCTCACTGGTGATTTATCTGATCATATCTTGCCATTCCTTTAGGATCTAGCATTAGGCCAATCTGAAATACGTTAAAAATTAAGTTCTATCTCCTTGACCAGGCTTCCTGTCCCTTTGAGAGGAGGTCTCGAGAGCCTGTATTGTGTGTTGGGCTCGCAAGACAGGTTAGGGATTCTGTTGGTGTACCACCCACCCTGCTTCGTACCAGCAGTCTCCCTGCCTGAGCTGACGGAGGTAGTCTCGGACCTGGTGTTGAGGACTCCCAGGCTGTTGGTGCTGGGGGACCTCAACATTCATGCCGAGGCTCCCTTGACTGGGGCGGCTCAGAAATTCATGGCCACCATGACAACCATGGGGCTGTCTCAATGTGTCATCAGCCCAACGCATGAGAAGGGCCATACCTTGGACCTGGTTTTCTCAACAGGACTGGAAGATGGTGGTTTGGATGTGGAGGGGTTGGTTGTGACCCCATTGTCATGGTCAGACCACTTCCTGGTCAAGTTTAGTCTATTAGCTTCTTCTTCCCTCTGCAAGGGTGGGGGATCTATTAAGATGATCCGCCCACGGAGACTAATGGATCCAGATGGATTCCTGAATGCTCTGGGGGATTATCCGTCTGATATGGTCGGCGCTCCTGTCGAAGCTCAGGTCACCCTATGGAATAAGGAGATGACCCGGGCTGTTGACACGATTGCACCTAAGCGCCCTCTCCCTGCTCACCGAGCCCAGACAGCCCCTTGGTATACTTCTGAACTGCGGGCGATGAAGCGAGAGGGGAGACGGCTGGAGCGCAGGTGGAGGAAATCCCGCTGGGAGTCCGACTGAACACGACTTAGAGCCCATTATCGGGCCTATTTCGTGGCAATACGGCTGGCGAAACGGCAATATTTCTCCAGCCGTATTGCTTCCTCAGAATGTCGCCCAGCTGAGCTGTTTCGGGTGGTCCAGGATCTTCTTCAACCGGGAAATCCGGTGGAGGTCCTGGACTGCTCATCAGCTCGCTGTGATGAGTTTGCCATCCATTTTGAGGAAAAAATCGCTCAGATTCGCAGTGGGTTGGACTCCACAGTTACTGCAGAATCAGAGGATGTGTGCAGCGCACCGTGCTTTGGTCAGGTATTAATGGATGAGTTTCAATTGTTGAGACCTGAGGATGTAGACAGGGTGCTTGGATCTGTCCGTTCTACCACAACTCCGCTCGACCCTTGCCCATCCTGGCTAATTAGAAGATCAGCCAGGGGGGTTCGCACCTGGGTCCAGGAGGCCGTGAATGCCTCTTTGAGAGAGGGAGTGGTCCCTACCACCTTGAAAGAGGCAGCAATTCGACCACTCCTTAAAAAGCCAAACCTGGACCCAAGGCTGGTGGCTAACTACTGACCAGTAGCGAACCTCCCTTATTTGGGCAAAGTGTTGGAACGGGTTGTGGCTGGACAACTCCAGGCGCTGCTGGATGAAATGGATTTTCTGGATCCATTTCAATTGGGTTTCAGGCCGGGTTTTGGTACAGAGACTGCCTTGGTCGCCCTGTATGATGACCTTTGCCGGGAGAGAGACAGGGGGATTGTGACCCTGTTGATACTCCTGGACTTCTCAGCGGCTTTCGACACCATCGACCATGGTGTCCTTCTGGATAGGCTGGCTGGGTTGGGAGTTGGGGGCACTGTTTTACGGTGGTTCCGCTCCTTCCTGGCTGACCGTGTCCAGAGGGTGGTGCTGGGGGACAGTTGCTCTGCCCCATGGCATTCATGTCATGGGGTTCCTCAGGGCTCAATACTGTCCCCCATGCTGTTTAACATCTACATGAAACCGCTGGGAGAGGTCATCAGGAGGTTTGGGCTGAGGAGTCAGCAATATGCTGACGACACTCAGCTCTACCTCTCATTTTCCACCAATCCAGGTGAGGCAGTTTCTGTGCTGAACTCGTGTCTGGACCTGATAATGGACTGGATGAGGGTCAATAAATTGAAACTCAATCCAGACAAGACAGAAGTGCTGTTAGTGGGTGCTTCGCCAGACAGGCTGGAGGGCCATCTCCCTGCCCTGAATGGGGTTACACTCCCCCTAAGGGACAGGGTCCGCAGCTTGGGGGTGCTCCTGGACCCCAGTCTAACACTGGAAGCCCAGGTGGACTCGGTGGCCAGGGGCGCCTTCCTCCAGCTGCGGAAACTGTACCAGCTACGGCCCTACCTGGACGAGCAGAGTCTCATGACAGTTACACATGCACTGGTAACATAGATTACTGCAATGCGCTTTACGTGGGGATGCCTTTGAAGACGGTCCGGTGACTGCAACTGGTTCAGAATCAAGCGGCGCGGCTGGTGAGTGGTGTGGCCGCCAGGGAACATATCAAGCCGACTCTGTATAAGTTACATTGGCTACCAGTTGCTGCCCGGGCCCAATTCAAAGTGCTTGTTTTGACATATAAAGCCCTAAATGGCTTGGGCCCTGGATACCAGAAGGACCACCTCCTTCCATATGAGCCTACCTGGCAGTTAAGATCTAGCCAGGGGGCCCTTTTGAAAGAGCCGTCCCTCAAGGAGGTAAGAGGGATGGCTTGCAGACAAAGGGCCTTTTCGGCAGCTGCCCCCAGACTATGGAATGCCCTCCCGACTGAGATTCATCTGGCGCCGACACTGATGACATTTCGGCGCCAGGTCAAAACCTTCCTGTTCCAGAAGGCTTTTAATTGAAATAATATTAGCTGTGGGTCTGATGGCGATTTTATATATATATTAATTGTATTTTAATTGTACATATCTTTATTGTATTTTAAATGCTGTAAGCCGCCCAGAGACCTTTGGGTAGTGTGGGCAGCATATAAATTAAATAAATAAATAAATAAATAAATAAATAAATAAATAAATAAATAAATAAATAAATAAAAAAAAAAAATAAATAAAAAAATAACTGAGAAATAGCAGCAGAAGGTAACCAGAGAAGCAGCAGCAACAAGACCTGGAGCACAAGGACTGGGAGGTTCCCATCCTCACATGTGTCCTTCAGCTTGAGTGTCTTCAGCACTCAAATGAAAGGGCTGCTGAGGAAAAGGGAAAAAGAGAGGGTGGGTGGCAACCCTGCCACAAAAAAGTGTGAGCACCAAGGTGCCAATCTGCTAGTAAATGGATCAAACTTAAAACCTGGGATTGATATACCACACAGCTTAAAACCAGACTAACAGTTGTCCCAAGAAGACGCACGTCGTCGTCATTTAGTCGTGTCCGACTCTTTGTGATCCCATGGACCAGAGCACGCCAGGCCCTTCTATCTTCCACTGCTTTCCGTAGTAGTGTCAATTTCATGTTGGTTGCTTCGCAGACACTGGCCAGCCATCTCATCCTCTGTCGTCCCCTTCTCCTCTTGCCGTCACACTTTCCTAACATCAAGGTCTTTTCCAAGGAGACTTCTCTTCTCATGAGATGGCCAAAGTACTGGAGCCTCAGCTTCAGGATCTGTCCTTCCAGTGAGCACTCAGGCCTGATTTCCTTTAGAATTGATAGGTTTGTTCTCTTTGCAGTCCAGGGGACACACAAGAGCCTCCTCCAGCACCACAATTCAAAGACATTAATTCTTTGGCGGTCTGCTTTCTTTATGGTCCAGCTCTCATTTTCATATATCACTACTGGAAAAACCATAGCTTTGACTATGCGGACTTTCGTTGGCAAGGTTATGTCTCTGCTTTTTAAGATGCTGTTGAGGTTTGTCATCACTTTCCTCCCAAGAAGCAGGCGTCTTTTAATTTTGTGGCTGCTGTCTCCATCTGCAGTGATCATGGAGCCCAAGAAAATAAAATCTGTCACTGCCTCCATATCTTCCCCTTCAATTTCCCAGGAGGTGATGGGACCAGTGGCCATGATCTTAGTGGGTTTTTTTTTTTTTTTTTTGATGTTGAGTTTCAGGCCGTTTTTTGCACTCTCCTCTTTCACCCTCATTACAAGGTTCTTTAATTCCTCCTCACTTTCTGCCATCAGAGTGGTATCATCTGCATTTCAGAGGTTGTTGATATTTCTTCCGGCAAGAAGAAAGAAGATGCACACACCAACATAAAAACCATGTGACTTTAAATTGATGTCAAACCTCCCTCCACCTACCAGTATATTTCAACAGTGTAACCACACTCCTAGCTGGCTTTATGTACCTTGATTTGGGTATGGTTAACCATCATGTATTACTCCATCTTGGGCAGCTGAACAATCTTGAGCTGGTTCCAGTGTTCCTTAAGACTCTGTGCGACATCACAGCCACACAATTGCTGCTGTATGATTCTAAGAGCCAAATTTGCAAGTGCAATTGATTTGAATCTGTTCTGATGCACCAGGAACATGTTCAGTTTAGCTATTCATAGAGTCATAAGATTTTCACTAAGTGAAAGGTCTATAGGGACCATCTGGTCCAACTGACCACTTAATGCAGGAATTACAAGATAGGGTGTATAGTAATGTCTCCTAATATTAAGCTTTAGGACTAAAACACAGATTGACTGCAGTCAAGTAAATTCCAGTTTAAGAAAAACCCTTCTAGGGATATGAATTAAACAGAGGTGGTTTACCAGTCCCTTTCTCTGGTGGCAATCTGGGAATGGGCAATTTGCCAAAGGCCGCACAGGTACTAAGGTACAGTAGCATCATCTATCACAAGCCCTTCTCCCAGAAGATACAGCAAGAATTTGACCTCCCAGTCTCTGGCTCTGCAGGCAGGTGCTCCAACCCACAGAGCTATAATCAGCTCAGTGGTTTTTGCGTTATATACCCCATTACTTTAGAGCAAGCACAGTCATTGGTAATGTTGGTTAGGGATTCTTAGAGCTAGAATTTGAAGAAGAAGAAGAAGAAGAAGAAGAAGAAGAAGAAGAAGAAGAAGAAGAAGAAGAAGAAGAAGAAGAAGAAGAAGAAGAAGAAGAAGAAGAAGAAGAAGAAGAAGAAGGAGGAGGAGGAGGAGGAGGAGGAGGAGGAGGAGGAGGAGGAGGAGGAGGAGGAGGAGGAAAAAAGAGAACTTCATTCCGGGTAGTATCTGAATTTGGTTTTGAAAATGGCATTTTTAGTCTGAGTTTGGGAAAGTCACATTTTAATGCCATGGTTCCCAGAATGCCCCAGCAAACATAACCATTGACTGTGCTGGTGGGGGCCTTATGGGAAATGGAGTCCCAAAAGTAAAATTTCCAAGCTCTCTTTTCAGTTATGGATGGATGGAGTATTTTGTTATTTCAGGTGTAGTAAGACAGTGTACAGTATTCACATTCTGAGTTTTAACTGGGCTAGATCTCTTAAAACTGCACTTTAGATACAACATGCTGCAGTCACATATCCACAGAACTTGAGAAGGTCCTAGTAAAAGCAGCACACAGCTGTGAATTGGCTCAAGACCGGGGATTTGTAGGGTATAGGCATGGTGGGGAGAGAGGGAGAGGGGGGGGAAGGAGCATTCAAGAGAAGGGCAAGAGGGACTTCTTTTCCCCCTCTGCCTTTTCATCCCCCCTCCCCAAAGTTTCCTCAGGTCCCCAGTTGTTGTTATTAGCAGTCAAGTCCTTCAGCACAGCCAGGCTTTTCTAAACCCTAGAAGCCTGCAGTCTGAAGAAATCCCCTGAATCTTCCTTTTCTAAGAATGAATCCATTGATTCTCACTAATTAGCTTCCCTTGTCTTGAGCAACAGCCATCCATTCCGTTTCTCTATTTGAGACAGCCAAGGCGCTTAACTTTTCAAAGCCATTATTCCTCTGATACATTTAAAGTTCTATATATTTATCAAACCTTTATTCTTGTACTTTGTTGGTAAAAGCAGAAAATTCCCCGCTTCTCATTCCTCCCGAGATCTTATTAAACTTGAATTCACTTTTCTTCAGCAATTTATGGAATTATGATGATTTTACTATGATAATTTGCTTGGGCTTCTTTACTCCCCCCCCCCATAAAACATAACCATTAGATTTTATTTTATTTGTGTCTTCACAGGACATAATGTCACTAATACTGCTTTGCTAGCATTAATGTTTGCATTCTTAAGCCTTTTCTTTTCTATTTCTTTCATTTCTTTGTACTGATGAGGATAAAATGTTGACACAGTCTACCTTCTGGATTTGATTTTTCAAGGCTTTTAAAACTATATGCCCTACAATGAACTACTTAGAAGTCAGATGCTTAGATTAGTCTTCGACTTTGGTTTTAAGATTTTTGAAATTAGGTTTCTTTATTTGGTTATATGCTTGACCATGCCTGTTTACTTAGAAATATCTTAGAGGTCTGTATTTTATTGGTTGAAACTAGACTGTCAGAAGACAATGGATGGAATCCACAGCGACCTCTGTTGTATCACATGTCACTGCCATTCAAAATGGTGACCAATCCAGTTTTTTTTTCTGCTCCAGACTTTACAGAGACATCAATGTTTTGGGTAGCACAAGTCACCCCTTTCCCCCCATCTGTTGTCTGCATGCCCTTTCCCCACATACCACATTCATCTCCCCCTTGAACTACTTTTGACTTAATAAGAGTGAATTGCTTAAGATAAAAGAGAAGCCTCTTGATGTGCAGGAGGCACCCTGTGAATTTCCAGGAATTTCAGGATCCAAAACCATGGCTTCACCTCTGCCCATTCCTTCCCCACTTCCTCCACTCCCCAACTCCATATGTGGATGTGCAATTCCTTTTTTAAAAAAACACAACTGCAGTTAAATGTGCTTTGCTCCCCCAGCCCAGAATGAACAGGCAAGACACACGTGATGGGTTGAAACTAGAGCCACAACTTTATTAAATGTTTGACTCAGAACTCCCAATGGAAGAGGGGCCTGCCATAGTGTGGAATCCTGGTTTGGAGCCAGGGGCCCCACTGGACCTCCACTCCAACCTTAAACAGTTGCATCCCAAGCCCCGAAGTCATGTTGTCCCTAAGATGGCCCGACTCTGGCTACTGAAGAATCAGATGGGCTCTCCAGTGCACCAGCTGCCAAGCCTCATGATCCCAAGCAGCCTAGAGCCTAGGAAAGCCCTCCTCCCTCACATCCCTCCTCCCAGCATCATCATCTTGGGATACGCAGTGTCAGGAGGCTAGATGGCACCCTAGCACCTCCCAGATGCCCCTTGGGAACTCAGCAAAAACACTTCTGCATTACCTGCCAGTGTGACCTATTTAATTACAACCCAACACCAGTCTAGCCATCAACACCCAAGGGTAAATTCAGTATGGGATAGGCAAAAAACTCCCCTGCTTATTTTCCATTCAGTGTACCAATCTGGTGAGCTGGGTCAAAAATTCCTATCTGGCCCTATGCGGTGACCAGCTGGTCTCATATTGGGTTTCTCAGGGCTGGCAGGCAGGTCATGCACCTAATCAAAAGAGGCCAAAGGTGGGATGGGACGGCCCTAAATAAGGCCTCCTCATTCCTCCTGCCCCCCCCTGGCCTGGCAACGTGCAGCACAGCAACATTCTCTGCCTTATCTGCTTCTGGGAGCGTGGGGTAAAGCACTCCCAACCCCGGAGCTTCCCCTATGCCCAGAGGTAAGCCATCTATAACATCTAGTTTGGCCTTCAGTCAGCATGTGCTATCAATGACATAGCAAGGAGTGAAAAACAAGACAGTGTATTGGCACTTAGAGAGTGGACTTTTAAGGGGTCTTTGATTATGACATTTGTTCTTCGTCATGAACCACCTTTGCCTGCCAAGTTTCCCACACAGAATTTCTTTATAATCCAAATTGTTAGATCCTTGTATGTTTTGTGTTCTGTCCCATACCAGATACTCCCTTATCTAATAAGGTCTATGTCTTTTCCAATAAGATCTAGAAGTAAAGGGGGAAACTGTACTTTGATGTCTTCGAGATATATGTTAGCTTCTTAAAATACAACTGCTAACCACAAAATATCATTGGACCATGAATCTTGACAATTTTGAAAAGAAATGCACCTGGCCAGAGTATTAAAGCCATGATGGATTTTTCGCCATTTAAAAATAGCAGAGGGAGCCAGATGGGAAGATGGTAAACAAGTGCATTAAACAGAAGAGAAGAGTGAGTAGGTGATGTGGCTGAGAAGCGGTTTAGATTTTATAGTAGAGGCATAATAGAACAAAAGGTAACAACCCATCCCTTAAGCACTAAGTGCCAACCAATTAGACTGCTGCAATAGTGTTTATCCATCAGATGCACCCTGTATTGGGTAGTTAAAGATCTGTTTTGAAGATGGATTGCACTTAATGACTAGTCTAAACCTGAAAGAATAAACCATTTGGGAATGGCAGAGTAGCTCTTTTTTAATATGGACATTACTCTGTGGATATAAAAAGGTCAGCTGGCCCATGAAGACAAGACCAGAGAGGCATAAAGAGTGGATAGGTAAATGTCCAACTCTCTGCAATGATCATGTAATGAAACCCATTAGAATAGAACAGGAGTGTTAGAACTAATATGAACAAACTGCAGTTAAACTCAACATCTCAAATCGTGCCACAAAGCTGAATGTTTGGCTTGGTTTCAGATATGAAATTTCTAACTCAGGGTTTGGATATAAATTCATTTTTAGCTTCTTTGTGACTGTACCAGAAGGTAAGTGCTGTATTTATCTCTAGATGGCCGTGAGCTTACACATTGAGACTGATTAGATTTAAAACACTGTGATTAATGAAGAATATACCAGGAATCAGCTACAGCTTTCCTGTTTCATAACATGAGGGGAAGATGGCAGTTATGCTTGGATAAACAGAGAACATCACTGAAATCAGATGTGCACTAGCTTCATTCTGAAAATTTGTGTAGATTAAACAAGCTCCTGTAGAGATAAAGGTCAGAAGTAACTATGTACTTAGAATTAGTTTTCCCCTCCCCCCCAGTAACATGACACACTGTTGCTAAAAGGGCAAGAGGTAACTTCACTTCTTGTGTGATATGACTGCAACTTTTTAGTTCCCTTTAGAGTGATAGCGTGTGGGCATATTATATGGGTAGAAGAAGAATATCACAAGGTGCAAGTGTTGGCTTGTGCTATTTCTCATGTTATTTCCTGTGCTTCACTGTGAACCTTGAGGCAAGAGTAAAATAGACAAGTGACAACTGTGTTTCGCACGCCAAGCCATCAGCTTGTAACACTTTGATGCTTTTTTAAAAAGTAAAATGGTAAAGGTAAAGGTTCCCCTTGACAATTTTGTCCAGTCATGTTCGACTCTACGAGGTGGTGCTCATCCCCATTTCCAAGCCATAGAGCCAGCGTTTTGTCCAAAGACAATCTTCCATGGTCACATGGCGAGTGCGACTTAGACATGGAACGCTGTTACCTTCCCACCGAAGTGGTCCCTATTTATCTACTTGCATTTGCATGCTTTCGAACCGCTAGGTTGGCGGGAGCTGGGACAAGCGACGGGAGTTCACTCCGTCACGTGGATTCGATCTTGCGACTGCTTGGTCTAAAAGTAACTAAAAGTAATTATTCTAGTTCCTTTCAAAAAACAGGAAATTAAATAATTACTTAAATTGTACCATAATGGAAACTAACTACTTGGGGCCCTTAGAATTATAAATGTACTTAATTTTTTCAATACTGTAGTAACTTCACAAGCTCTGTGCAGAAACTGTTGCATCAAGGTGAAAGGGGGGAATGGAAGAAGAAAGACAGAGGTAAATGAGGAGAAAGAGCTCTAGAAAGAGCACTCATTATTCAAAGCAGCTATCACTTCCTTTATTCCAACGCTTCATCCTTTTCTCCTTGCCTCCTTTGAGAAATGATGACCAGCTACCAAAGGGCCCAAATAGTCTTACTGGTTGCTGATGACAAGTCATTGCAGAAGTAAAGGTGATAGGTTTAATTTGTTTGAAGATGATGCTACAACTGAGATGGGGCAACCTGCCATATCTATAAAGAGATACGTTAAAGGAGATTGATGCAATGACTTGCAGAAGTGCATCCAGTGAAAGGCAGCTGAGGAATGTGTTTTGCAGTGTGCTCTACATGGACATGATATAGCTATCATTAACCTTTTCCCTTGGCACCTAACTGCTGTGGAAGCATCATACCTACAAAAAACAAAAACAAAAGGGAAGGTGAACCTGCAGTTCCCTCTAACCATTGGCCAAGCATACGGTCATATTGTTTACCACGACTATGGCAGTTCTCTGATTACAAGCCATTTAACTGCTTTTAGGTCATTTCCTTTCACAATCCTGTCATAAGGGAGAGTGACTCAAATGCATAATTTCATCTGCTGATCTATGCAAGCCATTGAGCACAAATACATTTAGAAATGTAATTCTCACACTTTCAAAAGAGTACATCCTGTTGAACTTGCACAGTCCTCCTATTTATCTCAGAGTAAACATTCTCAGGATTTCAACGTATAATATTAATATATAAATAGCTTACAATAGATAAAAACCATTGAGAGTCTCAACATCAGAGGAAACCTATTTTGCTACACTCTCAGCCCCAAGCTACTTTGATCTTAGTTGTTTTTTCCCCAAGGGACATCAGATCCAAAACAAATGAATTGTCTTAATGAAAGAAGAAAAGACTCGTACTAATTACAAGCTTCTCCTTCCCTTCACTATAGATGTAAGAAGCCTGAAATAAAGGTTGTTTTAAACTGGTATACCCCCACAACCCCCTTGCTTAGCCCTTATTAAATAATTTTTATGTTATAGAGATAAATGGTCTTTTGGAGAGCACTAAATCCTGTTGCAAGATGTAGGCATTAGCTGTGTAAGATAGAATCTCCAATCATGAGGGTCAACTAAAATAATAGATGCAAAGTTGTACATCTTATGTAGAATAATGGATTCTATATTACAGGATCTCCTAAAGTTAACATAGGTTAGGATCTCGGCATGGGCCTTCTATTCAACAAAGAATTCATCAAGGAATGCCAGTTGGTTCACTAAATAATGAAAAGTAAAGCCAGAGATTGGACAGATAACCAGGCAGTTAATATATTCCTTTCACTGTTTTTACAGTGATCTGTGATCTACTCAAGGAAGACTAGTAGCAGAAATCACTCCCTCAAATCCATGTATGAGAATGGTTAAGGAGACGGCAAGACAACCTTGACAAATCTTGACGCTCTCCTTTCCCTGCACAGGATAGAGGAATACTAGTAAGAAAGAGATAAGTATTTTTTTTCCTTCAGCCAGGCTATTAAAAAAATAATAATAGTGATTTCAGATTTATCTTCAGATTTATTCAAAACCTTGACAATAACTGCTGCTTGTATGCTCCAGCCAGTGTCTCATAATGTTGAGATAGTTTATGATAATGCTGGAATCCAGTACATCTCATTATCTCAAGGCTCCCTGGAAGCACACGTTTTGCAGTACTTCAGCTGCAAATGCAGAGCTACTGTAGAATGAAGGCAATGAGATGGACTGGAACCTGAGATTTCCAGATTCAAGGCCTGCTGAGCCAGTGAAATACTTTGGATGACCTTGGGCCAGTCCTTCTCTCTCAGCCTATACTCCTTCACATAATTTTTGTGAAGAACAAGTAGGAAGGAAAAGAAGCATATGCACCATCTTAAGCTCACTGGAGGAAAGGTAAGATACCAGTGGGATGGATGGACGGACGGACGGATGGAATTTAAATCAGCCCAGATTTAGCCAAATGCTTCTACTGCCTGTTATCATTGCATTCTGTTGAATATATCTAATTCTAATTTTTTTACAAACTGGGCAGTAGATTCCAGTAGCAATAGATTCCAGTGGGAATATTTGATGGCACACAATGAGCTAGGCATGTGACAAATACTGTGATGAGAATATGCTGCGGTTAAAAGAAAAAATAGAGCCAACCTTTTAGTTACAGACCCAAGACAGCAATTTCATGCTGTCCTTCTAACACTATATACTCTGGCCATGTGTCATTTTAAATGCTTGGCTTTTACCACAAGCTTTTTGCCACAAGGCAGAAATATGTTCAGTTCAGCATTCTTCTCAGAATGCTGTGGAATTATATATACATTACACAGCATGTGAAAGAGTACCATTTTTCTTGTAGTCAATAGTTCTCATCCCGATAAGATGGTAATTCAGTGCATGGGAATTTATTTTCCTAGTTGGGAAATTTCCTTAGAATTGACATTTATACTAAATAAAAGCATGAGTAATTGCACAATGCTTTAGAAATTTGGATTCTGATAGCAATGGCTATACATGGAGAAGGCATCTCATTTAGCCGATTTTTGAAAGCTGCTTAATCATTCCCTCTTTGAAGAGTGTGGTTTAGAATGGCTTCTATGGGATGAGTATCGGTGTCCTTACTTAAAGTGCAGCTAAAAGTGTTTATTCTACTATGGCAGTAGGTACTTGCCGTTTAGGAAGATCCAGGTACATAAATAGCCTTACATGCCTATACTCCTCACTAGAACAAGAATCTCAGGTGTCAACTAGATGCTCACTGAAAGGAGTGTGCAGTCCATCTACACTGCATTGCTTTGAATGGCACACGCTTTACAATGTACATTTGGGTTCTCAAGCAAGTGGCCAAATATTAACAGACTGCATAGGAAACAGCTGTGGAATACATAAGCAATAAACTATTAATCTTCATGTTTGTTTTATACTATGCATGCACTATTACAAATGTTCTTTTTCTTACATACAATCCTCTCCTGTGAAGAAATTGTTTGGGGTGGCAGGGTGGATCTCAACCTTAACAACACTGGTTTCCTGGCAAAGCTGAGAATTGCAGGTGATACTTAGACCAAATACCCAGCCTTTTTCTCTTCTCATCCTTCTTGTGAACAAGGTTACAGATGCTCATTTGCCTCTTTCCATATCCAACTCTTTTCTATAACAAATTCATTCTTATTCCCAAGTAAATCTCTTTTACAGAAAGACAACTAAAATTACCTCCTATTTTATGTCTTGATCATGACGGTGCTATGATTTGAAAATAAAAGGTGCAACTACACACATCCAATGTCTTTTTTTAAAAAATAGGGTTAATAATTCTCTTCAAGATAAGCAAGATTGTCTTTTCAATTTATATGATATTTTAAAAATCTGTGATCATTTGAGATTTCCTATTTCTGAAAGGGGGAAACAGGTTTACTTTTTAAAAAATCTTAACTCACAAACTTCTCCATATATGGAACAGAACAAAGAAAGATGATGGCAGAAAGTGAGGAGGAATTGAAGAACCTCTTAATGAGGGTGAAAGAGGAGAGTGCCAAAAATGGTCTGAAACTCAACATCAAAAACAAAACAAAACTAAGATCATCACCACTGGCCCCATCACCTCCTGGCAAATAGAAGGGGAAGATATGGAGGCAGTGACAGAGGTTACTTCTTGGGCTCCATGATCATTGCAGATGATGACAGCAGCTAAGAAATTAAAAGACGCCTACTTCTTGGGAGGAAAGCGTTGACAAACCCAGACAGCATCTTAAAAAGTAGAGACATCACCTTGTCAACAAAGGTCCGCATAGTGAAAGCTATGGTTTTTCCAGTAGTGATGTATGAAAAAGAGAGCTGGACCATAAAGATGTCTGACCTCCAAAGGATTGATGCTTTTGAATTGTAGTGCTGGAGGAGACTCTTGAGAGTCCCCTGGACTGCAAAGAGAACAAACCTATCCATTTTGCAGGAAATCAACCCTGAGTGCTCACTGGAAGGACAGATCCTGAAGCTGAGGCTCCAATACTTTGGCCATCTCATGAGAAGAGAAGGCTCCCTGGAAAAGACCCTGATGTTGGGAAAGTGTGAAGGCAAGAGGAGAAGGGGATGACAGAGGATGAGGTGGTTGGACAGTGTCATCGAAGCTACCAACATGAATTTGACCCAACTTTGGGAGGCAGTGAGCCTGGCATGATCTGGTCCATGAGGTCATGAAGAGTTGGACACCACTAAATGACTAAATAACAGCAAAGAATAGATTGTTTGCTAGAACTATGCTAGATTTGGTGCTGATCCAAAACCCAGTTTCAAGGTTATAATTTTTGTTTGGCTGCCCCCATTTTTAGAATTGTCTTGTAGAATGTTGATTTGCTGTGCTGCAGACTATCATAGATGCATTCCCATGCAGCAATAATCTCTTCAGGCTCATGCATCTAGAGGACTACTCCAGCAATATTCCAAGGAGCTCCACAGTGCTGGTGCAAACACTATAGATTATTTGTTTCAGCCCAGTGAATCTGGAAAACTTAGGAAAGGGATGTAATTCATGATCTCTGCTGAGAAAGAGAAGGAGAACTGCAAATGGTAGGAGCATGGTATAGCCTTTACCATCTTGGTTTACGTAGTGGAATTTCAATATGTTTGTCCAGGGGGTCAATAGAAAGATGAATCCATGTGGTGATATTATATATTTTATTTATATTTTATTCTTGGATTTGTTGTACATCTTGAGCTGCCTCCTTTGTGTAGTGGATTTTCTGCCTTAACTGATAAAAGATAGCTGATACTTTATTCCTGACTCATTTGACTTCAAAGAAACATTTGCATGCTTCACTTTTCATACAAGCAACTCCTGCTCTGGCATAGTGTACAATATGTAGCATTCAGTTTGGGACTGTGCTTCTTTTACTTTTGTTGTTTTGTTGTTTGAAAAAAAATCACATTTTGGTGTTTCTAATATCCTTTAAAAGAGAGCCTGATACAGCAGCTGAAACAACTCTGGTGTTTCTGATAGTCTGGAAAAGGATGCAAAACCAGGGATATGTCCAGGATCCTGTCATTCTGCTTAGATTGACACACCCATTCATTATATTAATACATTCTGACAATGGATTATGGGAACAATAGTTAATCAATATTAGAAAGGCCACAGTTTCCCAAGGCAGAGTTTCCTTATCCCAGATCTGTAAGTAGAATAGTTGTATTCCCTTTAGCTTCACTAGTTCAGAATGATACTCCTTTCTGATTCTTTCTCTCACATTACATGTTGATTACTTTGGAAACTTCCTTCATCCATAGCTCACTTTCGATTGAGAGGCATTTATTCTCTTTTCTCCAAATAGTACCTCATACTAGAACCTTACATTATAGCCTCATTACATCCTGTTCAGTTTGAAATGGATCTGTTGTACAGAAAGGCAAAATACACCCTATGTAATGAAGGTCATCTTCATCACAGTATAGCCATATAAAATACGTTATCTTGTAACTGGCATGTTGGTTCAGATTCCTGAGGACTAACTTGAATTGCTGGCTTTCTTTAGCTAGTCTGCATTTTTGGATGCACAATAATTTGTCTCATTGTGATGTTCTTATTTACAGCTGCTGCTGCTGCAGATATGGCCTACCATCACATCAGGCCTCCAATTGGCTATTCAATTCCCAAACCCATCTCCTCATTGCTAATGAGGGGATGGAATGCATGCCCTGAGGTAAGTGGACCCATTTCTTAATTTCCCAGGCAAAATATTGTCACTGTTCCTGGTAAAGAATAACATGTGAAGGTGACATTTTCTATAGATATGCAACAGCTTTTAGCCGGGGAACAAATGTCATTTTATGAGAAAACTAAGAGGGAATCTTTCATGCAACACTATTTGTATGAAAGCCAAAACCCATTGCTTTGATGGTTGTTGTGGGTTTTTCGGGCTTCTTGGCCGTGTTCTGAAGGTGGTTCTTCCTAACATTTCGCCAGTCTCTGTGGCCGGCATCTTCAGAGGACAGCAAACTGTCCCCTGAAGATGCCGGCCACAGAGACTGGCGAAACGTTAGGAAGAACCACCTTCAAAACACGGCCAAGAAGCCTGAAAAACCCACAACAACCATTAGATCCCGGCCATGAAAGCCTTCGCGAATCCATTGCTTTGAATCTGGCATGTTCACGCATGCCACCCTTACCCAATGGGCCATACAAAATAGGGATGATGAGAGCTATAGTCCAGTGCACTGGTTCTTAACCTTGGGTTACTCAGGAGTTTTGGACTGCAACTCCCAGAAGCCTTCACCACCAACTGTGCTGGCTGGGGTTTCTGGGAGTTGCAGTTCAAAAACATCAGAGTAACAAAGGTTAAGAACCACTGGTCCAGTGTATCTGTACAGTGCCAACATTTGGAGGAGCATGGGCTATAATATGGTTGCAGCCTAAAGCCATTTCCGTGTTTTAGATAGTTCTGATCCAAAATAGTTTGTTGCAAGTGATAGGGCTGCAAATTGTATCTCTATGCTGTGCAAAAAGAGGAACTTGCAAAGTAGACAATATGTTTGTCATGTATTTTGCACATGTGCTCACCTGAGTGGTGAAAATGCCTTTTTCTCAGCAGAGTGTTTTCCTTTCCTATGTGTCTTTTGCTCAGCATCTTTTGCTTTTCAGTTGGACATCTTGAGGTAAACACAAGCTTAACCTACAAGGCATAGATCTCTGGGGGAGTCTTCTTGTGGGTTCATTTTCCACTAGAATAACATTTGGAACTAAAAAAAGATGTCCCACATTGCCAAAGATATTGTGCTTTTATGTCTCAGCTTCCTGCTATGTTCCATCTTCGTGACGTGGTTGGGACACAGCAGTACAAGAGCAATGGGTGTGGTTTACCTGAGTAGATTTTTCCTATTCAGACTTGAACACACATTCATGCACACACACACAGACGCACACACACTCAAGCTTCCATCTCAGCTCTTCCAGACTTCCTTCTACTTCCTCCCCTTCTGGCAAGTTTGCCCAACCTCAGCCACCTGGCAGAAAACCCAGTCAGGAAGGAGTTTGCTGCTCCTGTTGCAATCTGATCTTCCTCCTCCTCCTCCTCCTCACAGAGAGAGGCAATTCTTTTCCTTCTTTGCTCCCTGCAGAAGGTGCCTATCACCTCATACAGGACCTGATAAACAGCAGTGAAAGAGAACAAGGGGAGTGCAGACAAAAGCCAAAACAAGCCGCAGCTCCTTTAAAGAACACAAGAAATCAGATTGCTCCCTATGCACCTCTCTGAATTGAGTGGCTCTCTCTAAACATATGATTAGAAATGCAAGCTTTTCCCAGCGAAGATAAGTTTTGTTGCTATACTTGGGCTGGTTGAAAGTAAAGAGCCAGGGAGAGAGAGAAGCAGGAGATGGCATATATCGAGGTGTAAAGTGTTTCGTCACTAGGAGTCAAAATAAAATTGTGGAGTTATTCCTTTTCCTCCATGCATTTTTAAGGGAGAAGTAAGAGGTTTTTAAAATAAATGAATGAATAAATAAAGGGCAGAAAACACGAAAGGACTGCTGGTCAATCAACTGCTCTGTAAGTTCCACTGATTCAATGGGCCTAGTCCAGTTGCAACTTCCTATGCTCAGCAACAGGATTTCAGCCAATAGTTCCATTGTAATGCAAACATCGTCACATTGTATAAGAACAAAGGAGACAGGGGTGACTGCCATAACTATCATAGCATCTCTTTTCTCAGCGTTGTAGGGAAGCTGCTTGCCCGTGTTGTGCTGAAGAGACTCCAGGTGCTTGCAGACAGAGACTATCCAGAATCACAGTGTGGATTTCGAGCTAATAGATCCACCACTGACATGGTATTTTCCCCCAGACAGTTGCAGGAGAAATGTAGGGAACAATGACAGCCACTCTTTGTGGCCTTCAAAGATCTTACAAAGGCCTTTGATTTGGTTAGCAGGGACTGCCTTTTTAAAATACTTCCCCAAATTGGATGTCCACCTTGACTCCTTAACATCATCAAGTCCTTTCATGAGGAAATGAAGGCCACCGTAGTTTTTGATGGCTCAACATCAGATCCCTTTGACATCCGAAGTGCAGTGAAACAGGACAGTGTCCTCATGCCAACCCTGTTTGCTGTCATGCTGAAGAACGCTTTTGGAACTGCAACAGAAGCATCTC
This sequence comes from Pogona vitticeps, assembly GCF_051106095.1. NCBI lineage: Eukaryota > Metazoa > Chordata > Lepidosauria > Squamata > Agamidae > Pogona > Pogona vitticeps. The sequence continues at coordinate 80,700,649 of NC_135786.1, forward strand.
TGGACTAGATCAGATGGAAAGCTGTTTAATCTCTCTAGATTGAGAGCAAGGATCAAAGTCCAGCTGAAATGCATGCAGAACTTCCTCTTCACCGATGATGCAGCTGTTGTTGCCCACTCTGTTGAAGACCTTCAACAACTCATGTTTCATTTTAGCAAGGCCTGCAAAGACTTTGGATTAACAATCAGCCTGAAGAAAACACAAGTCATGGGCCAGGGCATGGACTCGACTCCCTCTATTACCATCTCCATACAAGAATTGGAGGTTGTTCATGACTTTGTGTACCTTGGCTCAACGATCTCTGACACACTCTCTCTAGATGTTGAGCTGGATAAATGCATTGGCAAAGCAGCTACCATGTTCTCTAGACTCACAAAGAGAGTATGGCTTAATAAGAAGCTGACGACATATACCAAGATCCAGGTCTAAATAGCCTGTGTCCTGAGCACACTCATGTACTGCAGTGAGTCCTGGACCCTTTGTGCACAGCAGGAGAGGAGGCTGAACACATTCCATATACGTTGTCTCCGACACATTTTTTGTATCACCTGGCAGGACAAAGTTCCAAACAGAGTACAGTGGTGTCTCGCTAGACAGTTACCCCGCATGACAGTTTTTTTGCTAGACATTGACTTTTTGCGATTGCTATAGCAATTCACAAAACAGTGATTCCTATGGGGGAATTTCGCTGGACAATGTTTGGTCCCTGTGTCAAAAACCGATTTTCACTAGACGATGATTTTGACAGCTCCCTTCGTGCTCGCAAAACAGGTGTTTCTGGGACCTAAGCGTCGCAAGACAGCGATTTAAACAGCTGATCGGCGGTTTGCAAAGCGGCTTTCCTATGGCCGATCTTCACTAGACAATGATGATTCTTCCCCACTGGAATGCATTAAACAGGTTTCAATGCATTCCAATGGGGAAATGCTTTTTGCTAGACAATGATTTCGCTAAACAGCGATTTCAGTGGAACGGATTATCATCGTCTAGCGAGGCACCACTGTAGTCCTAGAACAAGCTGGAATTTTTAGCATGTATACATTACTGAAACAGCGACATCTATCTTGGCTTGGACATGTCGTGACAATGGCTGATGGTTGGATTCCAAAAGATCTCCTATATGGAGAATTTGTGCAGGGAAATTGCCCCACAGGGAGACCACATCTGCGATACAAGGAGATCTGCAAGTGGGATCTGAAGGCCATAGGAATGGACCTCAACAGATGGGAAAACTTGACATCTGAGCATTCAGCCTGGAGGCAGGTGGTGCATCATGGCCTTTTGCATTTTGAAGAAACCCTTCTCCAGCAGGCCGAGGCAAAGAGGCAGTCCCAAAAGCAGCAAAATCAGGGACCTGGACAGGGGATAGACTGTATTTGTCTTCAGCGTGGAAGGGATTGTTACTCTCAAATTGGTCTTCTCAGCCACACTAGACGCTGTTCCAAGTCCTCCATTCAGAGTACGTTACCATAGTCTTTTGAGACTGAAGTATGCCTAATAATCTCCACTGTAATGCATATTGGCTCTCTTATGTCCCAATAATATTTTGACACTGGATACATTATGCAGTAATAGCACTTTTTTATGTTCTCAAATTGTTGGCGGTTTCTTTTCCTAAATCAAAACTTGAGTGAACCAGCTGCCACCTCGGGTTCACTCTGGAATATTTTATATCACAGTTAAGCTCTTCAGAAATTGGAATTTATATTTTTAAAAGACTATTTATAGTCACATTTTTGTTTGATTTATTGGGACATTAATAGCTTAATGTATGGGACACTGTGAAGATGTATAACAATTGTGTTTGATAAAACTAAAAGGGAAGTGTCATATTTCTGAGACACACATTTGTATCTATCTATTCTGTTCTGTCTATCTATCTCACAAACATGTAAATCAAGTAGGGATCTTCAAGGAGTCAAAATGGCACCTTTTATGCACAAGAAGGAAGGCAACGGGAGGTTTTTGATGAAGGACATTTAGAATATAAAGCTCATATATTGCTCTAAGCAGATTTGTCTCACACACTGTGGTGAACCTACTCATCATAACCTGTTAGCTCCACAATAGCATTTTATAAAATTCTGCTTGTGCTCAAATAAGAGAGGCAGGCAATCTTCACATTTAATCATAATCTTTCAAAGATTTTCTGGAACAGCATCGGGACTGCAGGACTTCAATGACATTTTTAAAGTACAGCTTCCAGAGTATCCCAGCCAGATGTCCTGGAGTCATGTTGGCCCTGTCTCAGAGGAGGAAGGAGCTGCCCTCCTTCCTGGCCAACTCCTTCCTCCAGTTGGCACATCAGTCAAGTCCGTCTGCCTTCTGAGTGTTTTTTTAAAGTCTTTCCTTCCATGGATCCAACCTATTGGCATCAGAAAGGGGACCACAGGTGTGAGAAAGTTGGGTTGCCTGTGTGGTATAAAGATGCTTGGGAGTTTTGGGGGGAAGAGGGTCTTTTTTTGCCTTCTTCTGCTTGTTTCCTTTACTTCAGCCATTCTTTTGTCCTCAGTGCTACTGGCTCTAAGCAGCACATTGTGTTTCCTCCTGCTTCTGTTTGTAGCACACAGTTTTTATATGTCCAATGTGACATAGTTTACTAACATAAGCTATAGTATGTCATACGGTTCTCACTGCAGTTAATGCCACTCCCAGGTGCAAGGTACCTGTACACATAGGTTAAACAAAGTTATTTTGAATCATGCCCATAATAATGCATGTCCTAGCCCTGTACCAGAAAAGTGCTCAACAGCTCTTAAAAGGGGAAGATGTATTGTTCTGAGTAGAAGCATATGTGGTCTTCTTTTCTGATCCAAACAGTGCCAACAGTGATCCATATAATTATTAGCCAGTGTGGGCAGCTGAGTTTAAGAACAAAGAGAAGAATCTAAACAGTGATGCAAGTCTTTCTCGTTGTCCAGTACTTCTGCAAAATGTCTGGCTCAGTGGCTGCAATGGGATATATATGTATATTTGTGGTGACCCCTTTTTAACCCCCCTTAATGCCTAAGTGATTAAAGGATCCATGGGAGACCATGGGCTTCCCATTATTTAGTCAGTCTCCATGCTTAACTGCTTTTACTTCAGCCACTTTGGTACAGTTGGTTTGGCTGTTCTTACTGGTAAACACAATGCAGTACAAAGACATTGGGTAGATGTATTAGCTTTTTCACTGGCTTTCGTCATAAAACCGTCTGATGCACAGTACTTAAGCAGGTGAAGCTTCCCTTCCATTGATCTCCATGCTAGGAAAACATTTACCTGTTTCATTTCTGCACATCACTTCGTTAATGGCAAGAGATTAATCTTAGGTTCTTGATATGGTTAAATTATATTGAGATAACAATAAAAAAAATTAAGAAAAATTATCTAAAGCCTTTGAAGTATAGAAAAATGAAAGAGACACTCTAGCTAATTATCTTCAGATGACCGGGGTGGGGCAGTAAACTTTCTGTCCTCAATTCTATCCTCCTACCTAGTAGTTAAAATCTTAAAGTCAAAAACAGCAGTGACCCATAACAAAGACTGAAGACATTTCTCACCTATTTCCATTTCATGTTACCATTTACTGTATATTTTCTAACACCCTTTTAAACAATGGAATTAATATAAAACATGAAAGATAACGGCCACCACCACCCACCCATACCACAATAAAATAAAGAATGACCCACTGAGAACAGAAAATGGCAGCCATGGACACATTATCTATTGCACACTGAGTCGTACAACTCAGTGTGCAACATATAAAATCTATGAAGATTTCTTTAACTTTTAACAATTCACCTCTAAAAAAATACAATAGGATGGCAGCCTGAGGGAACTGGGGTTGAATTCTTGCATCAGATTTTATCATCTTAGCTTTTCTGGTAAAAACATAGTTATATTCTACAGATTAATTAATCAAATCATTTTGTGGTATGAACACTTCAGACAAAATATGGGATGCCTTGTTAACCTTAATTTATAATCACAGTTTTATTTTGTAATACTTACAAATCCATTTTGTTCTGAATTCTGCTCTGACATTCACCAACTCTTCCTTTTGTATCAAACATTGCTCTGACTTCTTGAGATTTTCTCTTTTGGTTAGAAAATGAAAAAGCCTGCATTTTCATATTGAGAGGGGTTTTTTGTCTTTGAAGAGAATTAAAGGATAAGTGTCATTTGAAATATTTGCTTTGCATTGTTCCACCTGCAAAGATAATTCTTTATCATAATGGGAAGATGTGGGCGACAGTGTAGGCTGGGGAACAGAGATTTCATCTTTATTTATTTTGCAAGGCAATAAAGACATCTCAGTTTGTTCCTTAAAACTGATGTCTTTAAACTGGGATAACAAAGAAGACTTTTGATGTGTTGCTGGTGGCATTTTACTTTCTTTGTGTTCACTGCTACCTTCATCAAGCTGATTGTTTGGAGCTTCTTGCAAATCACTGTCATTACCTACGGGAATGTTATTGTTCATTTCAAGATTGTTACCATCCAAATGTGTGTTTCCAGTTTTAGGAGAACTAGCAAGGCTTGGTACATTAGAGATAATGGTCACTTTGACAATGTTTTTATGCAGTGTTTTGTGTTTGTTATTTTCCCACTTGTTCACTGGTTGTGTTTCTTCTGTTTTCAGACCTAATGAGTCCCTTGGAGTATCAGAGATAAGCATTTCAGTCAACTCAGTGTTTCTTTCTGGTTTGGAATCTTCCGTCAGCTGTATCATTTCTGTTCTATATCCTTCTATGTCTTTGGTTCCATCTGGTTTCTGAGTTCCTTCTCTTGTAATTAGACATTCATTAGCTTGAGAATCAGGAAGTGCACCACTCAAATGAGCTGAACATTTGAGGAGGCTCGTGTCCTTTTCTATAGGAATCTGGTCCCCATCTAATGACAGTATTTCCTCAAATCTATGACTCTCTAAACTAACTACATTCCCTTGTGGACATTCTTTGAGGAGGTCTAGCTCATCTTTCATGGGTGGGCTTTCACTTTGTCTTTTTAATTGTTGCTGTCCTAACTGATCAAGCTTTGTATTTTGCATAATATTCTCTGTAGTTTTCTGAGGCTGCAAATCACCTTCCATGTCAGAAGTCTGCAAGTCAGGTTGTTCTACTGGACTAAAGAGAGGCAGAGAGAAAAAATGGTCTTTTTTCATTGCTATCTTCTGGTGAAAGGGCAAGACTGCCATCTCTGTAGCCTCTTCTTCTTTAGAATTTGCTGAAATGGGAACATCATTTGTTGTCTTCTGTGAAATATTTGGTGAATGGTCCGACGAAAGAGAAGTGACAGAAATAGACATTCTTGAAGTTCTGTTTGGTGACAGTGGAGGTGACCTACAGCTGCAACTTGGAGTTTCTACATTCTTGGCCAACAAAATATCCTCAGTATTTCTCATTTCAGTAATGCTCCTAGACAAATCAGGGATGGATGGAGCTGCAATCTTGCCATTTTCTTCAGGCAGTTTCCCAACAACTACTCTGGAGTAAATGGTCTCTTTGCTGCTCCCAGACATTTTTTTAGCAGCCACAGATTCTTCTGATTTTGTTTTTCGTTTCTTCCTTGTTTCCTCCTCCTTTGAAGGATGTGGAAATTTTATATTTTGACAGCATTGGCATTGCTCTCGGTTTTCTTTGGGAAGAGGTTCTTCAGGGTAGACCCTTGCTTTTCTAAAGGGATGTAAATTTAACTTCACATTTAAAGAATATTCTCTTTTTGTTTTTATTTTCTTCTTCTGAGTGAGTTCATTTTCTTTTCCCCCAGGGCCCACAGGGATGGGAGATGATTTCCTTTTTTCATTTTTTGCTTCCAAATTGCTAAGCAATCTCCTTGCCAGAGGAGAGGATGAGTTTCCTTGGAAATACTCACACTGTTGTCTGTTCTCCAGAGTTCTCTCTTCATTTGAGCTGGCTGTTTCTGCATCTGCCCTTTTTATTCTTCCCAGGTCAGGTACATAAAAGCTAACGCTCTTGGGCTGATACATTTTCTTGACTCCTGGTGATAATGGCACCTCTCCATCACTCATATAGCAACCTCCTGGTCTTCTGCTCTTCACTTCACTCTCTTCCTTCTCCAACCTGAATTGTTTTTCATGGTGCCGTTTCTTTCCTGTGGGGGTCTCTTGATGTTTATCACAATCTATATATTTGCAGAAAAGAAAATTGTCCAGCTGTGAAGAAATATTTTTGTTCCTATCTAACAGCCCACATGGATCATTTTGTCGTGAGACACAGCTTTCTAATCCCGGTGTCCCGTGATGTTTCTTCAGCCCTTCTGGTGTATTGGCTGTGGATGAGAAGGCTGTAATCACATGCCTTTGCTTGTGAGGCTTTGAGTAGTCTCTGTTCTCAGTTTGGGATAAAGACTGACACAGTTTATTTGCTAAATGTTTTCCAGGCCTTTCTTTTGCCAAAACACATGCAAGCCTTGAACATCTTCCACAGAGGGTGTCGCTTCTGATTCCTGCTAAATAGCAAGTGTTGCAACTTAGGACATGTAGAGGGAGTTTTCTTACACTGACTCAACAGATGTTTGGAACACCTACACCACTGTTGCCAGGAAAAAAAAGAGGCTTCCCTGCTTATGGGAAAAGGCAGGACAATCAGCTCATATTTCACTCTTAGTAAAGCAATGTTACAAAGCTATGGCTAACACATACATTTGTTGAGGCTGCAGGTTTAAGCTTTTGAATTAAATAAGAATAATATTTTTTTCTTGACCAGAACATTCAGTCAATCATCTGCTGCAGTTTTACTAGGCAATTCTCTTAACATAGTAACAGCAGCCCTTCTGTTGACTGTGCTATTATCAGTGTAGCATTATACTTCCTCCCCATTCCCACCACCACTCCATTTCATTTATTACAATCTGCTCTGCTATCTTCATGAAACCCCTGGACATCTCGCTTGTCCCCATATCTTGCCAACTCTTGGATGCCATCTCAGGGTCCTGCCTCTTCACTAAGGAATAGACTTTTCTCTCTCTTGACCCTCTGGATCCCTCTCTACTCCATTCAGGCTAGATCCTCTCTGAAGTTCCTCGTCAATTTACCTGTCTTTTAATCTGAACTCTTGTATCAGGCTGACTCTTGTTGTCTCCATTTTCTGTCCTCCAGCTCTGCTCCTGACTTCCTTGGGTCACATTTTCTCCCTCTGCTTAAATTGAGCTCCTTAAAATCACTCACAGTTTTGTCACTTCCAAAGACAAAGACATGGAGTTAATCTTCATTCTCTCTTGACTTCTTTGTCAACTTCAATATAAGTGATAGTCCCCTTTGGTCCCCTTTTGCCAGCATTCTCTGCAATTTGTTTCTTGGTATTCTTCTAAACATGCCTCCAAATGTTTCTCTAGTGGGAAGCTGTTCCTACTCTGTTCCCTATCTTTATTACGGTCCCTTGAGACTCTGATCCTCAGAGACAGTTCTATCAATCCCAAATTTTCTCAATAAAGGGTGAAAACATTCATTTCCATTTCTCAACAACAAGATTTACTAATTTCACTCAGTCTTACATTCCCATGTGCCCTTCTGAAATTTGTATTTTGGATACTATCAGAAATTCACAACCAAGGTGAATGGCTGTGCCCAACCTCCATGTATTCGGTCTTGTGTGACACGCTAGGTATTCTGCAATACTGTAGTAGATTTAGAACAGGTGGAATTAAATATAAGGAGCTAATGTGCGCTTACTCCTCTGTACCACGACCCCCCACTTCAGACAGAACACACTGACATAGGAATGAATTATATCTGTAGCTCTTGGCATGAGACCTCTCTTGTTCTTATGGAAACAATAAGTCTTGGCCCCAACTTCTTTTGCTCTATTGTGAATAAGAGTGATCAGATAAAAAACAGGACAAAACAAAAGTACTGAAAAGAGAGAGTGAAAGTAATATCATAGCACCTTAAAGACCAACTGATGTATTTTAATATGAGCTTTCATGAATCAAAGTCCACTTCCTCAGATTTGATCTGCAAAAGCTCATATTAAAATATAGTTTTTAAGATGCCACAACATCTTTGTCTCCTGGTTGTTTTGTTTTGTTTTTTGTTTGCTTGTTTTGGTCTGATATGCTTGCACAGACTGACACACTTGCTACTTTAAAAAGCTTATAAGGGAGAGCAACTGGAAAAATTAAAGCCATGTCCTGATTCCTCTAGGAGTAAGAGAACTCACCTTGATTAAATCTTGGGTGGTTCTGTGATCTTGTCATTAATGAGTCTTCGTCCCATGGCTCAAAGTGTTCTGGGCTTCCAACAGTTCTTTGGACATGCTTTGGGTGTGGTATGTCTGCTTCATTAGGCACAGCTATATTCCCAGAGGATTCTTGAAGATGAGACTGGAGCAGTCCACAGTTAAAGCAGAAGAAATAGTCATTTTTCATTTGTTCCTTCTCCTTTTCAATGGTTCTGCATGGCATTTTTAGGCCTGTGCACTTACACTCTGCCTTTGCTCTTTCTTGATAGTTATTTTCCTGTAAAAGTGGCGTATCTCTGCCAGACCACAACGTGGACATGACCTTTATTTCATTTTCTCGAGTTAACTGACAGTTACAGTATCCCTTAGTGTGATAATTTCTTGGCTTACAACCACACTGGGATTCATCGAGGGTTCTGCAACAGCAATTTTCTGATGAGTGTTCATTTGCTTTGCTGTGCTGAAGCTTCCTGTTAAAGAGGGCTAAGACTAGGCAAGTGAGACCAGCACCTCCTGTGAGAAACACAAGGTTTATCAAAGATAAAATCAGATGAATTAAGTGGAGATGATTAGACGTTAAACATAAAAATCAGGCTGTAATAAAAACAAAACAACTAACAGGAAAATCGTACTACTAAAGCATTACTGAATATAGCAGGGTGAATAACACTGGAATCCAATTAAATTTGCACCCGTTTTTTCTGCAGTATCCAGTCATTCTGTGTAGAGTGTTTCCCATAGCAATTATACAAGGAGCAAATGAATTAATACTAGCTAGGGATACATCAGATATCTCCTTAATCTTCACTCAGGAAGATAAAAAAAACTTCAATTGTGTAAATTTTGAGATATTTTTGGATCCATAAGTTGTGAGAGCAAGTAGTAGGGAGTTAAGGTTTGGGTTTAAGGAAGGGTTAAATTTGTATGTCATGTATTTCTTGAACCACTGAGGACTCAAGTGTCCTGTCACCCACTGCCCCACCAAATGGAGCCAGTCTATTGAAGATCCGAGTACCTTACCTTGACTTGGCAAAAAGTAGTGTTGGCAAATTTGTTGTCCTGATGGTTTTGGGTCAGGCAAAAATATTTCTGTACATGGCAAGTGGCTTTTATTTGGGGACAATGTATACAGCTCTTCGTAAAATGGCTACCTAGTAGAGTTATATGTGGATGCTGAAACATTACTAATATGTCAATTTTGCAACAAAATATGACTTTGGGGAGTAAAATATTAGATTCTGATGGGTCAAGGTTAAAATAGATGGACAGAAAGACTGGATCTTACCTTTGAAGGGAGGGTTGGTGTACTATAGAAACCCTAATGTCCAATACAATATAGTCTCCCTCCCAAATTATGTACATGATGTTTAGTGAGATCCCATTCAGGGCATGCTCTTTTATTTGCTTCATTATACCATCACTTGAGTTTGCTTGGTTTTATGTTTAGATGTATTTATTAAAGCATGCTGCTTATACACTGCAAAGCATGCTGCTTATACACCACCCCATAGTGCTTCAAACACTCTCTGGGTGGTTTACAAGTTAATTATGCAGGCTACACATTGCCCCCCCCCCAGCAAGCTGGGTACTCATTTTACCAACCTCGGAAGGATGGAAGGCTGAGTCAACCTTGAGCCGGCTACCTGTGATTGAACCCCAGATCGTGAGCACAGTTTTGGCTGAGGTACAGTGGTTTAACCACTGCGCCACAAGGCTCAATTATTCATTTTTATCTCTGTGCTTTCCTTTGTTATGTCATGTCATGTTATTTTGTTTGTATTTCTTTTGATGTGATGGTATAGAGCCATTGCATTAATTTCCTGTTCAAGTACTCATGCTTAATGCACTAAATCAAGATGTTGCAACAAGGATTTTTTTACTAGATATACTGTTTAAGCTGGTTTCAGAAAAGAGGCACTAGGAATCATTTTGCCAAAATGTAATGGCTACTGGAGTAAACTAAGAAATTTAGGAAGAAAATCAGTTTGTGCTTTATAAATCATGGTAAAGACTTTGACACATGGATCATTCTCAAAGAAATGGGGGTGCTACAGTATATAACTGTCCTGATGCTTAATGCACTAAATCAGTGAGGATTAGGTGAGTTAGCACCTCTATATGTTCCATTGATTCAATTAGCCTACTCTAATTACAGTTTACTACTAGATTTCAGCCACTATCTGCACATCCTCTCAATCTATATGCAAAACACATCAAAAGGAGAGTTGGATTAAATTCAGATAGAGAATACTTGTAGAAGAAACCTCAATAATTTAAGATCTGATAATGACACCATATTACTGGCAGAAAATAGCAATGATGTGAAACAATTGTTGAAAAAAGTGAAAGAAGAAAGTGCAAAAAAACAAACAAACCAGGATTACAGCTGAACATTAAGGAGACAAAGATGTCCACAGAATAATTATATAACTTTGAAATTGATAATGGAGAAGCAGAAATCATTGAAGATATTCTATGTCTTGCTTCATTCACCAAGCAAAGATGAGACTGAAGCTAGGAAATCAGAGCAAGACAGATACTTGAAATGGCAGCTGTGAAAGATCTGGAAAATATGCTTAAAAGATATGCTATTTGAGACTGAGCCCAGGATCATACTACCCTGAGTTGCTATGTACAGATGGCAAAGCTGAACAAAAAAGAAAGCTGACAGGAAGATGATGACTCATTGGAAATGTGGTACTCAAAGAGAGCTTTACAGATAGATGTCTTGGACTGCCGGAAATGGATTCCAAATTGAATCAAGCCTATAGTTCAAATCAGGCATTGAAATTAACATAATCCTGAGGCCATCATAACTTGGACATATCATTAGAAGAAAAGACTCACTAGAAAACATAATAACACAGGGAACAGTGGAAGACCATAGAAAAGGGACCCAACCCAAGACCAGTTGGCTCAATAGATGAAGGCATGGTCTTGAGTTTGCAAGCCCTGAGTGGGGCTGTTAGTGAGCTTTGGAGGTTGTTCATTCAGAGGCTTGCCTTAAATCAGAAGCCACGTGATGGCTCATAACAGCCACAACCAGTTTTTAAAGTCAACGAAAAAAACAACGTCCTTCATCAGTCTGTTTCGAACATAGTGACAAGTAGAGATGAGCCTGAATCAGAAAAATGGTGGTTCATTTTGATTTATGGTTCATAAAGATAAATGAATCACAAATTTAAAAAAATTATGAACTTTTTTCTGACATATCAATGAATCCATTCATCAGTTCATTTTTTTTTTTACTTTTAAATCCTTTTTTAAGAAGCCCCTCAATGCACTAAAGGGGTGCATTGAGGGGCTAGAGATACCAATTTTGTAGGAAAGCTTCCCCTGATTCTCTTCTTCAATCCCTCCAAGATTGATGAAGTTTGGATATCAGAAGTCCAAAGTATACACCCAGAAAAAGGGGGCTCCCAGGAAAGTTTCCCCCCGGCACCTAGAGACACCAAAATCACCGAGAAGCTTCTACCGACTCTCCTCTACAATTCCTCCAAGTGTTGTGAAGATTGGGGTTCAGACATCCAAGTTATATACCCACAAAGTGGGTCCTCCAAGGAAGGTGCCCTTTAGCATCTGACTTAGGGAAGTCCAATCTCCACCAAACTTGGAGGGTCATTAGAGGAGAGTCAGAGGAAGCTTCCCTGTATATTTGGTACCTCTAAGTGCCTGCGGGGGGCTGTTTTATAGCCCAATGAATTGATGAATCAAAAATCACTAAAAATGCATTGATTCATATTCGAGGCATTAATTCATACAAATAAAAATTGAGCAATTTTTGAACAAATTTGGTGATTCATTTTTTAATTCATGCCCATCTCTAGTGACAACTATAGTGACCAGAATAAACATGGTATAGCATTCTAGTCACTATATGATCATCAGACCTCACAGGCAGGAACTGGGAATTGAGATCTATGCATTGGATCCTTGAAAGCCTCCAGTGTGATGAAAATGAAAAAAAAAATCCTTGGCTGATGTGGAATTGAAACAGGCTACCTATACAGGAAAACCATGGAAACAGCCATTCACATGGGAGAATCAGATACTCCTATGCATTATTCCTCTCAGGAAGGGATCCCAGAATAGCAGCTTTCTTATCTAGCTTTATGTGAATCTTTTGAAACATATTGGCCATATTTCAACAGAGCGTTAGTAAGACTGAAATGTGTAAACCTAAGCACTATGAGGGAATATTTGTGGTCATTTTAACTATCTAAAGAAATTGTCTCTGGTTGTACCTCTACTTGCTATGGTGTTCCAGATGAAAAGCTAGTAGTGTAACTAGTTCTTTCTGGCTTCAGAGGAGGAATTTCATTTAACAATTCATCCAGCAACCTCATCGTCTTGGCAGTCTGCCTTCCATTTACAATCTGTGACTAACGTTTCTTAGCTTCTGAAACGATATGAGATCACAGCCTGCAGTGGTATAGCTGTGGGCAATGGTACAGCTTCGGGCAAGACTTTTGACTTTGAGATATATTTTTACGTGTTTGTGTTGAAAGAAAAAGATTTCTGTATTGTCAGGTGAACAGAACTCAGGGCCATATCAAAGGAGCAATTGATCTACCATTCTGAATGACAGAGGAGGGTTATTCTGGAGTCAGGGTGGCTACTTTGCTAGACAGTAATAGCTAATTCCAGTTTTGTCGCAATATGCAAAAACACCACACACACAAGTGATCTGTACAGAAGAGCAATATGACATGGGAGTAGGGGAACCATGAGAGACCATCTGTTCAATGTGGCAAACTAAAATTTGCAACAGAGGAAAATATAGGACTCGTCTCATAACACTTATATATCTGTTATGACACCTTTTTGTGAATGCTTGCTGGTAACACCGCACCTCACACTTTACTGAAAGGCCTGTGGCATGGGAAATTTGTCTGTTGTCATTTCATAGTTTTTAATATCATACGACCAGGATGGGAAGGGAACAGAAAAAGGTGAACCAACAGGGGCAGGCCATTCTGGTAGTTTAACTTGCAATTGGAGGAAGTAGGAAACAGCACAAGGCTAACAAAGCTGAAATACGACTTAAAGGAATTGAACACAGTTGGCAAAATGAATCCCTGACAAAATTCCTATGTCACCAACATGCCCTTAGAAGCAGCTGCTGTTAACAGAATGCTGTTAGATGGATGCTTTAAATAATTATTAATAGTAGTGAGTCCGGCTTAAGGCAAGTTGTTGAACTTGCTGATTCTCATATACTATTTGGTCCTTTAGGAGTTACACCATTTCTTAATTCCGCCCCCCCCCCTGGTCCATCCCACCCGAAACATAGAAAGCACATGAGGGTGGGGGCAATGTCATAATGAAACAGGTTACCAACATGCTGAAGGAATCCTTACCTAGAATGGAAAATATAGCTACCAATGCAATGTCTCTCCCATAATTTGTTCTCCTGTTTGTTAAAACTCCAGGGGGGTGTTTAACTGCAGACTTACAGTTGACCTCTGTGAGCTCAAGCAGATTGATCACGGATGGGTTTTCAGAAGCCCTGCAGCTCATGTTGTCAGCATTCCTGAGTGTCCTTGATGAAGAATTCATGTATTTCCTTAGAAAAGAGGCAAGGTCGTAAAGTTTGCACGTGCAGTTCCACCAGTTCTGGTCTAAGTTTAGACGGCTTAATTGAGTGAGAGGAGAAAACGTGTCAGGAATAGCAGCTAGCCTATTTCTAGAAAGGTCAATTTCCGTCAGTTGGGTGAGGCCATGGAAGGCTCTCTTCTGAATGGAATTAATGAAATTGTTCGATAAGTCCAAGATCCTGAGTTTCCCAAGGTTTGCCATCTCGAAGCTGTCACTTGTGATGCTAGTGAGCTGATTTCCATTTAAATTGAGTTTAATAAGATCCTTCATGTTCCTGAACCAGGTGCCATGAATGGTGCTCAAGATGTTATTGCTTAGTACTAATACCTGAAGCTTCTGAAGTTCATGAAATGTGCTGTATGTGATAGAGGTGGTAGATATTTGATTCTGGTCCAGATGCAAAGTCTTCAGCATCCTAAGTCCAAGAAAAGCATCATCTCTGATTGTTGTAATCCCATTAGTGCTGAGTCTTAGTAAAGTTGCATTGAGCAGGAAGGACAAGTTAAAACCTTCTACTGAAGTAATGCTTCCGTCAGTAATAATCAAAGCTTTAGTGGATGCAGCAACAGCTGTATAAAAGGTATAGAAATATAGGGATGTGCATAATTTTACAATTCATATTCTCTGCTTTAATACTACCCAATTCCTAAAGAACTTTATCTAAAATCCAGTAGTAAGTTGCAATTAGAATAAGCCCATTGAATATACAGAGATTTGGTAAGACAACACCTATGTAAATTTTATTGATTCAATGGGCCTAATCTACTTACACCTTACTTCTTGGTGTCATCCATTGTCTATTAACATTATAAAGATAAAGCATCTGAGGAACAACTGTTATGGAAACCTATTCCTTTTCACCTGAATGTGAGTCAGTAGGACTGACTGAGGAGATATAGCCATAATTTTATTGCAGCCTCTTCATCATGCATATATAGAGTGATAGAAGGCAACATAGGCCCCTTGGACAGTATCTAGCTTTCAGAGGACATTTGTGTGGCTCACAAGTGGAAATATTAGGATTTGAAAACATCTGTTTCTAGTCCTCATGACTGCATACGAAATGTTGAAAAGGTGGTGATGAGAAAGTGGCAGGATCAGAAGTGAGGAAGCAAGTGGGATGTTTTTCATATCATCATTATTTTGAGAGAACTGGAGGGCTTTCTCCGTATAAGAGGAAATTTTCCAGAACAACATGAATGCAAAAGCTGAGTAAATTATGGTAATATAAAGCCAGGCATACAAAGTAGCCACAGTAAATGGCCCGTATCTCTGCTGATTCCATTTCCTTGAATTCCTGACAGGAAGATGTGTGTTTGTTGTATTACCTGAACCCCATGTGGAGGTCACTCAAATGCAACATAATAGTTCAACTGAGTGACATATTCTTAAAATTAGATAGTACTATTTTACCATTAAACAAGAAAAGAAGAGAAAATCAGGAATTAAATCTTTCTATCAAACTGGAAGCGATATTAACACGGGGGGGGGTGCTATTCTGGGAAGTCATTCAGAGAAGAAACCAAAAACTTTTCATCGGTAATCCTAAATTAATTCAAGAAGAAATGATAGAATAGGCCAATCTTCAAACAGAAGGCTTTGTAATTATCATTTGTAAAAACCTTTGCTAAATGTTGTTAACTTAGATTAGACATTATGAAAAGAGGTTGGTCATGGAGAAGACTTTAGTAGATAATACAACAAATGATTGCTATATTATCTGGGGCAAGGCACTGATGAATAAAGTATTTAGCATCATGTAGAAGTAGAATCCCTATTTTAATTTCACTTTCAGCTAGCAGCAGAGAAGCAATGTCTCCTCTCCTAACAGCTTTGGTAGATGATTGCCATAACTATTTTTCAAGTGTCTAGTGATTTGAGCAATTATGTAGAAGCAGCGATCCACAAACAACTCATTCTTGTTTTCACAATGCAGCTACTCTTGCTGGTCAATCCATATAGAACATGGTGAATTTCAGAAGAAATTCTAATGATTCTGTAATAAAAGGTGCAGAATTTCCTTGAGATGTGAAACCCTTTGCATGGCTGGGCCATATTTCCCATTAAGGAAGGGGGGAGGAATTGCTTTCTTGATTCCTTGCTTCAATATTTTGAACCATCTTTGGCTTTTACTAATAAGTAAATACAGTAGTGCATATCACAGATACGATATCAGACTTTCCTTATGATCTGTCAATCTGGCTGAGGAGTTTATAACTTCACTACCTTCATAAACTGTCCATTGAGTTCTGTGACAATGTATATTTCCAAGTGACTGAAAGCTATACGTAGGTCTCTTCAGAAGTGGATCACCAGCAAAACTCAGCTTGGCTGATGTTCATATCTGGGATTTATTCTGTTCTTTTCAATTAGGAAAATTGCAGGGCAGACATGTATGCTAGAAACAGTGCACCTGAAGCTGAGGAGCATCACCATCTTTTGTGGTGACTCCTGACATGGGCTCTCTGAACTGACCATTCTTGTCAAGTTGTTGGTTTCTCAATTAAATCACTGACAGCTTGCAATTTTGAGGCTACAAGGTCCTTCAAACATTGGCTTAAATTCATCAAAAAGCTACACAGAACATTCATTTGTAACCCACATAGCAATCTTGTTTTTGGTAGCATGCTCCAAGGTGACGTGTTTGTTCCTAGAAGCTGGAGACCATCTGTTCCACTAAATGCCAATAATAATGCATCGCCTATTACAGTCTCTTCTGGACTGTAATGTTCAATATGATTTCTCTCTTTACAGGGGAAGCAAGAAAACTAACATCTCTTTTGCTCATGCAAAGGGCAAGAAGACAAGCACCACTTCCCACCTGCTGCTCAGCCATCCACCTTAATCCTAACCTGATACACCCCTGCTATTCTTGGAAAAGGCCTCCCCTGAGTAGTGGCTACCATTTGAGCTGCCTCACCAATTTACTGAGGCTGATGTTTATCATTGCTGGGAGGTCATTTGTTGTTTTCCTGTTAGAGTATAGATTTTATTTGTTTCAAGCAAATGTAATAAACTCTACAGGGGAGCTGTTCTCTTATTGATGTCTTGAAGGATTTCCCAGGGGTCTCTCATTAATGCATTTGAGTACAACTCGTGCTGTGACATGTATTGCCTTTAATCAGGTTCTCCATATGAAGATTAGCCTAGCCTTAGCCTGAATATCATACAGTTGCAGAAATGACTAGTGAGTGACTAGCAGTGTTGCCATTAACTGACTCACAATTCTTGAGAAATAAAAGTTGGTGCTGTTCTGGACTAGCATGGCAGAACTGTTACTTCATGTCCTCTTTATCATAATACCGTGTTTGTACTCTTAAATCTAAATTAAAATGGGGCTGAAAGGTTGCAAAAGCAAGCTTCTGATATATCTGCTTATGATTTCTTAAAGCAGATAATTACTGTAATTGTTTCTTTTTTTGCAGACTAAAGTAATGTTTGTTTGTGCTGGTGCATAAATAAACACAGAATTCTGCATCATGTAAAATAGAAACTAGTTACATATATTTGTGTCTTCTGTGTCAAGTTGGAACCAACTTACAGAAATCCTAATAGGACTTTCCAGATAAGTGAGACGCTTAAAGAGTAGTTGTACCAATGGCAAACCACCACATGAGTTTCCATGGCCAAGAAGGGATTCAAACCCAGATCTTCTGAATTCTAGTCTGTTAATTCTATCCACTACATAACACTAGGTGTTGCAGAAGTGGTTACATGCAGTGCCAAATAAAATGAAAAGAAGATAAATAAAATAGCCAGACTTTCTAATGCCAGCACTTTGTGCTTAAAGTATGCAGGCGTAAACAGTGCTATCTGATATGAATCTGTATTCCAGCACACAGTGAGGTTCTTAGATGTGTAGTCAGAGATAATCATTATTTTATATGCCAAAACGTTAATCCAGTATACTATCAGTAACTGGCTACAGACTTCCAGATTACTCAAGAAATCAATACATCTAGTTCAAGCCATTGCTCCTTGGTTTTAGTGATAGTCATGTCTTCGTTATTGAAATCCCATTTCATATAACACAAAGCTTCTCGGTTTGTGTTTCTGTTAAGTTGGGTGCATGAACTTGGCAGCAGGCATTCTGCTAAACCAACTCTGATTGCTTTAAGCCTATCAGTAGCCCTATAAGGAAATAGCTGCCACAAGCATAAGGTCAAACAAGGTGACTTAGAAGCTGCCCATGTTTTCCTTCCCAGGGCAATTTCCTCAGAGAACTAAAGACTCTACAAATCAGACTTGCAAATAAAACCTGTGTCTACCTTCCAATGACCAGTCACAGGACAGAGCTCCCTTAATTGTGCTGAGCTGAGTGAAAGCTCATGTTCTGGTAAATGGTTTTCAGAACTTAATGACGTCGACTTTGCATCTAATTATATAATACCTGTATCATCTAGTTTGACTTTCAGTTGCCTGATTGCTGCGGAATCTTCCTTGGATAACATAAGGCTACGCTATGTGTTTTTCCCGGTATTTCAGTTCATTTCCTTTCTCTCATTCTTTAATATGGTTCATTCCTATCCAAACTCATATAACCGGATCCTAGGTTAGGTTTGTTGTTTCTATCTCTTAGTCTTATATATTTTCTGCCATTTTTCACATAGCTACTCTTTACTCCTCCCACTCTTCACGCAGAGATGAGAAATGTTACTTTTGAGGACTACAAATGCCAGAAAACTCTGGCCAAGGTGGCCACTTTGATCCATTTTCTGAATTGTGGTACCAGTCCTATGGTAGTTGTTCTGGGAAAATTCCATCATTCTAGACCAATTTTTTGAACAAGGTTCTAGTTAATGTCAATCCTCCTAGGATTCGTTTTATTAAGTATGCAAAAACCTACCCTACTTGAAAACTGATCCTTGTAATGCAGAGACAGAGTGGGCTATAAAATGTAGCCTTGAGTTTTAATCCTATCTTGTAAAAATGATTCATGTGAACAGCCAGCCAGTCACTCTTTCTAGGGGTGTAAATACTGACTCATTTCGTCTTCACAGCTGACAATAAGCAATTGCAAAATTATTCTGTTCACAGACGGCTTGCACTCTTGTCATGAGACAAGAACATAAACAATTTTCTCTGCAAATTAAGCAAAATGTAGAAAATAATCATTTAATGCAAATAGCACTATAATGCAAATAATAAAGTTTGCCCCAAATGTTGCAACTTTGTTGCATGGACTTCTAAAGAGCAGAAGCATTGGAGGGTCCTCTGTTGTTGTTTTTAACAGTTAGCCAGTCATACTGTCCTTGTGGTGTGTCTGCATGGGCATGCTTTGCTTTCTTAAAGGGTAAGGACACCAGGTTGTGGCAAAGACAATTTGTGCGGATTATAAAGATGTTCACAAGTAAAGGCAGTATCCTTTGTGTCTGGAAGTAAGGAACATTGTGCGGCTTGAGAATTCCTTACTGAGATGCCTTGTCAAGTTGACCAAACTTATGAGCAGGGAGAATACAGCACATTTTTGTAAAGTTCTGTAAAATTGTAAATAATGATTTCTTTCCATTCTCTGATTTTTCTCTCT
The DNA here is from genome assembly GCF_051106095.1 of Pogona vitticeps. Taxonomy (NCBI): domain Eukaryota; kingdom Metazoa; phylum Chordata; class Lepidosauria; order Squamata; family Agamidae; genus Pogona; species Pogona vitticeps. The sequence continues at coordinate 80,719,960 of NC_135786.1, forward strand.
CTCAAAGAGGTGTGCATAGTTGTGGAGGGTGAGGTTTGAATACTGCTCCCAGAATTCATCAAGCAGCATAGCCAAATCTGAGTACCTTTGCTTTCCAAAAATCCTGTGCCTGCTGATAGAAACTATGAGTTAATTTTTACTTTTTACATCCTTTATAGTGTGACCAGTAAAAATGATATGGAATACTTGTAGTATTGTTTTGCAATGTCTTCATAGCCAAACCTTGAATAAGAACTGATGGGCACCAAACAGCAAGCAAAGAAACATTTACATTATTCCCTGGAAACCATTGACTTGCACACAGCTTTCAATTACAATGGCGGTTTAATTAAACTGGCATCAATTCTTCCACACAGAACAGTTTCAAAGTCAGAGAATCCATCTTACAAAGTGGAAGCTTAATTCGTATTGATTCTGATTAGAATTTAAAATCACTTGGCCCTTCTAGCCTTACAGCCAAATTAGCCTCACCATTAAGAGCCAAAGAAGACACAATAGGAGCCATGAAGATAGCCATTTCTGTAAAATTATTCCATGGATGGTTGTCTTGTATAGGTGCATTTAACACTTACATTTAGTGGAGTTAGCATGCTAGTGATATAGCCATCCAAGCCACTGATTGCTGGAATGCTAACTCTTTAGAGAAAGAGAGTGATTCATTTTGTAAACATGCTTCTACATAATGGGGAATGTTTTCAGAGACAAGGACCACCTGCCTGGTTTTGGTTCTTAGGTAACAGCCATTCACCCCATGTATTACACTCACTTTGAAAGCCTGGATTTTCCAGGCCTTGGAATTAGTTCACTGAAACATTCCACATAAATAGATCCCATTGAATCTACTGAGTAGTCAATGAATATATATTCATTTATACTTGTATATACCCAACCAAGCCAATAGCAGTTTGTCCATCAGAGTAAGTTGTAAGGATCTACCTAACCTTTAACCATCCCACTTTTGCAAATATGTGTCAGTGCTTGCCTGCCTGTAGAGAGGCTGCCTCTGTGTCTATAAACGTGTGTATATATAGTCATTGTCGCCTCTGGCTCTGCCCACTCTTGGCTGCTGAGTCTTCTGCCACACTGGCAGCATCTGTCACTAGCACTGCTTAACAAAACTGTAGATGATATCAATACAGCCATCATGCCTTGATGTGCTGTGTCCTTCTGAACAGATTTCATATATGTCCCTTTGACTAGAATATTTTTACAGGTAAATAGCTCAGGAATATTTTCAGTAGTCATTCTTTGGATGTATAATGTTCTGTAACAATTAGTGGTGTCATTTGCTTTGACGGATATTGAGATAACAGTCTAGAGTGTGTGGAAAGTGTCGAGATAAAGATACCTTGTAATAAGTGGCAGCATGCCTCCTAGAAGCTGGTGGCTTGAATTCAATATGGCATTACCAAAATATGACTTTCCTATTTTCACTCAGTTGTCAGGGCACAGGAGAGCCATTGTGATGGGAATAGCCAAACATGGCTCAGTAGCACTGCTGTTCATCTCTCTCTCTCCATCTTATAACATGTCCAATGGGTTAGTTCCTGATGTGGTCACAGCAGAGTAAACTCACTGAAATCAATAAGACTTTGACAATGACAAGTTTAAGGCCTACTTATTCCAATGCTTCTGTTCAAAGTACAGCTAAATATCTAGCTTCAACCCAAGGTGCTGCTGAGAACATCACTTAGCTATGTGATGTATGTGCATAAATGTTATATTCAGTAGTATCATACAGTGCAATGCTTTAAATCTTGTAGAAACCATGTTTTTACCCTTATACCCTTATACCCTTATATCCAATGATTCATTTTCCTTAGACTAGCTGCTGTGGAATCTGTCCATCCAGACGTTTCAGAAGCCATTGCTCAAAGTATCTCATAAGGCATTCTACAAGATATTCTTGTTCCCAACTTATTCTGCTAGCTGTGCTAATGTACAAGTGATAGTGACACAATGCTGACCTGGGCACTTTTTCAGTGAGTGCAACATTGCATACAATGAGTAATTTCAGTGAAGAATGACGTTGAATTGATTAACTAGGCACATTGGTGTCATTTTCTTGGCAAACAAATCTTCCAGAAGATTTGACTGATCCAGTCAAAACCATCCATTTGGTTACTGCATAGTTTTGGATTTCAAGGGACATCAACATCATCAATTGTCATAATCATTTAGCCTTCTGCTCAGCTTGAGCCTATGCTTCAAAGCTTTTTCTCAAATGATACACTGTTATTGTCACATATAGGATGGGAACATAGAAATCTGTTACTGAGATTACACATAAAATCAGATTTGGATCCTTTAATTTTTTTATTTTGTTTCATCATTTGCCAAATGTAAAGTGATTAGAAGAATGTTCTGTGGGTCATTATTTATAGTTTAAACAGTGATGAGGGTTAGGGATTTTTTTTAATGACTACAAGTAAGCATATTTTCCTTTCCTAAGAATCATCTTGTAAGCCACATTGTACTTTAAATTTGTTGATCAGGTGTCTTATTAAATTGTTGACTTAAGCAAGCACTATGTAATGAACATATCCACTGTATCTTGTTAGCATTTCCACAGTTCATTTAGCACCAAGAAGGAGGAAAACCACTTTCTTTCAGAATTATAATGTATTTTATGATGCTAATCTGTATCATTGGTACAGCACTTAATCTTGCTAATGCTGAAGGATTCCTTGGCAGGGTTATAAGGCAATTGATAGCTCATTCAGCTAGTGGACAGCTTGAACTTTGCAGGAAATGTGGGCAAAACTTATTAAAATGATCTATTTTGTTTTTCTTAAAGCATTTGGCTGAGTGAAATGACTCTGTTAGTGGGTAACAGAGGTTTTCAATTACCTCCATAGGGCTCAGAATAGTTTGTATAAGGCCTCTGGGCAAAGAGAAATGAAACAATGCTATCACTCTGCAGTCAAAATGTGAAAGACTAGCTCTCTGGAAGTTTACCTTTCAGCAACGGGCAGGGGAAGTAGTCAATACAATTACAGCTGTGCAGTGTGAGCTGATAGTACAGAATAAATATCACGTCTCTTAGAGTGTCTTGCTTAGTTACCTAGTATATACGTTAATCCCTGACACAGAGTAATGTCTTCAGAGCATACCACGCATGAAGAGGGACATGACGCTGTTAACTGAATCATCATAGCAAACAGCATGAGCAGCACACCTATAAGGGAAAGATAAAGGGTGCGTGTTTATATCTCTCTCTTGGAAGTGATTTTTTTAAAAAAAAATTAGTCATGTCTTAATTACAGTTCAGAAAGGGGTAAATTAAATACCAATCACATAGCTTTTTAAAAAGTCATTGGATTCTGCAGATTGTAAAAACAACTTTTGTTCATGTTCACTTTCATTTATTATGAATGAAAAATTCAGTAGATGAGCGAGAACAGGGTCAGACTTTCAAAGTTAGCCATACAGATTCCAAATTCTGACAGCCAGGAATAAGCAATAGGTCTGAGGCATACTTGTGTCCATTCACTATTTAACTTTAACCCCCCCCAAAAAAAATTCCCACCAATATCAGAAGACGTAAAGCCGTTTTGTAGGCGTAGAAACTTTGGTAGAGCAATTATCTTAATGATGGAAGAAAAAGTATTTATTTTTTTTAGACGAAATATCACATGCAAATTTGCACATAGTGCAAGCTGGCCTTGAGATGAAAGAAGGACCCGGGTAAATCATACTGAAATCTATTTCTAACACTGACAAAGCAGATTTTTCCTATAAACTTGGAATATGACCTGAAAGCAAGAGGACTTTCTTGTTCTTGAAACCAAGCATTACCTCTTAAATTGTGCCCAATGGCCTTTGATATAACCATCTCTGGGAATTTGTCTAAACTTATTTTCAAGTAGACATCACATTTTGAATTCCATATGTTAATAAATGAAGACATATTTCTTTTCTGGATCTACTGCCCATTTATTTCATTGGAACATGACAAGGTTCGGGTTTTATGAAAGCAAGATAAAAGATTCCTTTGCTTCCATCTCGCTAGTGCATAGTCATCTTTCATATTCTTGCCCCCCCCCCTTTTTAGTGGTCTTTTTTTTTCTAAACTAAACATCCACAAATGGTTCAGTTTCCTGTGCACCTGAGCAGAACCATCTATGGAGGTTTGAGGAGTTCTAACTATGTGGTGGGATGAGATTAAAGGAGCTGCGGAAGGCACAGAAATTATGCTACATTGGTGGGGTCCTAAGAAAAGTTCAGGAAGTTCATGGAAGGAAAAAGAAATCTCTCTCCACACCTCCTATCATTTGTCACACTGTGCCTCCTCCTGAATTCCTTAGGAGCCTCCCCCAACCCAGAGAGGTTTTTGTACAGTTGCAAGTGGCAGAATGAAGATGAAGGAGCAGACAGAAAAATTGTTTTATAAAAGCTCCTGTGCTGTCTTAAACTATTATCTCAGGAAACAAGTTGGTGGTTTTTAAACATGATTGGAAAATGTAAAAAGGGCCTTTTCTCTGCTTTCATCCAAAACATACTTAACTAGACTCATGCTGTTATTTTTTTTGTTGTATTTGCAGGGAAGACCTGAATTTTCTGAAGTGGTCTCCAAATTAGAAGAATGCCTATGCAATATTGAGGTAACAACATAATCTGTTGCAGTTCAGAAATATGAATGCACAGTTTGCAGCAAGCACAGATGACAGACTGGTTGTTTTCTGAAGAAAATCAATCATTTCGAAATATATTATTACCCAGTTTTTTCCAGCTGATTTGCTTAGCTATGGCCTAAGCTGCTAGATGCAAATGAAGAAACATTTTTTTTTAAAAAAAAAAGCTGAACAGACAGAAACTAGGCCATCATGTATAGAACCTAGGAATTTAAGATGTTATCATTATTCAATCTGGGTGGAAACAGATATTTAGTATTTAAGATTTGAAGGCAAAGATCGGAAGAGGCACCGTTGTATTTTTCTATAATTCCTCTGTCATCTGTGCTTGAACAGGTTTCTGAGGCATTAGAAAACCCTGCATAATCTGTATACCAGAGATAATAATGGAAATGAATGTGTATGTATAGTTTATGGAGATTAGCCAAATGAAATCTGGGATGAGTCTCCTAAAAGCCAGCAAAGAAAAGGCAGATTGATTGATTGATTGATTGATTGATTGATTGATTGATTGATTGATTGATTGATTATATTTTTATGTTATACCGTCTGATGGCCTAATGTGCAGTTTCCAACAATAAAATGTAAACAGCCAAATCCCAACCAACCCCAAAACTACAAACGAAAAAAAAATTAAAAAAATTAAAAAGATAGCAGATTTAAAAACCAAGACGGCAGCAACGCACAAAAATATATATATCAGAATATAATGGTCAAAATAAGACCAAGTCAGCAACAATTATGAGAGGAGGATCTCCTGAAATGCCCCTTGGAAACAGAAAGTTCTTATATGCTTCCTGAATATTAGGAGGGAAGGTGCCTGGTGCACTTCTACAGGTAGAGTATTCCATAAAAGGTGGTCACCACAGAGAAGGCCCATTTCCTAGTTGTAAACTTCCTGGCCTCCCTCAGGATTCCCACTCACAGCACCAATGCTGAAAGATGTGAGTAGCAAAGGAAGTTGATCTTAGGGAGAGGTGCTCTGATATGTATAGATATTTACTTTCCAGAGAGGCATATCTGCAAATGCATGAGAGAAGAGGACCTTTTCCCTGGCCTTTACCAGCCTCACAGCTTTCACTGTTGTATGAAGAGCAAGTTCTCAGATGCTGATCTGATAGCTTGGGTAAGCTTTCTATAGTCAGCCCTTCTGATAACTTGGTCCAAGACTTGAAGGGATAAACCAAGGCATTAAGTTAGCCCAGAACTCAACAGGCAAGGATTGTAAGTGGCACAGCACAGACATAAGAAATGCCTAATCCCTGTAAGTGTTCTGGTTGCCAGTAGCAACTCCCTACATTGCCATCATGGCTGCCCCCAACCGTCATAATACCGTAGCTTGAAGTAACCTGAACATGTGTGACTGAGACCAGCCTTTTCTACAACGTTCTATTATATGAAGCAGGCTGCTAGAACTGTGGCATTACTCTTTAATTGTCCCTATGCAGAGGTCTGTGTAGAAACTGGGGCAATTAGATTGATCACTTCATCCACAGAAAGGGCCAAAAGACAACTCTCACAGTATTTGTTTCTTTTGACCTTTTAAATCTGAAATGGTGTAAATGATATAAGCTGGTGTTGAGGTTATGGTGTTATTGGCAATTAGGAAGTGCAAAAAAAGTTTAGCAAGAGCTATGTTCCCAGATCACAGCAAAGGTCTTTCGTAAATGAGCTTAATTAACATAATGTGATTAACATTAAATAGCATGTGCAAGATAAACTTTGCCCACTAACAAAGGTTTACAAATGCTCTCCGAGACGGACTACATGGTCAGCTTAGCCTACTGCTTGGAATGCTGCAGGGACAAAATGGTGTGCTTTTAAAGATAGCTACCAGATGGTGTGCTCTTAAATATAACTAGAACACAGCAGCCTGCCCCCTGAACATTCCTACCCACACCTTTCTGGCCCCTGCCAAGCTTCTACTTTTCAGGTGTGGGTAGGAACACTTTGGTCTGGGTCAGTTCCAGAGCATGCAATTGCTGGAACTGATCAAAAACAAACCATTTCCTTACTGTCTGCCAATATTGTGAAGTGGCTTAGTGAGCAAACGACTTCTGGGTACTGGCAAATTAATCACTTCCCCTGCCCATCAGAGGGCAGGGGAAGTGAAAAAAAATGTTGACTGGATATAGACTCTTGCTGATGTGCTATATCACTTATAAAAATGTTTTTACAATTATTTTTCTCACCTTAAAGTGCCAGCCAAGAAACCACAAAAAGTCGAAAACATAGCAGTTTCTTAATCTGCAGTTTCTCAACTAACTCTTTAAGAGAAGGCAATGAAAAACAAATTTAATAACTAATGCTGTGCAGTGCACTTTCTAAAAGTTTTGTTTTAGGGGTTAGGGTTAGGGATGGGGAAAAGGGACATGGAATTAAACAGGGGTTGTAAATCAACATGAACATTTTACAATATTCATTCTTATCTGTTACATTTCAAAGATACATAAGTTTCTGGTGTAACTGGTGTATCATACATATTCTAATTTTAAATTAATCTTAGGCTTTCAATGATCAAATATTAATTTACATTCTTTTTCTAAGCCAATCATAAAATTTATGCCAACAGTCTTCATGGTTTGTCTTTCTTGTTGAGTCTAGCCATTCTCATAGTTTGTCCATCTCCGCCGTATCCAGGATTTTTGCTATTAACTTATCTTGAGGTGGATTCTCCAGTGCACTTTTTGAAAAACACTCATGACAATTGCTTTGTGTTTGGGTGACAAGCACTTAACAAATTTTAAAAAATTGTCAGCTTCTGATATTTTCCCTTGCATGGTGTCGCTTTGTGACTAGTAGTGAGCACAAAAGAGTAAACCATCTTGACTGCTGCCATTGGTGTTGTCAGCATTCAGGCTGCCCTTTGCTATATAATGCTTGACATTCTTTTTCCTTCTGGCAACGCAGGCACAATATTGTGCAGCAATATCAGGCCATTTCCTGGAATTCTGAATCATGGATACAGAAGCACACAACACCACATTCATAAAAAAGAGGGTTGTTTTTTGTTTTTGTTTTTTGTTTTTTAAGGATTGGATCTTCCTGAGGGTAGACTGAGTTGCAGCTAGTCACCTCTATAACTTAAGAATAATATAAGAAGCAGGCCTTCATTGCCAATGCGGCTTTTGACCTCAGATTGTCTGTCCCCTCAGTTGTCACCAAAATTCAGTGGCATCTGTGGCAGTTCCTAGAGTCACACTAGTGTCCAGGGCACAGTACCCCCTTCCATACTGGGAGAGAAGGAACAGGGAGGCGAGGGGAAGGCTTTCTGTGACCTGCCCCCACCAGTGGCAGTGCAGCCTGTTTTCAATGCTACAGCTTGTTGGTGTAGCAGTACCACTGACCTCAGTGTTGTGGCTTCACCAGTTGTGATGGCAGGAGTGAGGGGCTGCAAAAATCACAAGAGGGCTACCTGCAGGCCACAAGTTGCTCGCCCCTGCTTGCAACCATGTCTGGAATTCCTAGTTTCTAATTCAAGATGGATGGGATCTGGTCTGGGCCTATAGAAGAAATATACCGGCTATGGCTTGAAAGTACTCGTCTTCCATGGCAATTTCTCTTTCTTGCCTTCCTAAATACCACGAGGTTCGAAAACAAGGTTGGGATTTGAGCCCTGACAAGGCCTAGCATTCTTTGAGTCCTCAGGAGTCATCTTAGAAAAAGCTACATTTTATGAGGATAAAAAGAGAAAAAGTGGATCAATTAGAAAAAAGCAATTGCCTGAGTCAGTTGAATTTAACATCAATAAATACTCTGTTCCTCTTGGCTTTTAGTCAGGAGAAGAGAGCTGATAAAACAGGGGATGTACCTGATTTTAGCAACCACTTCTTGGTATTACACTCTGCTCCCTCTGTCTCCGTGTTGGTAACGTTCCCCCTCCCTCTCTTCTGAGTGTATCATCACCACTCTTGAGCCAAAGGGTCAAAGCAGTAGCTCCAATCATCTGTTTCATTTTTCAAGCTCCAGCTGCAGCAGGTTATTTTATGTGGGTAGGTGGTGGAAATGCTTTTAAGAGGGTTTTTTCTCTGTGTTTCTGTGTGTTGTGTGTGTGTTTGGCAGAGCAAAGCTGTATATCACAAATGTGCTGTCTTGCAGGAGAGCTAGCTAGCGACTGTGATATCTCAACAGCAGGCCCTATGAGATTAAATCTGGGGTGTGAGCCTGTGTAAGTCACAGGAGAAAGACTAGTGTTTAGCCCACTCAAACTCATCAAATCCATCGGCCAAGTAGAGAAAGTAAAAGTTTAATAGAGCAAATGCCACAAAAAGGGAAGCTAAGCTTCCGAATCTTCATCAGTCATGTGAAATGAAGGACAAAGATAATTTCAGTCCTTTAAACTCTTCTTTTCAGAAAATCAGCTGTTGCTTTTGATAGTGACTTATGAAAAGCTTAGCTCTTTTGAGCACAGCTTCATGGTCATGGAGTCATAACCCACTGTTGCTCTATGTTGTTGCCTATATAAATCCACACATTTTTCCTCCAGGACAAATAAAATTATTTTGTGATGTAGAGTACGTGTCTTATCCAGTAATTGGCTCATTGCAAACAAGTATCTCATTTTTTAAAACACACGAAAAGACTTAGGCCATGGTCACGCCAGGGAAATGTCCTCCTATGGTTAATGCAACTTTTAATCCTGTTCCTGTCATGCTTTGTGCTCTCATGACATTCTTTTCCAGGATGTGCATCCCAATGTGTTTTTGGGCTACCGAGTCATTTCCTTCCAATTCAATAAGCGTCTAGAGCTTCTTGTTGAGACCGTTTGACAGAAGTTAACTGATACATCAACACAAATGCAGTGGAATTAAAAATTAAAAGGACATGCATGGTGACAATAGTTCAAAAAAGTTGCCATAAGACCGTTCACACATGCAGCAATGCAATGCAACATTAAATTAAAAAAAAGATTGCCAACAAAAAAGGTTAGAAGCCTCTGGCTGAGCAAGAAATGATCTGCAGTTGGCACAGTTGCTGGGTAAATGATTCGCTAACCGTTGTGTGTCTTGTGACCACAATTTAAATTGTGAAATCAAAGGGGGGGGGGACTGGAAAAGATTTTGTTGGTGTGACCACAGCCTTACATAGATGAGGACGAGAATATATTTGAGACCTATCTCCTTCTTCTTCCTGTTCCTCTCCTACCAGGGTTTGGCTACTGTGTACTAACCAGCTGGAAATGATGATGCTGTGTTGTACCCAACCCACTCCACCAAGTTCTTCCACCAACGCATTCCTTTCCTTGGGTTACTTGGATTTCTTTTCCCATTTCCTTTAAATGATTAGGTGAAACAATCTATTTGTTTCAAAGCTGATATTTTGCATGACATGATAGTGATATTAGAACTCAGCCTCAGAAAGAAATACTGTAGCTCTGTTTTACTTTCCACTTTGAATGTGACTGGTCTGGTTTCCAGGTATTTGAAAACTTGGACTCACTGTTTTCTTTGGTGTTTGCATGAGACACAGTGGATAAAACGACAGCATCAGACTTGATAGTGAGTCTGTTAAAGTTAATGACAAGGAAGCCAACCTTTTTTTCTAGCATGCTGCCTGAGAAGTCTGGGTCAATGATCTTCCCCCGGTCTACAGTTGGACCATATTAGTGGGAGTGAAGACTTTGTACCCAGAACATGTCAAAAGGATACTGTGTGCAATTTATGGTAACTATTATCCCCCTGGCAACCAGCTCTGTGCAAAAATACATCTCGCATCACAAAAGTAATAGCTGAGGACTAGAGATGGGCACGAACTACCAATTCAGCAGTTTGTGCCAATTTGGCCATCAGTTCAACAGGTGTTCTGCGGTTCTGACATGATTCCAAGCCCTGTCCCCTCCAGTGGGCACCCACTAGGAGGCAGCTCAGCCTCTCATTGGATACCCAACAAAGGAGGCGGGGCTCAGTACCATCTCAGAACCACAGAACACCTGTTGGGCCAACAGCCAAACTGGCATGAACAGGTGGTTCATGCCAATCTCTACTGAAGACTGTAGCAAAGGTACTTGTAAGGTAGCACCAATATTGAGTGCTGCTGTCAACCATTCAGACAAGACTTGGCAGTTATTATGAATGAATATTGACAATGTTCTCTTTGTTAAATCCAGCTAATGTCACCAGCCTCTAGCAACAGCAGTGGTTCTTTGTCTCCTTCCTCTTCTTCGGATTGCCTGGTTGCTCGAGGATGTCCTGGCCGTAGCCATGTTGCTGCTTTACGTAGCCGCTTTGAGTTGGAATATGCCTTGAATTCGAGAGCTTATGCTGTCTGGTCACAGAGGTAAGAACAAAACTCATAAGGAGGGAAGGAGGCCTTCTTTGATCTATGCAATACTAAGAGCTGCCTAAGAATTATTTCTCACCATTTGCCAGTCTTTGGAAAAGTTTATTTTTGAACTACAACTCCCAGAACCACCCAGGCAGCTGGCTGTGGGATGCTGTGAGTATAATCCAAAAAGTAGTGTTTCCAAGCACTACTGCTTGGACAGCTCCAAGGGTCTCTTAAAACACATTCCAAAGCATCATAAATGCAAACTGACCTTCTGATTTCTTTGAGAAGGCATGACTTCTGTTTTGTGGGTAACATCTGCTTCATAATAAAGACACAATAAATTCTGAAACAACGATGAAAGGAGGGAAGTGCTTATCAGACTAAAAGCCATTGCCTACTCTATTCTTAAATGGATTCATTATTCCACAGCACCTTCAGTTAGCTCCTTGTTATCCCCACAAATTCCCAGAGATGATGGAGAGCACCAAGGGTTATTTCTAGCAGAGATTGAGGTTATATAGGATGTTGGATAAGAAAATAACTTATTTTAAAAGAACTAACTCCACATTTACTTCTCTGTTGTTGTTTAGTCATTAAGTTGTGTCTGACTCTTCGTGACCCCATGGACCAGAGCACACCAGGCCCTCCTGTCTTCCACTGCCTCCCGGAGCTGGGTCAAGTTCATGTTGGTAGCTTTGATAACACTGTCCAACCATCTCGTCCTCTGTCGTTCCCCTTCTCCTCTTGCCTTCACACTTTCCCAACATCAGGGTCTTTTCCAAGGAGTCTTCTCTTCTCCTGAGATGGCCAAAGTATTGGAGCCTCAGCTTCAGGATCTGTCCTTCCAGGGAGCACTCAGGGTTTATTTCTTTCAGAACGGATAGGTTTGTTTTCCTTGCAGTGCAGGGGACTCTCAAGAGCCTCCTCCAGCACCACAATTCAAAAGCATCAATTTTTTGGCGGTCAGCTTTCTTTATGGTCCAGCTCTCACTTCCATACATCACTATTGGAAAAACCATAGTTTTGACTATGTGGACCTTTGTTGGCAAGGTGAGGTCTCTCCTTTTTAAGATGCTGTCTAGACTTGACATTGTTTTACTCCCAAGAAGCAGGTTTCTTGTGAGATAGATAAGGTGGTCAGGCACCCCTATTTCTTTAAGAACTTGCCATAGAACTTGTTGTGGGTCCACACAGTCAAAGGCTTTTGCGTAGTCAATGAAGCAGAAGTAGATGTTTTTCTGGAACTCTCTGGCTTTCTCCATAATCCAGCGCATGTTAGCAATTTGATCTCTAGTTCCTCTGCCCCTTCGAATTCCAGCTTGTACTTCTGGGAGTTCTTGGTCCACATACTGCTGAAGCCTACCTTGTAGGATTTTGAGCATAACCTTGCTAGCATGTGAAATGAGAGCAATTGTACAGTAGTTGGAGCATTCTTTGGCACTGCCCTTCTTTGGGATTGGGATGTAGACTGATCTTTTCCAATCCTCTGGCCACTGAGTTTTCCAAGCTTGCTGGCATATTGAGTGTAGCACATTAACAGCCTCATCTTTTAAGATTTTAAATAGTTCAACAGGAATGCCATCACTCCACTGGCCTTGTTGTTAGCCATGCTTTCTAAGGCCCACTTGACTTCACTCTCCAGGATGTCTGGCTCAAGGTCTACAACCACACTTTGGGTTGTCCAGGTCATCCAGATCCTTCTGGTATAATTCCTCTGTGTTTTCTTGCCACCTCTTCTTGATGTCTTCTGCTTCTGTGAGGTCCCTGCCATTTTTGTCCTTTATCATGTCCATTTTTGCACAAAAGGTTTTCTTGAATAGATCTCTGGTTTTTCCCTTTCTATTATTTTTCTCTGTTTCCTTGCACTCTTCATTTACGAAGGCCCTCTTGTCTCTCCTTGCTATTCTTTGGAAGTCTGCATTCCATTTTCTGTAACTTTTCCTATCTCCTTTGCATTTTGTTTCCTTTCCCTTCTCTTATATTTGTAAGGCCTTGTTGGACAGCCACTTTGCTTTCTTGCATTTCCTTTTCTTTGGGATGGTTTTTGTTGCTGCCTCCTGTACAGTGCCATGACCCTCTATCCATAGTTCTTCAGGCACTCTGTCCACCAAATCTGGTTCCTTAAATCTGTTCTTCACTTCCACTGTATATTCATAAGGGATTTGGTTTAGATTATACCTGACTAGCCCAGTAGTTTTTTCTACTTTCTTCATTTTAAGCTTGAGTTTTGCTATAAGAAGCTGATGATCAGAGCCACAATCAGCTCCAGGTCTTGTTTTTGCTTACTCTCTAGAGCGTTTCCATCTTTGGTTGCAGAGAACATAATCAATCTGATTTCGGTGCTGCCCATCTGGGGATGTCCATGTGTAGAGTCGCCTCTTGTGTTGTTGGAAAAGAGTGTTTGTGATGACCAGCGTGTTCTCTTGACAAAACCCCATTAGCCTTTGCCCTGCTTCGATTTGAACTCCAAGGCCAAACTTACTTGTTGTTCCTTTTCTCTCTTGACTCCCTACTTAAGCATTCCAATCCCTCTTAACGACAAGAATATCCTGCTTTGTTGTCAATTCTAGAAGGTGTTGAAGTCTTCCTAGAATTGGTCAATTTCAGCCTCTTCAGCAGTGGTCGTTGGCGCATAAATTAGGATGACTGTGATGTTGAAAGGTCTGCCTTGAATTCGTATTGAAATCATTCTATCCTTTTTGAGATTATATCCCAGTACAGCTTTTCCCACTATTTTGTTGACTATGAGGGCTATCCATTTCTTCCAGTTTCTGCTCCAGGTGGATCATGTTTAGTCAGAACTCTCCACTACAACCTGTCCCTGCATGGCATAGCCCAAAACCTCTCTGAATTACTTGAGCCCCTTTGCCACGACAAGGCAGCAATCCATGAAGGGGATTTTACTTCTCTAGCATCCCCTTATTCACATATACGTATGCCCTACAAAGTTAAGTGACTTTGCATATAAGTAAAAGTGCATAGAAGAGTTGTATTTCCAAGATCTACTAGGAATTCTACAGTTTTCTGCAAGCTAGCCTCTAGTAGTTCAGCAAAACAGCAGCAGGGGAGGATGTGGGAAAGATTTATATTAAGGAGGAGGGGAAACAAAATATAGGATAGTACTGTTAAGTGGATGGAGGACAATACACTGCATTAATTGATCTTTGCTTTATATGACTGATAGAGAAATAGAGACACACAGAAAGACACATATACACACATACAGATGTATTTCTTAAACTCAGGAACATATTTTAAAGTTTTCTGGGGTTAGCCTTTTTTGTCTATGGCTGAAATCCAGTAATAAGTCAAAACTAGAGTAGGCCTGTTGGATTAATAGAGCATATGGAGGAGCTGACTCATCATATCTCCACTGACTCAATCAGCCACCTCTAGTTGTGAGTTACCAATCAATTTCAGTTCATTAGTCATCAAGGGCCTTGATGGGAAGTTAACTTGGACAACAAGTAACACTAAATTACCTTCTAGCTATAACAAAATGTTTATCTTATTACTGTAGGAAATTACACACTGTAGTTTCCTGGTAATGTCTTCCCTCAGTTTTTCCTGAATTTCTTTGCTGGATATCAGATGAAAATGTTTTACCCATGAGGCTACCTGTATTATTTTCATGGATCAGTCATTTTTACCCATCAGTAAAAACTGATTGTAAACAAACTGCAGCAATCCAACAAGAATACCACCAGAAGTTGCCGTATGCATCAAAATTAAGATAAAGTTATTTTGCTTATACAGGCTCAGCCATGTGTGCTGGTCCCCGATACCCATTTCTCCCCACAAAAAAGCAAGTAAATATATTTCAGTGAGCCACATTGATTGATCCAAGGTAACATAGTAAGGTTTGTAACGGAGAAAGAATTTGAATCAGAGTCTCCCTGTTCCAGGTCCAGCACTCTGTCCATCACATTATACTGATTTGCTCACACCAGTGCTTACTATATAAATGACACCAAGGATGAAACACAGGGTAGAAAACAATGCAACAATTCATATGCTTAATTTTCATAACAGGCAAAATGTATAATATACAAACTGAATACTTTGCATGTTTCCATAATATATAAAATAGGCTACCCAGATTTGGAGAACTGGAATATGGCAACCCTGCTCCCAAACATCCCTAGTCAACACGGTCTATGGCCATGAATATGTATAACCCAACAGTTAGATGTCTCCTGTTGGGGATCGACACCAATGTAATTATAATGTAATTATTGCCAACTGCATAATTCACAGCAGTTAATTACTTCTAAGTAATGAGTGTCACTTGCATTCCTAGTTGCATGCTAGTTGTACAAGGCTTGGTGCATGGCCAGGAATGTGAACACCAATCACCACTGTAATTCTTGCAATTACACTTAATGCCAGCATAAATCACCAATAGGATTCCAGCCACTATATGAGAATCTAGAACACAGTTGCACTATTATTTTTTTTCCTGCAAAAATAGTAAGAGTGTTCAGAAAGAATATAATCCTTGTTTATGCAGCCTCAAAGGTACCTACAATTGAGTGTGCTTATGGGTAAGGCATGAATGCCCGAAAGCATCAGCTTTCCTCATTTTATCGGAAGTGAGCAAGGTTCCACCTGTAGAATTAGAATTAGAATGTACAGGCTTAAACCCAGTGATCAATATCGTACTGCACTTCCACTGAGTGAAAACTCTTGCTGTTATTGTTACATGGGATGAAGTCACATAAGCAAGCACTGCTGTTGCCAAGGGTGGGGACTCGAGTCATGGGACTTGCTGTCAAGTTGGAATTAAGTTGCACCAGTGACTCTACTTGGACTTGATTCATGACTTAGAACCAACGCAGCCTTCTTTTTTTCCAGGGGAAAAAGCTTGTTTTTAATAGGGACTCGCACTTCGGAATTGGGACTTGGTACCAAAGACTCAGACTTGGGACTTGGTACCAAAGAGGCTCAGACTTGAGACTCAGACTCAAACACTTGCCAACATCCCTGTTGGCTTTTCTTCATGGAGATCACTACTGGCACAGCAGCTCAATTCTGCATTAATATGCTGATGGCATTTTTTTTTTGCCCAACGAAAGCTCAGAGGAATAATGCCCTCTGTATTAACAAAATATGTTTCCAATTTGCAAAAAAGAACAATCAACAACAAGCATAAGAGAAAAGCAGGCCAGTTCAGAAAATGTTAGAAGGATCTGACACCGGGCCCCTTTTATGTTACGGCATATAATAGATTTGCATGAAAAGAATGCACGAGTGACACATTTAGGTTATGTTGTAGATACTCGAGAGGTTGAGAAAAGTAGTTATCACAGCACCTTCCCTCCTACTGTAATTTAATGTTCATCTCAGTGTGCCACCCAAGCTCATTAGCTTGCTGAAATGGGTTCCTGTATAACCCAAAGGGTTACAGAACAGTTTCCCCCCTCAAATTCTGTGCAATACAAATTAACTAACTCCAATCCTATAAATAGAACATTGAAACAGTTACCCAGAGGCAAAATGTAAAATAAAATGATGATGGTTTTTGCAGATCCAATGTTTTTTTTTAAATTATACAACACATTGAGATGATTAATGACCTAGCTTGCTAATGACAATAGTTTCTGGAGGCTTTAATTTTTAAGAAACATGTAGAATGAAAGAGGGAGTGATTTTGTGTTCACATCTATTTCAGTATGTTGTTATAAATATACCACACCTTCCAGTTTATCTTAGTTGCCCAGCATTGTAAGCTGCACACAATGGGCAAAATTCTGTTTGCATAAAATTGCACTATCATAAACCAGATCTACACCAGCAATGTTAAATTTATTGAATGCTTCCTTCCCATGTTGTTTCAGGTTCCAAGGCTCTCTAGAGCTCCTTTTTTTGCACTGGAGAAGCCTTTGGAATCTCAAGATGATGCTTGTGTGCGAGGGGTCCAGGAAGCCTTTAATAGTCAAAAAATTGCTGGCAGATCACCACCTGTGGTCCCAACCCCATCAGCTGTGATCTGGCAGCAATTTTGACTAATAAAGGCCTCCCCAGGGCAAAATGGAGTCCTAGGGAGCCTTAGAACCTGAAACGGGAAAAATAACTTTTCAATTAATGTAAATTTAATTGTTTCCATTGCCAGATCTGGTTTATGCCGGCATAATCTTATGCCACAGGATTTTGCCCAGTGGAAAATATTGTTTCTCTCACTGATTTTGCTTTGCAGACTTCTTATTTGCACATAAAGTTAAGATGGCATGAAATTACTTGCTCAGTTTTTGCCCTGTAAAGTAGTCTGAGGTATGCTTCACTGGTCCAGCAACTATTCCCTGACCTTGGGCTTGTAAATTGGATAATATTGTAGTGATCCAGTGGGTATTCTTTGACCTTGGATTTGGGATGAATACCTGTACTTGAGTCAGAATTATTTGCTATGTGAAGGAGCTGTAATAAATGTACCTACATTTCTCACTTTCCCCACTATCAAAACAACACGTTACACTAACAGGGGCTGGTTTTGAGGCTGTCTCCAATTTGAAAAGTAAGCACTGATGGTAGAGAGACAGGGTTCAGTGTAAGCAGCCCTTGAATGAGTTAAGACCTAGGACATGGCCTGAAAATCCATCAAGGAGCTTCATGGTGCAGCGGTTACAATTGCAGTACTGCAGTGAAAACTCTGCCCACAACCCAAGTTCAATTCCAGGCTCAGGTAGCTGGCTCAAGGTTGACTCGACTCTCCATCCTTCCAACATTGGTAAACTGAGTACTCAATTTGCTGTGGAGGGCAATGTATTGCCAGCATAATTAAACTGTAAACCACCCAGAGAGAGCTTTGAGCACTGTGGGGCAGTATATAAGCAACACACTTTGCATCACAGATAGATAGATAGATAGATAGATAGATAGATAGATAGATAGATAGATAGATAGATAGATAGATAGATAGATAGATAGATAGATAGATAGATAGATAGATAGATAGATAGATAGATAGATAGATAGATAGATAGATAGATAGATAGATAGATAGATAGATAGATAGATAGATAGATAGATAGATAGATAGATAGATAGATAGATAGATCCTTTATTGGCATAAGTAAAAAATGGACATAGTCATGGTGGTTTGAAAATATTTAAAAGCTAAAAAGAATAAGTATACAAACATTCTAAAACATCAAATACCACACTAAAAATGGTAAACAAAATCAGCACCAAAACCAGATTCAAAGCAAAAAGACATAACACTCCATGTAAAATCCCTCTCAGATAGTCAGTCGCTAAGGAAAAAAAAATGTCGAAACAGAAACGTCTCTCTCTGCTTGTGGAAGGACAGTAAAGATGGAGCCAGCCTAGCCTTCTGTGGGAGGGAGTTCCAGAGTCTGGGAGCAGCAACAGAGAAGTCCCTCTCTCGTGTACCCACTAAGTGAAGGTATGGGACCCAGAGAAAGACCCCCTCCGGGTGATCTTAATGCCTGGACAGACTCATAGAGGGAGACACAGTCTTTAAGATAGTTTGGATGCAAACTGTTTACAGCTTTATAGGTTAAAACCTGCGCTTTGATTTGTACCTAGAAATGGATCAGCAGCCAGTGGAGCTGATATAATGGGGGGGGGGAGGGTGTTATGTGATTCCCTGTAACCAGCCCCAGTTAATAATCTGGTTGCAGCATTTTGGACCTGCTGAACTTTACATAGGCAGCTCTATGTAGAGCATGTTACAGTAATCTAGACAGAATGTAATTATACTCTTACAGTGCCTTAAAGACCAACTAATTTGGGTTAAGCTTGTTAGTTTTTAAGGTGGCAGAAGACTGTGTTTCTGCTGCAATAAACTAGCAAAACTACTCCTCTGGAAATCATAAAAATAAAATGAGACCGGGGGTGGGGGACAGAGACAGAGATGGAAGTAAGAGAACAAAACGCTGTTAGTATACATTAATAGGACAGAAGAATGCTTTTGGTTCAACCCACCTGCTCCTGCTGTCAGAAAGATGGGAACAAAAGGATGGGGTCTAGGAAGGAGGCAAGCAGAAGTAGTCCAATTAAGCCTGAGGCTAAGCAGGGGAACTACACTTCCCAAAATACCATTAAGCCTTCCAGGAAGCACTGGGGCAGGAAGGGGGCCCCAGACAGCCTACTGTTCTACTCCGCTGAGGAGCTGGGGGGGAAGGAGGAGGCCCAGACCAAGTAAAGGGCATTTTGGGGAGGGGAAACAAAGTGAAATGGAATGCCAATGGTGAAAAGCTCAGTGTTTCATTTCACTTTGTGAAAACACTGCTCCCCAAACCACCCATGAAACAAACCACAAAGCGACCCAATTCGGGGGTGGTGGTTCATGGTTCATTTTGTGGCCATCTCTAGTTCTCCTACATGAGCAGTACTCACGGCTATAAGCATAGTGCATGTTGTGTGCAGTACTGTATACATAAACAGCCTACTCTAAAGACCTATTCAGGTGTTCAGAGTGGGTTAATTTGAAGGCATGACTAGGGAGAGAGTTCTGGCATCATCTTCCGCCTACCACTGTCTCCATAGAGAGCAGACCCATCTGCAGAGGAAGGTTTCCGGCACACATAGAGACTCTATCTATACAATTTGGCTCCTGGAAAATTGGGTTATTGGCTGCATGGAGAGGCTTCATATGTAGTAGACTCTCTCCTCTTCAGGCTGTCCATTTTCATCAGCTAACAGGGACAGGCAGGGGGACAAGACGAGAACACTGTGCTCCCACTTTCCAATTAAAGAGGAATTAGGAGCAATGCACACCAGGCCTTGTGAATAATAATGCTATCAATGATATAGTTATATATAATGAGTTACAATATTCATAATGAAGGCATAACAAAATTACGTTTCAAAAGTAGCAATATTACTTTATTGCTGTGACAAGCCATAGTTTCTTGCTATTATTAAAGGACATTTTGAGGTAAACTTTCTCAGATTTTATGCCATTCTCTAATGAAGCTTATGTTTTTGGTTTCCGAAAAATTTTCAAGCAACACAATAGGCTAGGACGTATGTTTCTTTAAAAAGAACACTGTAAAAACATTTTATTGAGTGATGGTGGCAGATTAATTTTTAAAAGTACCTGTACACATTCTGATGTACACGATGACTATGTGAGGTGGGCAAGAGAGAAAGGGGGGGGAAGAGAGACAGAACAGAGAGAGAGAGAGAGAGCTCATTGAGAAAGCTTCGTGACTGAGGAAAGTTTTGAACCCAGCATTCCCCAATCCACATCCTGATTATACATGCTCTCTACCATGTTGTCTCTCTTGCAAGAATACTTCCCAATTCTTTGGTGGCTTTTGCATCCCTTTTCATATACCTTTTTCTGGCCCTGAGTAATGATGCTTAGTCTCCCCTGGAGTCCATACACCTCCGTTCCATACATCAACATGTGGCAGTTTGCTGTTCCCTGAAGCAAGAACACTTTGTCATTTTAGCCCGGCAAGAAGAACCTTGAAATAATATTTACATTCAGACAAGGCACTCCACCTTTTACATAGGCTGTCTGTGTTCTGCAGATAGTAGCCAGTCATCGCATGTAGCTAGCCATGCCAAATGTCTAACGTTCAGTGGTTTGGATAACAGATTGAGCTGCCCTTTTGGTTTCATGGTTTTATGTGAGAGCAGAGGTAGATTAATGAGCAGTACCACGAAAAAAATATTTGAAAAGTAAGTGAAGCTGATGACACGTTACTTTACAGTTTAGTGGAATTCAACCCATCTAATTCTATTATCCTGTCAGGTTCTGCAAAAAGAAAAAGACCTTGAAAGCAGTTTTTAGAGAGAATTCTTAATGGAACCCAAGAGCAATAAATACATCTGTACAGTTCAGCTGTGTTGGCTGGTGACAGACCTTTGTTTTCCTCTGCAACTTGTGAAGTAAATAATATCCCCAATGGCTCATTAAATTTCTTTAGAGTTCTGTTTCAGTAACGAATCTTCTTTCTCTTCTTTGAAAAAAGTGTCGTGGTCCTGGAACCATGGCTAATGATTTTTTTTTTTTAAAGAAGAAATAAAAACGTATTTTCAGGATTTGTGAGGGCAGACTCACTGGAAGCAGACCAAATGCAAAATAATAATAATAATAATAATAATATAATAAAAATGATGTTTTCTGAAGTGCAAAATTCAACAGAGGTTTTTCTGGAACATTTTTTAAAAATATACTATATTTTTTTTTCTAATCTCATCTACTGAGCATCAGCTCAGGTCAGATAAGTCTTGCTTTGCCTTGGTTTCTCAGAGAACTGAAACTCAAATAAGCGAATACTGTATGCATTTTGCTGAAGGTAACTAACACTTCTCTGCTTCTTGACTACAGTGAAGAGGAAGGGAACTGTTGATCCTATCAATGAATATGTGTATATGTATATATTTCATGCATGAATAATAGCAATTAATGAAGGTCTTTAATGAACTCACATATGATGTCAGAGAAGCATAAAGTCATATACTGTAGTTGGAAGCCATCAAGACCCCACATGTTGCTTAATGCAGAAGATTCAGAATTTACAAAATCCCCAACAGATGATTGACTAGGTTCTATCTGAACAGAGTTTTCAGAGTTTATAGCCTCTCATTGATCCCATTGTCAAACAAGCACTCTCCGGGCGGTTTACAATTTAATTATGCAGGCTACACATTGCACCCCCAGCAAGCTGGGTACTCATTTTACCAACCTCGGAAGGACAGAAGGCTGAGTCAACCTTGAGCCGGCTACCTGGGATTTGAACCCCAGGTCGTGAGCACAGTTTTAGCTGCAGTACAGTGTTTTAACCACTGTGCCACGAGGCTCATTACCACCTAGATGTTCATCTGTGGGCCAAAGTACAGTATATATTACTTATAAACCATCATTAGAGCTGAAATCAGTTTAGTTTATCAGAACTGTGAGTCAGACAGACTTTGGTATCTGAAAAACTATACCTGCAAACAAAGAATGTGCTTACCTTCTGAAGACCAGTTCCGAAACAAAAGAAACTAATTTGCAACCTCTAGGAGGCAAGAAGAGCTCCTTCTGTAACAATTGCACATAATTAGTGTTTAAGGAATTTCCACTTTTAATCATAATCATATTATCTGACACATATGGTTCCTCCATGTGGGGCTACCTAAAATGTCTTCAGTAATTTAACAGTAGAACCTTGAGCACCAATGCTCATGTGAAGTAACCTAAACCAGAACAGGGCAAAAAACAAAATAACCATGAGGGCCTATGTATTTCTCTTTTCCTGAGAGGTTTTTGTTTTTTGTTTTTATTGTAGGTTGCTATTCTACTTCCTGTTCCTTCTCCAAAAGCTTTTTTTGCCTTGGCATATAAAGATAAAACTAGGCATGTCCCCATGATGTCAGTAAGAACACCTGGATTTGTGAAAGACAATTCTAGGGCTTTTTAATGACTAAAGGCTCTTTCAAACAGTAGACAAGTTTCCCCCCCCCCTTTTCTCATACTTGATCATGAGGTATCATGGTGCTTACCCGAATTCAAGCCCAAGCATCTATTTACAAATTAATTACCTAAATAATCATAGGTCATTCAACCCCTCCAAAATAATTCCCCCTCAGGAAATACGGAAATCCTTTTTTAAAAAAAATTAAAAATCCACTTCCCTGCTGGAACATCTCTTCTGGAGCATTTTTTTTCCAAAGTGCTTGTAGCTAATTAGAAGCTCATTGTAAGCTTCCCAGCAGGAGAGCTCTGCCCACAGGAATAAATTTCTATGGGAAGCACTGTAGTGCTAAACCCCATCCCCCTTGAACAAAGCACAATTAAAAAATAAACAATGCCTTTGTAAAGTGCAGAAGAGTACAGGCAGTCCCAGATTTTGTCACTGTATTAACCAAGACTATATGAAAGTCGGTGGATAGAGAAAAATAATCATAGCATCAGTACTGGATTAGATATATTACAATGAATAAATGCTCCATCTGGATAAACCTTAAATTAGGATTTTTTTCCCCTTTTGATCTATTCTAAACAGATTTCTAGCAAAATTAAATATACATGTATTTATTTTTTCTAATGTCCAGTTCCCAAAGTATTTTTCTTTCAAGAGACAGTAGATCAATACCAAGCATCTGTACTGTGCTGCTATAAATACCCAGTTTCCCTCTAATTTGAGACCATTAGATCAAGTGCTGTTAGAAAACTTGGAAGGTGAGTTGTTCTATATCAGTGGATGAAGCACCCTTCCTGTTGGTCATAGCTACTACTTTTTCTCCATTTTGATAGACTTTCCACTTTCCTTGTTATATGGCCTTTTCACATGGCTGAAGAGTCTTGAGCTCATGATTTTTTTATTAGCTCTCTGTTCTCATGCCGCACACAGACACATCAATCTCCTTCCTTCATGATCCTTGTAGCACTAGCAGCTTGCCACGCACTTGTAGCCCGATGTATCTCTTAATACTGGGCAAAATATTTTCTCTGGATTTTCCTCATTGCCTCGCCTGATTATTGCCAAAGAAATCAGTACGGTTTACATAAAAACCCACCTACCCCACAGATTTACAGACGGTAAATAAAAAGGCAATAGAGAAGGCCACATTGAAAGATAGTGTCCCAGATTTGCACAGTGCCTGTTTGAAATAGCACAGCGGACCACTCTCGGCTGGTGGGGACCTTCCTGCTGCAGGCTTTTGCTAGCCATCTTGCTGTTTCAAGCCTAGGAATGGTGGCTCCTGGCTTAGCACTAATGAGAGTAAGCTGGAAATGATCATTGCATCATTTACACTCACGTTTCTGAAATGGAGCCGGGAAGACCTACAGGGATGCTGCAGCGTGAGAAAGCAGTGGCTCTTTTTTTAATGCAGCCATGCTTTCAACCCCTTCCAGCACAACACACATATTACCCTGTGTTACATACAGCACTGATGTTACCTGTCTGTCATGGGTTTGGAGGGAAAATTCCATCCTATGGGGAGTGGAAGGCGGGACATCAGGAGGAGGGGCTGTACTGTATAAATATGTGATGCCTGTGTGGTGAGAGATGCTGAGATGCTGGGAGACACTGGGATGTGACGAAGCAGCAGCTGGGAAGAAGAAGCTGTTGTGGGAGTCTGTGTGTCAGACAGGGTACTTCTGTGTGTCAGAGTACCAACCTGATAGGTTCAGGGGTCTGTTGGTTAGCCAGAACTGATAGGTTCAGGGTCTGTGCTTCAAGTTAAGGGTTCTGTGTGAACCAAACTATATGCTTGTATGAGTGAGAATAAGCCACGTTACTTTATCTATTCACCTGATTGTTTATTTTTCCCTGTGTGTATTTAAATAAACCTTATTCTTTTTATTGTTTAAAAATCCATCCCTGGTCTGTGTGACTTCTTACAGGGAATGGTTGGTGGCAGCTTAGTGTAACTGTGTGACATATCCCAGTAGGTCTGGGTTTGTCACATTGATTGGTGTCCAGCGTGTGGGATACGACTGGTCCAGTTGTCCAGCGGTCCAGCAAAGCCTTGGCAAGTGTGCCCAGAGCAAGGGGGGTCTAGTCAGGGACAGTTTGAGGCGCGTAGGTAATCTTCTAGGTGTACCTCACGGGGAGGTGCGCTAGTAGAAGAACGTGCCAACTGGGGAGACTTAGATTAAGGTGCTCTGAGGCAGCCTAGTTTTGGCGGGAAAAAGCTGAGGCAAAACTGCGTAGTAACAGTGATCTAGCTTGCCAGCTGAGAGGCCCAGCAGAGGGGGGTAGGCCCTGACTCGCTACTGTTGCAAGTTAGTGCTGAAGAACAGCAGCAATCTCTAGGGAGAGCTGGTTCTGAGGCAAGAAGGAAAAAAGTGGTCGTTTTATTTTGAGGCTTGACTTTTTAAAGCAGCTTGTTCTGAGGGGGGATTATGCCCTTGACTCGAAGCCAAGTAGCAGACATGAGTGAAGTGAAAGACCCCCAGATTGACCAAGGTTCTGAGGATGAATTTGGCTCAGTGCAAGGTGACAGCACAGGAGAGCAGAACCCAGAACTTAGAAAAATACTCATAGTCCAACAGCATGAACTGAGGATGAGGCAATTTGAAATGGAGGAAAGGGAAAGAGAAGAAAGATTAGAGAGACAGAGAATTGAATTGGAATTGCAGAGAGAGAAAATGGCGTTTGAATTAAAAAAATTGGAACTGATGAATCAGAACAATAATAATAATAGGGATTCTGAGGGAGGCCAACTGTCTAAAGCTGACCTGAAGAAATTCCCTGTGTACCACAAGGGAGATTGTCCTGAGGTGTTCTTTTCCTTAGTGGAAAGAGCGTTTGTGGACTTCTCAGTGAGGGAAACTGAGAAGATGACCATCATGCGGTCTTTAATCAGTGGTAGCCTGGCTGAGGTTTATGCCGAGATGCCTGAGGAACTGATGAAAGATTTTGCAGAGTTTAAGAAACTGGTGTTTGCCAGACATGGGATAAATGCGGAGCAGCTGAGACAAAGATTCAGGTCCCTAACCAAGAAGCCAGAGCAGACTTTTACCCAAGTGGGGGCCCAATTGGTGAGGCTGCTTGGGAAATGGCTATCTCAGGAGGGGACAGAGACCTATGAGCAGCTTAAAGACTTGATAGCACTGGAACAGTTCTATTCAGTCCTGCATGGGGAATTGAAATTCCAGGTGAGGGAGAGGAAACCGAAATCTGTGGCAGCAGCCGCAGAGATCGCAGATTTTATTTCCCAAATAAGAAAGCCCTTGGGTGAGGGGAAATCTGTAGGTAAACCCAAAGAAACCTACAGCAAGTACTCTCAGGGACCAGGGAAAAGCCAGCAAGGGGGAGGGGCCCATGGTGAAGGGAAGCCCTCAGACATGAAACCAAGACCTCAGATTTTGGAGGGAAAACCAAAACAAGATGAGAGAGAATCAAAATACACCAGAAAATGTTATTTCTGTCAGGGAAAGGGTCATCTAATCTCAGATTGTGAGAAATTAAAGCAGCTAAAAGGAATGGTGCCTCAGAATTCTAGTGGGACCAAGCCAAAAGCTGTGTTCTGTGTCCAGAAAGAGCAAGGCTCAGTGTCACTGAGGGAGCCTGTTGCCATGGCTACTCAGTCTGGAACAGCTACCTCTGCTGATCAGGCTGAGGAAAATGGTCCTCTTGTGGAGGTAAAGCGCTGCTTGCTGATAAAAACAGATTCTCAGTTGTTTGAGACAGCTGGGGTGGACGTAGGAATACTTGACCGTCAGTATAGGGGGCTGCGGGACACTTGTTCCCAGGTAACCCTGTGCCATCCAGATATTATTCCTAGGGAGTTTATAATCCCAAATGAGAGCATAAAGGTGGCAGGGATTGAGGGGCAGGTAATCTCTCTGCCAGTAGCAGAGGTACCTGTCAACTTTCAAGGCTGGAGGGGAGTTTGGCGGCTAGCAATTTCATCGACTCTGCCAGCAGCCGTGCTCGTGGGAAATGACCTGGCTGAACATGTGAAACGGGTGCTAGTGATTACACGCTCACAAGCCACCACAGGGACAGTTCAGGGGGGTAATGATGAGCCAGAGACGGAAGCAGAGGGGAGTTCAGAAGCTGTGGTGGAAACCTTAACCACAGACAGCAGATTTGGACAGGAGCAAAAGGCAGACGCCACTCTCCAAAAGTGTTTTGAACAGGTGACTGACGCCCAGCTAACACCTGAAACCCCAGTGAGATTTCTGGAGAAAAAGGGGATTTTATATAGAGAGACCCTGAGGAATATCTCAAAAGTTGGAGATGGGATCAGAAGTCAGCTGGTGGTACCTGAAAAGTATCGCCCCATGATCTTACAAAGGGGGCACTCTGACATGTTTGCTGCACACTTAGGGGTGAAAGGGCCCCTTGATTTGATCAAACAAATTTGGGAGCAGATCACCCAGGATGACTCACAAGACGTTGTGACATACATAGACACCTTAATGAATGACCTAAGGAGAAATCTAGAGCTGGCAGCAGAAAACCTGCAAGCTCAGAAGGTCAGACAGAAAACATGGTATGACCACAAAGCTAGAGAGAGACACTTTGACCCAGGGGAGGAAGTGCTTTGGCTTAGGCCCTGCAGAGAGAACAAACTGCAGCTCAAATGGGCAGGACCATATAGGGTCATTTCCAAGATGTCAGACCTGAACTACCTAATAGAGCAGGAGGAGAACCAAGCAAGGAGGGTGGTTCATGTGAATGCCCTAAAACCCTACTACAGAGGGGAACAGAGGGTTTTATTCGCGATAAAAGCAGCTGAGAGTGAGGAAGCTGAATTACCCTTCTGGGAGGGTAGAGGGGAAGTAAAATACAACCCAGAGGAGGTAAAGATTAATCCTGCACTTACCCAAGACCAGCAGCAAGAACTAAAAATGCTGCTTAGTAAATATCAACAGGTGTTTTCCAACAAGCCGGGGATAGTGAAGGGAGTGATGCATCGGATCCACACAGGGGATGCACCCCCGCAGGCAGTATCCCCATACCGAGTAACGGGACCCTATAGGGACAAGGTGCGGAAGGAGCTGGACGAGATGCTTAGGGAGAACATAATCGTCCCCTCTTCTAGTCCTTGGTCCTCTCCGATAGTCCTTGTGGACAAGCCTGATGGGAGCATTAGGTTTTGTGTCGATTACAGGAAATTAAACCGTGTAACCACTCCTGATGCCTACCCAATGCCCAGGCTAGACAACCTGATTGAAACCATAGGGGGTTGTCGGTTCATCTCATCATTGGACCTGGTAAAGGGATATTGGCAATTAAGAATTGATCCCAGGGATCAAGAAAAGACTGCCTTTTGCAGCCCTTTTGGTCTCTATGAGTTTCGAGTCCTGAGCTTTGGTCTCAGAAATGCACCAGCCACATTCCAAAGGCTGATGGACCAGACCTTGGCAGGGCTCAGTGACTTTACAGTGGCCTACATTGACGACATAGGGATCTTCAGTAATACCTGGGAAGATCACCTGATACACCTGGAGTTAGTGCTGCAGAGGTTAAGTGCAGCAGGGCTAACAGTAAAGGCCAGCAAGTGTCAGCTGGGTAGCCCAGAAATAAAATACTTGGGTCACATGGTAGGGGGAGGAATGATAAAACCCCTAGAGGCCAAAATAGAAGCAGTTCGTGATTGGCCTAGACCCAACACCAAGAAAAAAGTCAAATCATTTCTTGGGTTGGTGGGCTACTACAGAAAGTTCATCCCGAGGTTTAGCGAGATTGCGGCTCCGCTGACCGATCTGACGAGGAAGTAGGCTGATGACCGCATCCCGTGGACCAGCGACTGTGAGGCGGCGTTCCAGAGGTTGAAGGAGGCGTTAATCAACTATCCTGTCCTGCGTGCTCCAGACTTCGACCGGGAGTTCATCATCTACACCGATGCGTCTAACAGCGGGGTAGGAGCAGTTCTGTGCCAGGAGGATGAGAATGGTGACCAGCATCCAGTGTCCTACCTGAGTAGGAAACTTCAAAAAGGTGAGAGACATTTGGCAACCGTGGAGAAGGAGTGTTTGGCCATAGTCTACGCGATCCAGAAGGCCAAGCCTTACATCTGGGGAAGACATTTTATTCTGTGTACTGACCATTCACCATTGCAATGGTTAAAGACAATGAAAACCCACAATAGTAAACTTATGAGGTGGGCTTTAAACCTACAGGACTATGACTTTGAAGTGAAGGTGGTCAGAGGGTCAGTGAACTGTGTTGCTGACGCCTTATCAAGAAGACCTGAAGATTGAAGACGGCGAAAGAAACATGGACTATGTGTATATAATGATGACAAATTAAAATGTACCTGGTTTTGAATTTGGTTTGTATGAATAAAGGTAAATTGATGTAATGTATATGGTAAATGTTTAAATGCCTAATTGCTATGGTTAACTTAGAATGTAAGTATGAGTAAGTATATTATGGTATGTATAACTGTTGTTGTGTATTTTATACAGGTTGTTTTTTGGTGAAAAGCACGTTAGCTTTCCCCCTACAAAACAACTTATAAAGAGGGGAGGTGTTACATACAGCACTGATGTTACCTGTCTGTCATGGGTTTGGAGGGAAAATTCCATCCTATGGGGAGTGGAAGGCGGGACATCAGGAGGAGGGGCTGTACTGTATAAATATGTGATGCCTGTGTGGTGAGAGATGCTGAGATGCTGGGAGACACTGGGATGTGACGAAGCAGCAGCTGGGAAGAAGAAGCTGTTGTGGGAGTCTGTGTGTCAGACAGGGTACTTCTGTGTGTCAGAGTACCAACCTGATAGGTTCAGGGGTCTGTTGGTTAGCCAGAACTGATAGGTTCAGGGTCTGTGCTTCAAGTTAAGGGTTCTGTGTGAACCAAACTGTATGCTTGTATGAGTGAGAATAAGCCACGTTACTTTATCTATTCACCTGATTGTTTATTTTTCCCTGTGTGTATTTAAATAAACCTTATTCTTTTTATTGTTTAAAAATCCATCCCTGGTCTGTGTGACTTCTTACAGGGAATGGTTGGTGGCAGCTTAGTGTAACTGTGTGACATATCCCAGTAGGTCTGGGTTTGTCACACCCTGTAGCTCCTTCGTAAGAGCAGGATGTTTCTTAGCACAGGCAGCTTTTTCTTTCTTTTCTTCCTTTCTTTTTTATGGTGAGCCTTAAAGATGCTGCTGGAAGGTTTTTAATGAACCACAAGGAGCCCGTAACTGCTGGAAAGGCAGTGGGCTCTGGAGCACCGAGAAGCTAGTTTAGCAGCGGGGGCCCTCGTTGGCAACAGCTCAGCTTTAGGGGCTGCTGCCTGCACTTTCGACTCCAAATGAGGCAGCTGTTCTGAGCAGGTATAAATAAAAGATGTGGTGTTCCTATGGGAACCTTTGGCATATTGGATTACCTATTCCCCTGCTAGATTTTCCTTTCAGTTAAGTTTCTCTGTGAAAATCCTACACTTCAGGGTGTGCTTTTAAAACACTAACATGAAGCTGTTTGTTTCTAAGTACTGTATACAGTGAAGACCCTGATAGCTTTCTGTTCCTAGAAATACCTACTGATTAGGGGCCCTGAAGACAAGAAACTGCCCACCGCTACCACACCCAGTTCTCCTAAACCAACTAAATCCAAATGGACATATCCCCCATAGAGATGTATCAACCAAGTGTATTTTTCCCCACACCAATGTATTATTTGTTTCGTTCATTACATTCATTGTATTTATATCCTTGTCTTGTCCAGTGTCTTGTCATCCCGGCGTTATCCTTTCAACAACCCAGTGAGGTAGATCAGGCAGAGACAGAGTGACCAGCTCAATATTTTTATCCTAGTGAATCTCCTAGAGCATGGAACAGCTCAACAGCTGCCAGAACCAGTATCTCTTGTGCCCTAGTCCAGCACTCTAACCACTGCCATGCATGGGGTCTTAGCAAAACAGGAGAATGAAAAGAGAACATTGCTAGGAGAAAAAAGGCCCCACTGTCTTATCTCTGATATGATAAAAAGGCATAAGGATTGATACATACCTTTTTCTAGGTCAGATCATTTGACCATCCAGGTTAGCAGCAACTCTTCAGGACAACTGGCAAAACCCATTCCCAACACCTTCTAATTGGAGATGGTAGGGACTAGAGGTGTGCAGTTTTTTATTCTTGGATTACAGCTCCCAGAATTCTCCAGGCAGTAGCTTGAAGAATTCTGCTAAAGAATTTTCCTATATTTGCAGTGGGCTTTCCAACCTGAATTAAAAACAATTACATTGAATTGTCATGGGGTTTTTTTCCCACCAAAAAAACACCTTTCCTGCATCCATTTTCTTGATCGCTTCACAGTATTATGAAGAGACTAAAGGAAGGAAGGAAGGAAGGAAGGAAGGAAGGAAGGAAGGAAGGAAGGAAGGAAGGAAGGAAGGAAGGAAGGAAGGAAGGAAGGAAGGAAGGAAGGAAGGAAGGAAGGAAGGAAGGAAGGAAGGAAGGAAGGAAGGAAGGAAGGAAGGAAGGAAGGAAGGAAGGAAGGAAGGAAGGAAGGAAGGAAGGAAGGGAGGGAGGGAGGGAGGGAGGGAGGGAGGGAGGAAGGAAGGAAGGAAGGAAGGAAGGAAGGAAGGAAGGAAGGAAGGAAGGAAGGAAGGAAGGAAGGAAGGAAGGAGGACATTGAACTGTCATGGGGTTTTTTTCCACCAAAAAACAACTTTCCTGCATCCATTTACTTGATGGCTTCACAGTATTATGAAGAGACTAAACACAGGAAGGAAGGAAGGAAGGAAGGAAGGAAGGAAGGAAGGAAGGAAGGAAGGAAGGAAGGAAGGAAGGAAGGAAGGAAGGAAGGAAGGAAGGAAGGACGGACGGACGGACGGACGGACGGACGGACGGACGGACGGACGGACGGACGGACGGACGGACGGACGGACGGACGTATAAACACACCCACAACCTGGATTAGACCAAATTTGATACATGCAAATTGACTGGCAGAAACCAAATTCTCCACTCCTTCCTTCCTTCCTGCAGCACCCCACTTCAACTCCCTGAAAATGCTATGTGGGTGTTAAGGTGTACACCTGCTGAGGGGGTTTGCTGTAAATAGGGTGAGAGAAGGTGAAGGAGAGGATTTCTTGAAACTAAGTGTAATGACCTTGTATAAGCAGGGAGGCTGGTTCTAGATCAGAGGTTCCCAAACTTGGGTCCCCAAATGTTCTTGGACTAAATCTCTTAGAAGCCTTCCCTCTAGCTGTGCTGGCCAGAATTTCTGGGAGTTGTAGTCCAAGAACAGCTGGGGACCCAAGGCTGGGAACCACTGTTGTAGATCAAACCTGTTAAGTCATCTGCTTTGCTTAAATTTCAGCAGTCATACATGCTGGAACTGAACCAGACTGGAGCAATCTTACCTGCACTAAAATGCCAAACAAAAATTAACACAGTAGCCCTTAACAGGGATCCCAAAAAAGTACAGATAGGCATCAACCAGGGATGGAATGGTTCACAATGACAAATACATTGTGTGGGCACTAGGAAAAGGAGTGAACCAACTCATCTCCAGTCTAGACCAAGCCATGGGAGAAAGGCCCGTCTAGTCGTACCTTTACGTAACTTTTGGTAGGGTTGTTCCTCTCCTGATAATATTCATAAGTGACTAAAGGACAAGTTGTAACAATACTGGAGACCAAATCCATTAGAGAAACTACAATTAACACATACGAAAAAAATAAAAGCAGCTTTCCTCACAAAGCTTCCATGTTCTGAACAATAATGATCTCATTTTGGAAGTGGCAAAATCCACAGCAATATTTTAAATAAAGCAGAAGCAGTAAGGAAGTGATGGATTTGCTTCTCCCACTTCTCTAATATATGAACAGTCTCTTAGATAATGCCATGCAAATGCCAACAGGATCGCAAACCAATCATCCTTTTCTTGTTCTTTTTTCCCCCATTTTTGGCTTAATTAGTTGGAATGCATCCAGAGAATGGATGTCCACATTAAAATTGCAAGAGAGGCCAATATGATGCCCTTAGTCCTGAGCACATTCCAGTTTTCTGTCTTCTATTTTCAAAAGTACAGTATTCTGAACAGATTACATGCATGTATCTCCTTGGATGCCATTACTGTGAAGTGACTCCTGGTATAGTGAACTGAACAAAAGTGAACAACTTCACTAGGAAAGTTGATTACTGTGCAGAAATGGATGCTTCTACATGCTGGAACACCTGGGATCAACATTAACTTTTGATTGATGGGTTGAGTTGGAATCAGGCTTTTGTTTTCTTCCTAGTTTATTTTGTTGACCCTCCGCCATATCCAGGACACATGCCAAATAAGTTTAGATAACCAATTTAAGGGTGGATGAAACAACAGAAGTAATTTGTTTTGTTTTTATTTAACATCTGCCTATCTTTGCTTGATACCCATGTGGTGTAGTGGACAGAGTGATGGGCTAGGACTCAGGAGGCCTGGATTCAAATCCCTAGTTGGCCATGGACCATTACCAGGAGAGGGGCCATGGAACTGGTGAAACCACCCTTAAAATATTTCACTTACTTTGACAACCCTATTAGGATTGCTTTAAGTCTTTTCTGACTTAACAGCACATAATGTAACAACATCTATATGCTTGTTCTGATATCATAGATGAAACTGGAAAATATAGATGTAGCCAAGGGCATACATTTTAACCAGTAACCTTTTAAATCTTCCTGTTGAGCATACAGAAAGTAAAGGAAGGCATGCTGACCTACAAGAGCAGTGTTAATTAATTAGTAGGCATCCTTCAGTCTCAAGAGACTATGGTAACATGCACTAAATAGAGGTCTTGTAACAGTGTCTAGTGTGGCTGAGGAGGCCAATTCGAGAGTGACAATCCCTTCCACACTGAAGACAAATACAATCTGTCCCCTGTCCAGCTCCCTGGTTTTGCTGGTTTCAGGACTGCCTCTTTGCCTCGGCCTGCTGGACAAGGATCTCTTCAAATTGGAAGAGGCCGTGATGCACCGCCTGCCTCCAGGTTGAACACTCAGATGTCAAAGTTTCCCATCTGTTGAGGTCCAATTTCCACTCAGCCATGAAATGCACTGAGACACTCTCATTCTCTCACATGCTGACCAACTCACAGAGCTGTTGTGAGCATAAAATGGGGGAGGAGAGATGTTCCATGGGTTCATTGGAGGAAATGCAGGATATAAATGTAACCAATGATGTAATCAATGAGCAATCATCATATTCTCAAATCCACATTAATGCCTTTTGGAGGCAAACCAGAAGATCATCCCAAGTTGTGCAAGCTTTTCACACTGCCTGAGCTCTTCTTCAGGGATGACATTACAAAAAATAAAAATAAAAATAAGCTGACAGGGGAAGACCATGGAGAAGATTTCCAGCACTGAAGTCGTGGTGTCTGCATGATCAGTCTTAAGATGGAAAGTGGACAGAGGTTTCTGCAAACATACTGTACATGTGAGGTCAAAGTATGCATTGTAATAATTTCCAGGTTAAACCTTGAGCTACCCATAGAACTGCTGACAGCAATAAAGGCAGAAGAGTATGAGGTTCCATTTTAAAAATGTAAAAGCCAGCTGTTACTCAAAACTGTCAGGAAAAATGCACAGAGGCTTCATTTCTATTGATAAAGGAGTTGGTATGTTATTCTACTGCCCCATCATGTGTGAATACTATCACCTGATCCCAATATACCTGCGCTCTCAATAAAGTTTTCAGTCTAAAGTAGATTTTGGATTTTCCTCGTTAATAAGCATTCCGAGCTGGGAGATCAAATGGAGTTGCTAAAGGATACCTTTGCACAACAGTAGCATACCTTGGAACTTACAGAATATTTTCTAAGGCAATGTATTTTGTGTGACAACTGTTTTTACCATTATTAATGCTGCACTCATGGTGAATTTTTCATTTGACCTTGACCCTCATTAGATTTTGTTGCCTAAGCAATAGCATACTTTCCCAACTATCCATTTGTTTTCATTTTGGGAAATATAGGACAGGATTATTGACAGAGACAAAGTGTGCCTCCTCTAAACTGCATAAATGAGTGAACAGATTGAATTAGGCAAATAAATGAATGAACCATTGCAATTTGGTGGAGATCCTGCAACACTAACAATATGAATTTCTTTACTAGGACAGACTGAAAGTTCAGGACGTCCATTGCGCTGATGAGAAACATCTTGACTGAAATCCAATTGGAGTCCCAACTAGAGTAGACTGACTGAATCAACAGTATTTCTTTAGAGTTCCTTTTCCGTTCTGAATGTGATTCAGTAGATCTGCTGTAGCTGGGACTTACAGTTGGATTTAAGCACTTCTATGTCATATCATGCTGTGTGGGTACCAGTTTTTAGGATTTTTTAAAAGGAACTGATAGTAAAGACAGAATTACGGATCTGAACAATCATGGCATGAAGAATAATTGCTTTTTTCACAACATCCTTTCCAATGTTTGTTGCCATATGTAATTTGCTAGTTAAGAGATTTTTTTTGCTCAGAATTTACAAATCTGTTTTTTTGTGTATCCTAAGATACCATGGTGGCAAACCAAAAAGAAAAAATGCACCACAAATATAATAAAATGGTAACCAGAAGCAGCATTACCCAGAGGAGGGGGGCAGATCAGAGGTATAAAAAGCAGAATCCAACTTAAATACTACTAATAATAATATCAGATACGACTGTGGAAACTAAAGCACTGTCTGACTACCCTGTTTCCCCAAAAATAAGACCTAACCTGAAAATAAGCCCTAGTATGATTTTTCAGGATGCTTGCAATATAAGCCCTACCCCAAAAATAAGCCCCAGTTAAGTGAAACCCCACCCTCCACCATTGTGTAGCAACCAGAAGAAGATGGCATGACTGCATTTGAATAAATGTAGATTGATATACATGAAAAACAAAACAAAACATTCCCTGAAAATAAGCCCTACTGTGTTTTTGGAGCAAAAATTGATATAAGACCCTGTCTTATTTTCGGGGAAACACAGTAGTTATGCCTAAGTGTATACTGCTTAATGTGTGAGTTGCTTATATACCACCCCATAGTGCTTACAGCACTCTCTGAGTGGTTTACAATTTAATTATGTAGGATACACATTCCCCCCCCCCCATGAGCTACAGTATGTACTCATTTTACCAACCTCGGAATAATGGAAGGCTAGGTGGACCTTGAGCTGGCTGCCAGAATCTGCTGGGATTGAACACTGACCATGATCAGTTTTGATTGTAATACTGCAATTTAACCACTGAGCCATGAGGCTGTGAGGAAAATTAGGACATGTTGCTCAGAAAAGCAGTCTTCTATACAGTGTGTCAAGTCATTTTTTTTTAAAATCTATTGAGGTCTACTGTTCAAAAAGAAAGAAATACTATTAAAAGCACACTGAACTCATCCACGGTAGCACTTGAGATCAGAGCCCAAGTAATACTGTGTGTACATGACAGCAAGTAGTTATTAATCCATTCTTTAATTCTCAGTACCGACACTAGTATAGTTCTCTCTTAATCATAGTATTGCAAAGCACTTTATGTGTTATGAATATATTGTTCAATGATAAATAAATACATGGATGAAAATTTAAAAATATAATAAAAGCAACCTAATATGTTATTCCAAGCAGATGGAACTTGTACAGGGTTGGCTATTAAATGCAGAATATCACTATTTTTGTACAATAAAATCATTTAAGAAAAGCAGACACATTATAACAAGGTTAAATGAGTAATACTTGAATCTGCAGAAATGAAAAGGTAAAATAAAAGCCGTGCAAAATTGTTCAGGCTACTCAGATATATTAACGTCTTAGTAAATTTCATGTGTTTCAGTGGAATTTGCTTACAGGAAAGTATCTATTCCTGTAAATTTGAGAGCAAAACTTCAGTTCGCACTGTGAGGTGACAGATTGTGGGTTAGAGACACAATGAAACCAAGATTCAGAATTCTTACCTGCCATTAGTTAGAAATTGCCCTGATCAAAATCACCATGGAAGACACATTGCTGGAAATAAATCTTGAGTTGGTCCTTTCAGCCACAACTTTACAACATTTCCTTGAAAGAGTTCTTCTACAAAACTGCTTCAAATGACAGCATATCTTACCATGAAATAGAAGAGTCATATTTTTAGGAATCCTCTGGCTGTAAATGTGTGCTTTGAGTTGGGTCTTTCCCATTCACTAGGCGTGTTTAGTATCTCTTTGCCCATCATCCTAGAAGAGCTGCCAAAGGGAGTCTTTATGTGGTCAGCTTTTTCAATAAAGGAAAATATTTCTAGTAAGCAACACTGGGATTCACTGCAGAATGACGATGTTCTCTTTCACAAACAAATTAGCATGCACGAACCTGATACAAGAGGTACATATCAAATATTTATAGGACAGGTTTTGTCATTTAGGGTTGTTACTTATATTGAACTACCAGAATTTGTCGGGCAAAGCTCAAAATTAAAAGAAGTTAATCCAAAAATAAGTTCTGTTTCTCAGTGTTTGTAGTTTTAGAATAAGTACCCCCAGTTAGTCTGTGCAAGCATATCATGCAAAAGCAAAATAAAAAAAAATAAAGAAGACAGAAACATTGTGGCACCTCAAAGGCTAACTGCTAATGTGCCACAATGTTTCTGTCTTCTTTATTCTTATATATAAAACGTTCGTTTTTTGCCTGATATGGTTTCTCTGTGTGTATCCCTGATTTCTTCCAATGTCCATGTTTTCTGCTGGAAAAAAAATGGTTTCTTTTGATACATGGCTTTTTGGAGAGCAAAAACTCAGTTGATAAAACAGTACTATATACAATGTTATTTTTGCAGCACCGGGCAACCCCCTTCTCAAGGCCTTTCTCTAGAAGAGATGAGGAGAAATTTTCAGTACCCACCCAT
This sequence comes from Pogona vitticeps, assembly GCF_051106095.1. Lineage (NCBI taxonomy): Eukaryota > Metazoa > Chordata > Lepidosauria > Squamata > Agamidae > Pogona > Pogona vitticeps. Next base: position 80,757,069 of record NC_135786.1, read on the forward strand.
TGACCGAAATGGTAAGTCATTTCCCAAATTTAATAAAGATTAATTAAAGTCTCGAGCTAATCTGCTTTCTTTGGAATGACAGCAGCATTGAGAAGTGAAGGCATGCTGTAAAGAGAAAAACAACAACTTTGGTACTAATAAGATTTGGTGATTGCTGTGATACTGATTAGGCAAACGAGATTTAATAAGCATTCCAAGACTCTGAAGAAACCTCACACACTTAAGATCTACCATGTGCATTGTCAAGATTCCACGTCTCCATCTGAGAGTCATTTCATGTATTACATTGGACACTGAAGAAACTTTAAAGGATAAGTATCTATAATGTACAATGAATGCATCTGCAAATGCATGTATGATGGAATTACATTTGTGAGGTAACAATGACTACACATATTGATTGAATGTTTACTCTAAGCCTTGTTCTACATTCTCCTCCAAGATTCATGAAGGAATTTATAGTCAACTGCAGCACATGCCTCACCCCCCTCTCCCCTTTCTTATTAAATGACAGCTTCCTAGAAACAGCCTTTTCTTTCTTGACTTTCTTTGGACATTGACTGAAATCTTGCTACTTAGCATAGTAAGTTATAACTGGAGTACAGTAGCTCATTGAATCAGTGGGGATTTAGTGAGTCAGTTCCTCCCTAAGTAGCACTGATTCAGTGGCGCAACTTAGTGCAGTAAGCAATAGGATTTCAGCCAGATTGTTGCAGTCATTTTGTTCTCCCACAACAAAATGGCATAGCTTCATGAGAACTGCAGGGAAATCAAAATGGTGCAACAAGCCACATTATGCCCATTGGAACTTAGTACTTGGAGAAACAAGTAAGGGCAGGGAGGCATCAATGTAAGGGTTAAGTCCCAAAGGTTGTTACTTTCTAATACCAGATGCACTGTGCATTTGAAAGAATGCTGATAGCATAACAAAAAAGTAACAAAATTTCTCACAACTGTTTGAGGTGATGGACATGAATCAAGCTAGCTACAGATTTGTTTTAGAGATGGCCATGTGTGGTTGGTTTAACATGGTATTATCTATTCATCTTCACACATAACCAAGACTAAAGAGAATATGTATTTCTTGCTTAGAGGTGGTGTACTCCAGCCCCAGACCAGGACTGCCTGTGGGGCTGGGGGCTTGTTGTACCTTTCAGTTTATGGTAGAACAACTCTAGCTCAGTGGTAGAGTGCATGCATAGTATGCAAATAATCACAGGGTGGATTTCCTTTAGCAGAGGGGTCTCAAACTCAATTTAGCTGGGGGCCGTTATTGGCAGAGTCTGGGAGAGGCTGGGTCACATCAGGTTTTCCGCCAAGCAGAGCAAGAGCCTGAGGAAGCTGCCCAGGTGTTTCCTTAGCCTGGCTGGGGCTCCGAGGAGGAGGAGGAGGGGTGCAAGAGCCCTCGTCGCCAGCCACAACTCCCTCTAGCTCCTTCTTCACCAACACCACCAGCAGCAGCAGGACGAAGAAACGGAGAAGGAAGGGAGCACCAGCGACCGCCTAGGCATGAAATAATTTTTTTTAAAAAAGCCTCACAGAATCGCCTTGCCAAAGGAGAAATGCCCCCACTTGTACCCATGAAATTAAACAGAACGGAGCAGGCTCCCCACAGCTGCGCACGCACACACAGAGACACATACATGGAGGTCCAGCAACCTTCCTCTGAGGGGCCACCCTCAAAAAAAGGCACACTCAGGCAGGCTGGCTGGCAGGCTGCATTTCCGGATGGAGGGTGCGAGAGGCACTGTCTTGGGAGACAGCCAGCGAGCGAGGTGAGGCTTTCTTTGACTCTTGACAGCATAGGACGCATGGGCACTTCAAGGGGGGCAGGCAAGGCAGGAGCCACAAACTATCACCCGGCAGGCTGCAAATGCCCCCCAGGCTGCATGTTTGAAACCCCTAATTTAGCATGTGCTATTTGGGCCTCTTTGGCAGGGCCAGCCCAAGACGTGTTTTTTCTTGAGACAAAGAACCAAATGGCACCCTTCACCAGTTAAATCAAACTGGATCTTACTCAAAGCCAGACACGTTCCTTTGGCACATGAGATAGAAAATTCTGACAAGCTCCTTTCTCTGTCTCCAGCCATAAATTTACAATAATAATAAAGAAATCAACCAACAATTGGCTGTCCTTCGGAAAAAAAATGGAAAATCTGCTACTTGTATCAGCCTCCTCACTCTCTCTAATAGTAGGGCTGGCTCTGCCCTTTGTCATGTCCCAGCAGTAAATCTTGCAACGTTTTCATGGCATGTGTGAATGTTTCTTATAATACATAACGGCCTATAAATTCTGTCATGATCTTAGACTTGGATCTCATTTTCCTCTGCAACCTTCGAAAGTACAGTTTTTGCTCCTAAGGTTTTTTGTTTTGTTTTTTGTCTCTCTCTCTCTCTCTCTCTCTCTCTCTCTCTCTCTCTCTCTCTCTCTCTGTGTGTGTGTGTGTGTGTGTGTGTGTGTGTGTGTGTGTTTGTTTTGCCTTTTGTTAGTACTTTCAGTATATGTTATTGTCTTGACACTCGGGTATTCAGTGTCTAGGTTAAGCTAGCAAATATTGCAAAGGAATAATAATAGTAGCAATCACATTTCACCAGTGACCCCTATGGTAAAGAAATAATGTCAGTCCTTAATAGACAACCTAGTGCTACCAATAGCAGCTATTGTCATGATAATTATCCAAGATTAAGGGCATAATTATTTCTGGCAGGCTGCTTATTGTTGACTGTTGGATCTGCCATTCAAGGTCAAAATAGGTGTGTTTTAAAAGCAAATAGAAATGTGACTGCATTAAAATACCTAGTTTGAGGTTTTCTATCCTTGGTTTAAAAGGCTATTGTGATAATAGGGTGAATGGGCATATGCCTGTATTTCACATTTTATCTGTTGCATTTTTCCTTCAGTGGAGGACCCTAAACATGGATGTTGGATGGAGGAAAAGATTTCCCTGAAACACATTTGTTTGGTAGCTAATCTATGTATTGCTTATTTACTTACAACATATTTACATAGAAAACACATCCATATTATCTTTCTAAATGTTGAGACTCAATGGGAGAGGAGCAGAGGAGAAAGATGTTGGATGGCATTTGTGACTAGCCGACAATCCCCCTCCCCCTTTAAGCTTCTCTTCACTTTCCACAGGTTACGTGTCGGATCCCATGAGTACAATGCGGTTTCATTCCTGCAGCAATAGTGGCAGCTTTGAAGACAGCGGCTGACAGCAGCAACATTCTACCTGAAGATGGTCTCTCCATGAACTAACAGCAACAATTCTCTTTGCGTCACTGCAGCTCCAAGCTATTGTATGATTCACCTTTAAAAAATACACCATTGGCTCGTGTATCGATGATTAGTTATTGCATCTACTGTAAAGTAATACACAACCAATTCTTACACAAATAATTTAAAGATAGCAAGGAGGGAAAAACAAATTAAACAAATTTGTGAATGTTGCCAATAAAAGTGTTTACACTTGTGTTGTTTGTCTTGGCAATAAATATGCTGTATTCTTGGTGGTGAAGATAATTAGGGTCTCTTGGACTATTTTTTTCCTCCATTAAACATGAGGGAAGATTTATAATAATTGTGAACCATCAAGTCAATTCTGACTGATAGCAACCCTTTTCAGGGTTTTCTAGCTACCATTCCCTTCTTCTGGGGGTGCCCTGGGTCTGTGCAGTTAGCCCAAGGCCACACAGGCTGACTGTTTTGGGGAAACTGAACTCCAAACCTCTGGCTCTGCTGTTGGATATCTAACTCATTGAGCTTTCCTGCCAGCTTAAGAGAGAAAAAGTCATTGTTCATTGTTATTCTGCAAGGAATCTCAATCATAGGGGTTCCCACAATGTGACCTTTCATTCTCACTCCAGATGGAATGAAGAAAATATATCACTCCCCATTTTCCCACTTTTTCAGCTACATGTCCCTGGATCTATTTTGTCAGCTGGGCTGACTCTGTAACATCCTGTGGGGGCCTAAACACTAGCCCTAGCATGCTCTGTAGATAATCCAGTGCCCTCTATATCTTCCTTGCTTAATGTGGTTTGAAGCACCAAATAAAGTTCACCAAAATGTCCAATACAGATTTCTTACGAGCATCTTCAGATTATATGGGAATATACTCCATTATAAGGCTGCTCTGTTACCAATAGGCCAAGAGGCCCGACATATCTTTTCTGTGGGTATTCTGTTTAGTTCCTAGTTCAGCCATTTTTCCCATCATTTCCTGAATTGCCTTTTGAATTTTTTCACCCCTCAGCACAACAGTGTGGGTAAATGAGGAAACACTTCCTTCAGGACTCTCTTCTTTCATCTTGTAGGTCGAGATCATAGCCAGACCGGAGTGAGATGGAAGAAGTCTGCTAATGAATCTTCCATGGGGCAGGTCACAGTTGAGAAAGCGGGATAAAACTGTTTTGGGTGTGGGATGGATCAGGCTACAAAGGTCTGCTGAGGTCAAAGGTTATGCTCCTCCCCTCCAAACAGCAATGACCCCTTGTAGTCCAATCAGCTGTCAATTAAGCACTTCTCCTGACCGTATGCAGAGGGTCAGGGGAAGTGAATTGTGGGTTTTTTTTTAACATTACTCCTTTCTCCCTTTTTCCCTTCCCCCCTCTCCTTTCCCCTCTTTTATTCCTCCCCCATTTTTTTTCTCATTTGGAATCTGCAACTACGATGGTAGTGACTAGTTGGCACTACTGGAGACTGCTTTCCTCAAACTAAATAGGCTAAACATTGAACATGACAAAAGGAATGCATCACCTACCACTTGGCCAGAAAGGTGTATGACAGCTGTCAAAGGGGAAGGATTTTTGATCTAAGTAGAAACGTATGTAGATATGGTCTTTATTTTTGATCCTAACCCTGCCGTCAGCGATCCATATATCATACCTACCATGTTTCCCCGAAAAATAAAACAGGGTCTTATATTAATTTTTGTTTAACTACCTACAGTAGTTGTAGGAATGGAACTCCGTTGTTTTGTGAGGAGTGCCTGTAGTTGAACTGGTGAGTTTCCTTCAGTTCCTTTCTTTGGCATTACACTGAATTTTCCTGCGAGAAGACCTCTTTCATGAGCAGGGAAAATCTGGTGAGGGGAATACAAATGAACTTGCTCTGTTTATTTAAGGGAAGCAAAGGAAGGCCCCTTTAAAAATTATTATTTGAAGAAACCTATTCTGTCTTCCTTTGGAACGAAGTCTAGGAGCAAAGAGATCTGCCTTAGACTGAGGGAGCAACCATATTAAAAACAAAAATACTGTATAGGAAATGCTATGGGTTTGGTGCAGGCTAATTCATCCCCCCCGCCCCTGAACACATGGTGCAACAAGAAATGTGAATCATCCCACAGTCCTTCATTCCCAATCCACAGCTTTTCCTCACTAGAGACCCTTCTGTTTTTTAAAAAAGTTGAATCCATTTGCATCAGTTCAAAGCACACAATTGCTTTGATCCAATCCAGAAAGGAGGGATGAGGTGAATCCATACACACCAAGCACTTTGCCTCAGGCCAGACTCACATTCTCTGGTGTGACTTCACTGTGAGCGAATGCACATTTCTCTCGTTGTATAGTCACATTTTGGATTCCTAGTCCAACTAGTCCAGTGTTGTCAACACTGGCTTCATGTAGGACTTTTTCCTAGTTCTTCTGGAGATGCTGGTATGCTCTAGAAATCTCCTGTCTCAGCACAAAATGAGATGAGGCTGGGATGTTCTGGGTGGTGAAATGGTATAACAGCCTGTTCTTTTTGTCATGCCTAGAGGTCCACCAGAAAGCAGAGCCCCGTCTTCCAGCAACTGTGCCAGATTCATAGCTTGTGCCAAACGACTGGAGAGGCTGCACCCACCCTTTGCAAGCTCAAACTGCCGCCTGGCTTCTCAGAATGGCTGTGAACACAAACCCACACACCCCATAAGGAAGGAATGGGGAAACACAATTCCCATCATCCATCTCATGTGATGACTTAAGAGAAACCCCTGTAAAGAACAGGAGCTTCTCTAACTACTCATGGCCTGCCTGCATGGCCAGAAGAGAACAGGTGGGAATGACAACAGCAAAACACAAGCCCTTCTCTGGGCCCACATTAGATAGGGGCAGACTTTCTCTGTGTTCCTGTGTGTAGTGGGGGGAGGGGCACCAACCTCCTGCCCCCTTTGGGTGTTTTTGGATTCCAGCTCCCACTGTTCTTGACCATCAGTCATGCTGACTGGCCAAATAGGTACTGTATATTACATAGAAAGATAGTGTTCTGTAGTGGTTATAGTGCTGCACTGTAACTGAGGTGACCTGAATTCGAATCCTCACTTAGCCACGCACACACATCTCTGGCTAGCCACACTGAGTCTGACTGAGTAACCTCTCAGTCTGTTGTGCAGTGACCGGGGGGGGGGGGGTAGCCTTGAACTCTGTGGAGGAAAGACACAAAACAAAAATAATACACAAACAAAACATGTTGTGGATGCCAGGTTGAGGAGGACCAACTTAAGAGAAGCCAAGAAAGAAGGCAGATGACACCACATTGGTCATACTTAGGGTTAAAACTCACAAAAAGGGGTAGAGGAGCAGCCATACCAACAGGAAGCCCTGATTTAAGGAAACAAAAGGAATGGACAATTTTTTAAAAAAAAATCTTTATCAGATACAGTTCATAGTCACCAACAAAATTCCATAGGAGAATGCAGTTCTGTAACTCATGTTTCAGATACCAAAGCTTTTGCTTCGAATGTCCACGCTCACAATAGGAGACAGCTGTCTCCAGTATAGATCCTTGCAGTGCTTCAACCCTCACAACTCTCCCTCTCACACAAATACTGCTCCACAGTGTCACCTAGTGCCCTTGTGATGCAAATGCAATACGAGAAGTTTTTAAGAGACGTTCCCCCCCCCGCCACTTGTGGTGTTCCAGAAGACACATTATGCACAGTATAGTGGACCCTTGACTTACAGACGGCTTGACTTACAGACTTTTTGAGTTACAGACTTCTCTGGCTGCAAAATTTAGGTTTGACTTGCAGCCTGAGAATTGACTTACAGAGAAAAAAACAAAAATGGAACAAAAACGGCCTGTTACGGGATTAATCGGTTTTCAATGCACTGTATGTCAATGGAGACTTGACCTACAGACTTTTTGACTTGAGAACCGCCTTCCAATACGGATTAAGTTCTCAAGTCAAGACCCCACTGTATACAAGTGGCATGCACAGCGAAAGAATGTGATTATGCCCTGGAGGGTTGCTAGGTCTGCTGATAAGGAATCCTGGGGAGAAAAAGTGCTAAAGGCAAAAGTACCTTGTCATATACATCAGAGGTTGTCAACCCCCAGTCTGTGGCCTGAGACAGACTGGGCCGCAGAGACAGATCTTCTCCCCCCCCCCCCGCACACACTCCCCTCCCCATAGCTGCTTTGTGCATGCATGCACATGTGCCAGCGCTGGCGTGAGCGCTCCCCCACCTCTGTGTGCATGCGCCCAAGAGCCTATGCACACCCGCGCAAGCGTGGGGGGGGGTGCGCCGCCTTCCTCATAGGCTCAGCCAGTCTGCAGTCCCAAAAAGGTTGGGGACCACTGATATACATCACCTAAGAGAACCAAAACCAACAAAGAGTCTTGTGGGGCATCTTAATGAGTTTTAGTTTATATAAATTTTCATGGACTGCAGGCCAGTTCATCCAAGGCATCAGGTGAATCTAATCAAGTAGAGTGAAGTCCACAAAAGATTAAGCTAAGTAACACTACTTACACTTTCAGGTGTCAAGACGTGATGTCAAAAAGACTGGAGAAATATGGGCATTTGAAATTCTTATTAAGAAAACGAGCTGAGCTGATTCTTTTTAAAGTTGTCAAACTTTAAAATGAATTAGGCAAACTGGTAAGATACTTTCACAGCAGAACCGCAAAACAAAAGTTGGTGATGCAGGAAAAACAGAACCCATAATCATAGGAGGGAGAGACGCCTGTGCGACGTATGTTATTCTTCTAACTCACCAAACAAGACACTAATTCTGTGCGTAGAAGCTGTGCATCCTTCAGAGGAAATGCCGGTCTGTTTGTTTTCCTCCTTTGCACTTATTTCAGGCCACATTTGGAACATTAATTTTCTATTAATTTGCAATTGGTCGGTTTGCTGCAAGACAGCATGGGTTTAATTCCATGCCCAACATCTCGTGAACATTCGTCTGAGAGATTTGGAAGCCCAGTGGGGAGACAATGTAAAAGGTGGAAATAATTATTCGCTGTAACATGTGATTTGGCCCTTACATCTTCTTGGGACAAGACTGGTCTCTGGAATTAGGTCTGTCAAGATATTCAGTAGTTTGGTCTTCATATTTTCTTCTGAATTACAGAAGTTAAGCAAGTGAGCTTTTCTGCCTCTTCATTCTCATGCCAGCTATATATCTGTGTGTCCATTTTCTGCTACAGAAAGTGTTCAGCCTTGTTCACTGCCCATCTGTTTTTCAATTATAAAAGCCACCCTGTTAAAATAACTCAACAGGGGTGGGTGAGTTATTCAGGTGGTGGAATCTCTTTTTAACATTAACTAATACCTTAAAAGTTTTCTTCTCCCCCCATCATGCTTGCTTGCGATAGGCTCCTTTTTGCCTGGCTGAGCACCACTGAGCACAAGAGGCACAATTAAGACACAGCCCGCTCGGGTGTGATGCAGAAAGCTTAATGTGAACTTTGATCTTTTCTTTTCACAGTAATGAGCAAATTCTGCTTTTGCAGAGTGGAGGGAATACATGCTGAGGTTTCCCTTGACAGCTAGGAGTTGGGAAAGAAACACCTGAGATGCCAAGATGACACATCAGTGGAAAATGGAGCAGTGGGTGAGGGCGATGGTAATTCTCTGGAGAATTGGTGAGAAAGCTGATCTTCCATTTCACAGCAAAAAGAGAGAGAGAGGGAGGGAGGGAGGGTTCACTGGAACAGACAAGGCTGGTTTTCCACATGTCTTTGAGACATATTATGTTCAGTAAAAAAAAATGAAGGGAAGGAATGAACAGTTATGAGTAGACAGAGGCCTTTTATGTGTATTATTGCATTTGTAATTATAAAATAATGCAACACAATGACTGCCACTTTATTTATTTGTAGCATGTATATCCTCACTTTTCTCTAGTGACCTCAGGGTGAGATATGTGGCCGTGCTCCATTATCTTACAACCCTGTGAGGGAGGTCATGTTGGCAGACACTAAAAGGCCCTAAGCCAGCCACTGAATTTTCACAGATCAGGAAAGACCTGAACCTGTTGTGTCCTACTCCAATCACTACCCCACCCCACCCCAAATTTGGCTCTCTTTGGAAACACTGGCTGCAAAATTTGACCATTTTTGCAAATATGGGACATTGTAGTATTACAGAGAAGAGACTACTATCAGTGGAAGTAGGTAGGGTTATAAAAGTCATCTCCATAAGTCATCTCCATTGCAAGTTTTGGTTGTTGGCTTAGATGAGAAGTGGGTAAGTTGCTATCCTCTAAATATTTCTGTGTTGTGATTTCCATCATCCTTCACTGCTGGCTAAGGCTGATGGGAGTTGCCATCCAAGCATATCCAGAGGTCCCCATGGTGTCTTCAGGTTTTGTGTTAGGTGGTCCAGTTCGCAGCTACAGGTAGAAAAATGGGGGCAATCTTTTCTCTCCCTCTCCCCAAAAAAACTCACAGCTGGGCTTTCTCCATCCTTCCTCTCTTTGTTTACAGAGAAGATACCTCTCCTTTTCCCATCACGTGTATCTCTCCTAGCCTACATATTCCCCAAGAAAATGTTTTTCTTCTTCTTCATTAGAGGATGTGTGTGAAGAGTAAACATTCAATAGACTTAGTGAGCCACATTATTTAGCTCAGCACAGGGAGAATCGATTCCTCCCCCATTTTGGCTTGTTGTGCCCTTCTTAAACATACAGAACATCACAAAATGATATATGTATGAAAATAAAAAAAAATCTTCAGCTATCAACATGAAAGGCGCAGATAGGAGCAGGAGGGCTGATGGAAGACTTAACAGTTCCTAGCTGCTAAACTGGTATGTGTAAGAATATGAGTCTGTTGAGACAGGGAAATTTGGTGCAGTCTGGTCCATGCTTAAAAGGTTTTTAAGTGTGATCAGTTTTAATTCCCACCTGAGCAATCCTTTTCTCCACATTGGAGATTGTGCTCCGGTTCCTTTCCTCCCATACTACAGGTACTCATGTAGCAAGGTTTACTTGAGAGTAAGGAGGCAGTAGCAACAGCACACTGGGATAGCTGCAGCATGAAGGGAATATACGGAGGTGAAGGTTGGGGAGATGGAAGAGAGATTATCCCCCTTTCCCTGCCTCCCTTTCTTCTCAGCCAGGGCTCTGCTGAGGCTGTGCTTCATTGAAAACCCAGGGAGTCAACATAGCTTTCTCTCTCTCTTCCATGCCTTTTCTCTCAGGAGACATTCAGGGAGCAGTGGTGACTTCCCTTCATTGTTGATGATGCTAAAATAATTGGCATATCAAAATGGTAATATATCAGCATGGTACCAGAATTTCACTGTTAGGGAAATATTTTTTAAAAGAGACAAGAATAGAGGAGGGGGCCTTCTTCACCCTCCCTTTCAATGCCACCTAATACATATCACATGGTAGCCACCACAGTTAATGCTGCCCACAGAGCCATTTTGGTGAAAGGTATCTGTCCATGCAGGCTTAACGAAGCTGAATTGTGCCAAAAAGAATGCATGAATGCAGAAAGGGGCACAACAACTCTTAAAGGGGAAGGATAGATAGTTCTAAGTAGAAACATATGCAGATGTGGACTTCCTCCACCCCACTCAAACCACACTATCATTGATCCATTATGCCAGTGTGGACACATCCAAAGTTCTCAGGAGTTTCAGTGTATTTTGGGTGACATTTTCACTTTCAGCTGAGGAAAGGGGACAGAGGAAGAGTGTGTGTGTGTTTCCAGAAGAACTTCTGTGCCTTTAAGGGTTGCATGGAAAGGAGAGAGAATGCAAAGGCTGTTTTTTTTTTATGGCATCAGATGATACAGTGGAACCATTTCTCCTACTTTGCAGCTGGTGAAGGCAGAGCCCTGCCAGTAAAAGGTGCCAGCTCTATGTCCAAGGCATTGCCATTAATGGCTCCATTCAAGTGTAAGAAATTAATGAGGACTAGAAATAGAACGAGAGCAGCAGCAAGCTGGGGAAGAAATGTTTTAATTGCCCAGTCCAGTTGCCAGCACCTGACCTTCTGAGCTCAGATGGGATTTGAATTCCATTTGTGGATTCCTGGCCCGTTGCTGCTGCAGACTTTTAGTAGTTTGAAATGCAAAGCATTTGACAAAGCCAACTTGTTGGATTCAAGCAAAGCAAACACGTTGTTTTACTGATAATTAATATAATTGGCTATTAGAAGGAAAGACTGCCTCAGTTAATTGGTCTCTATAGAAGAAATAGCCGGCCTTTGGGGCAAAGCATGCTTTTCAAAAGCATTGAGTTATTAATTCAAATGGATTAGGTTATTTTTTAAAAAAGAAAAAAAAACACCAAAATCTAGAATCCAGATTGGTACAAAGTCCACATAGCGTTTGCTGAGGTCAAATTAGCCTCATTCCTCTCTCAGAAAAGAAGGTTCTTTGAATTATACATCAAAGAAAATACACCACTGAGATGTTTTGTGGTCCATCCAGTTACCAGCAGTGCCACTACTAATTGTTAAAAAAACCCGTAAGATTGATTACATATGCCGTTTTTAAAATTTAGGAAAATAAATAAGCCAAGAACTTGGTTTATTCACTCACAGAGGTGTCATACATTTGCACAAGACACTTCAGATGCACATAAAAGGCAGTTGGCAGCTAGACAAAAATCAAGGGTGGCTAATTGGAGGCCCATGAACCCAGTCTAGATCTTTCAGCTTCTTTCAGTTGGTCCCTGAGGGCCTTCCAAAGCTGTTGCATCTTTAGGATTTTGTCCGCCATGTATGCATTGTGAGGATATGGGTTTTGTAGTGCTTGTTTCCCAAGCCTTGCAGTTGTTTTGTCTCAGAGATCTAACTGCTCTTGTGAAGAAGAGCCAAGGCCATATCTCAGGGCCGATAACCATAACATTCCTTGCTAATGACATACCAGCCTGGGAACAAGAGGACGAGCTGTGGAAAGTTACATGTTGGGCATGGAGTTGCAGACAAAGGACTGTACACTGACTGGATACCATCATGAAAAAGAAACTTTTGAAAAGGGGGGCTAAGTGTAGGTGCGTGTGAGAGTGTAAGTTGGAGAAGGAAAGGAAGATGGATGACAGGTTTACAGCCATTGACTGACTGAAGACTTAGTCATAGTTACTTAGAATAGTCTAGAAATTAAGTAGTAAAACTATGAGTGTTTTATTGTTTTATGGCAAAGTCTTAAGGGAGCTTACTTTAATACTTGGATGCTTGGCATTAAACCAGTACAATTTGTACCTTTTTGTATTTCTTTTCTTTTATAACCTTTTATTCTTTTTAAATAAATACTTTAAATTTTACCCAAGTGTGATCCTTGGGGGCAAGGGTGAGAGCGCCTAAAGGCAGTGCCTTAGTCACAAGGGCTATGTTTGCTTTTTTTTATTATTTGGGTGTCCTACTTGGTCAGGCTGGTGTGAAAGGTTCAAACTAAAGAGTTTTTAAGCTTAAATAAGTGAGTAATTGGAAATCTAGGGACAAAAGCTCGCTGATAGTTGCCCAGTCGTGGACTTTCCAGATCTGACCCAGCCTAGGGGAAGAGGTGGTGGACATTGGGAACTACAGTTTGGCTTCTTTCGCTAGTAGGATGGCTTCTCTTAGGAGACATGTTCCTGACACACATACTGATGGAACACAGGTGTTGCATACATGAGAATATCCTGAATATTCAGTTCTTCCAGCTCATCAGATATCTATTCATGAAAGGGCTACCCTCCAGAAAGTGTGGATGCCCGATCTCAGGACCTTTGTGCTCCCCACCACCTCAGTGATCTTCATTCAGCAATGTCTGCTCAATTGGGGGGGGGGGGGAGCTGCCATAGGCAGATTGAGCAGGCATGTTTGCTTCAGATGGGTTAACCATTTTTATTTGGTTAAAAATGACAATATCTTGTAATTTCTTACCTTCATGCAGAAGTACAGTACACAACTCATATCAGAGCAGGGAAAAATATGAGATGATGCCAGCGTTTTAATCTCTTAGCAGAAAGGTTGTCTGGCAGTCTTGTTTTAGTCATACTGAATTCATCACAGATGCACCCATTCATTCTGAGATGCTTTTTGTAGATGGCCCATGAACTGTAAAATGCTTTTGAGAATCCAAAACAGAAGTGGAACTCCAACTAGGTATTGATGTAGACGCAAGAAAGATTTATCATGTATACTATAGCTTGTCATCATGCCATGGTGGTACAGGAGAAAATGGCCTCATTGAAATTCTTTGATCTATACAAAGGGAATTTGCACATCATGTTGCAGACAGTGTTACTCGGAACTGCTCTGACTTGGATATTGCAGTTGATGGAGGTCTTGGGGATATAACTTTGTCCCCTTCTTGTCCAGAGATGAGGGATGTATTTCAATCAGTACAGGTTGAGGATATGGACAGGATCCTTGAAGAAAAAGTTATAACATCTATGCTGGATTCTTGCCCTTCCTGGCTTATATAAGCAGCCAGAGGGGGACTGGCTGGATAACAGGAGTGGCAAATGCCTTCTTGCAAAAAGGCAGGATGGCAGCATGCATAAAGGAGGCAGTAGTAAGCTTATTATTGAAGAAGCTAACCCCACTGTATTGGACAACTCTTGAGAAGATTCAATCTTAGTTATTAAAAGCGTGCCTAAAGAGGCAGGAGTTTTAACTGTTGCTGAAAGGATAAAAGGGGCTAAATTAATTTCTCAAAAAAGAGCATTCCGCAACATGGGAGCAGGGAAGGCCTTCTTTCACGCTCCTGTCAAATATGCCTGCAATGGTATTGGACTCCAAAATGCTAGACAACTTCTCCCAGTGGTTTCATTTATGTGTAAAATAGCACGGGGGAGGACAAAACAGAAATCTCATTTTTCACAGGCAATTGGGAGTCCCCCCCCCCGCAGCACCACCTTCTGAGTTGACTCTTCTCAGATGCTGAGCGTAAGTGCTTTTTAAATGGTGTTTTAAAGTCTCTAAATATTTAGGTAATCAGTATTACATGTTTAATTGTTTTATAACTTTGTAATTTATTGTGGTTTTAACCTAACTTTTTCAATTGTTGTGAGCCACCTTGGGTCTCCTCATTGGGAGAAAGAAAGCCTGGAAATACACACACACAAACACACACAAAGAAATAAAGTTGCAACTGGAGGTGCTGCTGAAACTCCTGCTCATTCAAGGTAACTCTTAACCTTCTCAGGCATTTGCTATAATGCTCAAAAGGAAAATCCGAAACAGCATAAAGCAAGCAAGTAACACTCAAGTTCCTCAGATAAATGGCAGTATCTTTATGAAGGATAAATTTAAAATCCTAAATGGGCACTCTGATGCACAACAAACTCATATAGCTGATGGAGAAATTACCAAGGAATTACAATATCAGCATACATGGAAAGGGACTATCCATCTTTTTTTTAAAGTGATGTTAGTGTTTTTGTACTATGGTGTCATGTGTTGCCCTCAATCCCTGAAGTCTTCACTTAGGAATTTCATTTTGACAGTCTTCGCATTGAGCTTGCTTCTTGGCATACCTGTGTGTGAACCACTTTTGTGCAAGACACAAAAGGCTCATGATGAGTGCCTTATCTATGTTGCAGTCACTCCGAAACCCACCAGCTTATTACTGAAATAATACTGCTAACGGGTCTGAGAAGTTGTGGTTATCTGAGACAAAGGCTTGGCTTCAAGAAATTCCACAGAAAATGCCACTCTTAAAATAGGAATCAACTATCCTTGTTCCTTGAAGAGGGCTCCAAAGCTCACGAGAGAAGGCAATGGGATCATATCATAAGATCTGCATGGGTTGGCCCCTGCAAAGCTCACACACAGAACAGCAGCAACAACAACAAATACTACATAATCTTTGGAGTTGATCTAACTCCTTGTTGAGTTATGATCAACCTTTGAACACGGTAAGTTGTGAACTCTATGAGCACAGAATTAACCATTATATAACTAACATTGACAGTTATCTCCTAAGCATCCCAGTCAGAACACAAAATACTTCCCTTGGAACACATGTGTATGAATGCATATAATTGCCTTAATTGCCTATCTTTTTTTCTGTAAAGAAAGAAACACAGAAGGCAGAGCAAGAAAAGATGGATACAATCACAATGTATACAGTTCTCGTATCTGTTTACAGGTGTTTTTTTAATTCTACATAAAGTCTTCATATGGCTCTCGCTGTCACCGCAGTTTACTGGTTGAATCTGGGAAAGTTCCACTAACACAATAATTCTCTGGTTTTTAAAAGAAATATGTGGCAGCTGTTGGAAAGGCCTCATGATTATTATTTTCATAATTATAAAGGAGTGCTATTTCTGAAATGGGTTAGATAGGCTTATTTCACTTGTCTGAAGCTGTTCTGGTGCAAAGTGCCAGATGTTCATACCAGTCAAGAAGGCAAAGAAAGGAGTGGGTAGATACTCCAGCTGGCACCAATCTTAACTGATTTTTTTTTAAAGTTACTAAATAATCATCATCATAATAGTAATAGAAATGAGAAACTGCTAGCACTGAAAGAACGGAAGAAGATGCTCGAGTGTATCTTTTTCTCCGCCATGTCTTGGGACTGCCATGATGACATAATAGGAATATCCAACCCCAGACCATTCTGGGGAAACAAAACAAGAAGAAAGTTAGCAGTACAGTGTATAAATCATAACTCTTGAGACAGACAATTCTGATGACTTCACATAGTGAAATAATAGGAAATAATAGAAAATCTACAAACTATTTTTCTTGCAGTAGTTCCTTAAAGTTACAAAATCAATTATTTACTTTAAAGTGAGCCCACCAATGATCTGGATATTGTTTTCATAGAATCATAGAATCATGAAGTTGGAAGAGGCTCATAAGGCCATCAAGTCCAACCCCCTGCTCAGTACAGGAATACAAATCCAAGGATATATGCCAGGTGGTTGCCAGTGGTGATTATCATTTTTTTTTTAATGTAAGGCCTGTTAAAAAGTACAAACAATTAAAACAATCTCATTTGTACTTCTTGTTCATATCATTTGTGACGCCAAATTAGAATTTTCTTGGTGCAGCATTTGAATAATTTTTGGCAGCAAAATATTTGTTCTTGACAGGTCATACGAGGAAGAATCATTTGAATTCTGATGCTGCAGATGTACATTAAATACAGCAATGTAAATGGCGGTTTATTGTGCAGAAACTATGATAACATTCAGATATTTGATATGTAGATCACTTGCTTACTTTGTTTTTCAAAGGGAAAATCCAGAAGGGGGAGAAGGTGAATAGGATTTCTCTCTGGTTGCTGTTCACAGAGTATCAGTGGTGTGGGGGGTGAAATGGGTGTGAGTGGTATTGTTGCCAATGATTGCACTTTGCATGTAGAAGGTTGGAGGCTTTTTTGCATCTCCACAACCAACACCAACACCATTTTGCATGTTCACCAGAAGACATGCTAGGTATCTTCATTAGATCCATTAAAAGAGTAGACCATACTCAGCCAGACGAACCAGTGGACTGACTCAGTACAAGGAAATTTTATGTGACATACAGATATCTCAACTACGATGCTACCCATGCTACCCACTGGCATTGTTATCTCCCTTTTTGTTATATGAACTTTGTGCGTCAAGCAGAGGGAATGTTCTCAAGAGGCTTATATCAACCTTAATAGTCTCAGAAATGCCATAAGTCTCTGGACCTCCTTTACTAAAGGAAGCTAAATCTGGATAAATACCCTGCCCATAGAATGTTCTCACCTCTTTCGGAAATGGTGAACACACAGAAGTGTTTATTGAATCAAGCATGGAAAATTTTGCCAGTATAAAAAGCTGGACTCAATACTTTAGATACCTGTGCAGAGAAAGATCTGAAGGATCACAGGGCAGTTCTACCGCAGAACCTAAATGGCTCTGACCCCAAAAGTTAACCTGATAAGAGGCTACTTCTGGGAACCATATATAAGCTGCTCTGAATGCTTCATAGAAAAATAGTATATAGACAATGCCATGATCCAGCCTGGTAAACCATCTTTAAATATGTATGATTTTTTTCTTAAAAGATTAAGTCCATGGCTTACCTCTTCTGATTAAGATTTGTGTCACTTAACTTTAACCAGAACATATCCTGCATTCCAAATCTATACATACAAATGTGAAAATTGCCTGGTGAGTTTAAGATGCAATTTGTCGCATACTATGAAAATATGTCCTGCCATTTAAAAGGGAAACATTTCTTCCTCTTCCCTTAACACATACATACACCAATTCATACATGCCACTTGCCTAGCAAAAGCCTTTAGACAAGAGAGCAGCTTATTTGTCATATAGAGAAACATGCTCACCTTCCCCTCAAGTCTCTGTCTTCTCAGTCAATCAGCTCTCAGGGCTGCCCTCCTTCAGACTGATCAGTGCTCCACTGATTGACTTCTGTCACTGCCCGATTTTCTTCTGGTGATTCCTCCTGTCGTGTCTTTTTCTTTCCACTTCCGTCGTTTCCCTCCAAAGAGTTTCTATCCACAGGTTCCCCTATTCCTCTTTCGTCAACTTTTTTGCTCTCAGCTTGCCATCTTTCTTCTGCCATTCCTGCTGAAAAGAAATCTTGCCTGTCAAGATCCTTCTGATTTGAGATTTCCTCTTCCGCTAAATCTTCCACTGGAGAGTCTTCTTCCTTATCTTCCACTTCTTCATTCAGCCGTGATACTTCTGTTATGAACTGCTGTATTCCTATTAACAAAGCTTCCTCTACATCTGCCAGGGTTATTCCTTCACCTGTTATCTGTTCTTCTGTGTCTGATCCCTCATCTTCAGTCACCTCTTCATCCTGAACTTTCATGTAAACTGATGTTTGCCCTGTCCCTTCAGATGTTTCTCCCGGTTTATCTTGGACATCTGGTTCATTCTCCATTCCACTCTCTTTGTTCAATCCTCCTACTAATCTTACTTTCTGTGCTGATGATTCAGGTACATCTTTTGCCTCTGCTACAGTGTCTTCTTCCAAATTGACTATATTTTGCCATCTCATGATGGTCATCTCAGAAGTTGGTTCTCCCTCAGATTCTGTGCCCAGAGACAAAATTTCTCCCTCAGATTCTGAATCTTCATCTTTCATTTTCCATTTAACTGTTAGTAATCTTTGTGTCTCTTCATCTTCCTCATCCCCTTCAATTGCCAATTTTCTTTTGGTCTCTTCAGCTTTAACCTTGTCTTTAACCATCACCTTTCTTTCTGCCTCTTCAGCATCTGCCTCCCCTTTAACCATCTCCTTTCTTTTTTCCTCTGCCTGCCTTATGGATTCCTCAGTTGCAAATGGTAGAGCCTCTGGGACAACATCAGCAAAGTATTCTTTCTCAATACTCTGCTTCCTTTTAGGAGCTGTCATTCCAGACATCAACATCTCTACTCTCCCTTCCTGTTTTGTTTCCTCTTCCACAGCTTCCACTGCTGAAACATCTTCTGTAGATGTAGTTTCCATCTTACTCATTTTTGGAGTTATTTTTTCTGAATATCCCTCCAACATGCATGAATCTTCCTGGATACTTGCCTCCAGATCAAAAGGAGCTTCTCGTATAAAATCATCTTCATCTACTAATTTTTCTAAAGCCACATCCTTTTCATCTATGGGGATTCTCTCTTTCACCTTTGTGTCTGGTTCTATCAACTCTGCTTCAATGGTGGAGGCTTCCCCCAGATTGATTTCTGTATCTTCCCTTTCCTTCATGTGTTCCTCTTCTTTCAAAAAGGTGGCACTCACACCTTCACTGTCTGTGAGCTCCTCTTTTACTACACCCTCTGTGCCAGGCTTGTGGTCTGGCCAAGTTCCATTTCTTTCAGGCTTAGTTTCTTCCATATTTTTCTCTTTGTCCTCCACAGACGCTGTCTCCAAAGCCTCATCTCCCTGAAATGCCTCTTGTATAGTCTCCTTTGTCTCCTGTACTTCATTTTCTATACCTTTCTTTCCCACTGATTCCACAGTCCCCAACATTTCAGATGCTTCAGGTACCTCTTGTCCACCTTCTTGACTGTCAGAGGCTTCCTCAACAGCTATTAGATCTCCACTGACACTCTGGTCCTCTACTTCCTCCTCTTCTAACAGATATCCCCCTGATAGTTCCTCTCCTTCAGAAATTTCATGTTCTGATAACATTTCTTTTGGCTCTTTCACTTTTCCCTCTGCTTTTAACTCCCCTTCAGAAGACTTCAACTTCTCATGCATTTCTTCTTCTTCTACATAGTCCTCATCCGATTCTACTTCTGCTTCTTTCTCCAGGTCAGTCTCTTCTCTCACAAGCTGATCTTTTCCAGCATTTTGGGCAGCAAGAGCTACCACATTTTTGTCTAGGGATTCATCTTCCAGTGCTGTATCTTTGGGGCCTCCCTGCTCTAAAATCTCCACTTCCTCAAGTGTTCTTTCTTTGCCCACCATCTGTCTCTCTTGTTCCACTTGCTCTACGACCGTCTGTGATTTGGGCCCTCTTGATTTTTTTGCCAAAGAAGCTCCATCTGTCACTATTAAAATAAACACAGCATGAGTTATAACTGTGATAATTGCATAAGCGACTGTTTTAAAATACCTTGTTATGAAAGGTGTTTATTCTTCATCCTCTCCTATAGAAGCAATTTTGAGCTCAATTGGTGATAACCAGTGGCCTGGACTCTATGGGATAAACTTTTCAGAGGATGATTTATTGAGGATGTCCCTATGCCAATAGCTTTATATTTTTGGAAGCATAATTTCCATATAAAAATAAACATAATAACACTGTCCATGACAAGACAGTGAAATAAGTTAGCAGTATCATTGGTGCTGTAATATTGATATGTATAAACAGGCAGCAAGTTCCTCATAAGCAAGGGGTTCCTGCAAATGAAGAGGTTACAGAATGTATGAACTGTATGTTGAATTAAATAGGATGAGATTAATGTGACCTCATGTGCAGTTTATCACCAAAACAAATGGTACCCGTGTATCGAAAGAAAGGGGGATGTTGTTCTAGGTCCAAATATGGGAGGCCATTACAAGACATCTACCATAATTATACTGAGACTGATGCCTTCATTTCTAACAAATTCTTAGGAAAAGGGGATAACTAGTTTTCAATCATAGGCTCTTTCCTATTGGCTAAATACCACATCAGTCTCCTTGAAGACTGCCTGAAAAGGAATGAGACTTGTTAGTTACAACTCACAAGTCCCATTGATATCAGTGGGTCTTCTCTAAGCAGGACTAATACTGAATTTAGCACTAAGTTGTGTTTCTATCAAATGATTATTTGATCCTGATCCAGAGGAAATACGTAGTAGTACTAGATTTATCCAAAATGATAATTAGTTGGAATTAACTTTCCCAATTGATTTCAATGAGAATTAAGGATAATTTGCAGTGCAGTCCTATCCATATGCACTCCAGAGTAAATGTCACTGGGTTCAAAATGTTGTAGAGAACTCCAGCATAACATTTTCATATTATTTTCCCTTTAGTTTGAGATACCCTAGCTGCCCTTAGAGTATGAAGCCCATAATTAAATTTAATAAGCTATGTTCTGGGGATGGGGGGAAACCTATAAATAGGATTATATTAGGATCTATAAGAAGGCGTTTGTCAGACTTGTATGATCTAAATAATCTTCAGAAAAATGGAGCAAAACCTCTGCAGCAAAAATAGTAGAGCAGAAGTGCTGGCAATATTAATCTAAGCCTTTATGTGTGATGTTAAAGGAGCCATGCAGTCAAACCAGACAAATCTTGGAATAAAAAAGAAACTGCATGGTAGAAGAGAGGCAGAGTTCAAGAAAGTGGCTATAGTTCAACCAGAAAAACAAGAGAAAAGGAAAACAGCATTTTTTAAGAATACCATTAGCCTTGTAGCAAAATTGCTTACCGAAACTGTAAAATTTGTATAGCATTGTGTGAGGTGGAGAAAGCATCTGATCTAAGGATGGAAAATGTGTGCCTTCCAGATGTTGTTGAAGTGCAACTTAGCATACCTCACCATTGGCTGTGCTGGCTAGAGCTGATGGGAACTGCAGCCCACCAGCATCAAAAGGGAAACAACTGGCCAACTCTGGGTAAAATGGGCAAGTATACTAAAACATGGCTTTGGATTTGCTGCCTTGTGCAATGATTCTGTGGCAAATGAGTTGATATGGAATGAGTGCCCTGTAGGTTAAAGGAGAAGAGTTTGAAGAAACTTAGACTTGAGTTATTTGACACAATTCCCTGTATGGAACAGAAGAACATAAAGAGGTGAGTGTCTACTACAGAAAACCTAAATACTAACCAGAGTTTAAATGGGCAATAACAATGAAATTATATTCGCACACAAACTTTATTTAGCCTACTTTACCTTCTTGTTTATCTCCAGTACCAACTGCATCTTCCTCCTCATCTTCTGTACTGGAATCACTAGGTTCAGGTTCAGAACTCAAAAGTTGATCATGTTCAATTGCCTCAGCTATTTTCTCTTTGGCTGATTTGCTTTCTTCAAAAAATAACACAACCATTGCAAAAACAAGGAGCAAAGAGAGAGAAATTGGGAATAATACTGAGTCATGAATACTGACTGGCTCACAAAGTTACTCTATTAGCTGTTAAAGACACCACTTAAAACTCAGCAACCTTCACCAAAACGATGCATCAAACACAGAAAAGCACACTTCATGCAGCTGAATCTCCATCATGCAAAAAGGAAAAAAAATACACCAATCCTCCCCCCTCAAATAACCACCAAGCCATAAGATGACCTTTCTTCAGAAATACTTTTAATTTCCACTGAATCAAAACAATTAGGAAATAGAAAATGTTGGAGAAAAACTCAGGGCATTTTCTAAATACTAAGCTTTCAAACACAATTCCAATGATTCTGTCAATTCCCTAAGTACAGTTCGCATGCTTTATCTCATTTTGATGCATGGACAGATCTGAATGCAAATCCCTATGCATTCAAAACACACATATTTGATATTCCTAAATGCACAGGACACAATGATTCCAATTTTGCTGTATTTTCAATGCATTCTTATTAGTCCTAGGACACAGTTGAAAGTTGCGTTAATATTTTCATTGTAACCTCAGTGCTTATATAATAAGGTTATTTACATTTCACTTGCGCTTAACAGAATATGTTTTATTAATATTGCATTCCTATCAGTTCAGCTACCACTATTCCCAAAACAAAAACTGCAGATGTTTCTTCTTCTGTCTAAAACAACATTTAAAAAAGAAATCACTGTATAGAGGTTCTAAACCTCACTGACATTTAGATTTTTCATTTGTTTGGGTGTTGTTGTTTTTTAAAGAAACCCAATGGCTTTTGCCTAGGTCTACAAACACCTTATTAAACACACATGGGAGCAGTCTTTCTCAAATTGCTCTGCCTACAAGTTAATGAGCATAACAAGGTTTACATTCTTAGTATGTAAGGATGTTTTTATTCCATCCATACAAAATGGATGAAACTGATGGCTTGTTCCAATGGGGGACTTAATACTGCAAGAAACACTAATAGCAGTTATACAGCTTTAGTCATGAATGATTAGTTTTGTACAACCAATAGTAGCAGAATCCAGATGTGCACTGACATATAGATTCAAATGCTCATCCAGTTAGGCTTCTAAACCAGCATAGATATGTTCCTGGAAGGTTGCTTCTTTGGCTGGACATCTCTAACTGAATGTCTGCAATTTGCTCAGAAACATCATACAAAATCTATTGTGAGTACTCACATGGTGAAAGAGAAAATACAGTTAAGCTTTCTCTCTGTAGCAGAGTAAGTGTTGCATAGATACAAGTGGTGCCTCGCTTAACAGGCGCCCCATTTAATGACGAATCAGCATAGTGATTAAGTTTTTGCGATTGCAAAAGCGATCGCATTGTGATGATTTAAATGGTAAAAAATCGCTTTGCAACAATCAGTACGCTGTTTCGCTTACTGATTTTCGCATACCGATGATTTTAGAACAGCTGATCGGCAGTTCCAAAATGGCCGCCGGGTAAAAAAAATGGCCACCTGCTGTGTTTTCGCACCCATTCCTCGCTTACCGGGCAGCGAAAATGGCGGCCGTATGGAGGATTTTCGCTTAAAGGTGAGTTTTTTGCCCGTAGGAATGCATTAAACGGGTTTTAATGCATTCCTATGGGCTTTTTTATTTCGCATAGCGACGAATCTGCATAGCGACGATTTTGGCTGCACGGATTATCGTCGCTATGTGGGGCACCACTGTACTTGGGTTATCAGCCCCAACAATAAAGCAGGAGAAGCAATTATAGACAAACAAATAACCTTTAATAAGATACAGTGGTGCCTCGCATAACGATGTTAATTGGTTCCATTAAAAACATCGTTATGTGAAAACATCGTTAAGCGAAACACCATTTCCCATAGGAATGCATTGAAAACCGGTTAATCCGTTCCAATAGGAGCCGATTCAATACATTTCAATGGTGAAAAAAAATCACCAAAAATTCAAAAAGACTCAGAACAAAGCCAGATTACTTTAACAAAGGTTTTATTAGGTGCACTAACGATTCCAAGCATTTTAAACATTTTTTAAACATTTCAGAATATTTTTCATATAGCGAAAACAGGGCTGTAAAAAAAAAGTTAAGCGAAACAGGGGACCTAAAACTGTCATCGTTAAGTAAAGCAAGGTCCCAAACATCGTTATGCGAAAATCCCCCATAGGAAACATTGTTAGGTGAGGCGGCAAAATTTCCAGCAAAGGCCATCGTTATGCGAATTCATCGTTGAGCGAGGCACTCGTTAAGCGAGGCGCCACTGCATTTACATTAAAATTTGTGCATGTGTGCTATGCACCATCTGGAACTGACTTGCAGCAACCCCAATAGGGATTTACCATTTGTACCCCCACTGAATTTCCATGGTTAAGTAGGGATTCGAATCCAAGTCTCCTGATTCCTTATCCATCACTCTTCGAAAACAGAAAGGCCTAAACCAACTCCGAATGAACTAGACATGTGCCCTAGACTAGAGGAGCTCACAAAGAGAGAAATACTAGCATGTCTGCTCTTTAGAGCCAGGAAGGAAAAGGAAGTGAAGATGGATAGGCAGACCCTGTGAATATCAGTCTCACAATAAATTCAGGAGGAAGTACTAGTGGTCAGATAGTCAAAAGACCAGAAAACCTCTGTCTCCCCTACTCCCCAATGCCCCTTGTGGCCACCTGGGCTGGATAGGGACTAAAAAGCAATGCTTGGAGGTCCTCAGGCCAACAAACTG
Source organism: Pogona vitticeps (assembly GCF_051106095.1). Lineage (NCBI taxonomy): Eukaryota > Metazoa > Chordata > Lepidosauria > Squamata > Agamidae > Pogona > Pogona vitticeps. The sequence goes on from NC_135786.1 coordinate 80,781,445, forward strand.
TATTTGAGATTTGAGTTGTACAAACAATAATGTTCTGCAGAGGAAATCTATCTTTATATCTTTGTATCATATTTATGCATACCTTTCCTGTTCAGCATATGTGTGTAGAAACTCCAGGTATGGAAGCTGCTGCAGCAATCTGACGGGGTTCAACGGCCACCTCACAGATCACCACAGCAGCACCTACAGTGGGAATTCCACCCTGGAAAAAAAAAACTGAACAGGATACAGGCCTATGTCTTTACCATCTGCTCCTAACAATCTTCTTTTCTGCAATCTTCTTCTTATATTTTGATAATCTGAATATTTTAAACCATCACAAATTCAGCTCCCATTTTTCACACGGAAAATTTCAGTAAAAGGTTTTGTTTCTCCCTAGATTCATGACAATGCACATTAGGACCCCTGTATTCACTCATGCTGAAAAACCACAGATTATAGCAAATGCTATTTTAATAGCGAATACTATAAATACCATGGTCTTTAGCTCCTTCTAGTGGCCAGTTCTGGTAACTTCACCTTTAAAAATCCATATTTCGAGAATTCTTCTTTTAATATTTTCCGACCATGGATAAGTGAAACAGTGGATACTGATCCTGTGTATACGGAAGTCCCACTGTGCTTCATCATACAGGTATACATTGCATTGCAAAACTGCCTTTAGAAAAAAAATACATACTTTCAATAGCTGTCTGAGATTCTACTCCTCCAACTAATGCAATAGGGTCTCAAGAACTCTGGGCTAAATACTATGCAAATTAAAACCCAGAACTTTCAAGTAATGTGTGTTTTTTTCTGTTTGGAAATTTGAGCTAAACAGACATGATGAGACGCTTTGGCACCAAAATTTTTGGCAGGCCACTAATTCAACCCACATGATTGCTCCATCATGTCCATTTTGTATAGAGCATTGGATCCTGTGTGTATACTTGGTAAGTGGTTAATAACACCAATCTCCAACAGTACTTAAATACCAGTCTCATCCAACAGTCTAACTGGGAAGTCAGTTACATTGAAAACCCAGCATAAAGATGAAGCAGAAGATTTCACACAGCTAAACACATATGAAAAACTCAGTATAATCATCAAAACTTTAAGCCCCCCCCCAGCCAAATTTTTCCCACATTTTATATACAACAAATTTCAAGGCAATGAAAAGTAATCCAGCACCAAGATGTCTGCAAACCATTCTAGTTTTCATTGTGCACATGCAAACCTATGCCAACAGCACCCAGCAATATGAAAGAAATCATCCAGCATTTTTAAAATCTAAGCAAGAACACTACCAGAATAATGCACACTGATATACAGATCGGAAATATTTGCATGACTTTTGGCTCTCCTTCCTGTCTACATCACCATAGATATTGGGCTAATTAGTGTGAATTGGTTCACTAATGGGATGAGGTTGCTGTGACCCAGTTATTAAAAAAATGATATGTGTGTGATCTTTTTCTCTCCTAGCAAGGCACTCGATCAAGGAAATAAAAATCACTGTTGCAAATACATGCATTTTAGTGTCCAGAAACAACATATATCCTATAGTTTTAAAGGGGCAAAAAGCGCATGCTTTGTGTACGGAATGCCTTAAATGCAATCTCTGGCATCTCCACCTAAACTGACTGGGCAGCAGGTGCTGGGAAATCCTTCTGCCCCAGGCCCTGGAGAGCCATGCCAATCAAGGTAGACAACTCTAGGCTAGACGGACACATAGTCCAATCAGTTATAAGGCAGCTTCCTAAGCTTCTCATTCTGGTAAGATTAAAGCTAAGAGATTTGTCCATAGTTTCATAATGGAAAATGTAGTAACAAAAATGTTTTCTAGTGTCTCACTGTTCTTTGTCCAAAATGATTTTTTAAAAAAATAACAAGACTCAAATATTCATTTTGGGTGCCTATACAAATCAACTCAGTTGGATTCAACCATCGTTCAGCAGAACAGGTTTTCCAACTGAGATTTAAGACGTGACAGTTATCCAATCTGGGCATTTTGCTTGATCTGAGATCTATTTGTTTCCATCTAGGAATAAGATCAATTCAGCTGTCCAAAGATGTCCTGCAAATGACAGTGATGGAGACAAGAGAAAGACTGGCCAAAGTCTCACATGTTATACTGCATACACCACCATTGTAACACTTGGAACAATAATTTGGCCTGGCTGTTTCCGGACACAACACTGCCAGGTATTTCACATACACAATGAAGCAGAAAAGTTACATTGTTCAAACATATTACAGTATTGGGAAGAAGCAAGCGATTGTGTTTCATGGGGCCACGCTGAAACAAAGCATAGAAAATGCAGACTCCAGTTCAGAGCAAGCAAAACACCACATCCCAAGGCAAGAGATCCCTCATAGACTTGACTTCAGACCATACTCACCACCTTCTTCCTCATCTTCAGAAGTCATCTTGCTTCTAGATTCTGCTGCTGGAATGCTGCCTCTAAAATGCACAAGCACATCCTCCTCGATCTCTTCCTCCCTCACATCCACATCTAATGACCCTACAAGACTGAGCTTCTCACTGAGGGAACTCATGTCCTGAAGATTCGCCTCCATCTTTCTTCCATATGAAACATCTGGTGTGCGTTTGGCTGTTGTATATTCTGTTCTGTTGTTATCCCCCTCTTCCTCCATTTCTGTTTCTTGACTGTCCCCTCTTTGGGATTTTGTTTCACTTTCATATTCTGAATGTATATCCGTGTTGTCTTGCTCGCCATCTTGCCTTCTTGTTTCAGAGTCAGAGACATTTTCACTGAGGTAAGGTGTGCTGCTGGAGGAGAGGGAAGGTGCAAGATTCTTGTCTACAAACAGGAAAAGTAATCACATTTTAATGACCCATTTCATTCAGTATTGCAAGAACATGGAAGTAACTAGTTACTAGTAACTAGTCCCATTAGCTATTTCATTTTATCTATTAGGTGCAAATTCATTCCCTTACAATTATAACTTAGCAAAGGATGATTTCATATATATATATATATATATATATGGATGGAGATTTCAAAGCTCCATAGGAACTGCAAAATGTTAGGGGACAGTTTGCTGTCTGTTTGCTAGGCCCTGTAGAGAACGTTTTTTAAAAAAAAACTACCAGTTCCCTAATGCCTTGCAGTTACCATCAAGTTTAGAAAGCTCTACCTATATCTTTCACCATGCTTTAATGTTGCAAAGAAAGCCCTAGCAAAGAACAAGTGTGGATCTTGAATCTCCTCTGAGAACTTGAAGCTCCTCTGAGAACTTAAAGCTACGAGAATTGTGAGCCAAAGAATGCTCAAACTGTATTCACGAAGGCTTTCACAGCCGGGATCTAATGGCTGTTGTGGGTTTTTCGGGCTCTTTGGTCGTGTTCTGAAGGTTGTTCTTCCTAACATTTTGTCAGTCTCTGTGGCCGGCATCTTCAGAGTTCCTACTCCAGTCCTCTGAAGATGCCGACCACAGAGACTGACAAAATGTTAGGAAGAACAACCTTCAGAACTCGGCCAAAGAGCCCGAAAAACCCACAACAACCAATGCTCCAACTACCGTACTATTGCACTCACTTCACATGCTAGCAAGGTTATGCTCAAATTCCTACAAGGTAGGCTTCAGCAGTATGTGGACCAAGAACTCCCAGACGTACAAGCTGGATTTCGAAGGGGCAGAGGAACTAGAAAACAAATTAACATGCGCTGGATTATGGAGAAAGCCAGAGAGTTCCAGAAAAACATCTACTTCTGCTTCATTGACTACGCAAGAGCCTTTGACTGTGTGGACCACAGCAAACTATGGCAAGTTCTTAAAGAAATGGGAGTGCCTGACCACCTCATCTATCTCCTGAGAAATCTAAATATCTGATTAATGGATGTGCAGTGTATCTGAGCAAAAATAAAATGCAATTAAATTATAATAAATCAAAAATACTGGTTTTTGCCAAAACATGGAAAGAATTTCAATGGAACCTAAATGGAAATCACATAGAACAGGTTAAACACTCTTGGGTCCCCATTGAAAGGTGACTATAAACACAGCTAGGATCACTACTCAAATCTATTTTGCGTTTTTACTATAATTCAGGAAATTGGTTTGTTCCGGCAGCATTACAAGTTTTCAAGTCCAAAATTATTCCACAAGCCCTCTATGGTTTCCCAATTTGGGCAAGTGCTTTGGATTGATGGATTGAACAGCTACAATTATGCAAAGTGTTACGACTACCTACATGCGTGCCGTACTCGGTGCTCTGTCTGGAGTCCGGAGTATCTTTAATACAGACTGTAGTTTGGTTGAGATCGTTCAAATTTTGGTTAAGTATCTATTACAATTAAACATGGACAGTTTAGTATATCAACTTCTGCGGGACTCTGGACCACCTTCTGGGTCAACTGTGCTCTTGAAAAAATTGAAATCAATTGGTATAGATAGAGACTACCTTGGAGCTCTAAGTCAAGAGCTAGCCTTCCAAATAATGAAAAGAAGAATTTTGGATATTGAATGCCAGGACCTATGTAGTGCTGCTAATAAATTCTGTGTACCATTGTTTTTCCATGTTCCTCCTAAAATGGGTAAACCTGCTGCCTACCTTTCCTTGCTCAAATGCCCCCCCCAAAAAAAACATGTGGCCTTTTCTTTCACCAGATGCAATGTCATGCCTACTGGCAGATTTAATGCAGTTCCCTATTCTGAAAGGCACTGCCCATGTGAACAGGGGGTGCTGGAAACCCTTGTTCATATGTTTTTGCACTGTCTGTTTCACTCAATCGGCCATTCAAGGTTAATAGCCCCAATTTTTATTAAAGCTGGAAGGGAGGTCAGATACGGATAAAGTTTGCTATATTCTGATAGCCAAGATGACTGACATTGCAGAAAGAGTTGCAGACTTCCTTGATACTATTGTTAGGAGATGAACCGTTTCCCCTTTAATGATGTCTAACACTTTTCTGCCCTCTTGGTGCCTATATATGTAGTTACCTAACAAACCATCGTGACTATGTCCAATTTTTACTTACGCCAATAAAGGTTTTATCTGTCTGTCTGTCTGTCTGTCTGTCTGTCTGTCTGTCTGTCTGTCTGTCTGTCTGTCTGTCTGTCTGTCTGTCTGTCTTAAGGCAGATGGTCTCTTAGTCAGACTCAATTTAAAGCAGCTTTTAACTTTGCCCAGCCTCAAGATAGATACTTGCTGCTCATTCCTGTCATTCTCTTATTTTATGGGGGATGAAGATAGCAAGAATATGGAAATAGACTTCTAAAGAGGTTTGTTGTTCTTTCACAAGTACCCTTCATCTTGAGATCTTAAATACTGGATGCCCTACATGCCACGGCAGTGTGTTGCTGCAGTTAAGCCCTTTTTACAGACTTTAGTGCAGAGATCCTTGCTAAAACGCTAAACTAGAAACCTACTTTGCATACTTTTTTTGCCTCAAGGGAGTATCAAATAGTTACAATGATTTTTCAGCATATAAAATTTGAAATGTAGTAGCAGCATTGAGTGTCCATATGAGGGAATAACCGAAAAAGCTGACAGCTGAAAGCCAAGATGAAAAGTTATGTCAGTTTCAAAAACCGGAAAGATTCAGGTATTTCACTTAATACTAAGGACACTTCAGCACTCTGGCAGACAACAAACCCAGCACATCTGTGGTGAGAATAAAGCCACTTAAGTTCATTTTTCACACACTTAAAAAAAATTGGACTGGGAAAGGCAGAACTTGCTGTTGCAGGCAGAAATACAAGCTTAGCCTTGGAATAAGATATTCACAATACAGCGGCAGAAACAAGAGCCACATTGTCAATGGGAAACTGAGTTGTGTTGGAAACGGAGTTGGAAACTGAGCACCAACACATGAATCAACAATCTTACACATCAGTAAGATTGAAACCAAAGGGGAGATGATGGACAGATAAACCTATGCATTTTCCCTCTCTTTTCCCCCCTCTCCAAGGTTAAAAGCTGAGCTTAAGTTTTCTCCCTCCTTCTTCTTCTGAGGATACTTTCTGTTCTTGCCTTTCCAGTTAAAAGAGAGTCAGCAGCACACAGGGTTACCATAACAGCAGCCAGTAGAAGTTGTGAGCATGGTAGAGAGCTCTAGAAATTTCTATTACTAAGTTTAGAAACTATTTTCTCCAGCACTATCTCTGAGTGGACTTCCTCAAACATAATCAAGAGTACGTGACCTGACTGACCAATCAACACATTCCCTCCATGGTCTATAAAAACCAGGGCTAAAAACTGGTCCATTTATGCAGTTTTTGCTATAAGCAACAGCAGCAGGCAAGCCATGTCTTGCCTTGCTCTATTTCATTCTCTGTATGGCTATCACTGCTTTCCCTTTTCCTGACTATGCCCTCATGCCAAGTGTCTCTTGAAACTTTCTCGCTTCAGCCTTATATGGTGTTTTCTAATAAAGCCACACAATTAGAGAAGAATTCAATCAATGACTCCAACTAAGGACCTTTTAAAATCCATTTGAAAAATGCTGCCACTCCTCTAATCTTATTTGCCATAAATCTTTGACAAACAATGTTCATTCATTAGCAGATGCCTAACATTTCAATTGAACAAGAGAATCCATCAGAAATTTGTTATAGATAAAATTAAAATCAATACTGTAACATATTTCACGCTTGTGACACCGAAAAAGGCAGTTTTGATTCTTGAACACTTTTCATATCTTGTCTGCTTCTGATGATAATTAGCTGCAATTTCTGCTAATATTTTAAATTATTCTTTCCATCTGTGCTGTTGTAATTATTCTGCAGGGCTCGTGAATTTTTGGAAAAAAAGAAAAATTATGGGAAACAAGTTTAATTAAGCTAAAAATGTTTTGTTTTGTCATTTGCATTCCACTTCTGTAATGTAAAGTATTTTACTACCAATGTTTAAAAAATAATGCAGCAACAGAGTGGTCTTAACCGACTAGATAGGCGGGATATAAATCGAATAAATAAATAAATAAATAAATAAATAAATAAATAAATAAATAAATAAATAAATAAATAAATAAATAAACAAACAAACAAAAAAACAAACAAACAAACAAACAGCTTGAAGCTCTGTTTCTCAGAAGGGCATACAAAGGTAAAGCACTCATAACTGGTCAAGAGACCAACAAAAGCCAGTGAAGAATCAGTAAGAACTCAGCATGGACATCTGAGGTTCAAATCTTGCACTTTAAACAAATGGACAGCACCAGTTATCACTTTCTGTAAATATCAACATACCTCTCAACATGAACTAATTAAGGTACGTTTTCCTGATAAGACTAGATTATTATTTCTGATCCCTTGAGAAGGCTGGCTTAGCTATTGTGCTTCCGGCTGATGGAAAGTTCAACAACATATGCAAAGTGTTCTAAAAGTTGCTCTCAATTATGGCTTTCAAAGTGAGTTTGCACATTCTAGGATAATGGGACACCCTGGGGATCTGAAAGTGCAGGTAGTCAGGTTGGAGCAAATAAAGTCACCACAGCAACCATGTGGCAAACATGTAAAACTCAGGAAATGCATTATTCCCTCTCCATCCCACCACAAACTAAAAGCATAAAGCGCTTGTGACCTGATCCTTCTCAGCATTCCCATACAGACTCCACTTTAAAAAAACAAAATTAAAATAGGGCTGAAAAAGCCTCCTTTGGTCCTTTAGGAAGCATATGGGCAATTCTGTCATTTTTAAAGGCACTCCTGTACTCCCAGGGCCTCCTACAACTCAAAAAACATTATTACTCAGTAGAGGGCATGAGGGGGCTTCTGCAGTTAAAAAATACCAAAAACATCACTTTTTATATAAAGAAATTTGGGGTGTAGGGGTGTGGAGGGGTCATGAAAATGAGTGAAACCCTCCAAGGTCCTGAGATGGACAAGTGCAGCCACTGAACCTCTGGAAATCACACACTTATGACTTAAAAGAGAAAATAAACCAAGCTTTGACAGGAGAAAAACAAAATCTCTCAGCCATCATGATATTGGTGATGTACAGGAAGACTTGCTATATAGAGATGACTGATGTAAGGAAAAATTCTAAAAGCAACTGGGCCTTTTTGTAATTTTGTGTGAACCACTACAAATTAGCAAAACCTATGTCAATTATTACAGGATAGAAGCCAAGCTGAGAAGTGAAGAGAATTAATTATTGATTAATGTTAATCACTAATGTTTGGTAATAGCACCAGCGTGTGAAATCACCCTCAATTTCTCTGATTTTTAAAAGAAATATTATTTCAAAGTGGCAAGTATAATAGACTTACACGTTCTCTCTCACTTCCTATATAAGATTCTAATCTGAAAGAGAACAATACACACAAGATATGTTCTGTTCGCATCTTACCCGAGGAGATTCATGCATTTCACCCTTAGCAAAAGGGCAAAATACACAAAGTATGGAAGTCGGAAAAGAGGTTCAAGACTTCTGCCATTACTCCTGAGAAATGTGAAAAGCTACCTTTCGTTGCCTTAGAATCAAAACTTGAAGTGTATAAAAGGCCATGAGACCTTTGAGCTACCCAGCTCATTAAAAACATTAAGTTTTTTTCCCAAGAATATAAACACAGCAGTACAGAAATAGCTTTTGGCTTCAGCAAAATAGTGTGTGTGGCTTTCCAGCTAATGAGTCGTTCTGATTTATTCACAGGATTGTGACTTACTAGGATCTGAAAAGCATATGTTTCATCTCTCTGACCAGTTCTCAATCTATGCCTCAACAAATACATTGTGTGAGGAAAATAAGTATGATGGTTTCTCAGCTGTCTGGAGAGGCTATTAAAATCCTCTATGCTTAGAGAAATTCTTCCTTAGAGTTAAGAGCTGCATGAGCTGCTGGAAATCAGAAGCTGTCAGCAATGTGCAGAGATATGAGTGGCTCCTCCTTCCATTATAGAAGACAGGCACCCACAATCATTTGGATTCTAGTTCTTTGTATAAACAGAGTAAAAGAAAGGCACAGTCCCTCAACATTTTCTATACCTTTTGCCTCAAGGCTGAAAACACAGAAGTCTTTGTTTTTCAAGGTTGTGAGTACTTGGTTAGACTAAAACCACAAAGGTCTGGGAATTCTCCATTATTTCCTAATCCTCTTCAGGTATATATATATATTATATGGCACATATTCCCCTGGTGGACAGTGTGATCAAATTATAAATTATCTCTATAAGCAGACAGAGCTTCTCCTCCCATATTTAGATACAAGAGCTACAGTAAATAAAGATATGCCTTCATCATGTTTACATACTCAGCCATAAGTCTATTACAATAAAGCAGATCACTCAAATACAAAATCTACTGAGAATGGAATAGAATCATACAGATTGGAGGGGGGCGGAGTTTGAGCAAAATGCTCTCTGGGGACCCCATTCTTTGCCAATTAGCTTACCTGGCCATGATGAGTTGAGCAATGGCAGACAGCAACAGCAGTGGCTGTGTTCAAAGTGTGTTTATACAGTGCCCAGCAGCAATATCTAACATTTTAGTGTCTAACTTTTTAATTTCCAACAATACCCCCATCATTTTGGGGTGATGGTTGTAATTAAAAATGCAGCCATATCCAGCTATTGGCCAATGCTTGGTGCACTGGCCCCAAACCAAAATAAGTCAGGCTGAAGGAATGTGACTGGCTGATGGCACCCAATGAGTTTCTCAGCTAAACTGGGACTAAAAACCCAGTCCAGTACACTAATTAATATATTACATTGTTTCCCAGCCATGGTGGCTTCACAGATGAAAACTTTTATAGATTTAATCACAAAAGAGAAAACCAAGATTGAGAGAAGAGAAGGAAACTCTTAATTTGTCCTATACTTGGGCTTCAGTGGGGCTGCCATATGTGTAGGCCATAGAACACAATCAAGAATCTCCATCTCTTCTTCTGTCACAGATCCCTCAATCCACTACTGCTAAATCTTTATGTAACACCAGTGCTGTAAAGTAGATGTCCGGTGTGTCAAATTTGGAGGTAAACTGAGAAGGAATGAAGCTTCTATTGAGTCCCTGGAAAAGCATTAGCTTTACTATATCCAGTTTCACTCTACAGTCAACCATTCTATATGGCAAGGAGCCTCTCCTGCAACTGCAAAGAATCAGAAAAGGCTTTGTTATTGCTATTGACCTATTTTTAGGTGGAAAAACGAAGTGACAGCTCAGTGATCACCTTGATGAAAGCCATTATCATGGAGGTGATAGTGAGGGGCAACCCAATCTGGTTGGTCAGCTGATTACTGCTTCCTCCGGTTACAAACACACACATTTCTTAACCAGTCTTCCCTGCTATTAATAAAACACTCCAATAAAGATGGGCATGCCTATCCAATTAGCATGATCATTCCACTTAAGTAATATCTCATTGGGATTTCTACACTGAATGGATCAATTACTATCCTACAAAACAGGTCAGGATTTTTAGTTAAATGCTACTTATCTGAAATTTGTTCATGTGTGAAACTCAGAATGCATTATTTAACTCCCTGCTGGGAGTTATTGTAAGGGCAGATCTACTCACTTTTCAGCTAAATCTACAATTAAAACAAAACCATTTTTAAAAATTGCTTAATGAACAGCATGCCGAATTAATGTTAAATTGCAGCAGCAGCATATTCTTGTACAAAGCATATGGCTGAGTAAAAACAGTCAACAGATATTTACTACTGGCTTTATTGATGACTTACACAGGATTGCAATGCTGTATGACTTAATGTAATTAACTGAGTGCATGTAGCAGATTAATAATGAAAATCCCAAGTAAATTCTATGTACATTTGTGCTTCAAAGTCAAAGACTTCGTTCTCGTGTATCAGTTGACTGACTGACTGACTGACTGACTGACTGACTGACTGACTGACTGACTGACTGTCTGTCTGTCTGTCTGTCTGTCTGTCTATCTATCTATCTATCTATCCATCTTCTTTCCTTCTTCACCTTGTATACCTTTCATAATGGAAAAAAACTTAAAGAGTGCAATTGTAACCTGATTTGCTATGTTTGCTTCTGCAATTTCTGTTGCACATGCAATAGGAGAATTGTCATCTCATGCTTGCTCTCAGAGTGCCATTTCAGTTATGATAATCATAATCACCACCACTATCGTCATCTTATGACTGAAGAGTGGGAAGAGACCCTATGGATCATCAAGTTCAGCCCATGTCAAGGAGGTTCAGTGGAGAATTGAACTCCCAACCTCTGGCTCTACAGCCAGATACCTAAACCACTAAGTCATCCAGCAGCTGTCATGAGGATTAATTATTCTCGGTCAAGACCCAGTTAGTCTCAGATGTGACTTATCCAAGAAATCTGTTTTTTACCTTTTCCATATTTTCCCTCAATTGTCCCTTCAATGATGCATTACAGTACATTATATCTGCCATGACAAATTCAAGGTATAGGAGCTTGCATTTCTTAATAATGACTCCATTTATTTTGTTTTCCTATCCAATGAAGTACTTCTTCATCCTTTATTCTATCAGCCCATGAAAGCGTGAGCAAAGCGCTCTCATGGGATGTATAAGATTCTTCTTATACAAATAAGTAAGCTATCATTCCTGGACTAGCTTCCAGCCTCCATCACTTGAGAGGAAGGAGAGGGAGGAAAAGTCAGTTTTGTTCTTGTGGAGCAAGAATTGCACACTATCTTCGGATCCATTTCACGCAGAACAAGCCAATATGGTGGTTGCTTATAACATGAACTAAATCTGTTTTCTAGGTTCCCTTCGCTCAAATACAAAGTGTATTGTAGCAAGTGCATTTACAGCAGGAGAGACAGTGTAGTATAGCAGTCAGAGTGTGTAAGTGGATTTGGGGAACCATAAAACACAGTGAATGTCCTTGGACCACTCATGGTCTGTCAGCCTGACTTATCTCAGAGGGTTGCTGTGAGGACAAAGCGGTGAGAAGGAGAGACAGGTAGGCCACCTTGAGATCCCTGAAGCAAAGGTGGGACATAAATGCAATTGAATGAGTATGTTGTAAAAATGACTCAAATGCAGCACAAATTAAACACAGCCAAAAAAAAGGACATGAAGTTGTTATGGCCTAAGAAACTGTTAACACTAAACAGTGTGAACAAAAATGCGATCAGAACATAAACATAATGTCTTACTCAGCTGAAAAAGTCATGCAAGTCGCTTCAAAATAGGGATGGATGATTGTAGCCTTCCAGATGTTTTTGGCCTATAACTCCAATCAACCCTAACCAGCACAGGAATTGGTAAATTGTTACAGGAAATGCAGGTGATAGACATCTGAAGGATCACGGTTTCCACCTTTGCTTTACATCTCCCATCATTTCCCCCAAGATGGAAAGCCTTAGTTCTCCTTTAACAGATAGAGAATACTAATATCATATTAATTCCCCTTGAATTCACAAGGGAAGGAAAATATTTCCATACTCCTCATCTCTTCTTCCCAGACATCTGTCTTAGAAGCTGAATTTGGCATTACCCATTTATCTGAAGCTGACACCACACAATGCTTGCTAGTTCCTGTTTGGATTCTGTCCGCAACTCAGTCAAGACCTCTCTGACAAGACAGAATAAAGGAGCAGTGTTTTTACTGTGTTCTGTCTGCAACCATACAATAATGGCCTTTCAAAATTCTTTCCCTTATTTGTGCAAAAAGAATAAGGGGGCAGGGAGGTGTCCGTTTCAACAGAGGAAGAAAATGCTTTCCAACAATTTGTTGCACCCAGCTCCAAGAAGGTGTTGTGCCTTAATTTGTGCTCCAATTTCCTAAACCTTTCCCCCAATAGAAGAGGCTTCCATTTTTTCTGTTTTATCATCACGGAACTTTTTCGTCTTAGTTTAGTGTTGCATGGTGACCAAGGGTACTGCATTTGGCTCTTCTTCCCATTTTTTTTTGGGGGGGGGGAGGATAACAGCTTTTTTTGACTCCCAACATTTCTTGATCTCAAAATGTTCTGTGGAAAGAGTTACTTTATGACCCCTTCCCCTAGAAGTGTGGGAAGCTGGGAGAATTGTCAGTTACCTCAGAAATAACAGTGTTATAAAAGACAAGAAGTGCCTACACTCCTTAACCATTTCATAAATGCGATATGGACAAGAATGGTGATCGTTACCCATAGAGAATTTCTATATCTTCAACCTACATTTTTCATACGAAAAATGTCCAACACTGTACCAGTCTCATCATCTCTGACTTGACACATAAGAAGAATTCCTGTTGTTATAATTGTAAGATCATGAAATCAGTCCTGGTTCGCTGTTTATTCTTTCATATTGTATAATGCTTATTTTTCACTCTGAAAGAGGCTCCTCTGAACACAGTTTCTAGACTATACTTTATCCATATCCTTTGTGCCTTTTGTTTTAGACACCCTTCTCACCCTAAAAACAACCATTGCACAACACAACGCTGACCCACTGCCAAATGCATGACAAATCAGTATAGATTTAAGTAGGCAAAGCTTTATCTTTCTTGAAGCATCTGACTGGCTATGTGAGAAACAAGATCTTATGGATCTACGGTCTCATCCTAAACATATTTTAATATTTTTACAATTTTATGTTATAAAACTGTGCCACCCAGAACCAACCTAAATTGACCTTGCATGGAATGCTTCCAACAGAGATCCCAACAGTGCTCCAGCTTATATTGCAAGAAGCAATTCAAAATAATGTTGAGGATTTCCCATGTCAGACATCAGAGACAAGCCAAGTATCAATCCCTTCCTATGGCTATCTAGAGTTGAAGTTAAAAGAAGACAAAAATTCATACACAAAGTATGTGATTTCTAGTTCTTTTACCCCATGGATACCCTATATATTTGATTGACTGACCTTTTATTGTGACATACTTGGAATTGTTTCCAATGGTAGTTTTCCGCTAATACACAGGTTCTACCACTTGTGGAAAAGAGACTGCAGAAGCAGATTACAACTTTTTTCATAATTTCATTATGCTAAGTTTACTTTTACCAGTTGCATTGGTTGTTTTGTTAGTCTTGCATGCAGTAAATGCAATCACTAACAGAATATAATCTCTTGTATTTTTTCCTTGATGTTACACTGGGCCTGACCTATAAATTAGAAGAAATCTACTCCTGTAAATAAGCTTGCAGCTACAAAAAAGATTACCGTAAGTGTCACCTGTATACTTTACAAATACCTAGTATGCATTGATTTTATCCTATACAGCAGTTTCGAAGTCCACTGCATGTCTTGTCTTTTCTGTCAGCATCATGAAAACATAAAAGCCTCTACTGACCCTGGTTTCCTATGTTTTTTTCAATACACAAGAGAAAAAAAAACATTGCTGCCTCACACATGGAACAGAGTAGAGCAAATCACCCAGCACTGGTAGAAGTTCTCCGGCTGCCTGAGGCAGAAAAAGTAAGCTGACAAGGACTGTATGCCATCCTCTACAACATCTCCAGAGAGGAGGTTAGCACCCGCCTTGCATTTCTGCCTGCCCCTGCTATCCAACTGCATACTCCAGCTGATCGTTTGCCAGCTATACATGAATAATGCCTTGACCACAATGAGCATTCCGGCCCAGCCATTGTTGACACAGCTAGCCAAGGAGTAGCCAGGATATGGAGGCAGCCGGTGGCAGTAGGGCCCACCTCAAGCAGCAGAGGGTGGCAGCAGTGATGGAAGTGGGAGTGGCTCTGCTGATGCCCCAAAGACTCAGTGCCAGAGATGACCAGTTTGTCTAATGGCCAGTTCAACCCTGAAACCAGTGCTCATCTACTCAGAATTAAATGCCACTAAGTCTGGAGGGTTTCCCTTCCAACTAAACATCACAGGATTACAGCCTTGATGTTTAATATGTCTGCTTCTAATGGACAGTCACCTCCAGAGGACCACATTTTCTGTCCTTAAATGACAAAGAATCAAGTGAAGTCCACTTTTTAATGTTATACCTCAACACTGCAAAGTTGAATTCCAGTGATTCACATTCTGTTGCAGGAAGAAGAACTACTTCCAGTTAGTAGGATTAACTATGCAATTACATTATCAAAATAAACCCATGTAATAGAGATTCTTTGTCATCTCCTCCTCCTTTGAATGATTCAGAAAGACACCGAATCATTCAAAGCAAGAGATTTCAGTATTAGCAGCAAGTAAATTGTACAACACAGAAACCAACCGCTAGGAAGAAAAATCTAAAAAGAAAGATTGTCCAACAGTGAGCAACCTTTCCAGGCTAGGGTCTGCCTTTCTATGTGGCTAAACTTCCAGGGCCCAAGAGTGAGGATCAGCACCCTTTGCTCTTGCAAATCCTGCCCATTCATACACATTCACTCATGTAGGTGGCATGCTCCCCCACACCAATACACATACACTTAGATGCACACATTCAAAAACACCCATTCTGACATGCAGCATACAGACAGAAAAAAGCAGAGATGCCCTATGTGGCTCATTCAAAAAAAACTTTTCAATATTATGTACCTGAGCATCACAAGGCTTCCCCCCTCCCCCAAGCTGTATTGCCACATGGGGAGGGTGATTTTCTGGAGCTGGTGGGTCACAGCACCTGGGAAGGTGAGGTTAACCCTCCTCTCACCAGCTGTAAACCAGTCCCTACCAACCGTTTTAAAAACTGGCAGCAATGGGATCTTTCTTAAAAGCCAGAATGCTGCGTGGGGAACAGGGCAAGAATGGGATGCAACAGGTGAGACAGTGAGCCCCACAGCCTGCATCTAGCCCATGGGTTGTTGGTTTCCCACTTCTAATCTAGACAGAGACTTGCTAGAATAAGGGAATCTCTACCCACCACCAAATTCCAAGCATACCTGATGTTCCCTAAGCAGAGAGCAGATGCTCTGCAGAAAGTTGTCTACATTTTAAAAGAAGCAGGTCCAGTCAAGCAAACCATGCTCAGATAAAAGCAGAACATCTTCTGAGTTAACAGTTGATCTGACCAGGGAGGAAATTTGTTGTCCAGACATCGAATATGATTATTTTTTTTAAGACCCAGATCATATAAGCTATGCTCAGATCATCGAAGTATGAAGAAATGCTTTCTAAAGATATTTTAGGCAATCTAACTACAGGCCACCTATCAGAAATGCAACACCAGAGTTTTTGAAAAGAAATAACCTCACTTCTGTAAATGATTAGCAAAGCTGCAAACTGATTATTCTTTATGGTTGTTAACTACTTAAAAATCAATTTCCTCACACAAAAATGTTTTCTCATGCAAACCAACTGCAAACCTGGTTTGACATCCTGAGTTTGCTGTCGACTTTTGTGCTTCCTATAAAGATACTGGATCTTTCTTGCAGCTGCTTCCATTTCACAGTCAGCTGCTTTATCTCTGCCTGTATTTCACATGGAAAATACAGATGCAAGAGCAACATTAACATTTGGCTTGAGAAAAGAACTGTAAGATCTGTCAAAATGGGAGGATGTTCAGTGGAGAGATTTCAGGGGAGTGGTAAACACCACAGAATGCCTTGTGCAGTCTAACAACCAATGGTTGTATAAGTTAGGGCAGTGTCAAAAAAAAAAAAGAAACTACAGGAGAAGAAACAAACAGGATGAGATCAGCTTTCTGCTGACAAAAACATCAAAATGCTGGCAAGTTCCAGTCGTTTGCAAACAAGCTCTGGACCCCATCCACTGTTTGAGCTACTGGATGAGAAATGAGATACATCCTTTCCACTAGATTATTTATGAAGGTAAGTGGCTCAGAATACATAAAGGAAATAATTATCTCCATCAGTTATGCTGACTAGAGAGGACAGAGGTGACTGAAGATGCTGTTTATTCTCCTGAAACTAATTCCACAGCATTTTAATCTCCTTGCACAAATAATTATCTAGGGTTCTTCACTCTCAGCTTTTGTCCCCTCCTTAGAACCAAAAAAACAGAGGACTGCATATTTTTATCACCTTGAGGCCATGGTCGTTTCATTCTTGGACTGAAATGGAGACAGGCTGAAATTGCTGACCAGAAATCAGTGGGTGGGCGGCAAGTTTTGTTCAGCAAGGAACAGAGAGATGGCATGAGGCCCTTGCAACTGCTGCTACTGACTCAGTCGTATGCTCTCTTATCGTGCCTGGAACATTACAATGCAAAAGTGACACCTGCTGGTTGAGTACAATCTATTCAAAAGATGAAAAGATGGGCCAGAAATTCACAGAATAGCATGAACAGCACGCTGCACAAATCGGATTACTGGGCTTCAAAAAAGGGATGTTATATATTGCCATGTGAGACTTGGCCCTTGTTTCTCTCAGCACAGAACCTGGACAGTATAAAAAGTTTCAGTTTACAAAGAAGTACTGAATAGTCCCTTCTGGTGGTAGTTAGCTATGAGAAGTACAGGCCACTTCTATGCCACAAGGTCAGGATGATGTCATAGCAAAATTGGTCCAGGACCCCCTGGTGTGGTCTTCATCACTTATGACAGAGGAAGGAGCAGGCTTGTCCTGAAAGCTGCTCCGGACCTGACACCAGTACACAGAAGTGTGTGAAGATAAATATTGTCTTAAAAGGTTCTCAGTCTAAGGGACACACTTATCAGACACCACCCAAAATAAGCAGTGCAAAATGGCTGAATTCTAGTGTTACACTAAATCATGATTTATGCCACTCCTGGTGGATTGCTTTAACCGCCAAGTGTTTCACAAGAAATCTAACCATTGTTTGTTTTCCCCATTTCTGTCTCCCATCCCAAACCTCTTTTGTCAGATATTATTTCAGAATGGCAAGCTGAGGAATCAAGTGAGGAGCAAGCCAAAGTGGGAAATTCAGAGAGTGTGACAAGCTAAAGTTTAAACAAGATAGAATTTGTAGGCCAAGAACCATTGGTGGTTTCTAACTCTGATTCAAAGCTGGACAACAAACCATTATTTATGCAGCAGGAATGGTTTTGAGCACACCAATAAACCAGAATTCATAAAACTACCCTCAGATTTACCATTGCCTGTGAACCCAGCCAAAATACACATAGTGTTTATTTTGGGGGTATTAAACAAATTGAGTGCTGTGAGGGGTGAAATGTTTTCCTCACTCTCTGTTTCAGTTCTGAGGCAGAGGAGATCTGTTCTGCATACAAGATGGAGTGCCCACAATCCAGAGTAAGAATATTACAGAAATACACTGAACAGATGTTCTAAAAGCATCCTTTTACTGTTGCTCATGTATTTTCAGGCCTCTGTTCTACCTGATTTAACAGGTCCTTAGTTAGGCTAAAATATATTCAGAGGAAATAAATTCAAAAAGGCGAGAGCTTATTAGCTTCTCTTCCCTATTCGCTTTTCTAGATATTCTCAGCTAGCAGGTGAGAAGCAAGGCAGGTTTAAAATACAAAGCTGAGCAGTTCCTGAGACTTGAGTAGCGTATTCCACAACAATCTGCAGTCTAACTGAAATGAGTACTTAAATTTGATCCATGAAATAGATGGCCAATTATAAGACATATGTAACAAGTTAAACATACATTAGGCCATCTACTCTTCATCACTTTAAGGAAAACAACTCACCTTGTTTATCCTCCCCTTCTGAGTCACTCTCCACGTATCCATCGCTTTCATCTTGTTCACTGTCAGAGGCCCGCAACGCTTTCTGTGATGAGTTTTTATTCTTCCTTTCATGGTCTAAATTATCTTTTTCATCATCTGAGGGTGACTTTGACATTCCATTCATTTGATCATCAGCTTGTCCCTCTTCATTAACTTTCTCATCTGATTTCTCTTCATCTGCTTCAAAATCTTCATCGTATGCTGAAATAAAAGGACAACGGTAGTGCAACATCGAAAACAGAATGCAAACTACTTGGAGTTCTCATTAACTTGAGATAGGTTAAGTCCATTAGCTTTTGTTCTCCTTTATATTTGACCCTCCCTTCTTTTCAAAAAAATCAACAAGGTTAAAATGCTGAAACATGAAACTATACAATGATACAATATTGTTAGAAAGTTCTTGTTCTGACTTCTTCACAGTTTATGAAACAGACACAGCCAATTCCTTGCATAACCCATTTCATCTAAATCAAGTATAGCCACGGAGCATATAGCTCGATGGTTCCAACTTTGAGTCCCCTGATGTTCTTGGACAACAGCTCCCAGAAATCCTGACCAGCACAACTAGTGGTGAAGGATTGTGGGAGCTTTAGTCCCAAAGCATCAGGGGATCCAGGGTTGGGAAACCACTGATAAAGAGAATATATTTCCAGGTGTAAGAATATTTAACTGGTCTAAGTCCATGCAGATGCTGCAAGATATTGTATGAATAAGAAGTAGAGTCGTGCCCCGCCTTACGATTACCCCGTTTAAAGACGGAACTGCTTGATGACGATGTTTTTGTGATCACAAAACGATGGTTTAAATGGGGAAAATCTGCTTTGTGATGATCGGTTCCCTGCTTCGGGAACTGATTTTTGCTTTACAGTGATCAAAAACAGCTGATTATTAGGTTTCAAAATGGCCACCAGGTGTACAAAATGGCTCCCTGCTGTGTTTAGGAGCCATTTTTCGCTTTACAGGCACCCAAAAATGGCCGCCCATATGGAAGATCTTCGCTGGACAATGAGGTTTCAGCCCACTGGAACGCACTGAACGGTTTTCAATGCATTTCAATGGGTTTTTTATTTCGCTTTACGACGTTTTCACTCTACAGCGATTTCGCCGGAACGAATTAACATCATTAAGTGAGGCACCACTGTAAGACAAATCTGCTTTTCCAACCACTAAGCACTACCTCTAGGGTGCCCAAAAGAAGAAGTACAGACATCACCAAAGAAAGGGGCATAGAAGACAAGGCTTGCCACTGAAAAAGAGGATATTTTTTTCATTAACTTCGCATTATTAATTAAGATATCATATGCAAATACAGTTATAATCAGGCATAGCTACTGTAATTGATATGGAAATACAATAAAAATCACCAGCTGCAGAAGACGGTAACCTGTCCAAGTGACTGATCTACCTCTTTTATGTGCATAAAATGTAGAGCTTGAACATGAGCATCATCCTCCTCCTTCCCAGTCACACTGCTGCTCACATAAATCAAGCAATGATAGAAGAGGCAGCTTTAGCTGGCCCTCTCAATCTCTGTTGACAATGCTGGATTTCAGAACAACTGAATAGAGTTCTGTCTCCTATACCTCTGGAATCAGTGTGTGCTGCAGCTATGAAGACACAAGGCATGGTACCGCAAGTGGGCAGCATGACAATCATCCTTGTGCACATGGTGGTTAATTGATGGATTGTGGTCAAATGCTGGAGGAGGCAGATGAGAGGCCAAAAGGAAGAGTAACAGGAGAACTAGAGAAGCAAGTGGAGTCATGCATGTATGATAATCTCAAGGAAAGCAAAAGAAAAGTTCCCCAAGCTGTGTTGCTATTATTAGTGTCACACTTCCTTCTGAGCCCTTCCTCCAGCCTAGACAGACATGCCCCCAGACCAACAGTATGTTAACTGGAGGGCAACAAAGCCAAAATCTGGACGAAGAGCTATCCTACCTTTCACATCAGAGTTTTAAAAGGTAAATCTAAAATTGTTAAGCGCACACTGTCAAAACAGATCCTGTTCTTGTCCCAGCTAAACAAAACAAAACAAAAACCCACTGAATGAATGGGAACACTGCAAGTCAATGCTTATCTACATTTTGTTGATTCAATGGGCCAACTCTAGTTCAGATTAACTTTGGATTCAGGTCAATATCTGACACACATATATGCTAGGAAATGCACGTACTGTGCAGATACCAAAGGAACCAAACTGTTATGAGAGCAAAGGCTCATCAAACAAATATACATTCAATGTGCCATCTAGATTTGCTCCCACATAATGTGGAGAATCATCTCACATATCTCCTGCAAAATTTAAGTGACATCACCATGGACACCACTGGAAACAAACCAGCCTTCCAAGGACTGAGCTACGTGTTCCCAAGCCCACATTTTCTTTTTTTATACTAATATAAGAGCAGAGAAAACATTTGCAAAGGAAAACCAGTGAGTAAGAGGGAGAACCTGATCCTTCTCCCATTTGCTGATACCCCCCTGCAAAGGTCTCCCTTGCACTACTATTCGTTACCTTACAAATTGTGTTTTTGGTAACATGCAAAAGAAACATATGGTTCTATCCTGAGAAATCCAGTAGCTAGACATAACCCAGTGCTGGGGAACCAAAGGCCCTTGGGCTGAATCTTACCTTCCTGAGACCCTAATCTGGCCCTTTGAGATTCCCCAGAACACTATGCCCTCCCATGAGATCAGTGTTCAGTGGTTCCCAACATTTTCTAGATCTCTGTGTTTGTTTTAAACAGTAGCTACCCTCAGTAGAAGCTTTATGCTAAAATATGCTGGTGTTTTCAGTCTCACGCTTTGGCAGTTGGCCCCCACCTGCCCCAGCAATGCAACTCTGACAACTGATTTGAAACAGAATTTGGCCTTTGGGCAAAAATGTAAGCTGAGGTTCCATGGAAATTGTGGATTTGCACTTGTTTATTCCTGGAGTCTACCCAGGTAACACCTGCTCAGATCTTTATTGATGAAAGTATTATTTTCAGACAAATTGACTTTGATGAAAAATGATTTTAAACAACTAAGCTAGCAATTGGAGGGCTTCCTAATTTAGTTGGAAGCTTGGGTACAAGGAGCATTCTAAACATAAACAGAGGCAGCATGCTTCTGTATATCAGTTGGGCAGAACAACAGGAAGAGAGAGCTACTATCCTTATGTTCTCCTTCTGGACTTCTTACAGACACATATTTGGCAACAGTGGAAGCAAAACGCTGGATACAACAGTTACATAAGGAAAATATATAATAATAAAATCCGTTGGGCACATGATTTCTGTTGCATCACCTCTACACAGCTACTTGTATTGTTCTAGTTTAGAAATTTTCAAGGCTAAAAATGATTTACAAAGTTTCTTCTATCCATGGAAGATTTTGATCCATAAGTAAAAGGACATACAGTATTTAGTTTCAATCCTCTTCTTTGGATCCCACAAACTATCATTTATCCTTTACAACATTGAGGTCTTCATGTGAAAAATAAAAATCATTATTCCAGTTCTGCTAATTATGCACAAATATATGATTTATTTGTATATATTTTCCAACCCATTTCCAAGGGTTACCTACATATCGACTAAGATGTGTAAGACACCCTTAGCATCAGCACATCACTATGGAGGGATTAATCATAGCCATAAATTGGAATAGATATAATTGTTCTGTGCATTCAAGGTGGAACCAACTTATAGCAACCCTAATAGCACTTTCAGTGTGAGATATTTATGAAGTGGTTTTACCAGTTCTACTCCCTCAGTGTGTTTCCACTGCTGAACAGGGATTCGAAGCCAGGCCTCATGGTCCAAGTCCATTATCAAGGTTCCCAGCCTTGGATCCCCAGATGTTCTTGGACTGCAACTCCCAGAAATCCTGGCCAGCACAGCAAGTGGCAAATGCTTCTGGGAATTGCAGTCTAGGAATATCTGGGAACCCCCGTTTGAGAACTACTGCTCTATCCAACACGCCACAGTAGATATTTTGCATATAGACCCTTCTTAAAATACAATATTTTAGTTGTATCCCATTTTACATCCACCTTACAGAGAGGCAATCAAATGTTATCACAAAAGAGAAGCTGCCACATCTATCGGACACTTTCCATCTCTCTCTTATGGCCACATTTTCTCACTTTTCAAGTTCAATTGTTCACCTACACTTTTTCTACAGGTTTTTTTCCCCCTCTATGTTCAAATGACAGAATGCCAAGGAGAAAAGTGAGGAGGGAGGCTGGAAGTCTCATGTGGAACCAATTAAGCAAGTAAAGTATTAGCTGTATAGTGGGTTTTATTTAAGTAGTAAGTAGATTTAATCATATTGATTGAGTTCTGGCTGCATCTGGGATAGCAAGGTCTTCTCCACAGGTAATTATCTGAGACATGTCCAGCTTTGAAAAGGAGATATTAAAACAAAAGAAAGGTGGTAACTTGACAAGAAACCTGCAATAAACTCATATGGAAATTTCAAGAGAATAACATGGAGACAGATGGATTTATACAGGAAGTCATGCAAACGCCTCATATTCAGAAATGTGGGGGTGGGGGGAAGCAGGCTGTTGACTTTCAATGCAAGGGGACAATATGACTTACTACTTTCCCAAACCTGTCCAAAAATCTCAGCTCTCCTCAGTTCAAGAAGAGGCTTCTTGCACACTCCAGCTCTATATGCTTTTCAGAGGAAATCATGAAATGAAATTAGAAAGCTGAAAATAATGAATTGATGCCAGAATCTTCACCAAAATGATGCATACTAAGAGCATGGAAAGCAACTGTCTCAGAAACAACGAACTTGCAGAACTGAAATGAAAAGAGCATTATTCCTTATTCTTTTTGGTCTTCTTGAGGCAACAACCTATTGCTGGCAAAATTCTGCTGAACAACATATATGTGGTTACTTGCCCTCTACTGACTACAATCTTAGCAGTATTACATTTTCCCAGGGACACTTGCCATCAAGATCCTCTTATCAGTTTCGGGTCAAGACAGTGTTATTTCGTTGTGTATTTATTTTGTAACTTCATTTTCTCCTTAGCTACAAAGGATGGAACTCTGGCGATTACGTGGATGGGAAAAACACAACAGAGACGTTTGTTTTTGTGTTCTTTTGTCCATTCCCAATACAGAGCCTCTGATACCTGAAGAATTTGTGTTAAAGGGGGTAACATAAAACTTGTGTTTTCTTTTGTGTTTTCCTCTTTCCTTTACCCTTCCTTCTTTTTTTAACTGTTTGTGTCCGTTAAATCACTAGGGGGAAATTTTAATACAATAGCATTGTGAGAGCTGCTGTCAGCAGCCAATGAGAATATTCAGGAGTGGGTAGAACAGGAATTCTGAAGGTGTAAAGGGGCCTAGATTGGTTGGAGGAACCCAGTGAGAGTGCTTTGGCACAGTCCTATTCGGCAGCCGAGTCCATTTCTGAGGCTGTAGGTTGAGCTATGGAAACTCAGTCCCGCCTTCTTCCTACTCCACAGGGGTGGGGTGATGCCAGGTTCTTCTTCAAAAGAAAGTGGATGAACAAGCCTACCCCAGCTGCTGTTCCCTCTCTCACTGACTGAGAAAATCAATGAAAGGACAATGGGGGGGGGCTGCCCACACTTCCAGAGCTGCTGTGAGACCAAATATGTAGCACCTTCTCCAGAGGCTTGCACGTTATGCATACTCTGCTAGGAGGAGACTGATACTGCTGACATCTCAAGTGCTCAGGTAAAGTTCCCATTAAAGAAGGTTAGGAAGTGTGGCCAAATGTTTTGGTTGGAGGGAATCTTTGATGGGTTTTGTCATTATTTCCATGTTTTTAGAGCAGATGGCTTTTATTGCCTACTTTGAATTACACTGGCTCTCTGTTGCCTTGCCCTGCCTCTTTGGGTTTTTTTTTACTAGTGTTTGAGGGTTCTTTAGGGTGTATAGACTACTGGTGGCAGTACAAATGAATGGGGGAAATGAAACAACCTGAAAGACATGAACGATTTGGAAACAAAAGAAGGACTCCAAAAGAATCTGAATGAAAACAAAATAAACATGAACATTTTCCTATGCATGTCCCTAAGCTGCTGCATCTTCTTACTCATTTCCTAGTGCAAAATGCGGATGACAAAGCAGGAGGACGACCAGAAATTTCATAATATTGTTATTTTGTAAAATATTTTGTGGCTATATATGGGTCAAACACCAAGAATATTAGGATAAACTGGTCCTAAATAACATATCCAAAATGGGAACTCATAAATTATGTTTAGCTATTTGCTGTGACTAAACAGTAGTGAATTGATGGGCAATTAATTAATGGCACTATATATATGACAGTTAAGCCCCTTGAATATTTGCATCCTATTAAATGAGACCACACATCTGTGTGTGTGTACATGCATATGTACTTTTGGACGTACAGTGGTGCCTCGCTTAACGGGTGCCCCGTTTAATGACAAAATCGCATAGCGATTAACTTTTTGCGATCGCTTTGTGATGTTCCCTATGGGGAAAAATCGCTTTGCGATGATCGGCACCCTGTTTTGCTTACCGATCATCGCAAAGCGATGATTTTTTTAACAGCTGATTGGCGGTTCCAAAATGACCGCCAGGTAAAAAAAATGGCCGCCCGCTGTTTTCTGGGATAGATTCCTCGCTTACCAGACAGCGAAAATGGCCACCATATGGAGGATTTTTGCTTAAAGGTGAGTCTGGAGCCCATAGGAACGCATTGAAGGGGTTTCAATGCATTCCTATGGGCTTTTTACTATCACATAGCGACGAAATCGCTTTGCAGTGATTTTTGCTGCACCGATTATCGTCGCTATGCGAGGCACCACTGTAGATGTACTGTATTTGAATATGAAAAAATCTTGGATTTCCCCCATAATCACCCTGGAAAATCTATTATTTATTTCTTTATTGAAAACATTTTCACCCCACCTTTCTTCTTAAAAAGACTCAAGGCAGGTTACATGATTAAAAGACAATATAAAAGCTAACACCAATGAGTATACAAATGCTAAAAAGGATCAAACAAATGCCATACAAAAACCCTAACAAGAAGACACATTCAAAGCAGTAAGGTACAACTACTGGGTAAGACCGGTGACCCAGCTAGCCCACTCATGCTTACTCTGACTGGCAGCAATTCTCTGACATGGCAAGCAAAGAAAGGATTTTTCTATCCTCACAGGGATCTTTCTACGTAACTGTTGATGCCTGAGATTGATCTCGGTTCTAGAGCCTTCTACATGCTGATCATATTGAGATACAGTTTTTCTCCTCCCGCGCTCTACCATCATTACCTCCACTTCTCTGGTCCTTGTCACTTCCATTACTGGTTTCGTGTGTGTCTCCTCTTCTTGACTCCCATTCCATTTCCTCAGTACCTTCCACATGTTCTTTCTCTTCTTCAGCAGCTGATGAAAACCGTGACTGCAAATTTTTGTTATCCTTCTTGCTGCTGCTGCATTCACCTAGCCCCTCTTTCCCTTTGTCTTTCTCAGAGTCTTCTTTCTTTGCTTCATCTTCATCAAACACTTTTTTCTTGGGAGGAGAAGGCTTTTTATCCAGACCCATTGCAATGATACACCTGCCCAAAAGGCAATAAATACACAATACAATTTGGGAGACTGCAAAAATGGATCATAGGTACTAGTAAAATATGATGCATGTGTTTCCCTGGGACTAGATTATGTAAAAATAAAAAATAAAAAACACCCTGAGAGATAACATTTAGTTACAGTATCTCTTAATTTCCCAAACTTGCAGAAAATGAAGAAAAAAAAAAAGCAATAACAGCAGCAGCAACAACAACAGCTCTAGACCTGGACCAAAAAAATCACCCTATAAAAAAAATAGAGAAGTTTCAGCTTTTCGATTGTCCTACAGTCTTATGTGATTCCTCTGCAAAATTACATCATGAACATTTCCAACTGTCAACTCTGCCCAATTTTGTAATGGGAATGTGATACATGCTCTTTATTTTAAAGGAATTTAGCTAAATCTAATGTTTTATTCTTTTTGGAATTTCATTGTGGCAGTTTTATGTACACTGTACATATACTATGGACTACGTGTGGATTCATAATGCACTAACGAGGACAGAGCCTTTAAAGGATTTCTAGCAGAGATTGGAAAAGTTATTCACTGATGTTTTGAGTATAGTTCCCAGAATTCCACCACCAGTATATAAATTGCTATGCTGTTTAACTGTACTCCAAAAAACTAATATTTGCCGTGTCTGAGAAGAGGGCTCTTCTTAAAGACAAATAACCAGAATTCTCAAAACAGAGAAGAAGAAAAGGAAACATATCCCACATGCATACATGTATCAAACTGTGTTTTAAACATATTTTTGTGAAATTGAGTAGTCCAATTTATTTCACTGTGTACCACTTTAAGTCTCTAATTATGCCATGAAAAACTCAGAAGAGGCAATCCTTTGAAGGTAGCTACAGATTAGGATTTTGTGTGTCATGTCCATCTGTGCAGATTTGCCAGAGTTTGGAACAATTACTGGCCCTACAGCGTCAACTGCCCATCCTCAACACTGGACAAGGGGGTGGATGGCTACCTTGTGATGAGTTTCTAATTAAACTTAGCAGCCAAGGGAAGAAAGAAGTATTCTTACCCCCCAGATCTCTAGGACTTTCATTCAACTAAGAAATCAGACAATGCCATCTGCTTACCTAGGTAGCAGATATACAAGTGAACCTCCAGCAGAATGAACATGGGTTTATGGTTGTGAATAAGATGGGGATATCATACAATATATAATGGATGCCCTTTATATATGGAACCAAGGATAAAATTCCTTTCTTGTATTTATTTCCCAACATGGTAATAAACCACCCCAGGTTATAATAATTGCTTTGTTCATTGTGGCAAAGCGATTATGCTGTTCATCTGTGAAAACCAAATACCAAGAATAATGTAGAGTTTTGTTTTAAATGGTCACCCTCTTAATTTTGCCATTCTTTTACCCTCTATTTTAGCTCCCTTTCATGAAAATCAGAATTTTGCTTACATCCTAGTCTTTTACCTTTACCTTCCTTACTGCGGTCTCAATGTTATCTTCTGCTTTGTTGCATTTTATTGTGATGGCTCACGCAAAATACTAGTATTCAGGTTTGTATACAGGATTGTGCTGTTAGCTATTGTTCAATTGTTCAGCTGGCTCCTATCAACTGATGGTGCTGCTGCTTTCATTGCTATATTTTATAGTGTTGCTTTATAGTTTTAATTGTAGGCTATGTGGGAGGATGATGTTGAAAACTAGCTAAATAAATATTTTTTTAGTAGAGGACTTAAAATTACATGCTCAGTTACTTTACACTCGCAGCAGCAAAAATTAGGTTGAACTTTATTATGGACAATGTAATATAAAGCTTATGGATATTCTGTGCAATTTTATTATGCAGTTATTCAACTTACATCATAATGGGCTGTATGGCTGAACAATAAATGAATCTATGAAAATTTAATGGCCTGCATACTCTGCAGATTTACACACATTCATGGTCACTCCTCATCCCTCCATTCCCCTCCACCATCTGATAATCCTACAGATTAGAAACACCCCTGTAATCAGACTAGAAGATATTCATCATGTGCAACTCCCCACCAACTCAGAGAAGCCCACTCTGATTCTGCTTGTTTTTAAAAAAAGCCAGAATAATTAAAGTATTTTAGACTTAGAAGGGGGATGCATCACAAGTAAACATTCTCCATTCCCCAACAGACTGTTGTTAGAAGCATTGTTTTTTTTTTCATACCAGTTTTTTATACCAGCAAATTGGCACAACAACATATCTGTGTGGCCAGTTCGACCATTTATTGAAAAAAGTATAGTTAGTCCATAATTTGCATGCTTTCCACTCCTTATCACACCAGCAATAGCATAACATTTACATAAATCATGCAGATCTTCGTCTGAGAAGGAGGAAAGCATTTCTGCTTATCTGAAAAGTAATTTGGCTCTATAGGGGTCCCCATTTCTTCTTTTCCTGCTACTTTGCACCGTTGTTTATAAAATATTTTCTAAGAGAGAAAGAGGAGAATGGAAAATTTGCATGGCATTCTCTTGCATGATGTTACTGTGGAAATCAAAGGAATATTGTAGAAATTAAAACTTTGAAGAAGAAATGGCTATGACTGATGTTGGCACTGTTTTTTGGCCAATTCCAAAAGGGTGAGTCCTGGTCTGCTCATACCGATTTATTTGTAGTTGTAGCATATAAATGAGTTATCTTTTGAAACCAAGGAATGCCCTAAGAACTCCTCCTTTGACAAATAGTTGTGATCTGTCACCCAACTTTTCAGTGTTGTTTTACCTTGATATCTCAGCATCATACTTTCTACAGAGACCTTGAAAAAAATAGTGAAATGATACCTGCCAACTGTATACTATTACTCTACTGGGAGGGATATGATCACAGATACAGAGTTCAAAAGGATTAAAAGATTATCTTGTTGAGTCCTCTGCTATGAAACAAGTTATTAACCTGCAAGCACCCTGCAAACCCACCCATACCAATGCAGGCTACAGGACTGAGGAAAGGCACTTTGCAAAGTATTATTAGAAATGAACTAACCTCAAAAGAGCAAGCAATCAAATTAAGCCATGTACTCCAGAAAAGGATAACAAATATTTCTACATATCATTTTTGACTGACAAATACCTTAAAGTCTATAGCCAGTATCATTTTGAGAATCTCCAGACATGCACAGGAAACCCTGCTCCCTTCTGCATACTTTCCTTTGCATAATCAATCATATGACTAGTCATGCACCTTATTTCTCGACCAGTGTGTGATCAGTCATATAAAAACAGCCCACTACCAGGGGTGAAGGAGGAACCACCCGTACAACTGCCCTTCTGCTCTATCCTTCCTCAAAAGGATTTCAGTCCATGACCTGAACTTTACATGTCAAACCCATATTTTGATGTATTCGCAAAGGCTTTCATGGCCAGGATCTAATGGTTGTTGTGGGTTTTTCGGGCTCTTTGGCTGTGTTCTGAAGGTTGTTCTTCCCAATGTTTCGCCAGTCTCTGTGGCTGGCATCTTCAGAGTGCTGTCCTCTGAAGATGCCGGCCACAGAAACTGGCAAAACATTGGGAAGAACAACCTTCAGAACACAGCCAAAGAGCACAAAAAACCCACAACAACCACTAAACCCATATTTTGTTTAACTTAGAGCCCTGCTCAGTACCCACTGTGGTACAGTGGATAGAGTGAAGGACTAGGACTCTGGAGACCACTGTCTGAACAAACAATGAACAAACACTGTCCCACTTGGCCATGGACACTCACTGGGGGAGTGGAATTGGTAAAACCTCTCCTTAAATATGTCACCTATTAGGGTCACTGCAAGTTGGTTCTGACTTGATAGCACATAACTAGAGCTCTGCTCAAGCATATTACATGGAGAGGTGACAACAGCTGAACACAACAGCTAATGTCCAATTTTATAACCTCTGGAGTCTCCAAAAGCCTTGCCACTCCTCCATAAAATGTCCACTAAGAGGAGAACAACACGTTGAAGCCCAAAGGAAGAACTATTCTCCTTCAAAACAGGCCCCCAAATACATCTTGTTGAATGAATGAATGACTTACACTATGATCTCTTAGGTAATCAAAATTTCTTAAGAAATTTGGCACATCTTGTTCATTTCTTGTGGAACACAGGTGGTGGGTCCCAGAGGTTCAGTGGAGTTTACCTTTGGATCTACAGAAAATATCTACCCCTGCTCTAAATTCACACCTCTAAAGAGATGCAGGAGCATAAAAAACAGTCTGCTGATAAATTCAAGACTGTGTCAGTCCCTCAACAGAGCTAGTCAAACATCAATCAATTATCCATACCTATAGCAAGGAGCTGATCTTTCCACATTGACGAAACCAAAGTGTCCATGTTTGCCTCCCAACCGAGTACCCCTCCGATGCTTATATTCACAGCAGGAGCTTAACCGGTCCACCTGTATTCCATTGAGGTAAAATGTGAGGCTGAAGGGAAAGCCGTAATGCCTTCTGGAGACAAACTGAAAAGTTTCTGCGAGTGGGGCGGGGTGGGGAGGAGGAGCAGAAGGAAGAGAAGAAGAAGGAAAAGGGGAAGATTTGGAATTTAACTCCATTTCAAATATACAAGTATATATATATCTTAGAACTTTGAAAGCTGTCCCACATCAGAGCTATTCTCTGTGTGTGTGGCAAGTTAGCACTTCTGGTTGAAAGTTAGGCTAAAATCCTTCCTGATGAGCCGTGAAAAGTCCAGAAGATTTCAAACATTCAAGGTTGAAACGTGCAGTTTGAAATTACACAATTTTGACCCGTCTCACAAGGTGTTCCTGCATGTTTCACCTGGCAATAAGACACAAGTCATAGGCTTAATCATCTGCTGTGTTGAACAGAACAACAGAAAGTCTGCAGAGCAAATAATAGTCATTATAAGATTCTTTTGATCCTGAAGGAAGAATAGGTTTTTACAGCTTTAGGGTTGTCTGGTCGGCTATGTTTCATCATCTCAGACTTCAGGGCCAAACTTGAGCTCATGACCCTTGTGATATCACAGAAGTACAGCAGCCAATGATTGGCAGGAGATCGCCTCGCCCCTGCCCCCCCCCCAACGTTGGGCTATTCTTGCTAGGGTTTATGTAACAAAACAGTTTCCGAGTTGTGATGTTGCTGTTCCACTTGTTTCTTTTCAAATGACATAATGGCCTTAATATCAATATACCAAGGGAGCCAAGAGAAGGGGACTGGTCTGAGAGCCAGTGAGTGCATGCACTTTGGCCCACGCCACCCGCAGTAACACACACACACATCCTTAAAATTAAAAAAAAATCTTCATATTGAGCCAATGATCCCAGTACCAGCTGGGGCTGTGTGAAGATGGGTTCCCAGGCTTTAAAGCTACTTCACATAGACAAATCAAATGTATCCTCCTTGTAGTGATACTTGTTTTTTTTCCCTCCTCATACAAGACCCAAAGAAGCACAGCAATTCCCTGAGATTTTAACCTGTGCCCTGAGATCTGTATACCCTCAGCTTCTGAGTTCATGTGTGTAGTGGCCCAGGAGAAAAGCTTCCAGATTATGATTCCATGCTTTTGAAACCCTCTCCTCAAGAAGACTCATTTGAGCCTATGTTGCTGACCTTGTGATGCCAAGCAAAGCTTTCCTAATTTTAATTCCCTGGAGATCTGAACATTCATAGCCTTCCAGTCACTGCCATTCAAAGTGTTGCTTGCCATCCTTTTGCTTTCATTTATTTTAAAAACTTATAGCCTAGGTATTAGCTTAAATGGTCATTTTAGGAAGCAAAGAGATAAATGCAACATACTAAAAGAATGTATTCTTGAAGGCTTTCACGGTCAGGATCTGATGGTAGTTGTAGGTTTTTCAGGCTGTTTGGCCATGTTCTGAAGGTTTTTCTTCCTAACATTCCACCAGTCTCTGTGGCCGGCATCTTCAGAGGAGAGGAGTTAGAACTCTGTTTGTATTCTGGTTTAGTGTAGTTGAGTATTTGTAGCTGTGGGATCAGCTTTTTGTCCTTTTCAGGAAATTGGGTGATTATGGTGATCAGGGTGTTTTTTGTTATGGGTCTATTGTTGTGATAAAAGGGGGGTGATCTGTCACCAGTGATCACTTCACACAAAAGACTAGCTAAGGACACCCATCAATCACAGTGACAGATCACCCCCCCCTTATCACAACAATACACCCATAAAAAACACCCTGATCATCCAATTTCCTGAAAAGGATAAAAAGCTGATCACCAGAACACAGCCACAGAGACGTTAGGAAGAAAAACCTTTAGAACATGGCCAAAGAGCCTGAAAATCCTATAACAACCATACTAAAAGAATCATGAAAAATACAAGTTAATAAACAGCAATTATAGTTCATCAGAAAAAAACCCCGCTAAGTATTCTGAATGATCTATCAGTTCATCTGCCATTCATCTTGCTTTTTTTTACTGCTTGATTCACAGTTTTATTTTTGTCCTTAGTCAGTGTGAGAACACTGAGTACTTAAGACTATTGGACAGAAGTTTAAGGAATAGAGTATGTGTAGGAAGTGGAACCAAACTCTGAAAGTCTGAGAACCAAACTTAGCATTTTCTTAAAAAGCAGGGCATTTTTTGTTGTCTGCCTGGCATTCAACTGATCCTGGTAGCCCATAATTAATTTTGTTTTATTGTGAGGATAAATAACAACTGTAACTTTTTTTTGCTTTACAAAAATCTCCAATCTATCTAATTTTCTTAGCAATGGCCATGGGTTCTCTTAGGGTTTTGTGGGGGTTTTTTAAAGCAGAAATTCATCCAGGTAGCTGCTACATCCTGTTAATAAGTTTTCATGCCCAAAACCCTTTTCCTCATTTTAAAACTGTTAGATAGCTGTCACTTTTCCCATCATATCACATCTAGGCAATTGTAGTTGTCACCTAACAGAACTTCTGTCTTAAAGAAAAACCAGAGGAGATGCCATCCATGCAATTAGCAATTATAGAAATAGATTTTTATGTGAATGGAAGTGCAGATACCGATTCATAGGTCAATCCAGGAGCGAGCCACAAGAGTCAAGGGACTCTAATTATCCTGCTGTTTGCAATGGAATAAATTCTCCTGCCAGTGGAACTTTTTGCAGCAGTACAAATGCAAGACAGAGCCAAAGCCAGACCAGATCTGTAGCAGGGGGGCCAAACCATTCTTCCTCCTATGGCAGAAGAAATCAAGGTTCTCTTGTCTGTTATTTCCTAACTGCATGAATGATGCCTCATCTAGTTTGGCCTTACTCTATCTTCCAAATATCTCCGAAGGGTTGTTCTGTATTGTGGTGACTCTGCATCTGACTCTGTATCAACCCTTTTGTCCTTACTCCTTACTCCTAATCCCAATTTACATCTCCCTCTGTTCAACATAAGTTCATTTGCTTATCTATTGCTTTGCCTTTATTTATTTATTTATTTATTTATTTATTTATTTATTTATTTATTTATTTATTTATTTATTTATTTATTTATTTATTTATTTATTTATTCGATTCGATTCGATTCGATTCGATTTGATCTGATTTGATTTATATCCCGCCCATCTGGTCTATGCAACCATTCTAGGTGGCTTCCAATATGCCTTCTGCTATATTGCTCTGTATGTATGGAACAACTTTCCATTTTGCTGTAGGCACATCACTTCACTACTTCCCCCAAGCCCCATTTCCTGAGCATAGGATTCACAGGTATCTAGCTTCCTGCTAGCTGTGTGTCACCAGCAAATGAATCTCATCCATCCTTACCTGCATTAATCCCTGACATTTTCCTTTTTTGCTGCTAACCCAGATTTAAGGCCTTTGGGCACAGGCTACGTTATGATTCCATTCTCTACAGTGCTGAGTGCAGTGACAAATGAAATAAACTGTAACTAATAATAGAATAGATACCCATCCTCAGTAATAGCCCAGTATCATGGAATGTGACTAATTCTACCCAGAATGCTATTCTTCCCTTGTTTCCAATAACTATTATACTAGGAACACCTCTGCTTCAGTCAACACTGGCACCACTGATTCACATTCAGGATCAAATCTCAAGTAGGTATTCATTTCCCTTCTGCTGCAATAAGTGGCTCACACAGATAGATTATAGTTTCTTGTATGCAGATAATTTGGAATTCATTTTACTCCTGCAAGCATTTTATTAACCATACATCTCCATCTAAAAATTAATCTAACCCGCTGTATTCTGTTAAATCACACCAGTACATCCCTTCTTCCATAATTTGCAAAAGTAATTGCAGCCTCATTTTCAATCATGAAACAGTAAATGTAGACTTATTTTGAGACAGCTGGTATATAAGTCCCCTGACACCCATAACAAGACAGAGCTTCATAGAAATAATTTTGTTACCACTTCAACAGTTTATGTGTATAAAATAAGATTGCCAGAATTAAAATGAACTCTTGGTCTTTTCCATGCTCACCTCCCTCCAGCAGTTTGCCTCTGAACACACAAAGATTTTCTCCTCCACAGTGTTGCTGATATACTTTTACTTCCTCTCGGTAATCTAAAAGGTCATAGGATAGGTGCACAGTTTTTCCCAAGTAGATCATGGTAACGCATGCATTGCTTTGTACTTGAGGCCTGTAGAATCTCCCCGAGTCCTGTATCAAAGAGCACAATACTCCACTTAAACAGCTGTACTTTTGCATAGCAAAGGTTTGGTTCCACGTTCTGTTCTTCCAAGATAGTTTTGTGCTGTCGGCATCAATCATGCATAGAATATATGACAAGATGAGAAATAATGGGTGACTTTGCATGAGCAATTTCTTTGCTAAACTCAAAAATAATAGCCTACACTCTTCCCAATAGATTGTTAAGACATTCCTACACAGTGGACAGCGTCCACTAATTAGAACCACACAGAAATACAATAAAAATGCTTTCTAGAACAGTACATGTGCAACACCTTCGGATGATACTATTACTCTGGGAAGACTGTGTATAGTTCTCATAAATATAGCCTGTTTAAAAAAAAAAAGTAAGAATGCTGAAGAAAATCCCCACCAAAATTATCACAATGGTAGAGCAACTCCTCTACAAGAAATGGTTAGAACCTGTGGAGCTTTTAAGCTCTTTTTTTGGTGGGGGGGGGGAGACAAATAAAAGAGGGCATGATGGGAGTTTATAAAATTAAGCATGGTGTGGAGAAAGTGAGAAAGGAACTATTTTTTTAATTTTAATTTTTATTTTATTTTATTTTTCTTCATCATACTGGAATCTGAAATCAATTAATAAAGCCAAATGGCAAGAGCTTCAGGACTAAGATGAAACTAATGTTCTTGTCCTTCACCAAAAAAAGTCTCAATACATCAAGACAGCCTGCTCAAAATATTGTCAGCTACTATGAGCTTTTCAGCTCAAGCAAAAGAAGGAGTGCTCTTTTTCTGTCATAAAAAACACTGACAAACACATGTAGGGTCTTGCATTAAAATTTGTATTTTGTGTAAAAAAAATGAGAAGTTTCTAGCACAAAATGGAAAGCTTTGTGTACAACATCCACTTCTGCAACATTTTGCTGCCCCCCCAACTCCTGAAATGTGAAAAATACATAGACTTTGGTAATCCTGCTCAAGAAAACACATTAAAGTTTACATCCCTACTCATAACAAATAAACAGAATTATTTCTTCCACAGCACGAAGTCATTACCTAAATTGTTATCAGAAATGCCAAAAGGGCTGCCATCTCATGTAGCTTTAAAGGAGGATTAGTCAAATTCATGGAAAAATCCGCAACTGCCTACCAGTCATGAGGGTTACATCTCATCTCAATGGACTCAACGGCCTTATAGGCTCCTTCCAACTCTACTATTCTATGATTCTCTGCCCCTGAATACCATTTGCTGGGTAACCAGAATGAGTGTGTTATTGTCCACATGTGCTATTTTTAGGCTTCCACAGATAGCTTGCTAGCTGCCTTGGGAAGTAGGATGCTGGACTGGATAGGCCAACATCTCATCCACAATATTTTTATGTTATTATGCAAAAGGTCCTAGGTTTGAATCAAGACAAAATGCAATTTGGGCTGGGAGAAGTCTAGTCAGAAACACTAGTAAGCCACTTCTAGTTAATTTAAAAAAACAACAACACTAAGTGAAATGATCTAATTGCCCAACTTGTTATAAAACTTCTGTATTTTTCTATTTAACTACAATGCAATGAAATTGAGGAGAAATTCAGTTTGCCTGCATTTTGTTTCTTTAAATCTATAATCCTCAACTATGGATTAGATGGTGTTACCCAAGCCACATTTGAATCTTTAAGCATAAAATCTGCACAAAGAGGCCAACAAGTTGAAATGTTTCCTGATACAGGTCATTAAGCATTCGCCTGGGGGAGAGGGAGCCTTAAACTGAATCAAAGCGGAGCAGGAATTACAAATAGGTTTACAAGGAATGCTCTGATCCTTGTGCAGTTACTACATTTATAGGTCCTGATGCTACACAAAGTGTAGCATGATAAACTGGGGACAAATTTAGCTGTGGACAAATAATATGCCTACAGCATGTACTGCTCTGAGTTATTCGCTTAAAGAGAAAACAGATATATTATTCTGCCTAATGTGAAACAAACTTTAGAACAGCAGTGTGTTGCTATTTAATTGTGCTTTCAGCACCCTGCCATTAACTATTTACATATATATTCTCCAACTGGTAAGCTACTTGGAAAGGTCAGTCATTTTTCTCATTTTAGAAATATATCAGAACCAACTTATATATTACAGATTACTTGACAGTGGAAGAAGGTATTCCTTAACTTCTGGAAGCATGTGATTATTATTTCAAATGCTTTCCCCACTTCACACAATCTTCAAATTAGCTTTTTGTTTGTGAAACAAAACAAAAACAAAACATATATCAGAAGCTCATCGTGGGCTTTGTTTGCAAGTCTGATTTTTCAGATACAAACATTAGCCTAAATGTCAATTCTGGAATGCTAATATGATTTCAGCTCTAGTGACACACTATTTGAAACACATAGACTGAAGGAGCTACTTGAAGTAGCAATACATTTCAATCTAACAAGAAAGAAGTCCAGTTTCCATGACTCAACTTCCAGATAACCACACCTGGATGACTGAGAATCTTCACATATATCTGAAACACATAGTCAGTCAGTCAGTCAGTCAGTCAGTCAGTCTGTCTGTCTGTCTGTCTGTTTATTTATTTATTTATTTATTTATTTATTTATTTATTTATTTGATTGATTGATTGATTGATTGATTGATTGATTGATTGATTGATTGATTGATTGATTGATTGATTGATTGATTGATTGATATCCTGCCCATCTGGTCAAGTAGATCACTCTGGTCAAGTAGACCACTCAATATCGTCCCTAAAGTTTGCTTAAGGAGAAAATTAGTGAAGAAAACCAAGGCTGAATATAGCTAGTAAATTAGGTGGAGCTCACTGCTCGTTCAAAAAGGTAGGGCTGAAAATTAGTCAATTATAAGGGTAAGAATCAATCCTCTGTGTAAAGGAAATGTACCACATGGCTATGGTGATAATGCTAATGCCGGACTATATTTTGGAGACAGA
Organism: Pogona vitticeps; assembly: GCF_051106095.1. NCBI lineage: Eukaryota > Metazoa > Chordata > Lepidosauria > Squamata > Agamidae > Pogona > Pogona vitticeps. Next base: position 80,818,962 of record NC_135786.1, read on the forward strand.
AAGAACAACTCCTCAACATTCACGCCCTTGTTCTCAGATCTCATTGAGAAATATCAGTGGGAACTATACAGACTGAAGAACAAATCCTCTTTCTGATGCATGAGAGCTAATCTATGAAAACACGTATCTCAGGAGCCTCAGCTAGGCATCTTCTAGAGAATTCCTACCTATACCCAATGCAGGCTGATGGTGGAGGACAGGTGAGCAACAGGAAGCTTTTAATAAAGCTTGCCATATTTCAGCACTTCTCATGTACATAGTGCATTATAAGACCGACCATGTAGGACAAAATGAAAGCAATCAGAAAGATAATGGTACGGCAAAGATTAGTTACCCTTATTAACAATTGCTCCAAGCCATTTGGTGCAGTTGTAGGGCGGAGCCGTCGACCTCTTGATGTTACACCTTTCCCTGTACTGATGTTCTTCTCACTTTTCGGTGGTGGTGGAATTGGTATCACATAATTGTTAATGATGGGAAATCGATATGGGGATACTCCAGATGAATAATCTATTGAAAGCATGGGCTTTGGTGCCCCTCTGTCTCCCTGAAATATATAACAATAGTTAGTAATCATGTTAGTTAACAATTATGTTATTTTAAGCAGTTAATACTCTTTGGGGTTAGAAGTTTCCAATAATGTTTCATAAATGGGAGGAGAGACAGGGCGCTTCTTTCTTTTTTTAAAAAAAAAATTAAATCCATTTCTTTATTTCTGGTTTGCAGTACAGATTCTCAACTAGCACAGATACTTTTCACTTTAACACAATTTACCTAACCTTTTAATTCACAAACAAGACTCTTAACAAGTGACTAAAGGATGGGCCATCAGGGGAACAAGATTAATAAACTAAATGAGTGATGGTCTGAATAAAAGCAGATATATATGTGGTCTTTATCCCAGGGCAGGTGTCACTACCTGATACTTAGCACCAGCTACTAAAATCTACTACTGATCCCTACTCACGGTTCCCCTTTAATATTTTTCTAGACCAGCATTTAAAGCAGCACCAAGCACATGGAACTCACTGCCATTTTAATTTCACACAACATTCACAACATACTGTTGCTCTAAGGCAGTGATTCCCAACCTTGGGCAACCACATTTTATAGACATAGCAGCCATTCGTGCTTTACAGTGTTTTCTGAAAGAAAGATGATATCATGTTTCTATACTCAGAAAAAAAACCCTACCATAAGAGGGAACCAAAAGAGAAAATAATACATGAACTGTTACTTACAGGTCCTAGCTGAGACTACTGATATGTACTATCAGTGATTTGCTGCCCAGTTTGAAAAATAATAGTTCTGTCTCACAGGTTTTAGATGGCAGGCCTGCGCCTATTTTCACACAACTTTAAGCAACTATTGACACATAACAGATCACATGACAGAGATAGAAACAAGACCCCAGCTACCAACCTAGATACCAACTGCGTCTTCTGGCAATTACATATTCCAATGAGATTAAGCTATAACATCAGAGCTCATTTACTTGTTTGTTTTCTCTGCATTCCATATAGGAAAAAAAGAATAATCCCTCTACAAGAAAATAAATGGACACATATCTGTCTATTTGGCAACATGCAAAAGCTACTTCCAGAATATTTCAACCAACAAGATACTCTTCTGCTGATATCAAAGCTGCTAGACTAGGATTTGAGAGGGAGTGGACTATATTCATATATCTAGAAATCTACTGAGCATCTAGAGCAGTGGTTCCCAACCTTGAGTAACCCAAATGTTTTTGGACTAGAATTCCCAGAAATTCTGGCCAGCACAGTTATTGGTGAAATCTTCTGGGAGTCTTAGCTCAAGAACATCTGGGGACCTAACATCGGGAAACACTTACCTAGAGTGGTGATTCTCAAACTGGGATCCCCAAATGCTCTTGCACTATAATTTCCAGAAGCCTTCGCCACTGGCTGTGTTGGCCAGGATTCCTGGAAGTTGCATCCAAGAACATCTGGGGGCCCAAGTTTGAGAACCACTGATCTAGAGGCTTAGAGAGCAAGACTTTTTAGCACACACATATTTTAATAAGCTGTTCTTCAATAGAGCCTAAAAGTTGTCTTCTTGGTAAAACTGTGGCCTGAACATAGCCAACATTTTCCAGAGAACAGAACTCACTGCTCTAGCACTTCAAGGATTAAAGCCTAATCATCATGGAATAGCCAGCCGATGTTTTATATTTGCTAATTACTCTACTATTGTCAGGATGTTTTTGTAGGCAATACTCAGAAGATCATTATCAGTGTTAATAATACGATTGCCACCCTCTTCATCATTTTCCCGTTTTGCTTTTTCTCCACCATACACACCAGTCACAACTGGTGCTTAGCACAGTCAGTCACAACTAGAGTAGGCCCATTGAATCAGTAGGGATATGGTGAGTCAACACCTTTAGAAGATCCATCAATTCAGTGGGCCTACTCTAATTGCAATTCACTACACTCAGCTACTATGTAGTTATATCTGTGGCCTCAACACCGTACTCTGTATGAAAAAGTAGACTGTAATCAACAAAAGCTCATATTGAGATAAATCTGTTAATCATGCCATGAGCCTTTTAAAAACCATTTTTGTCACACATATTATAACAGAGTTTATAACAGGAGTTAAAAACTCCTTGAAGTGTGTTGTGCCCACCTCAGTTCTACTTATTACAGTTTGGGAAAGAATTCTTGCATTGAGCCTCTGCTATATTGCTCTAGCTGAATTTAGGGAAAGGAGTTTTCTTTGTGCATATGGCTTGACCTACAGTGGACCCTCTACTTACAGAATTAATCCGTATTGGAACGGTGGCTGCAAGTCGAAAAGTCTGTAGGTCGAATCTCCATTGACCTACAATGCATTGAAAACCAATTAATCCCATAACTGGCAGTTTTTATTCTATTTTTGTTCCATTTTGGTTTTTTTCTGGTCTGTAAGTCGATTCTCCGGCTGCAAGTCGAATCTAAATTTTGCGGCCAGAGAAGTCTGTAACTCGAAAAGTCTGTAAGTCGAGCCGTCTGTAAGTTGAGCGTCCACTGTATTATTAGGCAGCATAAGGCAAGCCTCCTCTAGTTGGCGGATGTTGTGGGGCCATGTCTGTCTCTCAAGAGCTCTTTGCTGGCAAGCAAACCTGTATTATTCTATCAAAACACCCTGCTGCCTTCGGGTGTGGTCAAGGATTATATTCCATGGCTAACATGCTACAGGAGATCCAACAGTGTAGGGGAGGGACTACAATATTGTCTTTCACTTCAAAGATCAAAAGATAATGGGCCAGATGTGTTTATGCACTAGCCCAGCCAATGGACACTGATAATTTCATTTCGTCTTCCAAAGAATGCTTGGATAAAAGAGCAAAGTCTAACCGCGCAGGGAAATTGATGTTCTTTTTCAAAGGTGAGGAACTTTGTTCTGGAACTCAAAGTAGCCTTCGATGCAGATTCTGTGGTGATGTTGCCAAAAAGTGGCTGCAGTCGGACTGGATGCTGTATGTTGCCTGGTGCAGTGTTCGGTCGAGGACAGGTGGCCTAGACAATTTTTAAAAAGGGGGGGGGGGAGACATTTCAGAGCCAACAGCCTGTGTATTTATAATATCTATATTGTATCTCTCGGCATGACTTAAGACCTTTTGTTTCCAGTTGTGTAGGCCAAGGCCCTAAATACAATAATTAAATAAAAGGGGAAACAATTACTCTCAGGACAAGATTCAGTGTATCCTATGACAATTTCCCAGTTCTAATGATGAAACTCAGATGTATGCAGTATTGAGAAATTATACACACAAAATAAAGGATAACGTTTGTATAAGATACAATGCTTGTGAAACAGAACGGAGAAAAATATCCTGAGATCATTATTTATTTCTTTACTAGATGAAGTTTAAAAGTGAAATGTAAAAGAAGAAAAATAATTAAAAGGAAGGAAAAGAGAAACACGTATTTAAAATAATTTTTAGCTTCTGTGGGAGGGAAGACAATGCACGTCTTGAAAGGAGAAAGGTTGGAATTAGACTGGCAATGGGGATTGTTCTATCCATTAGTGGCTAAAGGAAAAAGAAAAAGAAGAGAAAGATAGAGAGAAAAAGGAAGAGGTCAACCCATTATAGGATGTCATAGGATGTCCTTATCTGCTGCAAGAAAATACTGCTATTACATTGCTACAGCTCAGTATTCTCTTTTTACCTTACACCTACAACCCTATAAACCTGGAATGGGCAACAGTCAACCATATGTGGGACTCCATGGTTGTTCTTCTGAAACTGGAGCCTCTACATCTTGGTGACAAGGTAGGTTTTAAAAATAAACTTTTTCTGCTAAGATAAGGTGTACAAGGAAGGAGTAACTGTACTTCAGAGGGGAACTACTAGAAACCGCTAGGAAACATGATTATTCTTTGACAGAGATGAGTGCAAACCGATGGTTTGGCACAGTTCATTAACCAGCTGCACAGCTGATCTGTGGTTTGGTACCATCCCCTCTGGCAGGCACGCACTCAGAGGCAGCACCCTGACTTCCCTGCCCTGCTTCCTTCGGGCACTACCTCTGAGTGCCTGCCAGAGGGGGCAGGATGCAAAACCGAAGATCAGTTGTGCAGCTGGTATATGAACTGCAACAAACCACCCATTTGTGCCCATCTGTGTTTCCCCAAATATACTGTTTTATCAAGACAATGTGATTCTGAAAAATAGCAAGGGGAGAGCGAAAAAACACTTCTGATAGACACTGCACACTGATTTTGGCATAGCCCAGCCTCAACCCTGTGAAGGGAAGACTTATAACAGGGACTGGTGGCTTCTGTGAGATCAAATTAGATTGTTCAGCCTCACTACACACACTAACGTGGGAGCAAACCCAGCTAAGCCCAATGGCCTTGGGGATGATGAAAGATGTGGTCCAATATATCTGAAGAACCATTGGTTGGGGAAGGCTGAGCTGCAGTCTTTCAGCAAGTGAAGGCTCTAATTGAAATCCCCATTTCACATCAAGCTTCAGAATGCCTTAGGCAAGTCACAGTCTTTCAGCCTGATCCACCTTGCTGAGCTGTTGTGAGGACAAAATTAAATAGCTACATGCTGCTGCCTTGAAGTCCTTGGATCAAAGACAGCACACAATGTGACTAATAAAGAACTATGATCTTCTCCTAATGCAGCAGATTTGAAAGCCTTCATTTTTATTCCAGTTTGAATACAGTTGCAGCCTGTGGTGAGACAACTAGCAAGCTACACTTAAAGCAAAGCTGTATGCAATCTTTGTTGATTTAGAGGTCCCATTATACACTCACCGAATGAACTGACTGTCCTCTGTTGCCTAATTTGCGACGCCCAAAGCGATTCCTTGGGGCAGTGGATGGATGTGGGGAAAGCTGGTGATATGTCTCTTCTGTTGCCTTTCTTGACCGCTCCACCTACATGAAGAGAGCATTGAGACACCTTATCAGACCATAGACTTAGGACATTTTTAACAGACGTGATCCTTTAAGAGGTGAAAAACATCAGTTTGTTATAGTACACGATTTTCCTCATTGAGGCACGTTGCATTTAGCATGCACTTTTTTGTGACTGTTAACTAGAAGTAGAACACAGGTTATATTTGCAAATCCTTATTTGTTAAAGCATGTGTCTCAGAGAAAATCCCATTAAAGGATGGAATATTGTTTGAATGCACTGAATATGCCTTCATTTTAACTCTAAGATGCCTCAGAAAATTGTATTGTAAGGAAATGAACAGGCTTTGAGAAAATAAGACTGGGGGAGATACAATAGCAGTTTTCAAATATGTATTCACAAAGGCTTTCATGGCCGGGATCTAATGGTTGTTGTGGATTCTTCAGGCTCTTTGGCCATGTTCTGAAGATTGTTCTTCCTAACGTTTCGCCAGTCTCTGTGGCCGGCATCTTCAGAGGACAGCACTCAGCCGGCCACAGAGACTGGCGAAACGTTAGGAACAACAACCTTCAGAACATGGCCAAAGAGCCCAAAAAACCCACAACAACCAGTTTTCAAATATTTGAAAGGTAGTGATACAGAGGAGCAGCTGGAGCTGTTCTCGATCATCCCAGAGTTCAGGACACAGTAATGTGGTCAAGTTACAGAAAGCCAGATTTAGGCTGAATGTCAGGAAAAACTTAACTGCCAAAGCAGTACAACAATGGAACCAGTTACCATGGGAGGTGGTGGCTGGAGGTATTCAAGAGAAACTTGGACAACTATCTGTCAGATCTGTTTTGATGTGGATTCTTGCACTGAGCAGGAGCTTGGACTCAATGGCCTTATACGACTCTTCCAACTCATTAATTCTATGGTCTCATCCTTTCTCTAAATCTGCTGTTTTTAGAAACCACAGAACCAAGAGTAGCAACTTAATCTTGAGATGTCAGTAAATATATTTTTACTTTTGCATAGATCTGCTTATAACTGGCCACAGATATAATTATGCAGTATGTAACAACCGAAGTAGAGAAATCTACATTAACAAGGGAGGGATGCCTAGTGATGACCAATGCAAGGACTATAAGTAAAAGTAACAGCTAACATAGACTGACCAAACATACACAATTCTGATTTTTTTTTTTTTTTTGATGCTCCTGGTTCTATTGCCAAGTCCGGCACAGAATTGCAGTCACAAACAATGTTACTTGTAGCATGCAGATGTGGGCGTGGGGGCTCTACCTTGATTCTCTGAACACGCTCTCTCCTGGCAGAATTTTCCAGTTTTCTTTTTATTTCAACTTGGTGATGACGCTAATAGAGTTTTTAAAAACAAAGAGAATGTTACATTTCTAATAATACAGTGCTGTCACTTGTACAGTGTTGAACACCAAACTGTCACAACAGCTTTGTGGAATAGTCCCCATTTAGAATGGCTTCTTATACATTCTGTTATGTGCCCATGAGCCCAGTTTAGTTACCAACATCACAAAATGACTGTTTATAGTACACTGTCCTACATAAGTGGTTCCCAGCCTTGGGTCCTCATTCATTTTCTTGGACTAAAACTCACAGGACCCTTCATTATCAGCTATGGTGGCCAGGATTTCTGGGAGTTGTAGTCCAAGAACATCTGGGGACCCAAGGTTGGGAATCAGTGTTGAGGATGGTTGTCTGCATCCTCTGTCACCCAAGATGCTAATTTGCATAAAATTTAATATGTTATTTTATACATATAGATGCAAAATTAGAAAATATTTTTCTAATTCAAGCAGAATTGCAATAAAGTGAAGGGAAGCACATGGTAGAGAAGTCCTCAAAATTATCTTGGTCAAACGTTGAAGTCAGGCTTATTTTTTAATTAAAAGCAGTCCTCAAATACAGTCTGCAGCTTTTTAAAATCAGGTTTCACCTCAGGAGATGCGGATTTCAAAGGTTTGCCAGTCACACATTATTTTCCCCATGGCTTTAGGCCAAAGTGCATAGCCTCTGGTGGGCTCTGGGAAAAATGTTGAGTGATTGGTGAACCTTTGTCCACAGAGATGGATAAAGCCAGTGAAATCTACATCCATTGAGGTGACACTTTCAGTCTCAAATTGATTCTAAAATGGCTGCAGACTCCATTTTGGAACTACCTTTGAACAAGTTAGTTCCACCATCTGGCCAAAATGGTTTGGGGGATTTTTCTGTCCCCTGCCCCAACTCTGTAATGCCCAACATGATGAAGAGTCTTGTAAGACTCGAAAGCTAGCCTGTCTGTAAAATTTTAGTGGTCTTATAAAGGTATTTCCCCACCAGTTTTTTTTTTTAATTTCACACATGGGCTATAATGCCTTTTTCTTTTTTTACTGAGCCTATATAGGTTTTTCATTCAAAATATAAGTGCGGAGTGTAGAGACATAAAGAGGAGTGAGAGATATCACTAGTGAAAATAGCCTGGAATTGTTTGCCATTCTGGCAAAAACCCTAACCCATCCTCTCTTCTCTATAGACTCCCCCCCCCCCCGGTTTCGAAAACCACAAGCATCTCCCTTTCATTCCAAGACTTCTCAGTACCAGACAATTTTCCTAGCCTCTCTAAAAGAAGAGGGTGAGGAAAGAGGGAATAGGATATGTCTACTGTATTCCAAACCAACTAATAGGTTTTCTTAATTTCTCACTCTTCTGTGGATGGAGATTCGCGTCTGGGAAAGTACAGGACATGGTAGAGAAATACAAGTCCACATCCAGATTTTCTTTTTAAATTCCATTGGCAAATTGTTAAGAACCACTGGTCCAGGTGATCCATAAGGCCCCTTCAAAGATGTTGGCACTGCCAGCTGTTTCTGCTGTTATGAGTTGTTCAGCTGACTAGGGGGAAGGGAAGATGACAGCCCTTTTGTTAAATAATCTCCATCTTTGTTTATGACTAAGGAGTTCTCTTCCTTAAGATTCCATGATTCTAAGACAGTTGGTCTCAACAGTTGTTTTATGCTCTGAGAGAGAGAGAAGAAGAAGAAGAAGAAGAAGAAGAAGTAATATGGGTAGATTTCTCAGACATGTTAAGAGCTAGCACAGCACAAAAGCTGACATCTTCGAGAGACTTGGACTCCTGAAGCCTTTGGTCTATGGGTCTGCTCTTGAACTATATGAATTCTATAGGATCAACCATGGAAGACATCAGCATCACAAAGGGAAACGGATGGTAGGAACAACTGACAGGTCAAACAAAGTGAGAATGAAGCCAACCTCCAGCCATGTCTCTACTTTTTGTGTGAATGAGATAGTATCTTCTCCACTCTGTCCATTCTCACTCCTTGTATCGCTCTCTTTGTTTTTGCAGATTTTCCTTGACTTTTGGTGTTCATGTGGGAAGAAACAAGCGTTTCTCTGATGGACGGTGACAGGTTCTTTATGCAGATGGGACATGGCCTCCTGCCACCTTGCTCTCAGGAGATGACTGTGTGGAACTTGGTGGCCATAGGGACCCTTACATTCTGAGATGATGCCAACTTATTAGTTCTAGCCAATTATATGTTATTCTTCTATCTTTTCTTCCATCCTTAGTTTTATTCCCTGCTAATATAGAATTATTGTAGAAGATGTTATTACTGTTGCTATATATTTTATTATTTATAATTTCCAAAGGTTATTAATTGAACATTTTGTTCAAAAAATTGGGCTGACTCAAATGACAGATATTTATACTCTTTTAACAAATATTTTTGAATATTCATATCAGGCAACATTAATCTGGGATTTCTACTCCTCCATACTAACCTATAACTTTCAAGTGTTCCTTCAAGAAACATGAAATCACATATTTTTTTATTTTCAAATCATAAAGTAGAAACACAAAATCACATAGTCTTGAGTAGCTTCATATTAAATTAAGAAAAAGATAGCTTGAATACACTGAGTGGTTACCGTTAAGTGTTGTAGACTCACAAAACCACCATGTTCTTTTGATTAGACCACACTCCCCATCAAAATAAAAAAAGCATTCATTTGCATCATAATCCATAACAGAAAATTATCTTTGTAGTCCTCAGCTAAACAAGACAATGGACACTTATTTTAATGATATTTTAGAAGAAGCAGCCACAAGATAGCCATACTTCCATGTCAAGGACCTTGTGGAATATGGCCTGAGCTAAACATTCCCGTATGTACTTCTGGTGATCCTTCTTCATGGTATTCAGCTGGTATTCCTTCTCTGGTATTATTCTTCCACTTCTTGAGATCTGCCACGAAAAAGGTAAAATGGTAAGTACAGAGGATGGTAGACCAGAAGATACAAGATCGCAGGGACTGTATGCAATAAATGGGGATGATGTGTACCAGTAACATATCCAATGTGATGCAGTGGATAGAGTGATGGGAAAGGGCTCAGGAGCTATGAGTTCAAATCCCTGCTCAGCTATGGAAACACTCTCTCTCTCTCTCTCTCTCTCTCTCTCTCTCTCTGTGTGTGTGTGTGTGTGTGTGTGTGTGTGTGAGAGAGAGAGAGAGAGAGAGAGAGAGAGAGAGAGAGAGAGAGAGAGAAAGAAAGAAACTGGTAAAACCACTCCTTAAATACTTCACTTACCTTGAAAATCCTATAAGAGTTGCTATAAGCCCATTCTGATCTGACAGCACATAACAATGTGTACTAGCATATCCACAGGACTTTGTTACACATGCTTCTGAGACATTGGATCAAAGTACTTTAGATTAGAAAATATTGTAATAGAAACTACAAAACATCAGCATCATGTTTTGTAATAGAAACTATTCTATTACAACTATCTGTGTACTAAACAGGGAAACAGAACATGTTGGAAAAGATCAAAAGATATACAACAGTTTTGTAATCCCAGTAAGCACCCTTGCATGCTTTCAGTGCAAGGCCAACTACTTTTGAAATGGAGGCACGTTTCAGCAGCAGTTTGTGACATAAGAGCAGCGGTTCAAAAGACGCTTAAATAGAACAAGCATGAAGGTAAGCCCATCTTTGAAATCTAGCCACTGTGTTTAGTTTTGTGTATAAAATTTTGTATAGGTGTGCAAGTGAAGTACAGTAGATAAAATGTTGTGCTAGGTTTTGGGAGCCCCAGATTCTAATTCATCCTGAATCATGAAGCTCTCTGGAAGACACTGGGCAAGTCAGTCTTTCTTAGCACAAGCAACCTTACAGGGTTGTTGTAAGAAATAAGTGGGAAGAGAGTTAGGTAAATCATACTGAAGTCACTGGGATACAAGTACTAATACTTAATATAATGGGATAAATATAATAAACAGCAATAACTGTAGCAGCAGCAACAGGCGCATACAGTGCCAGAGATACATATGATTTGTCACTTCTCTCTTTAAAATGCATTGAAGTGGATGCTGGGTTAAGACCAGACCTACCATTAGCTGGAGTGAGGCAGCTGCCTCACACAGAAGCGTACTGAGAGCAAACAGCACTTGCTACTTTCTCAATGAGAGGGCCACTGGCCACTATGGCCTGGATAAGTACTTCCATTTCTGCACCCACTTTCTCATGTAGCTGAACAACTCGTTGTTCTTGCTGTTGCTGCTCTACAGCCCTACATATATGGCTGCTTTTTTTCCTACTATTGTCATGCCTTTGAAGGCTGCCCAAGTAAACCAGGAGGGGAACAATGGCATCTACCATTTACAACAGCTGAGGTAGAACACTTGTCTTCCTTGATACAGTCGTGACCAGCTGGACAATTTCCCCCACTCTACAACGAATCCGCTTTACATTGAAGCTTTTGCGATCACAAAATGATGTTTTAAATGGGGTTTTTTCACTGTGCGATGATCGGTTCCCTGCTTTGGGAACCAATTTTCACTTTACGACGATCAGCAAACAGCTGATCGTCGGGTTTCAAAATGTCTGCCAGCTGAAGAAAATGGCTCCCTGCTGTTTTCTAGGATGGATTCCTCACTTTACAGGCACCAAAAATGGTCGCTTTATGGAGGATCTTCGCTGGACGAGCAGGTATTCAGCCCACTGGAACGCATTCAACGGTTTTCAATGCATTTCAATGGGTTTTTAAAATTTCGTTTGATGACGTTTTCACTCTACAGCGATTTCGCTGGAACGAATTAACGTCAAGTGAGGCACCACTGTATTATTTTGCTTCCCCCCCCCATTTACTGTTCTGAACATTACCTCACATAACAAAAGAATGTAGCTTCCTAAGAGTTTCTAAAGGGATTGTGGGGGTTGTGGTCCTCAAAAGCAGCTTTTCCAAGCTCTGAGTGCTTTGGAGAGGTGTCACTTCCTTCATTCTCTGCCGTCAGATCCAAAATGTCTCACAACAATCCTGCACCCACTCCTCTTCTGGTCGTCAGTTATTGGATTTTAGGATGAACACGTGACAAAACAGAATGTGCCTCCATCTGTCTCTGTACCCATGTGCCCATGCACTGAGATCATCATTGTTGGCCCTCCTCTGAGTACTTCTTGCCAGTGGTGGATTATAGCAATTGAGAAGGACACCATCTTAGTACACCACACTCTTTACAGAATTCTTTACAGGATTTCCTCCAGGTGAGGTTCCCCTTGCAGTTACCTCACTAACCCTGAGGTAGTAGGCAAATACCTTTCCATTCACTCAGAGTGTTAATATGATGGCAATATATGGCAGCTGCCAGTTTTATCTAGTTTTATTGAACAGGTAATGTTTTATTTATTTGTTGTTATGGCTGTATTCTCTCCTGAATCATCCTAAGATTATTTACACTGAGAGCAGCAGATAATTATTGTTCCATCTGATGTGGGTGTCGGTACCCAAGGATAATGTGCTGCAAGACAAGCTATCTATGCCTTAACGATAATCTGGTTGCACATTATGCTCATCCAGCAGCCCCACTGAATGAGAACATTAACTGCCAACAATTCTAAAGTCACTTGTTAGCAGATGAAACTGAAGTTGCTTCTTAAAAACCACACTCAATGGAGTAACTTTCTGTGTCCCTTGTTCTTTCCCTGGGTCAAATCACATCTTAAGGCAAATCTATAATTTCCTCCTCTTATAATGTTATCCTGCCAAGTGGGCAGATCTTTCAGAGCTACATGCCCGAGACTTCAGACATGCAAACAAAGCTACGCTGTTTCCCAAACAACCAACTGCAAAGCAAAAGTGAAATTCTTATCACCAGGTTTTATAGCCCCTCTGTCTGATGAAGACTTCTAGAGAACGCAAACACTCAACATTTGTCACTTTTTAGTGATTTAACAAAGATGTTGTCTAACTCAGAACTCTGTTTCTAGAACTGGATAAAAAGACTACTTTTGATCTTTCTTTCTGGAAAAAGAAAGGAGACTAATTTGCTAAATGAAGACTTAGGCAAGCTGGTGATAGAATAAACAATCAGTCTTTCCCTATGCTTCTAAATGCATTAACTGTATTATTTACTTCACTCCAACTTTCTCTTTAATGACTAATCTCTCAGTCTCCTTACCTTCTCAGGTCTTATAAAAAATTAAGATACAGACAAGGGGTAAATAAGTCAGCCAGACCCCATCCTTCCACCACTGTGTGCGATTTTGCTGTTGGTGTCTAGGGTGGCTATGCATACATCCTCCCCAAAAGAGGAAAAGAATCAAATACTACAAAGAGGCTAGAAGAGAGTGAAGATTTGAATAAAATTTGTGTGTTTTTGAATATGCATTGATGCAGAATTAGAAATCATTACTTCAATTTAAAGAGAAATACAAAACATTGTACCCTACACTAGTGATAGCACTGCCTGTGTGTCTGCTCAATCTATTGTCTAGGTCAGTGGTGTCAAACTGTGGCCCTCCAGATGTTCTTGGACTTCAACTCCCAGAAGCCTTCACCACCACCTCTGCTGGCCAGGATTTCTGGGAGTTGAAGGCCAAGAACATCTGGAGGGCCACAGTTCGACACCACTGGTCTAGGTGTTAGCACTGAGAGAGAGCTTCAAGTTGCTACTTGTCTTCTACCGGAACACCAGTCCAGGTGTAATATGGCAGATGGTCAAGCCATCGATGAAGGGACTTGAGAATAGTCAACAGGTGGAGTTCTCAGATTAAGGTCTAAGGTCTGAACATAGACGTCCATGTACTGTATAGGCTTCTAGTTCTGACCTGAATGGCATCACTCAAGCTGTATATGACACCATTCTAGAATGTCCTTCACACCCTTAAAGAATTGCTTTTAGGTACACTTTGTAGTTTGGAGGCCTTCACTTGCCTCAGTAAATGTGGCTCTTTTAATCCCAGCCTAAAACCTGGTTTTTGTTTCCTTTGAAAAAGAACCTGTTTTTTATATAGTGCCGGAGCGTGGGCTTCAAATTATAAGGTGGAAACAAGAAATCACATAGTTTTTGATTTGCAAATTACAAAGCAGAAACACAAAATCGCATAGTCTTGAGTTATGAAGCTATTAAATCCAGCAGCACTGACAATAGTTATGAAGCTACTCAAGAACAAATCATGTCTCAAGATGGATATAACAGACGCATGCTACAAAATGGTTTAGTATCATGTTTACTGCTTAGCACCATGCAGTGATAGAAAGGATTTAATATATGCTAAAAGCTCAAACTCTGTGCCAAGATAGCAAGTATACGTAGACCTCATCAATCTATCTCATTTAAATGTCTCCAGCAGCATTTAAATGGGCTGCTGCTATATTAGTGATCGTCAGTCATGTTTATTAGGACAGAACAAAGCTTCAGTTCCCACTAATATTTCTTCATCATTCTTTTCCACTATTAGACATCCTGAACTTACTCTGTTTTCCCAAAAATAAACCCTAGTACGATTTTTCAGGATGCTCGTAATATAAGCTCTACCCCCAAAATAAGCCCTAGTTAAGTGAAACCCCACCCTCCACATTTGTGCAGCAACCAGAAGAATATATGATTGTATTTGAATAAATGTAGATTGTTGTACATGGGGGGAAAAAATCCCCTGAAAATAAGCCCTAATGCATTTTTGGAGCAAAAATCAATATAAGACCTTGTCTTATTTTCGGGGAAACACAGTAGAACAGTATTATTTGGCTTCAAATGTCACTTGAAAATGGTAAATGCCTCATTAGGTGGCAGAATCCCTCCCCCCCCCATAGCTTTTATTCAAATACCTTGTGAATAAGCCTTTAAAACCCCCACTCCCATCTCATGACGATTAGCCGAATTCTCATTTATCTTTAATTTCTGTTCATGACAATATCTACACCTTAAATAGTAATTTACAGAGAAGCTGCAGTCTGTCCTCTACCAAGCAGAAGGACCTGTCCTCTTTCCTTTCTTCAACTACTTTGTCTTACAGTTAACTCTGTGCACATGTGTAAGAGATGTCCTATTAAATGCAGCAACAAGGCCACACACCCTTGATAGCTAGAGAGTGAACCCTTTGGCAGGCCTGCTCAAACTGCATAAATATGTGGGGGGAAGCATGCTAGCTTCAACCACCTTCATTCACCATTTCTATCACCCTATATATTACTGGGTTTCTGAAGGAGAAAACCTTCTCTATCTTTAAAGGCTCTCTACTTGATTTCAAGCTCTGAACAAGATTTCAGACCGCATGGAAGCCTGCACAGATAAAGGAAGCACGTCCATTCACTATCCCGCCTCCTATGTTTAGGGAGCGACTGAAATGGAAATGGAGGGGGTAGCACTAGTCCTGGGGATCTGCAGTCTGAACTATGGGCACCTTACCTGAAAAGCTTCCCTTCTCATGCCCATCAGAACCACTTATGGCAGTGCACTGAAAACCGATTAATACCGTAACAGGCCATATTTGTTCCATTTTGGTTTTTTTCTGGTCTGTAAGTGAATTCTCAGGCTGCAAGTCAAACCTAAATTTTTCAGCCAGAGAAGTCTGTAACTCAAAAAGTCTGTAAGTCAAGCCGTCTGTAAGTCAAGGGTCCACTGTATGACTGCAACACAATTCTTTACCTAAAATGTTGCTTTTGTTTATATTTAGGGTTAATGGTCTTCCCCTCTTCAGCAGGTGGGAGGTATTGTTGTTACCTGGAACCAGCAGGAAGAGGTATGGATATTTACCATAAAACAAGGACCAAATGGCTATACAAACAAACAGATAAAAGCCAATCCCACTCCTAAATTCATCTATGAAATGCATAGTTAAAACATAAGAACAACACTGTTTAAAGAGCCAATGTACCATATTGGCCTATTTCTGCCTTCACTATAACATGTATTTTCTATTTGAAGCAGGAGTCCTCTACAAAGTGATGAGGCCATTCTTTAGTTGGAGAAAATGTTTATGCTACCCAATGATTCCATAAAACTGTGATCTAAAAGTACACAAGAAAAGTAATCTGAATCCCTGAGAGAGGGAGATAAGACAGAGCAGAGATTGCCCTCACTGGTGGAGACTGGTTTGGTTGGCACATCAGAACAAACCTGATGGGGAAAAAGGCCTGTCCAGCAGTCTGTTGCCACTATGGTCAACTCTGGGAAATCCACAGCACATTCTCTCCCATGTTTCCTGGCAACCAGTCTTGATGGACATACCTTTGATGGGGGGGGGGGGGGTAATATATAGCCATCATGACAAGCAGCCTTTGAGAACCTGATCCTCTGTGAATTGTCTAATCCTTCTTTGAAGCCATTCAAATTGGTAGTTGTAGTGGACACCCTGCCTTCCCATATATGTAATGGTATTAGCCTTCACCAATGGGAGCTGTTGGGAGGCGGAACCAGAGAAACCAGAAGGGAGCGGTGATCAGAGAAGAGAGGTTTGGTCATTTTTTAGTGAGTTCAGTCAGAGTCAGAGATGAGAGTCTGAAGTAGAAGTTAGTCTGTGGTAGTTAGAGAGGATAGCCGAGTTAGGAGTTAAGAGTGTGGAACTTACAGAGAGCTAAAAGAGTTAAGGGTGAAACAAGTTATTACTAATCTAATAAATACAGTGGTGCCTCGCTTGATGACGTTAATTTGTTCCAACGAAGATCCTCCATAGGGGCGGCCATTTTCAGTGCCTGTGCAGTGAGGAATCCATCCCTAAGCACAGCAGGGGAGCATTTTCTTCAGCAGGCGGGCATTTTGAAATCCAACGATCAGCTGTTTTTGATCATCGTAAAACGAAAATCGGTTCCTGAAGCAGGGAACCGATCATCGCAAAGCGGAAAAACCCCATTCAAACCATTGTTTTGCGATCGCAAAAGCGATCTCAAAAACCTCACCATCAAGCGGGTTCATCGTTAAACGGGGTAATCGTAAAGTGGGGCACGACTGTACATTAAAGTCTGTAAAGAACCTGTTTAAGCAAACTGCAATCAATAAACCTGTGTTATTCAACTTTATACTCAGCTTGTACCTCAGACTTTCTAATTAAAGGATGCTGACAGAGGTCGACTGGTGGCAGCAGAAAAAAGAGAGCATGTCATGGGCCTCAGGCTAGTGAAACAAGCAGGGGCCACGTGGGTAATCGTTACAGTAGTCACTGCACATCCAGCCTGGAGGCACAAGTAATGTCCACAGAAAGCTTTACGGGGCATCCAAAAGGCAGTCAAAAGGCAGATCAGGGAACAGGGATGCAGCCTGTGCTGGATGGGGTGACACTCCCCCTGGAAACCCAGGTGCACAGCCTGGGGTACTCCTGGATTCGTCTCTGAGTCTGGATGCCCAGGTTTTGACTGTCACCAGGAGTGCATCTGCACAGTTAAAAGTTGTATGTCAGCTATGCCCATTCCTGGAGAGCTCTGATCTGGCTACAGTAACACGTGCCTTAGTTACATCCCAGCAGGATTACTGTGACACATTCTACATGGGGCTGCCCATGGAAAGTGCTGGGAAAAACACAGAAGCCATGTTGCTAGCTGGGGCTGGACCCAGGCATCACACAACTCCCCTGTTACAGCAAATCCACTGGTTGACAATCCATTTCCGGGCAGAATTTAAAGGGGTGGTTCTAAATGGCTTGGGTCCAAGCTGTCTCAAGGGCTGCATCTCCCTTTATAAGCCTGCTAGAGTATTAAGATCTACAGGAGATGCCTTCCTCTCAGTCCCACCACCTTCAAATATGTATTTGGTGGAATGTGGGAGAGAGCCTTCCCTGTTGCTGCTCCCAGGCTCTGGAACTCCCTCCCACAGGAGGCTAGGCTGATCCCATTATTACTGCCCTTCCACAAGCAGACAAAACTTTCCCTGAGTGAATGGCTGCCAAGTGGGGGTTTTAAATGGACTGTTGTGCCTTACAGCAGTGGTCCCCAACCTTGGGCCTCCAGATGTTCTTGGACTACACCTCCCAGAAGCCTTCACCACCACCTCTGCTGGCCAGGATTTCTGGGAGTTGAAGTCCAAGAACATTTGGAGGCCCAAGGTTGGGGACCGCTGCCTTACAGCATTGAAGGTTTTTTTGGTGTTGCTTATGTTTTTTTTTATATTGTATTCATTGATCCTTTTTGTATTGTATACTCATTATTACTATATTAAATACTGTAGTGCCTTTTAATTATTATAAGCTGCCTTTGGTCCTTTTTAATGAGAAAGGTGAGTTACAAATATTGTAAATAAGTGATAAAATAAATAAAATTCTCAGGATTGTGTGGGGATGGTTTGGGGCCTGTTGGCTACAGACACCCTCCATTCCCTCCCATGTTGGGGATAACATGAGTATTTTCCCTCTCACTGATGTCAGTGAGAAGAGGTGTTTTTTTTTTTTTTTTTTTTTTTGAAAAAGCAAGAGAATATCTGGGAGAAAAACAGAAAGAAATCAGAAGGGCTGTAGACATGGGACTAGTATCAAAAGAGACCTCTATTTCTCCCCCATTTAGGATTATTCAATGTTTCCATTCCAGTTTTTCCATGGCGTCCAATATTCATTAAATGGAGTTTAGCTTTGTCATTCTACCTTATCTTTAGGATCTCTAATATTGTTGTAATCATTATTCATATTACTCCTTTAAGCTGATGTTACATGCTTGGTAGAATCGACACCATCGGCACCAATAACTGTTTTATACCTCCTTTTTCAGCTCATTTGTTCCAAATTATTCTTTTCCTTTGTATAAAGGAGAGCATTTGCCATTGATTTTTTTCTACCAGATGCTAATTAGCTAGCTGCCTATGGTTATATGAAGTTTCTAGGTGATTCAGGCTGTTCCATGAGAAGAAGAAAATAACCTAAAATGGAAGGTGCCATCAGGGGAACCATTATTGTGCTTTACTCTCACTGACTGCTTTATCAATAGGTTAAAACAGATAAAGACATTCTGAACTCAGGATTAGCATATTCTGCACATGGTTGTCTCCCTCTTCTTCATGCTTCAACACATTTTGAAGTAATTCAACCCTCAAACATATCCCAGCGTCAAAAAGTTAATATTTGGGAGCACAGCTGGAAGTGTTACTATTTGTGGGTACAAATCTCAGAACCATCTAATGGCCATGCAGACTGGGGAATTGTCATCATCCAAAACAGGGACTTTTCAAAGCCGTGATCCATGCTAACAAAACATTGCACAACCACATTTAAACAACAGTGGTTCATCTAGTCTACTCACCTATGCTTCTCTATTTATCTTATCATTGAAGTGCTGTTTGATGTGATGAGTCAAAAGGGACTTTAGTGAAGAGTCAAGTGGCCAACTGCAACTCTGGAGGAAAAGACTTCTCTACTGCCACTTCCCAGAGGCCCCCTACAACCCACTTCTATGCATATTTACTCAGACGTAAGTCCCACAAAATTCAACTGGACACAGCTTAGAAAGTGAGCATTGGATTGCAGGCCTGGATATACTGCAGACCATATTAGGCTGTCAGCATTAGATGTTGTCACAATGATTAATGACAGCTGTGATTGCATTACTACACATTTTTAGTAATGCCAAGGCATTAAGGCATATTTTTGCTTGGTAGCAAGCCTTTTTTGAAGACTGGGTGGTGAATAAAATACAGGAAGCTGTGATAGGAGCAAGGAACAAAACTGAACAATAAAATCACTATCCAATAATTATATGATTACAAAGCTTGATACAAAGCCCAAAGAACCACGGCTGAAATACCCACTCAAACAGTTCATGGAGTCACTCTTGGTATAACCAGCTTCACAGGGATATAACAATGATAAAAGGTAAGGAACAACCATGTACAGCATGAACAATTTGGATGGAGGAAGGAGGAAATAAAATGTGCATAACTTAGGCTGCAATCCTGCACCCACTTACCTGCATTAAGTTCCACTAAGTTTAGTGGTGCTTACACTGGAGTGGGTGTATATAGTACTGGACAATACATATATGAAATAACTGAAAGAAAAGGAAAAAAATACAAACCTACCAGTCCAGATCTTAGAAGGTGACGTCTTATCCTAGTGTTGCTGAAATAGCCTGCAAGGTGCTTGTCTGTTAGGCTGTTGTAATTTGCAAGGGATCTGAAACAAAATCATACTATTATTAGTTCTAAGAACCCAGATAATCATATACTGAAAAATACAAGGGATCAAAAGAATCAGAAATATCAGTATTACACTTTTTAAGACTAAGATTGCCTCTACACTTTGCCCTGACAATTGTGTTTACTATGGGCATGCTACTATACCTATAGCAGAGCAGTGAAGGCTATAGTGCTCTAGATCAGTGGTCCCCAACCTTAGGCCTCCAGATGTTCTTGGACTACAACTCCCAGAAGACTTACCACCACCTCTGCTGACCAGGATTTCTGGGAGTTGAAGTCCAAGAACATCTGGAGGCCCAAGGTTGGAGACCACTGCTCTAGATATTGCTAGACTCCAGTTTCCACCAGACCAGCTAATGATGAGGGATGAGAGGTATTGGAGGTCATCAATATTAGAGAGTCGCAGATTCTAAGTCCTTTCTCACAGTGGCATGGGGGAGAGAATGTTTGAACCAGTACATGTGTCTTTAAACAGCTTCCATGGGCCAAACACTACTTAAAATGGGTGCCTCAGGATGTTTTGCTGCTGAGAGCCCTTTAAGGATGTGTTGTGGTAAAAACATGGCAGAGGTAACTGGAAATGCATCTCTTCCAATTCCAAACAACCAAAAGAATGGTGCATATAGATGCAGTTATTGGCTTAGCCTCAGTTACCCTCTATTTTCTTACCTGCATTATTAGCCCAATGACTTTGAAAGGAGTTGAAAAGCTATTAGCTTGCTGAGTCATAGCAAACAAGGGAGCTCTTCTAGAGAAAGGGCTCTATATCAGAAAAACATGATAAAGGCAAAAGACTTAACAGGGAGAAAAGACTTACAGGAAGTTTATTTCTGGTTTCACAATAATCCCACAGGTAGGTTACAGCAGATAAATTAAACTTTAAACAGTCAGTTTAGTTTGCCATGTCGTACTTGGTGATTAAACACTGGTGCTATAGCAACTGTTTTATATTACTTCCTTTATTCTGTAGCTTGCATTTGCATCTGAAACTGCTGGATTACAGCAATTATGCCAAGTATTGACGTATACAATGCCGCTTGGCACTCATGTGCTGCCTTAAAGAGTACAGATTAATCTTAACCTTATACTCTTTCATTTACTTCCTTCTGTGTATTTCATGACCCAGATAAGAAGTTAAAACACAACTAATCTCAGGTATCCGGAGAACTGGAGCAACCTTAGCTGCCAATCCTTGTAGAATCTTGTTTCATTTCAATTGTGAGCAGTCTTTCTTTAGCAAAATATCTAGCTGAATTAGAGTATCAAATGAGCACCTGATTGAAAAACCAGCTATAGCGTTACAATACTCAATAGAACATGTCACCTCCCAAACTCCATTTTTCTTGCTTGTTACAACTAATTTCAAAAGAAATGACAGATATGGATAGTCGCACTGATACACTTTGCTTCTCACCTGCCTAAAACTCACCAGAGATTATAGCCTGAAAAGTATGGATCCAACCTGTTTTTCCATTTTGATTCCGATCTTTATTATGGTCACAGACCAGCAGATATATTCAAATATTATTATTATAGATATTAATATAGTGCAAAAGTACAATTAAAAATATACTGCCTATTACAATATGACTAAATTTAATAGAATCTACATAGTTTCACAGAACTGAGGAGATGGTGGACAATGCACCTATTACTAAACATCTGGCATTGGTTTAATTGGTGCAAGGAGGGAACAGCGACACTTCATTGCTGTCACACAGAGCTTCACCACTGCTTTAGTTATATCAGATTTTTTTTTGTCTGAGAGTAAGCACAACATAAAATTCTCTGGACCTCCATTGAAATTGTGGCCGAATTGATTGGATGAGATCCTTCCAAATATCATGATAGAAGGAGCATTTTAAGAGGACATAATCAGTACTTTCAATTTCCACCTCATTGCAAGGGCACATTCAATTAGCGACTGGCAAACCCTGATATCTAGAGTCATAGGGTTGGAAGAGACCACTGAGGCCATCCAGTCCAAAACCCCATTATGTGAAAACATCCATCAAAGTACTCCCAACAGATGACCATCCAGCCTCTGCTTAAAAAGCTCCAAAGAAGGAGATTCCACTGCCCTTTGAGGCAGCCTATTCCACCGCCAGACAGTTCTGACTGTCAGGAAGTTCTTCCTAATGTTCAGATGGAATCTCTTTTCCTGTACAGTGGACCCTCGACTTACAGACGGCTCGACTTACAGACTTTTCGAGTTACAGACTTCTCTGGCTGCAAAATTTAGATTCGACTTGCAGCCAGAGAATCGACTTACAGACCAGAAAAAAACCAAAATGGAATAAAAATAGAATAAAAACCACTGGTTATGGGATTAATCGGTTTTCAGTGCATTGTAGGTCAATGGAGATTCGACTTACAGACTTTTCGACTTGCAGCCACCATTCCAATACGGATTAATTCCTTAAGTAAAGGGTCCACTGTAGTTTGAAACTATTGCTCCGTGTCCTAGTCTCTCGAGCTCTGGAAAACAAACCTGTCCCCTCTTCAACATGACATCCTTTCAAATATTTAAACATGGCTATCATGTTCCCTCTCAGCCTTCTTTTTGTAAGGCTAAACATTCCCAACTCCCTAAGCCGCTCCTCATAGGACATTGCTTCCAGATCTTTGACCATTTTAGTCTCCCTCCTCTGGACATGTTCCAGATTGTCAACATCCATTTTGAATTGAGGTACCCAGAACTGGACACAATACTCCAGGTGAGGTCTCACCAAAGTAGAATAGAGTGGTACTATCATTTCCCTTGATCATCCTATTGATACAACCAAGAATCACATTGGCTTTCTTGGCAGCTGCACCACACTACTAACTCATGTTCAGCTTGTGGTCTACCAAGACTCCTAGATCCCATTCACAGGAACTGTTGTCTAGCCAGGTGTCTTCCATCCTATATCTGTGCAGTTTAATTTTTTTCCGCCCAGCCACAGGACCTCACATTTCTCCCTGTTGAAATCCATTTTGTTAGTTGTGGCCCAGGAGTCTAATTTGTCAAGGTCATTTTGAATTTTAATCCTGTCCTCTAGGGAATTAGCAACCCCTGCCAATTTGGTATTATCTGCAAATTCAATCAATATATTCTCTATTACTTCATCCAAGTCATTGATAAAGATATTGAATAACATGGGACCCGGAACAGAATCCTGGGGCACCCCACTAGTCACCTCTTTCCAGGATGAAGGGGAGCCATTTGTGATCACCCTTTGGGTTCAGTCAGTCAACCAATTACAGATCCCTCTAACAGTAGAACTATCTATTCCACATTCTACTACCTTCTACCTGTCTATCTAGACTGAAGTACATTAAACCTAGCTGGCATAAAAGCTTTCCTAAATGTTTTTCCATTAATATTCACAAATTTGCTGTTACTATCCAAGTTGGATAGCATGTAGTTGCCAACTGGCTACAATGAACCACCTGGTATGATGAATATGGTGGTGTTTCTTATGCATACCCATATCTCCACGCAAGTACCCCCATTCTCTCCTGTGTGAAATAATGCTCAGCACACAGAGGATATGCATTTGGGAGCATGGATGAGTATGAGGCAGATGTGAATCCACTGGAACCTTAATCACTTTGGCAGGTGTGTAATTCCCAGGGTAAACTACAAGTTTATGTAGATTCCTTTCTATGTGCTTCTACACATTTCCATGCGTACCCTTCCCACACTATGATGTGTTAACAAAAGACCATATGCCCACATATCTTCACTTATCTCCTTCCCCATATGTTTCATAAAGTGGGATATAATACAGGGACTTATTTAAACCAAAGGGACACAAACAATTAGTAAGTGTTGGAGTTTTGAATTTCTTTGTTAAATTCCCTTTTTTGCTATGTAGAAATATAGAGATCCATAGAGGAGAATAGCTATAAATTCCCCAGAGTCCACCCTTTTCTTGTTAACTGGCACTTAAGACTCAATAACTCACTCTGAGACATTTATAGGAGAAATAATTTTAAAATGTCTCTTGTTGCTTGAAATTACAAACTTGTGTATACTGCTTTCTTTACTGCACACACATATTAGCAACCAACTGAACAAATCAACAGCAACAAAACAATTGATGAGATAAATGAGCAGAACAATCAGGTCTCTGAAAATTTCAAAAGCTGGAAGGAATTATTGGTTATTGCTGGGTAGATAGTCAATCATCCCAACCCAGAAAAGTCCGTCCCAGTTCCTCAAACCACAGACAGCATGCAAGGTTGTAAATAAAACTCCAACACCCCTTCTCAAAGTCACATGCAGACATGGTCTTGAAGTCCCATCTTGCTACATAAATTCTGGAAGGGGTCTCTTGAAAGAGGCTTGGTCAGGATCTCTGCTGCCATCACTATGGTGTGACAGTAGATCATCTTGACGATGCCGCTCTCTGTCAGATCACACAATAAGTGGTATCTCCTGCCAATGTGTCGAGTCGCTCCACATATAGCTCCTCTACAATCTTCTCATATAAAATGCATGTATTTGAAATGTAGGTGCTTGACTTGCATCTTTCTGGAGGCTGCCACATTCAGAAGTATTATTATTGTGCTGTGCTTGACAAGAGGAGCAAAAGTTTCATCTAAGTCTTCATATTTCTGTAGGAACTGTTCCTAAATTGAGCAATAAAACACTCAGTCTTGCCTTGCGGGACTCCACTCCACCATTTTCACCTTGTTCCAACTTGAATACCCGCATGGACATGATGGTTTTCTTGCCTGGTGGTAGCTTAGTCAGCATCCATGTCTCATTTTTGTGCAGTATCTGATGGCTTGTTCTGGGGCATTTTCTAACATAGGTGCCTCTTCCAGTCCAACAACCTTGACATCTCCATCTGTGTCCTCTTCTTGTGGTGTATTACTCCTGAATTGTTTGTCACCACCTTGCTGCTTCATATCTGGCTCAGGCTGGGGAGGGATTGGCACAGCTTCATCTATGAGGGGTCCAGCATACTGGCCTTCTATTTCTCTCTTGTTAGCTATCTTTTGTTCACCAAAATGAACTACTTGTCTTACTCTGACTTCACCTTCTTTTAAGTTCATGACTTTATATCCTTTGCTACCAGCAGCACAGCACAGCCAAGCAAAAACCATAATTTGAATCCAGTCTCATGAGCCCTTAAACAGACAGTGGCTGCTAGGAAATTTCCAGAGCCAAATTAACTGTTAGACAGAATTGTGTATAATTTGTCCTCTTTTTTTAAACACCAACAGTCAAAGACTAGCTGAAAAACCAGATTATGACATTGTCTGGTGACGGATACCATCGATTTAGTTAAGTTTAACATTTTCTATCCCCTCACCTTTCAGATTCATACTGTCTATTGTAACAAATGTTTGCAGTTGCATCTATTAATTTAAAATAAATGCAACACCATCTCTTCAAGCTTCTAACATTGTTTTAGAAACCAAATTCTCATGGTCAATTCTTCATGGTATAATTAAGCTAGCAATGGTTCACTAAAGAAACAATATGGAAGAATCCTACTTGTTGATCAGTAGAGTTAGTCACTGGGAGTTATAATCTCATTTATGAATTGTACAATTTCATTTTATTGCCACTTTCGCACTTAAACTGTAATAGGAATAAAAGAAAGTGGAGCTTTGGTATGCTAACCAATCTTGCATTATTTCCGCCTGGCAATAAAGAAAAACTCCCTCCAAAGTCTCCTCTGCAAACAAAATAACTCTATACTTAATAAGGAGAGTAAATGTTATTGTTGTCTGCATTCAATCATTCAAAGGCTGCTCCTATGATACCTGTTTCCTGTATTCATATTATATTATATATACCCATCAAATTATACACAAACTAAAAAGAACTAAATTTGAGATACTAAAATTGGAATTAACTGTATACACTGCTGATATCTCAACTGATTTTTTAATACAAAAACAGTTTTGCCCTTATTTTCACGGCCACCTTTCCGTAATTGTCTAGGACTGAAAACTCTGCTTTTGCTGCCAAGCGAGACCATAAGAGAGCCTATAAGAAAGGTTCTGGGCATGTGTCACTTGTTTTATTTATTTCCCACTTTTCCAGAAATGGTACCCAAAGTAGCTCATAATGTAAGAAGTATAACAACTAAAAAGACAGCTGAAACTATTACAGATGATTATTATATCAAGAGATAGAATTATAATGATAAGAATAATAAACTTAGAATTGCAGAGCTGGAAGATCATCATGTCCAGCCCTGCCAAGGAGGCAGTGAGGAATCAAACTCCCAACCTCTGGCTCCACAGGCAGACACCTAACTCACTGAGTTATCCAGCAGTTCTATAATAAAATACCAAACAATACACTGGCCAAACTCCAGCTGTTTAATGTAATAAATGTATTAGAATAGGTCTGTTGAATCAATGGGGAATTAATTCCTTGATAAGTTCCATTGATTCCATTGATTTGAATAGGCCTATTCTCATTGTGACTTATTTTATCCTAGTACATTGTACTTACAGTAGGCCCATTTGAATCAATGGAACTTATGGAGAAGTAGACTTATCAAAACCCCATTAATTCAATGGGCCTACTTTATTATGATTTACTACACTAAGCAACAGGGTTTGGGCCAATATTATTTGTTTGTTTGTTTGTTCGTTCATTCATTCATTCCTTTCTAGCCCACTGTCCCGTCCACCCAGTGTCCTTTGTTTATTTCCAGTAACCACAAGTCCACCCTCTGGATGGTATGCCCCTCCTGTCCTATCATAGGCTCCTGCCCTTGAGCTCCCCATGATGGACAGGCATGCCGTGGGGCATTCTGCCACACCCACCTTATATCACAGCATCTCAGGATGGGTTACAAAGCTCTATAAAACCAATTTAAAACATGAGTTATTTAAAACAATTTGAAATCAAACAGCAAAAATGTAAACCACTCAGACATTAAAACCATTGCACTAAAACCTATGCAGGCACAATTCTCAGCGCAAGAAATAAAAAAATAAACTAATTTAATCTAACAACTCAAACTAAACAGGAAATGGAGGACAGCTGAACACAGAGTAAAAATGTACTAGAAAAAGATCAAAGCAGATCACCTAATGTGGTCACAGGGGTCTCTCCACAGTTACTGTACAAAGTTTAGTAGGCAACTACACCTTTCACTTGAGGCAGCAATCCCCCCAGCACTCACCTGGTCCTCCTCTTTCAGCTCCTTCCCCATTTCTCATTTGTAAATGATATCCTCTCTCTCAAAAGTAATGGGCAGGATGAACCCAAACACTCATCTGGTATAGCAGTCCGGCTGGGATAAAACATCAAATTAAGAGAACTTTGGGGGGAGGGGGCAAAACCAAAAGCAGTTTTGCAATACAGAACAGGAGCCAGGAAACAATTTGAGAACCCAGGAAAGCTAAAGAACAGAGAGACTAAGGGCAGGGCATTATCAAAAAGGCTACCAAGCAGATAACAATGGCAAACAGGGAGCCTGTAGGAGCGCGGCCCAAGGACAGAAAACTAATGTATTCACAGAGGCTTTCACAGCCGGGATCTAATGGTCCTCTGAAGATGCAGGCCACAGAGGTTGGCGAAATGTTAGGAAGAACAAACTTCAGAACACGGCCAAAGAGCCCAAAAAACCAACAACAACCACAGAAAACTAAGCTTGAAAAAAATGGCAAGGAGGAACAAAGAACTGAGGCAAGAAGTAATTAATGAGAAGAGATACTAAAAATGTCACAGTGTTTAGGATCAAGAGACTTTTATAGAAAGAGAGAGTGATCTTTCAAGGTTTTTGTTCTCATTGATAAAGCCTTCCACGATTTTGAATCCCATTACTTGGCAGGGTGCTTTTGCCCAAAATTATCTACCTGCACTACCAGATCTATCCAGGCAATGCTCCTCCGAGAAGTACACCAAGAGAACATCGACTAGAAGCCAGGCCTTCTCAGGTGTGGCACCCATTCTTTGGAGTCGGCTTCCACTTGAGCTACACCCGGCCACTTCCCTGCTTCCCTTGAAGATGTTGCTCTTCAGAAGGGCTTTTGATTGCAAGCTTGCATGGATTTCCTTGTGCCTCCTGCCCTGTCATTTTATTTATTATGAAATGTGCCATCTCAGTTTGGAAAGTTGACATGTTTTTACCTTTATTGTTCCAATTCCTTGTTTCTTTGTTATTGCATGTTTCATTTTATTATTTGTTAACCACTTAGAATAGTGCATCGCACTGATGGAGCTGTGTGTGTGTGTATATGTGTGTGTGTGTGTGTGTGTGTGTGTGTGTATATATATATATATATATATATATATATATATATATATATATATATATATATATATATATATAATGATCACTATTAATCAAATGGCCAAGAAGCCTAAAGTAACTGAGTCCGCCCCCCCCCCCCCCAAAAAAAAACAACAGTGACAAGGAATAGTCAAGACCTGCTATATTGCTAGGAGGAAGCAAGC
This sequence comes from Pogona vitticeps, assembly GCF_051106095.1. Classification (NCBI taxonomy): domain Eukaryota; kingdom Metazoa; phylum Chordata; class Lepidosauria; order Squamata; family Agamidae; genus Pogona; species Pogona vitticeps. The sequence continues at coordinate 80,847,170 of NC_135786.1, forward strand.
TGAAGGAACTCCGTGGAAAAACCTCTTACAGGGCCAAAGATCACTAGCATGACCTCAGAAGGTTACATTTTAAAAGGAATTCCTTGTGTTACTCATTGCTGCTCAGAACACAAGTTGATGTTATTCTTATTGCTGCTCGGATTGCACATAAGTTGCATTGTCTTAGCAATAGGCCAAGAAAAATACAGGGAAATACTGCCTGGTTCCCTCTGGCGTTCAGTTCTGATATTGCACCTTGCAGATATTTACAGAAATAGAAAAAGTCAGAGTGAATTAATACTTTGTCTGCCTCTTTGGACTGCTAATAAAAGGACACGAAACATGAAAAGTTCTCAGAATGCTTTGAAATATGTTTCAGAAAGTAACTTTTAAAGTTTTTTATACCTAAACAATGGAGCTGTAACAGCAAAAAGAAAATTTGTGAATACATGACTTAAAAGTAACTACTCAAAGGAGCTACATTACAATTAGAATAAGCACATTTGAATCAACGGAATTTACAAAAGAATTGGCTCATCAAATCGCCACTGATCCAGTGTGTGTACTCTAATGTGACTTACTATGCGAAGCAACAGGATTTCAGCTATTGCTTTCTTATATTATGTAAGAGCAGGGTTACAGTTTACTACCCCAAAATTATACACTTTCTATACCTATTGAATATTGTATTTGTCAAATCCTACAAGGTTGCTGCATAGCTAATTGACACATTTTCTGCTCCATGGTTAAGTTTGTGTAACACCTTCCCCACCCTGTGAACCACCCAATAAACAACATTTCAGTCTGGTTAACTTACCATGGAGAAATCTATGCCACAAATATGATTTATGATTCAGTCTCAAAAAGTTAATCAATATATAAGTATTCTATGGGTGTATTCACTAAAAGACACATGTTTTAAACATTAGCGGTTATCTACTCCCCAAAAATTTATATTATAAAAACTCATATGAATATTAACCAAGGGAAAAGCTCAACACTTATTTTCTAGGAAAGACTTGAAAAATAGAGTCTGTTGTGAATTCATTACCTTTTTTTTATTCTCTGCATATGATTTCACAATTCCCCTCAAATTGATTAGCAAACCAGAAACTCGATGTTGACTATGAACATTCAACATCAAGATTACTGTTGCATTTTAATGCAAGGAAATTGCAATTACTTGTAAATTGCCAGACCTCTGGTTGCCCTCCAGTGCTTCTTTTTCACAAGAGTAACCAATAGATGAAAAGAAATACAGTATCTAAATTCCTTGCAGAAAACCGAGTCCAGAAACACCGTCTCTACCTGCTCTTTTTAAAATTTCTGCTTGCTCATTACAAAAGTAGGACCTCATACCAAAAAGTATTTAGACAAACATCAATTTTTGCATGTGGGACTTGATTGTTTAAGCAGCAAGAAATCTGTATTCAAAAGAAGGAACCCAAAAGGAGGAAAATAGCAGCAACTTTGCTTTCGACAATGGTTTTCATATTCCATTAGGTCTAAATGCCTCCTGCTTAAAGGGTAATTCCTGAAGAATATGAATGAGTTCAACTCTTTGCTCTTTGCAGCTCCCCACTCAATATGATTGCCTCCTCCCACCATCATCCTTTCCCCAATCCCTCTCCTTTAACCAGGGTTTAGCTCTGGATCCCTGGAACTATGTCATTATTAAACCCACAAGCTGGTATTTCATTCCCAGGAGAATACCATTTTGAATAAGAGTCAGAAAAGTCCCAAAACTATGGAGGTAAGAGATATTTTTTAACCAAGCTGTAAAATAAGTAGGTTTAAAAATGCAAATACAGCCACAGAGTTGCAGTCTCAAATCTTCCCTAAACAGAGGGACATCAACCATCTCTAGAACCTCCTCACTTACCCAGGCTGGTGATGGTTCATGTTTGCAAAATGGCTTCTCCCCCCCACACACTTATTTTTTCCTAGTTGCTTCTGCAAAGCCAAAGGGAAATTGCACCTTTGGGGTACTTAAAAGCGCCGTTGCTCTAAAAGAAGGCGCTCATCTTAAAGACTTGGTCGCTGATCGGCCTCGCCTCGTCCCAAGTGCCCAAAGCCAGCCGATGCCCCTGACGATGCAACCCGCAGGCTCCTTGCCTTCTCTTCCCTCCCTCCTTGCCACCGGCTGATACCAAGGCATCTCTTCCCGTTGCCAAGGGGAGGGAGAGCCACGTGGTGATGCTTTTGAAGGAGGTGGGCACCAAAGGCTCCCTCAGCCCAATGAAGCGGGAGGCGGACCGAAGCTCTTCCCGCTGATAGGGGAAACGGAGCTGCCATTTGCTCAGCCTGGAGAGCAGGTTCCCCAGGCGCCGGTAACCCGACGCACGCGCGCACAAATAAATACACGAGACGCCCGAGCTCCCGAAGAAGTTGGGGTGGAGGGCGAGCAAAGAAGGCAAATGGCCTTTGCTTGTAGGGCTGCGTCGCCCTTCCAACTTCGGCGCTCGGAGTTAAAGCTGAGGGGCATCGCTGGGTGGTTCTGTCCCTCGCCAGCCCACTTTCCAGGTGCAACAAACGTCAGGACTGACCCCGCCTTAACCAGAACAGGGGGTCCCCCAACTGGGAAACGTTCCCCCCCTGCTTCCTACAAGTTCCTGTATCCTCGGGTCACCGTGACCAGGGAAGAATTCTGGGAGTTGCATTCCCTAAAATAAAATAAAAGTACAGTAGCTTCTCACACTCCAGGATTTGTCCTGGGAATAATTCTGCCCTTCTGTGTCCCAGCCTCGGTTAGGCAAGGATGAGACTTCTCTGATTCTGCTGGTTCGGTTCTTAGGGAAGTCTTGGGCCACAAGCCAATTGCAGTCTTATGTGCAAAAGAGATCCGGAGAGGAAACGGTACCAAAACAAAAGGCAGAAAACTCTGGTCTCTTCCAGCATGTATAAAAACACAAAAGATTTGTGGCAGCTTAAGAGACTAATAGATTTATTTCAGCCCTGGCTTTCCTGGATCACCACCCAATTCCTCACTAAGAAAACTGTAGTGATCCTTGTTTGGTTTTGTACCCTGCATTTATTCCACTGAGCTTGAGGCTCCCCACCCCAGGGCTTTATTCTCACAACTCTGTGAGGTGGGTTCTTTAAAAAGCAAAGTGTGTTGCTTATATGTGTGAGGGTCCCTTAGTCTTCGCCTACCCCGAACCAAATAAAACAGAAGACGTTTTTAAACCAAACTTTTCTTCATTTATTAACTTGGGTAAGGGAATGGAAATGTCCACCAACTTGGGAATAAACTTCTCCTGTGTGAGCAACGGCTCATACAGGGGCACCCAGTCTTCATCAAACGGGTTGCTTGACCTCGCCACCCATGGACCAGCCTGAACCCGGGTGGGTTCTTCGGGAGCAAAGTCCTCTGGGTCAGTGATTAGTAACGGGGTTGTCTCTTCATACCCTGTAAATCCCCAGGGTACGTGGTTCTCTGCCCCATCGGCATCCCAGGGTCCTGGTAGTAACCCAGTTTCTTCAGCTCCTCCAGATACCATAACTTCTTCTCCTCCCTCTCTCTCTCTATTCGCCTCTTCTCTTCAACCAGCTTTCGCCGCCACTCTCTCGTCTCCCTTTCTCCCCAATAAGAGGGTCTAACTGACATTTCCCTCCTTCTCCTCCGCCTCCCTCTTAGTGAGACGCACCTGCTCCCACTTGCCCGTCCAAGGGTCTTGGATGGACACCCATTCCCATCCTTCTGCCTCCGTGTCCCTCCTCCTACTGACTTCTCCCACAGCTCCCTCCTCAGGCTCCTTCCAAGCTCTTCCCGCCCAAACCTGAGGAGTCTGGGTCAATATATTTAACCCCTTCAGGCCCCGTTCTAAATCCATAGTGTCCACGGCCTGATGTAACATCCGGGGTGGGAAAGGCTTGGGAGCTGTTTGGGTGCCCACGGAGGCTGTAGGGCGGGACGGCACTCCCAACATCACCCGGGGTACGGGTGTCACAATATGCAAACATAGCACTTCAAGCACTCATTGGTCAATTTACAAGTTAATTATGCAGGCTAAACATCGCCCCCATCCCCCCCACGAGCTGGGTAATTATTTTATCAACCTCTGAAAGATAGAAGGCTGAGTCAACCTTGAGCCGGATTGAACCCCAAGTCGTGAGAACAGTTTTGGCTGCAGTACAGCAGTTTAACCACTGCGCCAATTTAACCACAGCCTATGTGACACCTTACATAGGTAGAGGGCTATCCCAAAGACACTTAAGAATGGGTAATGGGCAATCTAAAAGAGGAAGAGAAGGGAAAGACAAAGGTAAGGTGGGGGAAATGAAGGAATAGAAACATGGCATCAGGTGGCTGAGAAAGATGACTGAAGGCTCAGGATGTGGTCCCAAATGACCCACTATTAATACATGTTTGGTCCTAGCTAAACTGCAAATTATATTATCAGGAAAAAATCTTCATAAAAGTCCAGTTTCCCCCACCTCAAGCAAAAAATCTCAGACAGATGTGAAAATGTGCAGAAAGAGGCCATCAGAAGAGGCCACTTGGATGTCTTCAGTTTGAGGTACGTTTACAGTTCACAGTAAGTAACAAGGGGACACTAGAAATTTATGACATTCTGCATGGTGTGGAAGAAGTGGTCTCTCTCTTTCCCTTGTGATGCAGAACATGAGGCCAATCAAATTAGGGAAAGGACAATGATTCCAATTTGAATTAATACAACCAACACAGTACAGTGGGGTCTCTACTTAAGAACTTAATCCGTATTGGAAGGTGGTTCTCAAGTTGAAAAGTTCTTATGTTGAATCTGCATTTCCCATAGGAATGCATTGAAAACCATTTAATCCGTATCTGCTCTGGTGCACTTTCCTGAATTAAATCAGAGAATTCTAAGTACCAGCGGTTCCCTTGGTGTACTCCTTGGTAGCCCATTTCCAGAAACTACACCCTTCATGTTAGCAAAATGTTTGTATTCAACATGATTGCTGTTATTTCAACTTTGTACATTGTATCTGTGTAAATAAATAGAACTCACTCACTGAACACTGCTCACAGGACTGACTGAGGCACACACTTGTATACACACTGGTGCCAAGGTGACAGCACTCGAATGTTCGTGGAGGAGAATGAAAGCTGAGCCTGTGAGAGGTGTGCCACCAAACATCATGCTGCAATAGTGTGTTCACAACACAATGTCTAGGGAGGACTTCGCCACCATTTGCCAAAATAAAGTGAGGCAGCAGAACTTTTCTCAAGGTTAAATAACAAAAAAAAATCTGCTCCACCACTTGTCAGAGGGATAAATTAAATTCACAACTTTTGACTTTTATCTTGTCCTACACTGTTGACATATGTGCCTTTTCCTGCCATTATTCAATTCCCCATACTCTTAAATGTCCTGGTGTGTATCCCTAGGGATACACATACCCCAGATGGGGAATCACAGCACTATATCACACTGGCTCTCATATTTGTTTATAAAGCTACTATAAGTCGCTTTCCCCAACACAGAAAGCTACTTATAGTGATCCTGATTCCTATATTACTTTGAACAGTTACATTCTTGATGACTCGGGAAAGTACCATTAAGGATTTATAATTCATAGAAGGGCTAATAAAAGTTGAAGTACATAATAAAAATAGAGCCTGAATCTAATTCTCTGAATGTTAGCATCACTTGGTATTCTAACATCAACACCCGGTGTACATTTAGCTGGACAATTAATTTATTTCTGTCCACATTTCTGTGGTAAATAAAATCTTCAAATTTATTCAACAACTTGGATAGCAACTAGCAAAGGAATTTAATATCTTAATGAAAAAGAAAAGAATGGAAATTTGGAATGAAAAAAATACTAGGGTATGAAAAGACAATTGGAAGGCCTGTGCTCCAGACTACAATCACAAGAGGTACAGGGAGCTACAGACAGCCAAATAGGCTAATGGTCAGTCCTGGTGGGTTGCTAATGGAATGTAAAAGAAAAGTAAGAGAAAATTGTAATTATATTCCAATTGTGAATAGAAGATGTAACACCATGTGCATATATTGCTGAGAACACATTAATGTCTATAATTTTTCAAAGCTAAGCTGGGTGGTATTTGCTCAGTACCTGAATAGGAGACCATCCATTAATAGCAGGAATTCTTGGGAAAGGATAAGAAAGAATCCTGCTTGAAACCCTGAAGAAATGCTGCCAATCAGAGTTGGCTGTATAGACCCGTATAAGGCACCTTCCTCCATTTCTATGTAGATGCAATAAGATACCTTTTCTGCTCTGCATCAGGGTGTACAACATGCAGACCCCACCCACTCCAATTTTTTTTAAAGGGGGCTTTTAAAAAACTATTTTGTTGGATTTGAAAGTCCTTTCTGCCTCTAGGTAACGTGTGGGCTAATTTTATATGGTTTGAGGGCCCCCAGCATCCACTCAACATTATTTTAAAATTATTTTTGGCCACAAGAGGGTGGCAGAAGGACTCATCATCTTGTAAGAGCCAAGGGAATGCTCCTCACAGGCAGACACACTTTTCTACAATCCAGGCACATACAGCCCCTGGATCTCTGGAGATAATCCATCCCTATTTTATGACATGCCTATCTATTTGTAGGAAAATACGTCGTAAAGGGATTTAAGGAACTCGATTTGGTGGACAGAGTGCCTGAAGAACTTTGGATAGAGGCTTGTAACATTGTACAGGAGGCAGCAACAAAAAACATCCCAAAGAAAAGGAAATGCAAGAAAGCAAAGTGGCTGTCCAAAGAGGCCTTAGAAATAGCAGAGAGGAGAAGGGAAACAAAATGCAAGGGGGATAGGGAAAGTTACAGAAAATTGAATGCAGACTTCCAAAGATTAGCAAGGAGAGACAAGAGGGCCTTCTTAAATGAACAATGCAAAGAAATAGAGGAAAATAACAGAAAAGGAAAAACCAGAGGTCTGTTCAGGAACATTGGAGATATTAGAGGAACATTTTGTGCAAAGATGGGCATGATAAAGGACAAAAATGGTAGGGACCTAACAGAAGCAGAAGACATCAAGAAGAGGTGGCAAGAATACACAGAGGAATTATATCAGAAAGATTTGGATATCCCAGACAACCCAGACAATGTAGTTGCTGACCTTGAGCCAGACATCCTGGAGAGTGAAGTCAAGTGGGCCTTAGAAAGCCTGGCTAACAACAAGGCCAGTGGAGGTGATGGCATTCCAGTTGAACTATTTAAAATCTTAAAAGATAATGCTGTTAAGGTGCTACAATATGGCAGCAAGTTTGGAAAACTCAACAGTGGCCAGAGGACTGGAAAAGATCAGTCTACATCCCAGTCCCAAAGAAGGGCAGTGCCAAAGAATGCTCCAACTACCGTACAGTTGCACTCATTTCCCACGCTAGCAAGGTTATGCTCAAAATCCTACAAGGTAGGCTTCAGCAGTATGTGGACCGAGAACTCCCAGAAGTACAAGCTGAATTCCGAAGGGGCAGAGGAACTAGAGACCAAATTGCTAACATGCGCTGGATTATAGAGAAAGCCAGAGCGTTCCAGAAAAACATCTACTTCTGCTTCATTGACTATGCAAAAGCCTTTGACTGTGTGGACCACAGCAAACTATGGCAAGTCCTTAAAGAAATGGGAGTGCTTGGCCACCTTATCTATCTCCTGAGAAACCTATACATGAGACAGGAAGCAACAGTTAGAACTGGATATGGGACAACTGATTGGATCAAAATTGGGAAAGGAGTACTACAGTGCTGTATATTGTCTCCCTGCTTATTCAACTTTTATGCAGAATACATCATGCGAAAGGCAGGACTGGAGGAATCCCAAGCCGGAATCAAGATTGCCAGAAGAAATATCAACAACCTCAGATATGCAGATGATACCACTCTGATGGCAGAAAGTGAGGAGGAATTAAGGAACCTTGTAATGAGGGTGAAAGAGGAGAGTGCAAAAAAAAAAATGGTCTGAAGCTCAACATCAAAAAAACTAAGATCATGGCCACTGGTCCCATCACCTCCTGGGAAATAGAAGGGGAAGACATGGAGGCAGTGACAGATTTTACTTTCTTGGGCTCCATGATCACTGCAGATGGAGACAGCAGCCCCGAAATTAAAAGACGCCGGCTTCTTGGGAGGAAAGCGATGACAAACCTTGACAGCATCTTAAAAAGCAGAGACATCACTTTGCCAACAAAAGTCCGCATAGTCAAAGCTATGGTTTTTCCTGTAGTGGTGTATGGAAGTGAGAGCTGGACCATAAAGAAAGCTGATCGCCAAAGAATTGATGCTTTTGAATTGTGGTGTTGGAGGAGGCTCTTGAGAATCCCCTGGACTGCAAGGAGAACAAACCTATCAATTCTAAAGGAAATCAACCCTGAGTGCTCACTGGAAGGACAGATCCTGAAGCTGAGGCTCTGATACTTTGGCCATCTCACGAGAAGAGAAGACTCCCTGGAAAAGACCCTAATGTTAGGAAAGTGTGAAGGCAAGAGGAGAAGGGGATGATGGAGGATGAGATGGTTGGACAGCGTCATCGAAGCTACCAGAATGAATTTGACACAACTCCGGGAGGCAGTGGAAGATAGGAGAGCCTGGTGTGCTCTGGTGCATGGGGTCATGAAGAGTCGGGCACAACTAAACGACTAAACAACGACATCATAAAGCTAAAGGAAGATCTTGCTGGATATTTTAAACTCCCTCTGTCAACTTGATTGGCTAATACACTTGCATCATCAGAAGCATGACCACCGATACCCCAAATACCTTTCTTTGGATGTTAACCCTTCCCAGCCTTTCCAGATATGCATGTTGTAAGCTTGTAAGATAGGATGCTCAACATAGATTGCTAATTAAGAACACAGATGAATCTACTGTCATGAACTTTCAACAATCAATTCCTTTTTAGACAGGCCTTTCCGGACTTTATTCCACCTTGATCCAACTTACCGTTCAACCCTGCCATCTTTCCCTTTTTATGTTAATGTTTATCGATTTTAATTTTAATTATTTAAACTGTATTAATTTATACATTGTTGTTATTGTACTGTCTGTTTTATTGTGCCGTGTGAACTGCCCAGAGTGGGCTTGGTTGCCAGATGGAAAGCATACAAATCAAATCAATCAATCAATCAATGATACAAGTCAAGCTGGCTTATTTTCCACTTCAGCATCCACAAACTCTTCTGCTCTAATGCTTTTAGTACTGCTGATATTTCCCATTAGAAACAAATACTAAAAGCATTAGAGCAGAAAACCACTATCATCAGTTTATTGTTCGGTATAATTCAGGTAAGCTCACAGCATGTTAAACCAATTAGCTGTCTCTTGCTTTCTCAATGAGTGCTTGTCATTATAGCCCTGGAAAACAAAATATGATGAAACCGAAGTTTAAATAACTTATAAGACGCAAAGGAAAGGAATCATGTTTTCACCTTCCTTCAAGCAATATCCAATATGTGTGCCTTGGAGAAAGTGTGAAATTATGTTTTGACAAATGTGTTATTTCCCTCTTCCTATAGCAAAAGTAAGATACATTTCATTACTACAGATAAGGAATGTGTTGTAATAACACTAGGACACCTTGTTATGAGAGACAACCAACTTTCTCATGAAAACCATAAGCAGCAGTGTTCACAAAAGAAAAATTCCGAAAGAATCTTCGTTAGTGCAATAATGATGTACAACCTTACATGTTTTCCAGGATTTTTCATCGGGGAGGAGTCCAACACAGCACATCTGCTTTGTTTTGTTTTAAGGAATGTGTATGAGGAGAAAAGGTTAAGCCATGTGGTCTGCATCTGGTTATCATCCTAAGATGGAAAATGAAAAGAGTCTGCAAACATTCAAATTAGGATATACCTAGGAATTGTAATTTTTCATGTACTTGGGACCACCCTCTCATAAGTTTCTGGGGAAAAAAATACACACACACACAAAGATTTATTTTCTGTTTGGAGAATATAAAAGCTAACTTCTCTAGGAACTATGTTTTATTGGGAAGAGACAGTCCAGAGATGGTGTGAAGGATGTAAGAAGGTAGAAGAATAAAGGAGACAGAGAAGCTGACTTGAAGTTGTTGCATCTATATGCCTTGAATGCCAAGTCAGCTTGCCCTGTCTTGCCATCTTTTCATAACATCTTGCCTCATGAAGAGATCTGGACAGCTTCAAAACTTTGCCCATAATTTGAACTTTTTTTTTTGGTTCACCTAATAAAGGAAAAGCAAAGCAAAGCATGCTGCTTATATACCACCCCATAGCGCTTAAAGCTGTCTCTGGATAGTTTACAATTTAAAGCTGTCTCTGGATAGTTTACAATTTAATCATACAGGTCACACATTGCCCCCACCCGTCCCCCCTTTGCTGGGTACTCAAGTTACTGACCTTGGAAGGACAGAAGGCTGACT